>NC_089979.1:140165429-140790429 GCF_036417845.1 Apteryx mantelli | reverse complement strand
TGTAGATTGGCACTAGGTCACTTGACGAAAAACACAATGAAAACTGTAGCAGTGTTTCCTCTTCTTTGACTTTAGAACCAGCCTTTCAAATCCTGTTGACCCTTCAAGCTAGTTTACAGCTTGGCACTGATGACACCTTATTGGTCATCGCAAATCTCAGAATGGGCGGACTTGAGTGTTTTTCCTACTTCTAGTGCCCTCTGGCACTGTCTTCCGCCCTGAATGGAGTTCACTGTCAAAGTGTATCTACACCCCAGTAGTAATTAAATCTTCAAGTACCTGTTCTTTGTGGTACCAGTCACTTGGCACTGACTGATTGCTTTATACAGCAAGTTCCCTAACTTGTATTAGTTGCATCAGTTGAGTGCCTAAGAGAGAGGATCTGCTTTTTCTTTGAAAAAACAGGTAAAAAGGTGCCATAAAGGCACTCGTTTCAGTCTCCTTCCTTACTACACAAATTAGATCTGCTTTGTCAGAATCAGTGTACCTTTTATGTGTCAACAGCTTATTTTGGTTGATGTTTGATGCTCTGGTTGTATGTCTCTGCTGCTTAGGAAGACGGTGAAGATAAACTTTCTAGGAAGCTAGCACAGCTACCTTCTTCCTCTTAGAAATAGTTGCTTTCTTAGAGTTTGTCTATATGTGGAAGAGAATGGGCAAAACAAATTTTTACCATTTCTTTTTTTACCATTTAATGCTTTCACTGTTCAAATTTTACAGTGAGAGGCTATGTTCTTTTAAAGGTTTGCAAGCTGTTTGCAACAGGACTGAGTCAGAGCTTTGGGGTGGATTTATATAGACCTTTTCTATAGCATGCTCCTGAGGTATACTCAGAAAACTAGATTTCATTTGAATAAAAAATAGGATAGTTAACTTTTTAAATAGGAAGAAGTGCACAGCATCAAGGAAATGCAGCAGAAATGAAAGATTTACATACAGCACTCTCCCTATCTAGTGTCCTTGCTTTCTAATTAGCAGCAAAGATTCATGTAGCATCCATTTCAGTCCACCGCTGTCTTCTGGTTTGGGCCTTATTTTTCTCTTGCTCTGTTTTTAAAGGGGAAGATAAAGGTGTTTTCCCTATTCTCCCCTTCTCCAATATTTTATATTTAAATCCTGGTAGATGTATGTATACTTTCACATTCTCTTTTTTAATCTAGTTCTACTTTCTTCTTCATCCTTCTATGGAACTGGGTTTCCTAATTGCCATTACTTTTGCAGGGTAAATGGGGAAGTTTCTGGACAATTTTTTTTTTTTTTTTCCACAGATAAGGTATCTATTCAGATTCCTTCAGATTTTCTTCCAACATGGTGTCCGAGTTGCATCTTTAATCAAGAGATAGTCTCACAGTTCTTTAAATATGGCTCTTCAGAGTTAGATACTTAGATACTCAGTCACAAGAGGACTCTATCTTGATCTATTGTACACTCAGGCTCTTCTGGAGATCTAAACTGTTTGTCCATTGTTGACAGATCCAAAGGATTCAACCATTTCTGAGTAGCAACTCTTTGAATATGGATAACAAGCTGTGGCAAGACTTGATATGAAGCCACTAAGGTGGATCCCTTTTCTGTGAGTAATAACAGAAACATCACCAAGAAAAGTCCACAGCCTGGAGCTAAGCTCCATCCAAACCTTTTCACCAAGCACTGTCATCTGTGAACTGTGAAGAGTGATATGGAGTGATTTTCTACCACGCAGTTACTTTGCAGGGGCATTAGTGATATATTTATCTACTTGGAGTTAACCACTGAATGAATGTACTTTTAGGCCATCACTCAGAAAGAGAGATTACTTTCCGTTTGATGAAGTTCTTTGAAATATGAATTCCATGTGATTCACTTCTCCCTCATTGACCTTCAGGTCTTTAATTACATCTACAGCTGAGTTAAAAATGAAATGGAGCCATGCATGCTCTGCCTTACAGTGTGCTGAGCATGAAGGAGAGTGAGGCCTGAGCACAAAAGAAAAATCTATACAGTCTTAAGGAAGTGTCCATACTTGTAGTGTAAATTTGCATGCAGCCTAAACTTCTCAGAAAAGGCTTATAGAGGTAAATGCTCTCTTTCATGTAGAAATTATTGAGGAGAAATAAACAAGTGGAGGTATCCTGAATGAAGTTCTTTGGCTTCTGTTAAGGATCAGGTGAAAGGGATAATGGCTGTAGTTGCATTTGACCTTTAAAATATGTATCTTTTGATTAGACATCTTTGCAGCAGACAGCAGAAAAGATAATTTTGTCTGCCTGAAGGAATCTGTGATAATTCAGCCTGCAGGGAAATGCTATTAAATGTATAAAACAAGTTCTCCAAGATAGAGCAATGCATATTGATTGCCAGTTGTTTGTGAAGGCTCCTTTGCTTTTTTGATGGATTATCACTGGACAACATTAGTTCTGTTTAAGATCAAAGAAATTAAACTGTAGGGTTCACGGTCCCCAGGCCAAAAATTCCTGCAAGTTGTCAGGAGGACTAGTTTTGTTTGCATCTGTTATTACGATGGTGGTGTGTAAATGAGGAAGTTTAGTAATTAAACTATGCCTGCTGTCATATTCAGGTTGGCAAATAGGGCAGATACTTTGGAAAAAGAATCTAATAAGCGGACAGAAGGTTTAATGCTCATGCTTCAAGGGGAAACAATCCAGTGTGCTTGTAAAATCCTCTAAAGAGGACTTAAAATGTCTGTGATTTACTTTATAAGGAAAGATATGAGCAGTTATCGATTTCATAACTTGTTATTACTTCACCTGAACTTTTTTCCAGCAGATTGCCAAACTGAGGCAGCAGCTTCAGCGCAGTAAGCACAGCAGTCGTCACAGTAAAGAGAAAGAACGTCAGTCACCTCTCCATGGCAACCATATAGCAGTCAGTCAGACTCAGGTAAGTAGATAGCTGTTTATATTAACAGCCTCTTTTCTTATCAGTGCTAAGCGAATAGCCTGATGTTTCTTCCCACCTTTCTTCTGTTTTTTTTTTCTTATGTTTTTATGTGTTATATTGAAATGCTTAACAACCTGATACCGTTGCAGCTACACTGAATTTTATCTGATGGTCATCATATAATGAAAGAAAGAAGGGTTGCAGCAGGATAGCAACAAAAATATATTAAGATGCTGTAAAAACTCTGAGCATGGCCAGATAAGACTGTTTCCTGGAATATGTACTTGCTTTGAAGACTGATTTTTGTGGTAGCACTTTCAAAAGTTTCTGCTCCTGTGGAAGTTAGTTGCTTATTTTGCCACCGAATTTCACCTGAGCTGTTAAAAAAGAAAAAATTACTGAGGGTAAGCAATCTGGATTGGCAGCCCAACAAATGATCAGTCTTTGAACATCAAGCAGAACTTTGAATGGGACCTGTTAAAAGATCTTTGTAATATTAAGATTACAGAAATCAGTTTTCTGCCTTTCTGGAACTAACTGGCTTGTTACAGACAGACTTGTAATTCACCTTTCCATCGATTGGTCAGATAAAGAGAGCAACACTGATATCACCAGTGATTTGGGAGAAGACCTCATTTTCTTGTTCCATTTCTGGAATCTTTCTGATACCTGCCTTACTGGCCAACTTTGACTTACTGGCCTTAGAGGCAATTTCCACATAACATCAAGGAAAACTGTTTACTTCCTAAAGAGGGTGATTGATTCATCTCAAATTCAAACTCAGCTGAAATCAAGACAATACTTGCCACAGCAACCCAATCACTAGAATTAGAGAGCTTGTTAGCATCTCTCACACTTCAGTACGCAAATCCTTTTCATCATGGTTTTGCCTAGGATGTATCTATTGATTGTTATGGTAGTCCAGAATCATTGTTAATAGAAGATCCCGTCCTCTAGGCTGAGAGCCTTCACATAGCTCTCTGTGGTAGCAGTGGCTTACTTGAGCTGAAGCAACATTGCTGTGTTACAGTATTTGTTGAGCGTTTCCATCATATTGAATGGAAAAATTGCCATCCTCACCAGACTGTTCTTGTTCCAAACACTCAGTGTAAAAACTCAATTAGACATGATGAAAGACTGAGATTTTAGGATGCAAAATGGTACGTCCAGATTATGTTCATGACCATTCTCATATTCTGTGTCAATGGGCAATGTTGTAACATGACTTCTTTCTAGCAGTCAGTCTATGCATTTGACATATCTTCTACTGAATGTTCTCAAGCCTTCAGAATACCTGGGCAGACACTATCAGGAGACATCTCTCTCTGAATCAGGAATGGGACATCAAAATCTCTTAACTTCTCTCAAGCTCCTACTGTGACACCTTCTGTTTTCTATTTTCTTATTACCTACTTATTTTTCAAAGTGATGCAAAAGTTTAGGCTGATCTTAATATAGCTGATTTTTTTTTAACACTAGCCTGGCTAAGACAATTCTTGTTTTCAGGTCCTTTTCACATATCACAAAGTTATAAGAGTTTGCCTGTCCTCTGATAATACCTGCATCTTTCCCACTAGGAATACCTGCATCTTTCCCACTAGGAAGATGCTGACATGTATGAAGAATAGCTTTGGATAAATTACCTGGTCAAATGAAGTAGATTCTCAGTAATGTGTGATGGAATATCCCCCACAAGGTGTCTATTCCAACAATTACAAACTGCCAGTGGAATTGAAACCCAATTACTAGTTCAAAAGCTCAGGCAAGGTTCAGTCAATGACTTTGAACCTTAAGCCACTTGTGGAAAGCAGTTAATCTTTCCTCGTCTGACAATGCAGGCATTTGTGTCCTGATTAAATATCCTATAGTGGATCCTTAACTTGCTCCCTGTGTTACTAATAGGCCACGATTTGAACTACTAAAATCTGTATGCTCTGTCATTGTATTTTTTGACAGCCTTTTTAGATAGGTTGTGTTTTGGAAAGAAGAGAAAAGCTTGAGCTGTGATAGCAGATCCTTCATATTCTTTCTTCTGTTTGGATAAAATCTCATTGTGGATAAAACCTAAACTTGTGATGAAGGCATCTGGGGAATTCTACCTGAGCCAGCACACCTATTCTTTGATATTCTTCCTGAAAATCTTACTCCTCTATAACAAAAGATTCACTGCATTCTATATAGAAAAGGGTTTTGCTTTCCATCTCAAAAAAGCAAGTTGTTGCATGTATCTTTGCCACTATTTATAGTAATAGTAAAAACAGTCTTTGAAACAGACTGAAATCCACCTAAGACCCTTAACATATGCTTTGAAGTAGCATTCTTTAGTGGCTGGGGCTCACCCTGTCATGGCTAGTGCAGCTTTGATTTTTCCAAGAAGGTGTTCTTTAACAAGGGCAATGAAGTTTCCAAGTCGGGCACTGCTGTAGGAAGCCATCCTGCAAGCAGTGTTTTTCTCAAATTCAGAGAAATGCCTGCATACAAGTGGCACACACCTTGGAATTCCACACTGTGGAATGCACATGGTGCCATGTTCACTTGGGAAGGACTCAAAGGGGGAAAAAAATACTGATTACTGTAGTGATTGGAACTTCAGGGATGTCCACAGGTATATTTTGCCTTCTGTCGTCTTATGCATCCTGTGATTCTCTGAACAAGAGGAAAATATTTTTGGGAGGTGAGCACCACTCATGGCATCAGCATAGATGCATCTATGCTATGTAGGTGCTGCCAGGATAAAACTTTTGAGATTGACAGCACAAGATGCATATGCATTCATTGTGAATGGTTCCAGGCAGTAGCAGAGCTCTGCTATGACAGTTTTTTTTCTGAGAATCATACTTGCATTTATTTGCATGCTTGATTCTTATACTCCAAATGGTTTGTTTTAGGACTTTTGACATAAAGTTCTGAAATGTTACAAGCTAATGAAATTAGAGGTTGAGAATGAATGCTTTATTTTTTCTTTGCTGAAGCCAACCAAAGGAGAATAAAAGTGCATTAAGTGAATATTCGAGTTGAGTGGTTAAGCTTTAGGAATGTTTGGAAATGCCTTTTGGATCACAGCTAAACCATCAGAATCAGTACCCTGTGTGTGCTCCCCCTCCCCACCATTGCATGCTTTATATTCAGTACATCTGGAAAGTATATACATTTGTCTATTTTTTGGTAATTAAGGTAGTAGAATGCTTTTAGTATAGAACTCTTCTTTTGGGTTTAACAGATAGAGGTTGTTTTAGTGACTTTTGATTTATGCAAGCATTTTTTTTAATTGGAACTTGACACATAAAGATGGTCTTCTGGCTGGCAAAATTAATGCAAAGTTTCTTAATTTACCATTTTTAGGTTGTTTAGTATGGATCTCAGACTTTTACCTCATTCCATTTTTCAGCTTTAAACCACGTAACTCTTTACCTTCTAGGCTTCTATTTCTAGATCAGTCCCTATGCCACTGTCAAACATTTCAGTGCCAAAATCAGCTGTTTCACGTGTGCCATGTAATGTAGAAGGAATAAGCCCTGAACTGGAAAAAGTGTTCATTAAGGAGAACAGTGGAAAAGAAGAAGTGTCCAAGGTAAGTTAATATTAATGTATTTATGGTTGCTTTTTGTCTGTAGCCTATAAACATGTGAAACACTTCCTAATGGCTGAAAATACAAATCATTTTCTTTAAAAGACTGTTTCAAAAAATTTTTCTGATGTTTTCATTTCCTTTTTTAAAAAGAAAGGGCTTCTGGCCAAACATGCTTTGTTTAGAATGTCCTTTCTGTAGAAAACTTGAATGTTTTTCTTGAGAAAAGAAAATGCTTGAAAATTCAGATACTTCAAGCTACAGGAGTAAGTAATCACAGATTGGGAGATGACTTCATTTACTTCATTTTTTATATTCTTTTTTTAGACAAGACTTGGTTTCCTGTGTTATACTATACTTTCCGGTTTTAATCTTTACTTCCATAAATGGAAGACTCTGATGTGCCATGGGAGATCTCCATATGGGAAATATGGACAAATTAGGGAATCTAGCTTATATGGGAGAACTGGAGCATTCGAAACTTTGTCAAAAAATGTTGGAGTGTTTAGATGATGCTTAAGACTTGAAATATGTGTTTTATGGACACTGTCTCCTAAATAACCAATTAAATTTTTTGCTGTGGGATAAGCTACTCTCCTGTTTTCTCCGATCTTCTCTAAAATATAGGTCCTAATCTTGTGAATGGTCATGTAGAAGCAAATCAATGTACAAATCAAACTATAAAACTTTAATCAGAGGTTTAAGATTTCAAAACCTGATATTTTCAGTTCTTCATTATGGCAGTTATCTTAAAAAGCTTTGGAACATTCTTGCCTTCTCCAAAGACTTAGTTGTGTGGACAAAGCGGTCTTAAAAATGAAATACTGCAATAGTAAATGTTTTATGCTAAGTATGCTTTCCTAAGTCTGTCTCATCCCTTTAGAAGGGGTCTGTGTTTTGATAGAGGAGGGAAAAAAAAAAAAAAAAAACCCATAATCAGTAAACTTTGTAGCACCATCTCCAAAGACAGTATAAAAAGGTATGTAATTACAGTGCCACCATTGATGTTGCTGTAGCTAGGGTTGTAATCTCTTACGGTTAGAGGTCATTTCATTTATTTATCAGATAAATCGTCTTTGTAAATGTTGTCCTTGGGTTTTAACAGCTTATTACTTTGGATGCAGAACTCAGTCTCATAAGTTAGTGAATGTACTGGCTCTGATCCAACAAAACAGTTAAGCGCATACTTAAGTGCATTGTTGGATTGGGGCCAGAGGTGCTCAGCAGTTTACTCAACCAAGGCAATAGGGAACCCTTCCTCCAAACATCTAGCTGGGGAGAGTCTTCAGACACAAAAGAAGTCATAAATTAGATATTGCCCTTGAAGTCAAGCCCATCTTTGTGGGCAGAGGTTTGTTTCCTGCTATATAACTGTCCATTTCTGTGAAGTCTGTTCTAGCGCAACCTGAACGGAGACTCCTGTTACTGCTGTCTTTGAGCTTACTCATAGCTTGCTTATGGCAGATCATAGTAAGAGTAATTTACTAAATCTTATTGCCAGTAAACTTTTTCCTAATAAAGTAGTTCAGCTTATTTTTAGCCTGGGGAAGCTGGGTTTACTGCATTAAAGGTTAGGAGTTACTGGACAAAAGATAAACCATAGGAAACCAAACTTCATTAGTTTCACTGCTAGTGGAACAATTTGTTTTTCTTTCATTTTTCTGCCATTATTCTTTCTAGTTGTAACATTCTGTATTTTTAAGAAGTGTTTTAAAAGAGCAATCGAAAGTGGTTGCTTTGGGTGATGTGTAAGGATAAATTATTTTACATGTTTGCTTATAAGACTGGTATGTCTTGCATGTAGGTTTTCAGCTGGTTTCTCGTAACCTGTTTTTAAGTTTGGTTCCCAGTTTAGCAATGCATGTTTAAACCTTAATTTTTATATCAATCCATCTATCCAGCTGTGTAAAGCACTTTGTGCCCTACTGTGAATCTATATTCATTTGTCAGCAAGTTATAGAAAGATTTTGGGAATGGTAATGTAACAATTGTTAAAAATAAAAGTAATAATCCTTTTCACCATTTTAGGTGCAGTTCACTCCCTGATGTTTTAATCAAACTTAGGCATGTGTTAGTAGCTTTCAGACTTCTTCATTTCCTTTGACTAACCACGTTTGGCCTCTATTCTCCTGAATAAAACAAAATGCATTTTATTTTAATTAATTTTTAAAATTTTAGTCTTGTTTCTCTTGGATTTTTTTCCATCAGTCTCACTATATTTTTTCAATGTAAACGTGAATATTTTTAAGGGGCTCTGATCTGTTTCTTTGTTCATCATCTTTAAATTGGACTAATATATTGGATGAAAATAAATGTTTGGGTTAAAGTGGATTTAGTTTTGTGGACAATACTTGAAGAAAATTTTTTTTTAATTTAGCTTCCAGTTTCAATTGGTAACCTGTAAAACTTCCTCCTAGTTTCATACTTTCTTGCTTAATCTTCAGACATACAAATCAATTTGATTTAATTTTTAGACTGTTGGTGTTTTTCAGGGTGTATTATTGCATAGTTTCTATTTTCCCTTTTGTTGACTTGAATTTTTGCAATCCCATTTCTTAAAAGACCAATAAATTCATTGGAATATCTTTTCTGTCTTAGTACTGTTAATTCTTTGGAAACTTTCTACTTTGCTGGCTTTGTTTTTTACAATTTTTTTAGTAAAAATAGAAAGTGTACTGACAGAAACATAGTTATAGAGATTAGTCTTGTTACTTTTGTGTGCTTCACAAAGATAGTTGATGATACAGTAATGTCATTAGCTAATTCCTATAATAATCTAATTGATCATAAATTTAGAGTAGTTGAATTGTAAGTTGTCAAACATTCCAGATATTTCGTTCTTTTCATGTTAGCTATGCGTGTATATGTATTTTTTCAGATCATCCCTCTTGCTTAATTAACTGAAGGCTTTCTGCATTTTCTTTCATGAAAACAGAGTTAAAGGTGGCATTTTTGAGTCACTTTATAATAGCTTCTTCCTCCTCCAGTTTATTAATAAACTTTATTTCCTCCTCTAATGCATTTATTAAAAGATCACGGATATATTTTTCTTCCTGCTTTATAATTTGCTGACTAGTTTTCAAGGAAACTGTAGTAGTCCGTTCCCACTATAAACTGTAAAAGGGAATCAGCTTTTTGTGAAGTTTCGACTTTGACTTTTGTTCTTAGTCCCGTAGTGACTCCACAATACAAATGCTGGAGACTTTGGTGCCATAGGATGGTCAGCTTCTTGTGGGGAGTGGGGGGAAGATGTTCCCAGTTATGGAAAATGATATGAAACTACTGAGAAGTGCCATGCCTTAGGATGCATACACATTTATAGGTCTCCTATAGCTGATACTTCCTTCAAATATAGAAGAGTAATTAGTAATGAAGCAGTTTTTTACTGTCACACAATAAAAATAAAATGATTGTATTTCTTGTTTAACTTCTAACACTTCTGGAAAGAGATAACGTTTTTGTGTCCCTATCAGAAAATTTAATCCTGTAACAAAATTACTATTTTTCTAATTTGCATAGACGCAGGAGATCTTTACCTTACATCTTCATATCCTTCATCTGAAAATTAATTTTTTCAAGTGCTTTTTCCCAGGAACAGTCTCTTCAGGATACATTATGTGTTTTTGCACATGCACCTTGTCTAACACATTGATTACTTCATAGAAGGCAAAAGCACTTTCCCATCTCTGCCTTTGTGTTCAAGTCTAGGGAATAATTTTAAAATAAAAAATAGCAAATGCTCCGCTCTCAAGAGGTTGCCTGTCAAAAAGATTTAAGACTTGTGAAAAACAGATCATTTTTTGAGGCTGCCATGGGTATATGATATCTTAGTAGCATTCCCAATGATTTGTGGGGTGATATTTCCACGCCCCCCCCCCCCCCCATTCCCCAGCAGAAAGATTGGTACTGAAAGGAATCTGGTGAATCTCAACACTGTATTGAGAAGTGCAAGCTGCTGTCAAATTGATTATTTCCATACCTTTACAGGGAGATGGGGGGGGACGGACGGTATATAACTACATCCAGGAACATTTTGTCTTATAGGGGTTGGCTGGTATCCTGTCAGAATGCATTTGCCATGAAGCTTGTACACAACTGGATCATTCTGCAAAAAAAGTATACAGAATGGAGTAGTTTCCAGTCATTTTTCATGCATTGAGAGTTATGAAAACTAATAGCAGCTGTACTGAGTTGATTATTCTGTTTCTTATATTTTAGGATTCTAAGGACTTCAGTTTTTGAAGTTGAGTTTAGATATGGCTCATGGAAAGTGACTTCTAAAGGTTTTGTTTTTTTTTAATCGGGTTTAATACCTAAATCTTTAAAAACTAAGAAGTGGAATATAATTTTAGTTGATGTTTTCATGAGTTTTTCTGGACTTGTGGTCAAGACTTGGATTCAATATGTAGGGAAATGTAACTACAGAAGCACAGTAATCAAATATTTGCAGTCATTTTCTACATATCAGATGTTACTTGACTTGGAAACAGAGATAAATATTTAGCTTTTTGTACTTGTATGTTTAGAGGCATGTCTGAAAGTACGGATGACTTTCTGTACCTGAAATTTTAATTCAGTGAAAGTTGAAGTATGTGATTTGGGATATGCTTGCTCAGTACATAACACTGCATTGTTCCTCCAGGTGTGGAAGAACATCTGTGTTATCCTGAAGTCTTTAACTATGTGATCATGTTCTATTCTTTTTCCTCTCTGGAATCCTTGTTTTACCTGTTACATAGAATATAGTGTGTGCACTTAATGAGCAGCTGTTCAGTATTTTTGTTTTCTCCTCATTAGATGTGCATCTTACTGCTCACTATTAAACCTTGCTTTGAAGTCAGAAGTCTGAATTTCTTCGTGGGTTTTTGCTTCTATACAATATGAGTGCCTCTGAAATGTTGTTCGCCTTTTATCGCACCTGTGTGAGAAGAACAATGATATTATCTGCACTTAATGGATGGAGAAACAAATCCATCAGGTTTCTATAATATATAATGTTCAGGTAGCTCAGGATATTGCATGCCATTTTAGGAGTCTTAAGTGCAGCTCCCATAGTCTCCTTCTGCATCTGTGAACGTTGAGGGCTTTTGCAAATCAGTCCTAGATAGACTGGTCATCCGGAAAAGATACCATAGAAGAAAAACATTGGTTCAGATAACTTTTTGGCATCTCATAGAATCTTTGTGGCAGAGACAAGGCTAAAATGCAGTTCTGCATGACAGGGTTTTTTGGTTATGTTAATTATGAAACCGTCTGTTTCCTTTCTGCCTCCTCAGTCTCTTTTTCCACCTCTCTTCTGTCTGTGTAACAAATACTGTAGTGCTTCAGGTCAATTTGTGCATTGAATGAGTCATGGCCTGTTGGGGGCAATGGGAATAGCAACATGTAGTCATGTTGTAACACACATGTAATGTGAATTGAACCGTGGTCTGTTGGAACAGACCACACAGCTGCTTCCAAACTATCAAGCATTTGATACAGCAACTATAATGTTCTTTTAAGTGTGTTTCCTTGCTTTGAATTGAAATGTGAAATAGTATTAACTGGAAGGCTCATAAGAAGGAGAGGACCTTCCAGATCTACTGTATCTGCCTCTTTGTATAACATCTGGTGGTTTTCTGGATAGACAAATGCTGAAAATGGGGGAATGCAATTTTTGGCCAATACGTTTCATGTCCTTATTGCTCATAAAGGGGTACTGGGTTGAATTTTAGGCTCTGAACAGGCTGTTATAATTTTGGAGTGCATGGGGAGGAGCAAAACAATGAAATAAAAGTGTGCATTTGAAGTGAGAAGAAAAAAGACGTGAAGTTTTGTAGTAGAACATTTGATCAGTTCTGCAGGGCTTTAATACAATCCTTATTGAAGTGAGGGTAAAATTAATGTTTAAATCTTGCAGACATTTTTATCCCTTTACTTTTAAGCAAAACCATAATTCTCATTTGATTTTTTTTATGTTTAAAACAGCACTGTCTTTATGATAAAACTGGTTTTCCACTGGGAAAGGACAAGTAAGTAGAGTGTGCCAATCTACTACTGTGAACATGTCTATGCAGTATATTGCAGAATGGATGCAAGATCACTCTGGCCACTGCCAGCTAGACTGGTATAAAAGCAGGCAGTTTTTAGTGGCTTTGATTCAAGTCAGAGCTTGTGAACCTTGTATAAGGCTGTGCATCTCCTACTTAGTTCCTGTGTTGTCAAAGGTCACCTAAAGAGATGAAGGATGGTATGCAGAGGTGTGCCAGAGCTTTACGACTTACTAGCAAAACTTGGACAGTTTCATTTGTAATTTTAATTCAGTTTGTTATTATGGCAATAATATGCTATTGCAGTTGACATTTCTTTTCCTTTTATCCAAATGTGATCTCTGTCAGGGTAGTTGTTTTTCCTTTATAACAACAGTGACCTTTATTAAAATTGTACCGCTAAGTATAATTAGAGATTATCAGTATCAGAGTAATGATGTACCAACATAATGCTAGCAAGTGCACATAAATGTTGAAGTACATTCTGTTATTAACTTTGCATTAGATAATATAGTTGTATTTACAGTTGGCTTGGACCATCTGCACATTGTCCCAAAATTCAGTGGAATTAATATATATTGTGTCCATGGTACATCATATTATTTTCTTGTATAAAAGCTGTTTTTCTTTCAAAAATGGCTTGTTTGCTATTCTTAAGTCCTTGCCTTGCTTCTTCAGTTTTGAGTGCTACGGGCCGACATTGCATAGGAATTAGATTTTTTTCTCTGTAATCTGAATAACTTGTTTCTCTTGCAGCCGTTGGATATCCCTGATGGTCGAAGGGCCCCATTACCTGCTCACTATCGTAGTAGTAGTACACGAAGCATTGACACTCAGACTCCGTCTGTCCAAGAGCGCAGCAGCAGCTGCAGCAGTCATTCACCATGTGTCTCTCCCTTTTGCCCTCCTGAATCTCAGGATGGGAGTCCTTGCTCAACAGAAGATTTACTCTATGACCGTGATAAAGGTGAGAGTAGAATGGTCCACCATTACCTATGGGAGGCATGTGATGTCCTGCTTTTACAACTACCTTCATTTTACTCATTACATCAGTTTTTGTTTGTTTTGGTTTGACTGTTGTGGAGGGATTGAAGATTTATCTTAAAATTGGTTTTGTTTGTTTACATATCTTTTTCCCTCTTGTTTGTGAAACTTCACAAACATCTTCCATAAATACGTCAGAGGAGCACAGCAAAACTATTTGTGAAGATTCTAATGTGAAGAATTGAGACAGTAACATGTTCATGTTTAAAAAAGGTTTCCAGGAGGTTTGTGGTAGAATGTGTATTCATCATGGGTGAGTTACCTGCTGAACAAAATGGAGAATTAGTAAATGACTGTTTGGACTGATTTGAAAGTACTCTGCTAATCAACTCTTACACTACACTTTAAGCTATTTGGTGAGGAATTCAAATATGAGTTTGAACAATCTGATGGAGAAATAGTTTTTTGTGCAATGTTGCATAACAAACCACAATTTTTGAATAATTTGTGTTTATATATCAATATCCTGCATTTTTGCTAAGTCCATAAAAAGTAGTTTAGTTTTGCAGAAGGTAAATTGGAGTTTCAGCAATTAAAAGAGTTAATTGGCAGGTAAAGCTTGTAGAACAAAAATATAACCACACCTGTAAAAAGACTGATTTTTGGAAAACTATTCTTACTAGTTAATTGGTTCTTGGGCTTCTGGTTGGCTAGACTTAAATCTTTGTATCAACTAGAAATGGGGATGTTAGTTTGGAGGGATGCAGAATTTGGGAGAAAATTGCAAGCTAAGAATAGTAAATTTCACAGAGGAAATGAGAACTTCTAAGGTTTTGATTTAGCATAATTTACTAATAAACTAAACAGACTAAACAGTTTTTTGAGAACATGATTAAGATATGAACTTTTTTCTGTGAAAATACTCTGCTTAATCATATATTCTTAAAGTAATTTTAATTCCATGTAATCTGAAGGGAATAAGATTGGGGAACAGGGAAAGAGAAATAACTTCTCTTTTGTTTCTGAAAAGTATTGCCTTCCTATTTTAGATTTGGAAGTGAGTAGATATTTAAAAAAAAAAGGAAAAAAGTCACCTACCCAAATCCTAAAACTTTGGAGGAAGAGGGAAATTAAATTAACCACTTAAAAGTAAAACACTTAGCCCAACATGATAGTTAACTATGCTCCAAAAATAACAGGGATTTTAGCTTTTCCCCTCCTACTTTTCTTACTAACAGAATGCATGTGAATTGTGTCCTGTTGCAAGACTGAATCACTGTGTAGACATCCACTTAAGTGCTAGCACATGGGGAAGTTCTTAACTGACTGGTAAATTTGTTTATGTCTCTTCTGATAACAAATATATGCTTAAAAAGTAAGGAAATGCAAAGAAATTAAATAATTCCTTTTGCAGTTAGTGCTTAATTTCAGTGTCACAGTACCTGGAATTTTCAGTGGTATTTTATTGGCAGTAGCAAGTGAAGACAGAATTGGGAATATTGCAGCTAACCTTTTTATTGCTTTTCAAGGATCGTATCTTCTGTCTTGGCTTTTTAAACCACTACTTGGAGTAAAATTTATTACTGAACTTTACAAGGAATAGATTTTAATTTGTGGATTTGGGTCTTAAAACTGGCTTAAATGCTATCACTGTATCAAAAATCTGCTTACTAGTAGCAGTATAGATGGTAGTGTTAAAAATATACTTATGTTAACTTTACAAAGCTGGCTATTTAAATTAGTTTAAGTATCTCTTAAGATATTTAATACTGTGTTTATGAAAAATAAAAGTTTGATCATCACAACTCTGTTCTTTAAGGACAAGGTAGAAACTAGAAAAACATGTAGCAGTTTTCCAAAACCTGAAGTTATTAGCTCAGAGGTTGTAAATGTGCATCTGTAGCCAGAAAGGCACCTTTTACTCTCAGATCATTATGATCACATAAGCTGGTTGTTCTGAATAAGAATGTTTTATCCCTCTGTCAGAGTAGTTGAATTATAGATAAATGAGGGATATAGAAAGAAATTACAAGGGTGTAGAAAGCTTTGAAAGAGAAAACTTATTAACGTCTATTGATGTTAATTGCTTTATAAAACAAAACTCAGGTTTTTTCACATGTTCTTTTTTGAGAGTTCTGTGATGCTAGAATATAACTGTTGTGAGGAGTTTGCTGTAAAGCCTGTTAATTTTTGAAAAAAATATTTTTGCAGATAACCAAATGTAGACATTTTAAAAGCAAGAAAATATCTTACAACTTTTTCTCAAGTTTGAGTTTTATTTTCCTCTCCACTGGAATGCTCCTGAGCATGTTTCTGAATAGGAAATGGAGGTTAGTAGTTTGATTGAGACACATGAGCAGCGAGAGGAGCCAGCACTCTGCACAGACACATCACTGCTTTACATTTCTAAAGCATCTTTTATTTCTTGTGCAAAGCTGTGCTTTGGCCTGAGGCCCTCACAGCTGCTCTTTGGACTGTATCAGCTGTTTGTTTTACATTTCTGCAAGGAGCTGCTAAATCTATTGAATTTTTTAAAAGAAAGTGAAAGCTAAATTTCAGAAAAGGATCATAATACTGCTCTGAACAGAGTAGTGATTCTAAACAGTATTGACTGGAGCAGAGAGGGAGGGGCAGAAGATAAGATATTTTAATGGCAGTTGGTATTATGATTTTGTTTTCAAATATCAGCCTATTGCAAGGTAAGTGACTGCCTTGCTGCATTAAAGCTACCAGTTTCACTAGATCTGTTTTACATCATTCTGGTCCATTAAACTGTAATTTTGAGTGTTACCTACCTAGCATAAGTATAATTGTGACAGAGGTGAAGTTCAAGTGCATCCCCAGGTATAAGCAGGTTAAGTTCATTTTCTCATACAAAAACAGTGTAACCTGTTTTTCAGGGATTTTGATTTAGGTACTTTTCTGTAGCATTGTGCATTCCTGCTGTTGCTAGCAGGGTGTTACAAGCAACCTGTTGATGGAGATGTTATCTGTTGGACTGAAGATACTTTTTAGCTTCCCAGTATCTGACTGCTAATTTTTAAAATGAAAATTGTATATGAAGTCTTTGAACAGTCTTCAGAGACAAAAGCATTTTGAACTGGAAAATCTTTTTGAATCTATCAAAACAAATCTCAAGTTTCATTGGCGAAGTTTCTTTTTTCCTTTAAGTTATGTCACTCAAAAAAAAAATTGTTTTACATGTTGTCTTTCAGCCCCTCTTCTGTTGTTATAATATATGCAAGTTAAAATTTGTGATATTAAATCTGTTGGCTAAAATACTGTTGTTTAGTGTTTAATTGCAATCTCAAATGCTTTCTAAACAATAGAATTTATCAATTCTAAATATTTATGTTTAGAAATTCTGTGTAGTACAATAAGATTCCATGATTGTCTTCCATGTGATTATGGTAACAAAATTCTTTTAAGGGTTACATCTGTTAATCTTCAATCATTGTCATCTTAATGAAATTTGATTAGCTTGCTGAAATATGCCAGCAGAGCATACCCTGCTGGTGGAAGAGTGGAAGATACATGAAAGACCATGTGTTTCAGCCTCTCAGAAAGTAAACAAATGTGTTAATAGCCGTGTTTGAGAATGATTGTTTGCAATGTCTTTAAGGATTCTTAATATTGCAATTTGGCACTTAAGAGCTTACAGGGTGCTCACACAAGTGGAGACCTGCTTACACAGTAAATAGCGCTTCCTAACAGTTTAAATAGTGACATATTTTCCCAGTATCCTTCCATTCTAGCCCCACTGCTCTAAATGGAGGAGTAATACTAAGCTTATACATGCAAGCCTCTGAATAACCATATGTATTTTTCAAATATCAGTGTAGTGTGTGCTTGGTCAAAATGAAAAGCTAACAACTTAGCTTTAAAAAGCAGGGGGAGAGAAAGGGGGAAACGGATCCAATTAAATTATATTACATAATTTTTTTGACTTGTTTAACTACTGTCCTATTATAGAAATTTTCAACCAGACAGATCTAAGTAAACCAAGAACTTGATTGAACACTGACCTGGCTAGACAAGACTCTAAATCGTCCAAAAACTGACTTAACTTTGAATTTAGTTTGATTCTTTCCTTGGATGTACTTCCACAGTTTTCCATTAATGTGGTAGAACAAACAGTAGCACATTTTGTGTCTCAGAGGTTTTAAATAGAAACTTGGATCTTCAATTTTAAAAATTAGAAGGAGGAAACAAACTGTCTGGGCTCTGTTAATGATTTTTATATTTGGAATGAGCTGTGTGGGCCAATAGTGGAAAGATTCCAGAAGGACCATCATGCTCTCAGCTTGATAAATATCTAATATTGTCTCTAAGCTTCTTCTATCTTTGTGCAGTTAACACCTAAAATTCTGTACATAAAAGTTCTGGGTTCACTATACAGCAAGAAAGAGAAGAGTAATCAATACACTACTGAAGTTCACTTCAACAATTTTTCTCATATCTTTCATAGTAAATCTTCAAAGGGAAGTGCGACATTTGAGTTGATAGTGTCATCTAAGAGGAAATACTGATGTATCAAAACCTCTAATGATTAGCTTCAGTATTTGAGTCATGGTTGTACAAGTGCTTATGTAGTTACTGTTTGCAAGCTCTTAAAAGAACCTTTGATTGCTTGAGCAAATCTAGATCATAATGCTTGAAGCTTTGGTTGGTTTTCCACTGTTGCTGGAAAGACACACACAAACAGCAGCAAAATAAAGAAGGGTATTTGAGTTAAAAATGGTAAGATACTCCAAATTGGCATAAAGATTCAAAAGCAGTAAAGCAACAGCAGTTATTCCTCTCCAAATTAGATGCATTTGTAAGCTGGCATCCTCTTTAAACTTGGTGTTTCATTTTAATTGTAAGCCTGAGCAGAGACAATAGGGAGTCATTAATATTGGACTTAAATAGGCACTTCTTTTTGAAAAGGTGGAAGCCACTACAAAAGCTAAATTTCTGTGAGTAATTATCTCATACTTACTTTATTTGCTTGAAGCATTGATTATCATGGTGCCAAGATGAGGGGAAGTTTGTTTCATTTTTTATTTAAAGTGAACCCTTTCAAGTGTCTTAAGTTTTCAAAATGTTTCACTTTTGACACTACCAAAGTTGAGTGTATCTCTTAGTGTTTTGCCAGAAAGTACAAAGAAATCTGCCTATTGTTTTGTCTCCTAGATCTTCACGCCTTTAGTTCCATGTGTGCCTGGTAGTCACCTGTAATATATATCCAGACAGCTAGAGGTTATCAAAAATACTTTTAATAGCTATATACCATATAGTTAGTAGTGATGAGAGAACTGAATAATGGAAGTTGTCTTTATTTGGATACTAAAACAGCTAAATTGTGAAGCAAATAAGGTAGGATGTTGTAATTATGAGATACCAGTACTTGTATTACAAACTTCTTTTTTTTTTTTCTTCAACTTCTGAGCTATTTATGAGACTGAGGTCAATATTACTGTGAAGAATTATGTTTTAAAATAAGCAATATGCTGTATATGCACATTTTCAATAACTGTGTTTATACAGTGAGAAGGCATGTTATCATTACCACTCATAATTCTTCTGCATGTATTATGCATATTATCCTGTTGATTTATGTTTTTTTGAAATACATAATAAAGAACTTGTTTCCAGGATTACAGCTCTGCTTTATTCCAATTGCAGTGCTCTGGATAAAAATATCCTCCTGTTATGTGTTGTTATATGATAGATTACTGCTGCACTGAAGCTTTTATTCTGAAGAAATGTGCTATACAAGGGTGTTAGAAATAGCCTACAATAAAGGAAGCATTGTGGTAGAAGCAAACCAGCATAGTGGCTAAATTGTGAAAAAGGCATTTTGTTTGGAAATCAAATTTAATTAAAAAGCACTCTCAATCTCTAGTAATATAACTGCTTTAAATTTTCAGACAGTGGGAGTAGCTCACCGTTGCCCAAGTATGCCTCATCTCCCAAACCAAACAACAGCTACATGTTCAAACGAGAGCCCCCAGAGGGATGTGAGCGAGTGAAGGTCTTTGAGGAAATGTCGTAAGTAATGCCTTTTATATCAGCTGGTATCTGCAAAGCAGTAAACCTTTTTACTGAGCCTATTCAACTGCAGATGAATAAACTATTCCAGCTGATGAGTTTTTCAGGAGCAAACTATTCTTAGAGTTTGTACAGAAGAGAAGTTGAAGTGTTCACGTTGGTTTGAAGAGGAAATGGAGTCTTTTATGATTGAACTCTTTTTGTGCATTTATAAAAGGCAACAAAAATCCGAGCAGAAAAGATAAGGTACATTTAATTTCCTAAGCATTTATAAACCTTTTTATTTACTTTGTAAATATTCATGGCTTAAAACAAAAACTGTCCTTGTCAAACTTTATCAGTTTCAAGCATAAGTTATGTTTTGATACATATAAAACATGTAAAATGGAATGAAACCTATGTAAAGTGATTGTGGATGGTAGTATGGCATAGGCTTTGCTTAATAGTTTTGTTGCTGAGCAAGAGATTGGAAATTAAACTCTTGGACGTCATGTCTTTTTCCCTAGAACCAGCAATATTTGAGCACATGCTGTCGAGGTTGCATGCATAGCTCCTGTGTATGAAAGGATTAAGGAGGGGACATTTCTTGCTCTAATAGCATTCATTGCCTGCTGGATGGTGAAGGAGCAAAGTTGGGTTGTGGAGGAAGCCTCCAGACAAATTACGGAATATGGGAAAGGAGAAGTCTATTTCATGGAGTTTCTCAAAGGAATTTAATATGCCTGTGTTTTTGCTGCAATGTTTTTATTAAAGAAAAATTTGTGTCATTCTAAATTACTGTGGCGTTTTTTCATGTGCATATGTACTGCAGATTTTTTTTGCTGAAAGTTGCATGTTTATTCAGTAATTATCAAGTCATTTTTGTGACAGTACTATTTTTGATGCTGTGGATCAGTTAGCTGACTACCAATATGGAAGATGTTTGCCCCTCTGTCCAATTAATCCCATTCCTTGTCATTCCCATTTTAGCAACTTGTAGAACCACAAAGTTCATTACGTATAAAACATTTCTGGGAGGTCAGATATATAATTTTTCTTCTTGTTGTAGGTCTCGTCAGCCTGTCTCAGCCCCTCTCTTTTCATGTCCTGACAAAAACAAGGTTAATTTCATCCCAACCGGATCAGCTTTCTGTCCTGTAAAACTTCTGGGCCCCCTACTTCCTGCTTCAGACCTGACACTGAAGAACTCTCCAAACTCTGGTCAAAGCACAGCTTTGAGCACTCTGACTGTTGAGCAGCTTTCAACTCGGGTCTCTTTCTCATCTCTGTCAGATGACACCAGCACAATGGACTCTACAGAGGTCTCAGTACAACCATCCCAACAGCAGCAGTCGCTTTTGCAAGAAATTCAGACTGAAGAGCATTCCTCTCCTCAGAGCTATGTGTTAATCTAGACCAAGGTGGAGCAGGCCTCTGCCCTGAAACAAGGACTGAGGAGATAATAGTTCAGATACATCTGCATGAGGTGGCAACCTTTCAGAACAAAACAGAATACTTATCAGCATTCTAAAAAATATCTCAACACTGTTCTTGGCAGGGACAGAATTCATATTCAACTTTTTTTTTTTTTTTGTGAAAAAGCAGTGATGCCTGCAGAATCCTTATATCATTAAGCATTTTAAGTGGAGACTATGCATTTCATAGTATGTTTGACCAGATTAGTACTGTGTCCTGTGTTCTGTTTCAAATTCTACAGTATAAATAAGCTCTATATATATATATAAAAAAAGTTGCCTGTCTGAATAGAAAATGTCTTGCTGTGTTGTGTCCTATGGAAAATACTGTACTTCAGGATTATGTTTACAATTGATCCAGGTGTTTATGTTTCTAACTTCTGTAATACACACAATGCAAAAAAAAAAAAAAAAAAAAAAAGGCCACAACAGTTGCACAGTGCCCACCCTATGGCCTAGCTTCAGGTACTTCTCTCGAAGTGTAAACTCAGGTAACTTGGAATGTATATCATATTGGGATATAAAATATTTTACAGCTACAAAGCTAAAGAGGGAACATCACTCTTTTGCCTTTCCTTATTTTATGCATTAATATTTCCTCATTACATTCCACTTTCTTGGAATAAGTGCATTCAGATCCAGGTGGATGATGACCCTGGACATGGGTGAACATGAGGAGAACCAGCAAATCTGTGATGTATATCACTTTGTCATGTGCTTACAAGTAAAACAACTGTTGCATTTACTGTCATTTTGATATATGTAAAATGTGGCATTTAAAGGTTTCAGGTGTTGCTCAGTTAATGACTGTTAAACTGTTGCAAATAAAGTGTTCAGTACTAGGCTGTACATGAGAAACATTCCATGTTGTGCGTGAAAGGATTTTGAAAGACAAGAATGTTTTTGTTCAACTACAGAAATTCTTTCAGGTTTCACAGGGGGTGATGGGGATTTCCTCTCATGATTTTGTTGGCAGTTAAGGATGTGAAATGCTACTGTTACCGACTAAAAGTCAAATTAATGTTTAGTTTCTCTTTTGGAAATGTTCATTCATTTGCTGGTTGGAAATAGGCTTTCAGATTTTGTTAAGCAGTGTTAGATGAGCAGCGTTTTATTTATGTAGTGAGTAATAGTGTGTGGATTTAAGTCCAAAAGTAGCAAGTGGGTGTTTTAAAGAGGGGTGGGGAAAACAATAGTTTTAAGTTCATGTTACTTAATCAAAGTTTCTCCCATAACTTTCAGTTACTTAAGTTGTCTGTGTAAAAGTGTTTTTTTCTCCCCTCCTTATATGTGAATAAAAAAAATCCTGGTAATAATCCTGATTTTGCAGGCTGGACACTTTCTCAAAATAGTACATGGCAAGAACTGTTTCGTAGTGGTCTTCTATTGTACTGGAACAACAAGAGCATTGCTTTCAGAGATAATTTCCTGTGATACAAAGAGGACCCCAGAGGCAAAATAAACTTGAAGTTCTTGCTCCATTGCTTTCAGCTCAGTGGAACTACATTTATGCTGTCTGTTCCTAAGAGAATAAGGTTCACCTTTTCCAGGAATTGAGGAGATTAGTAGCCTGCAGCTACTGAGCATTTAAACTCACTCCATTATTTTTTTTTTCTTTTGAAGATGAGGTTGGAGGGGGGTTAGAGTAAGCCGCCAATAACTGCTCACTAAATATGTGTTTGCTTTGGAGATGAAGAAGCATAGTTTCCTCTTTATTACGAAGTTTCACTGAAACTGTCTCACAAGGTGGAATTTGCAGCCTATAAAAGTTACTGGGTTTTGACTCCCCTTGCAGAAAATGTACAAGGAGGGAGAGGTCTGTCTCTAACCATTTTCATGTGAAAAACCTTCTTGAAACACAGCAGCCATCTTTAACCCTACTAATCTCAGGCCTAGGTGAAAACACTATATATTTTATAGACTGAAGATAAAGGGGAGAAAGTACTTGTGATGTAAGTATCAATTCCTTTTAATATTTTACCTTCTAGATTAACATTGCAGTATGATGACCTTTTTATGCTCTGGTTGTGTCCAGATAAGAAATTGTAGTCTCAGTTACTGGTGTTAGCTTACCAGGGGATACAATGAGTGGTTTTTAGATCAGTGATGAACTCTGTACAATATTTGCAATGCCATGACATGTTCTTTTTATTTTTCCATGAGAAACTAAATATTAATTATATTGCACATTTGTTCTTAGCAGGTTTGAAGGTTTTGAACCAAATGTGTTAAAGCTAATGCTTTGCCATGTAAATTTCCCAGCAGTTGTTTATCTCAATTGTATTCTACATCAAGCTGTAGAAATTTGTCAGATATTGTTTAAAGTTTTGTACATAGTTGTACTGTTATTTCTAGCCACTGTGCTGAACAGTATTCAAGTTATCACACAATATTGCTTTACACGAGGAAAGTGTGGCTTTTGTTTTGTATTTTTTTCAGTATAGAAGTTCCTGTGTCTTATTTAAATAAAAATTATTAGTAAAAAAAAATGGTGGTGGGGGGGGGGGGAGCACACAAAAGCAATGGTTCATATATTTGTTTTGGAAACTGTGTATAAAACACCATAGAATGAGATTAAAGTTTAATATTGTTCCAAATTTACATCTAGAATAATGTTAACCACGTATCTTTGACTAGTATGCTGTGTCTCCTAAGCTAAGATAATCTCTTATGAATCGATTTTTGCATAACACTATGTTCTAGGGAGGAAAAATTGCTAAACAAGCTAAAATCTAAAACATGCTAAAAATAGCATATTATTTCTGCACATAATGAGTTTTTTCTCTCTTCAGAAAATAGGAAAAAAAATCAGTTAAATATTATTGGAAAATGCATATCCACTGCTGTGTTTGTGGTATGCCCAATTTCAGCATTATCTGTTCAAAATTATGAAAGCCATTAGATGTTTCACTATGTGAAACTAAACTAAAACCCTAAAGGATGTGGTATAAATCTACTGACAGTCTTGGTTTCATGTTGTTTTGTGTGAGTCAAATGATTGTCATTTGACTTGCAAAATAATTCTTTCCGGATAGAGAGGGGAGGAAGAGGAAGAAAGAAGAAGAATATTTAAATACATGTAAATCCTCCAAAGTCAGTGTTTACTGAAGAGCAATATTGCAATAATCAGTAAGAATGGCTTAATGCTTATTATCACTAAGTGGAAAATTAAGTTTTCAGCACACCAAAGATTACAGAGTTTTGCCTGTGATTGTGTTGAAAACATTAACTGAAAGTTAAATACTGAAAGTCTGGAGCTGCAAAGATGTAGTATCCTACCCTGCTGTGAAAGTGCTTGGTGTACTTAAGTCAGAAACGTCTTGGTTTCAGTCATTTCATCATAAGCTTACATGACTTATTAGGAAAAGATTTGTGACTGTGGTGTCCTTCAAAATGGATGTGGCTGCAGCAGTTTCAGTGCCCTTCCACACAAGGATAGATTCTCTCCCAAGAATTACTTTGACAGGAGCCTGTAGCTGATCCTGAGATGTCATACGACTTGCACCACAGGTCAAATTTTCACCATTGCTGGGAAGCTAGGCACTTGCCACGTTAGTTTCTGGTTGCTGTAACATGCAGCTTCCACTTGAATTCTGTCCTTAGTGCAATTCACTGCACGCGTCTTCCTCAAAGCCATCAAGATGAGTAGTATTAAAAGTGCCAGGAGTGGAGCTGTAATGAAATAAGTGCCTTATGTCTCTGCTTTGTGACTTAAGAATTTTGCTTGACTTGACTGTTGCATTATCCAGCAATTCATGGCTGTGGAAGTGGACTCGGAGACCTCAGTGGGCAGTGTAAGGGGAGCTCTTGGCTACGTACACTGGAGGCTAGTGGGGAACAGATAGTGACCTGCTTGTTTTAGGAAGCAGGGTGCTGTCAGGGAAATGATTTATGGTTTCCTGACAAAATAGCTCAAGGGCCAGATATTGGCCCAAGGGTAGAGCCTTGATATCTCATAGTATTTAAACTTAAGCCTGAAATAATACAAAATAAACATAAAGAATTGAATGAATTAGAGACATTGGCCGACAAGACAGCAGCTGCAAGCAAAGACCACTGAGACTTTGCCGACTAGCTCTTGGCCTTACTCCATCATAACGGATTGATACTGTAATCTGTTACCTAAAGTAAAATCCAAGCAGCTTGAAGATGACAAAAGATTAGTAGAAGTATAAATCAATCACTGTTGTAAAACAGCCTGGTTTGCTTTGCAAGATGAAGCCGTGCAAGCTGAAATTTGAAGCTACACAATTGGGAGAAAATGACCATATTTCCTGCAATGTGTTTCCAGGACCTAAATCCAAGGAAGAAGTGAGTGAAAACTGAGAAAGTACATTCATTAATGGGCTGCACATGTACAGCTGTTCATAGTGTGGTGCTTGTCTAAAGAAAGTCATTTGATCAAACATCATCATGCAGTTAAAACATGTATATCTTGCCTCTATTTGGCATTAGTGTAACCAGTCCTGGAAAATTATCTAGTTCAACGGAGATTGTAAAATGTTGGAGAAAGTTCAGGGAAGAGCTATAGGAATGAGTGAGGTACTGGAAAAAATATATAGTAAAATTTTATAGGAGCTCAATGTGTTTAACTTAACAGTTGAAGAGTGATTTAATTCCAGTTAGTAAATACCTACACAGGAAATATTTTGTAATGAGCTACTTAAGTGTAACAGATGTGGAATACTAAACTGAAATAGCTAGAAAGTGAAGATAACTAAATTCATACTTGCTTTGTTTCAGATCTATTTTATTATTAGACTTATAATTTGGATTTATTTTAGCAGTAAAGCTAGTGTGGTACTGGGGCCAACTTGCAAAGATGGATTTTCAGGCCATGGTATTTTTAAAATAAGATTATTTTACAAAGGATTTAGGAAGAAGAATCAATTTGTGAAAGTTGAAATGCCTTTATTGTGTAGATTAGGGAAGACATTTGCAATGATCTTATAGGCATTGCTAACTCATGATTATGTTGGGTTTTCTAGATTTCAGCTGACTTTACAGAGGTATTTTTTAACTATTTGAAGCATACTTGCATCAGTAAAAACTAGCATGCTGTAATATTTTTAACTAGGCAATTAATTAACACTTTTTTAGCTGTCTGGAATAGTTCTTTGAAGATAATTTCTGGTTTCTGAAAATGTTTGGTTTGCATCACACTTGAGTGAAGCATCCAGTAAAGCAGAGGTGGTTGAATAGCTTTTTAGTTGTTTTGATTTTTGTCACCTCTTCAGTAACACCATAAATTTGGAGAGATGACAAGAAACAAGAGTAGGCGGTGCCTTTTTAGAGTGCAATGGGTCACAGAAATAATGTATCACTCAAGTAGGGCTAGTATGAAAATGTTGATCAAGAAAGTAGGGCATGTCCTCAGTAAAGACCTTACTGGTAGTGAGCAAATATGCAAATAACATTGCTAATTCAATTGGCAACAAGAAAGAATAGCAATCAGATCAAGCTGGGAAGAGAGATGGCCCCTTTTTAAGAAGAATTTGAAGTTTTATCTTAGGTTTTAACAAGTTCTGTTTTTAAAATTGGCTGCCTTGAGCTGTAGTCTGGAAGCCCAGTTGCAGAGGAGCTGAAGACCTGGGAGATGGGAAGTTGTGTAAACTTTTTTTCTGGAATTAGAGACAGAGCTTGTTAATGAAGAACAATTATAACTGTGCCTGTAGAAAAATGAGTTCTGTACTTTTGGGGGTGTATGTGCATAGTGAAATGTGTGGTTAAACTTTGCAGTTCATTTGATTTGTACAGCTGTTCTTTGGGAAGTAGGGTTTGCTCAGGGCAACATGTTTAGTAATGCCCATGGTAACCTGTTTCTTGTAACCTTATTTTTACTTTTAGCTCCTCAAATAATCTGTAAGTAAACAGTGTATCTAAATCCAGACTGCTAGGAATAGTAGTTGTGCTAACTAATTCTAGGTGTATATCTTTGGTTACTGAATTAGGAGATGAGATCTAAAGGGGGTTCTGTGAGTTACTTGCGGAAAGAGGTTCTTCATCAGTGAGGAGAGAGCTGGAAGAAATTAGACTCCCTATTAAAGTTTCATGCCAAATGTCTAAGTGGTACAATTATTCCTTTCTGACTTCTATTTAGATAAGAATTTCTAGTCCCGCCCTGTCTTTATGATGCAGAGGTTTCTCAGGGAGAACAGCTTTCCTTTCCGTAAGACTGGTGATATCTTTGGGCATGTTGCATCAGGAAGGAAGAACTTGTGAAAAAGAAAAGAAAAAAGTAAGGTGTTGCCTTAAGTTATTAAATTTTTAACAGAAGAGCAAATATCTGACTCTGCGTTAGTGATTCCTTTGTATTGACTCTTCTAATTCATTGTTCCTCCTTCCAAAACTCTGAAAAACATTTAGCACTGCAATATCAGTCACTGAAAAAATAGGAAGTGTCAGGTTTAGCCTTATTTTGATTTCTGAGAATGCAGAGAGGGTCCATAATACAGACTTTCATTGCATGGTTTCATTTGGGATGGATGCGTATGGTGTGTGTGGGTGTGTGTGTTAAGAACTGCTGCCTCATTCAAGGGGTTCTTGTTCTTGAAATGAAATTGGATACAGTGGTGAATGTGAGTGTTGTCTATTCTAGTGGAAAATGCCAAGGAGCAAGGTTTGCCGCTCTGAGAGGTTAGTACCTGAGAGACCTGCTTCCTTCCAGGGAGGACTTTCTGTTTGGACCCTGTTCTGGAGGGGAATATGTAAACTCTTGAAAAGAAAAGATGGTTGGAGTAGGAATTTCACCTCCTATGCTGTAGGAGTGCAAAGGTGGCCTAGACCAAGTCTGTACCTGATTTGGAGGGCAGACTTGTATGTATGCCCTTGAGGAATATTTCTTTCTCTAAGCTATAGAACAGTCTCTGCAGTACACTGTTGCATTTGTGCAGGGTGCACTTTGGGCTGGGAAGGACATGGATGCGTTAACTCTCCAAAGGGGAATAGACATGGGTAAGTGTCATTCTTTCTCTGAATTAAGCCATTTATAGTCTCCAATCTGGGTCTCTTTGGTGGCATCCTAACTGCTAGGCTGTTGAATATATCTTTGTAGTATAGTTTGTTTTTGAAAGTGGCAAATGACCATATCCACTAAATGAGAAAATGTACCTACTCGACTGGACAACAGACTAGACATGCAGGAAAAAACCTTGTTTGGAAATCCTGTGAATGCTTTGGTGTGGCACATCCCAGCAGTCTGAGGTCTTTGGTAGCTGCACGGGTGCCCTGCGGCACAGGTGCTTGTGGAAATGCACTGCAGGAAACTGAAGTGCATAAAGATTTATGTGCCTTCAGGTTTAGGGACTGTTGAATAGAGTTGTCAGAATCATAAATCATAGGTCATAAATGTCATACAAATATCTGGAGATAATGGATATCTTCAGGTGGGGTGCAAGCTTAGTGGTTGCAGCTTGTCTGATCTTCTATGGGGTTTACGTAAATGTTAAGAAACAATAGAAACGGAAAGAGGAATTTGACTTTTATGACTAAATCAATAGTACATCTTTTTGTGTCAGTAACTGTCACTCAAAATTTTGGAGTTTAACCTGCTACTGGAGAAGTGCCTGAAATTGAGATGATACACTAAAGCCGAGTGACCTAGCAATTCTGAAGTTAACCAGTATTATGCAGTGATGAGGCAGTTAATTGTTATGTGCAATTACATGTAATATATGGCAGTGGAAACCTGTTCACCTTTATTGGTTATTAACATAAAAAGGTTCTGTTGCACAACAGTGATTTTTTTAACGTAGATAAAGGAAGGATTGTTTGTCAGTTGCCAGTTATGCACATTTCCATTAAAATTTTTGCTATTGACTGCACATGACTAATTCAACAGAATAAACTGTATGGCCTAAAATATACTAAAGAAAATGTGCTGCCACCAGATCATCTTGTTTAGGATTTTGGTACATCATAGTAAATCTCCCACCTTATTTAAAACTGGAAGTAAACCATAGAAGCTTCAAGGTGGCAATTTTCATAAAGAAATTCCTGAGTGAGTTAGGTGCTTTACTCCATATTAACATCACCAGATGAGATCCTGTTTTAAAGTCCCTTCTCCCAAAAGGCTGAGGGAAGTAACACCGTTTTGGTGATAACGTGGCAGGGAGGATAGTCACTTGAGGGATGGAAGCTCTGGGCTCCAGTTCCCACTGTGAATTTCTGTCCAGCTCTCTGATTTTTCAGGAAGGTGACCAATTTCACTACAAACTACTGATTTTTCTAGGCTGCACATTTGCAAGTCTGTCTTATGGAAAACAATAAATATATGCTGGGATAGAGAGTTACTGAGCCTGCCTCCCTGGACATTTGGGTTTCAGGCCTTAGTTTTAGGAGTAATGCAGTATTTGTAAAAGCAAAACAGTAGAGAGGAGAGAAGCCCAGTACAGAGTACCCAGATGGTGCTAGTTCTGAGTTTTGTCAGGAGCTCCTTGTTCATCCATGCAGGCCTCCTGCCACCTTTGCTCGATTTTCTGCTCATTGGGGTGGACTTGAGCTTGGATGAGATGATCCTCGAAAATCAACCAACGCTCTTAGACCCCTCTTCTCTCCAGGGCCATATCCCATGGGATTCTTCCAAGCACGTCCCTGAAGAGGCCAAAGTCTGCTCCCCTGAACTGCAGGGTTGTGATCTGCTTTTTGCTTTTTTCCCTCTTCTCAGGATCTTGAACTCCTCCATCTCATGGTCACTGCAGCCAAGGCTGCCCCCGTCTTCACATCCCTGACTAGTTCTTCTTTATTTGTAAGTACAGTGTAGCAGACACCCACCATGATGTCACCCATGTTGGGATGTGCACTAAGCCTGACCCGTAAGCTCTCAGCTGGCTCATCACCCATCCCTAGGCAGAGCTCCATGTGTTCCTGCCGCACTCCCACATAAGAACAACTGCCCCTTCTTGCCATCCCAGCCTGTCCTTCCTAAAGAGCCTGTATCCATCCATGACAGCACTGCAGCCATGTGAGCTGTCCCACCACATCTCTGTGATCCCAAGATCATAACTCTGCAACTGCATGTAGACCTCTAATTCCTCTAGTTTGTTCCCCAGGCTATGTGCATGAGTATACAGGCACTGCAGAGAGGTGCTCAGCTGTGCTGCTTTCCCAGAACAGGTTTGAGAGCTTCCCCATAATGCTGTTGTCTCAGCACTTCCTTATTTGTGTGCATACACCTGGGGTGGGCCCCCTTTAGCCCTGTTTTGTTAATCCTGAGGTTTGTCTTGTCCCCATCACCCTGCACCCTTTGCTTGCCAACCTGTTCCACCACTTTCTCACTTGATGATTGTGGGTCATCATCTCCCTCCCCTGTCATTCCTAGGCTAATGATGGGCTCCTCACCAGGTTGGCCAGCCTGTTGGCAAAGATACTTTTACCCCACTTGGTCAATTGGATCCCATCTCTTCCTAGCAGTCCTTGATCCTTGAGGAGGATCAGCTAGCTTGGGTGCTTCGCAGGACAGAGCTCCCAGTCCCTCACCTGCAACCAGGGTACTGACTTGTCTGTAGTTGCAAATCTGCAGGTGGGGCAACAGCCATAAAGTCACAGAAGTGCCAGAGTCAGGAAGAGCCACGAAGTGCCAGAAGTCACCAACTTCCAGTCTCTGCCACCATGACAGTCTCCATTTCCCAAGCCGATAACATGGACACCACCCGCCCCTCCTTCAGTACAGTTGGGGGGGTGCATTCTCATAGCTGCAGGGTCTCAGAGAAGATCTGGTCAAGCCCCTTTTTGTCATTTTTGATGCCGCTTGGTCTGTGACCTCCTTCTGAAGCTCCTTTGCTTGCTGACGCAGCTTGTCCCACAGCACGCAGCTCATCCCACTGTGTGTACCTCCTGCACTGCCCGTCTCTGCCAGCCCAGCTTCCGTAAGGGGCCCCGGGCTCCCCTGCAGCCCAGCCCTGCAGCGCGGCCTCCTCCTCAGGACAAGGCCTCTGAGGGCAGCCCTGCCTGTGGCACGTCACCACCGTTGCTGAGCAGGCGTACACCATCCCCAGAGTTTCCATCCCCCTTCTGTGCGCCTGCCGGCTGCCGTCCCTTATGGGTGGGAGATGATAGGTTTCCTGGGGCTTGTTGCAAATCGAGGATTTGACCTGGTCTCCTGCAGCCTTAAGGAAGGCAGCACCCTGTCACTGCTTCAGGCTGGCAGCAAGCGGGGTGCAGGAACCGTCCAGGCTCTGAGTCATGGGGCTTTCATAGGCCCTGGTGCAGCAACTGAAGCAACTTAATCAAGATCCCTCCCTCCCTCCCCCCCCCCCCCCATGCTGGTGGTGTGTACATTGGACTAAGTCTTCACCGCGGAAGGCAACTTGTTTTGTTTTGGCAATGTTACAGAACACAAGGACTTACGTTGGGGCCGTAAAAGCACTTTCCTATACCTTAAAACACTTTCCTTTTTTTTTGTTTTCTCTAACAACCATAAAAGAAAACAACATTATGTACTTCAGCATCAATCAAGCCCTCCATTAGATACTTCATGTGTTTATGGAGGGGGGGGGGAATGACCCAAAAAACTTACAAACAAGCTGTACTGTTCATTTTAACCCTAGGCCGGACAGTGCAAAATGCTCCTCAAAATCTCAAGTAAGTACGAAAATAAACCATTATGGATTTTTACTCTTTTCCAATTTCACTTAATGTTTGCTAACAGAATGGGCTGTTAAAACTTGTGGGTGGGGTGGGGGAGAGGGGTCTTGAAGCAGTTACTGCAACCTTTCTCCCTAAAGGTCTGTGTTTGCTTTTTAAGCTTGTTGCCCATTTTCGTTGTTTTGGCAAAGTTCCCACTGCTTAAATTGCAAGCCGTGAGCTGGACATCATACACTCTTTGAGGTCTTTCTAGCCTTTAAAGCGCAGCAGTAATAACTAGCTTAAGAGGCAAAGGTCAGTGAAGCCAAGAGGTCTTTTACCTCCAAAGAGAATTGAATCACTTCCTTTAAAAATGAAAGCAAAAGCTGTTAAGTACTCAGCATGGGAAGAAAGGGAAGGTTAAGGACGAACAGACTGAGAGTTTTGTTCACTCGATCATCAGGGCTTTTTGTAATTATTGTTTTCTTAAATGAAGAGCATTAAAGCCTGTGAAAATCTCAGTGCTAGCCTAGACAGTGCTTTGGCCACGAGCAGGGGTGAGCGCTTGATCCTGGCCCTCCCGGGGCCTCTGCTACCAGCTGCAGGAGCTGCAGCACCCCGGCGCTGTGTGGCTGCTGCTTCCCGGCCACTCGTGTGCTCCTGTAGCACTGAACCAGCTGAAACTTTTTTTTTTTTTTTTTGGCCAAGTTTTCAGCCAAATCAATCAGAGCCATTACAGGCCTCTTCTTTCAGTTGGAAAGGGCCTGGTATGACACCATGGGGCTGGTAGTGTGAGGGTGGTGACCCAAATTTAGCGGGGGTTAGGATGCTTATGTACCTGTGCCCTGTGAAGGGGCCTGGGCTCAGCTGCAGTCCTGGCTGGGGTCACCAAGGCCAGTGACAAGCTCACAGAAAGCTGAAGATGCTGTAGACCACAAAAATCCTGCCAGGGCTTGTCTTGCTCTTCAGAATCTCTGTCGCATTTTGAAAAATCAAGCCAAACTAAACTAAAACCCTGCCACGCTCAGGCTATCGCCCTGTGTTGTCAAACTCTTGTGTGGTGAAGCTCTGATACCTACGTAGGGATGATCAGGAAAAGAAGCAGCTGTGATAGCAAAGCAGTTGGTTTAATGGCCTGTCATTTAATTTCTGTTTTTCATGTGCCAAGGGTTTATTCTAAGGATAGTACTTGGAATAATAATGTCTCGGGTTTTGTTTTTTCCATTTCTGATCCTGCGCTGCTACATTCAGCAGGCTCGTTTCCTGTAGCCAGCTGTTCTCTGCCTGCCTAGGTGGAAACACTGCTGATGATTTCATTGCATAGTGGGCTTTTTTTTTTCTTTTTTCTTTCTTTTTTTTTCTTTCCAGCCTGTTCATGAAGAACATGGCTTCCAGCACCTGTCCCAAAGCCTTTCCTACTACCATAACAGCTATGGGAGTCCAAAATAGAAACGCAACACACTACAGACTAGGTTTCTGGGCTAGAGGAAAGACTTTTATTTAAAGAGAAGGCTGGCAGAATTCAGCTTACTTAGCTTAGGTAGGTCCGCAGTCACTTCTTAAATTGCTTATCTATCTGCTATTTTTCCTCTTGTATATTCATTACCCCATAATGATTCCAAAAGCAACTAGCTCAAATATTTGGCTGGTAAAATGAGCCAGACTTTCACCTCCAAGCCACAGCATGCTGCTCCCCACCCCCCCCCCCCGGCCCTTTTTTTTTTTTTTTTTTTTTTTTTTTTTTTTTTAAGCAGCCAAAACTCCACACCTTTCCACTTCAGGTTAGTTACAAGGTCAGGCACAGCATGCTTTCGATACCATAGACCAGAGTCAGAGATGATGCACCTGATGGGACTCGTACACAGCTCCTTGGCAGACGGCAATCTCATTGCTTCGTGGTGGGCTTCCTGTGCAGGCAGATACCTTGTGTTACATAAGGGGAACATTATATGTGTTTATAATTAGTAAATGAGTGGAAAAGTCAATTTTCTGCTTAGGAGAACACTGTTAATAAACACCTGGTTAATGTTCTGATTGACTACAAAGCCAGTCCACTTTGGAGATTGAGGGCTGATGGTGACTGAAGTCAAAACTTGCTGAACCTGCAGGGCCTGTTTGGCTATGGTACCCTTGGTTACTGTCCAGCAAGAGAACAGTAAGGAAACCAAGCCAGATAGATAGCAAACCCTTTACTGAAGGGCTGAGGCATAGATTTCTTAATAGTATTTAGTTGTCAGAGGGACTAAATAGCGGTAAGGCTCTGTTCCTGTGTCCTTCGGTAGCTGCTGGGAGTCTGGAATATACGTGTGTGCAGGAATCAAAACACAGCATTGGTTCCTTGCCTGTGTTATTAGGCTCACTCACTATTGGGCATCTTAATTAGACTCTGCACTCTAAACAAATGCAAAAAGCAAGGATGGTAGTCCCAACAGTGAGAAGCAGCTCATTTGTATCCTGTTTGTCAATGCAGTGCTAGACTGTTTCAGCATTTCTGCTTCTCAATAGAGGCAAACCCTCTGCTATTTGGCTGTTGGCAAGCTTAGTGGTTGATCTTCTTCCTGCCTTCCCATATGGTAGCTTATTTAAAAATAAGGCATTTACAAAGAGCATAAACTGTAAAAGCAGGCTAAACACTTGGGAGGTTACAGTAAACTCTAGATGCGCTAGTGTGCCTAGGCTGCAGTGAGGGCTCAGCTTGTACACCTGTAGTGTTAAAACCCTGGAAAGGTGCTGGGTCCTTGGAGGTCTTTGGCTTACTGTGGTGGAAGCTCAGCTCCTGCAAACAGTCCTTACCTATGGAGGAGGTCGCTGCTTGCCTGCAGTACAGCAGGGCCTCGCTGGTCATTGCAGGCCTGTCCCAGGGCAGGACAAAACAGATGGGTGCTGGAGGAAGCAGCAACTGCATGCTGGGAAGATGGTGAAGGGACCTTGAAAAAGTAAGGAGGAACCTCAGAAGGGCAGCTGGGCCCTCACTTTCTCAGTGTCTTGGTGTTACTCTTTGAAATGGACTTGAGAAAGTGCACTGAGAGAAGAAAGAAATATCCGGTTCATTTTTCCTTTGCCCTGGAGCTATCTCACCCCATGTACTTGGGAAGAGGCTCCTCTTGGCAACAAGCACGGACAGTACAACCACCAGCCACAGCTCAGCAGTGCTCATCCAGCATCTCCCAGCACCTGCTGCAGCACCTGATGCTCAGCCCCAAGAAAACCCATCATGCTACATAGCCTGTGTGTTCTCACATCCACCTTCGCTCTCATGCGCCGCTCCAGGTCCAGATCCTGGCACTGTCACAGTTTGTAGGCCTGCTGCTACTCCCACGTGGAGCAAACCTGGTCAGGCAGCTGCTGGTTGTTGGGTCACAGTGACCTTGTGGCCTTGGTGGTGCCAGCTTTCTGTCATGTGGAGCTGCTTGCTCTCCAGGCTGGCACACGGGGCCTCCCAGTCCTGTTGGTGTTCTGCTTGCAAAGCTGGGCTGAGTCAGGGCTTTGCAAGGTGTGAGATGGACAATGGAGGAACAAGTGAGGGTGCTAGAGCTTCTTCATCATCACAGAATCACAGAATCGCTGAGGTTGGAAGGGACCTCTGGAGATCATCTAGTCCAACACCCCTGCTCAAGCAGGGTCACCTAGAGCACGTTGTACAGGATTGCATCCAGGTGGGTTTTGAATATCTTCAGAGAAGGAGACTCCACAACCTCTCTGGGCAACCTGTGCCAGTGCTCTGTCACCCTCACAGTGAAAAAGTTTTTCCTCATGTTCAGATGGAACTGTCTGTGTTTCAGTTTGTGCCCGTTGCCTCACGTCCTGTCACTCGGCACCACTGAAGAGTCTGGTCCCATCCTCTCGACACCCTCCCTTCAGATACTTGTACACGTTGATAAGATCTCCTCTCAGCCTTCTCTTCTCCAGGCTAAACAGGCCCAGCTCTCTCAGCCTGTCCTCATAAGAGAGGAAATCATCTCCTCAAACACCTCCCTCTGCCAATAATTTGCTCAGTTTTAAGCTTGCAACGGGTTGGCTGCTGCTGAAATTCATCACCCTCCGCACTGAGCCAGGCCCAGTTACCTCATCTCAGACCAGTCTGTGTCACCAACAAAAGGGCTTGATGGCTAAGAAGACATGGACTACCTGCACCCATTGCTACATTAGCAGCTATATCAGAGTGAGTAGGAGGCCTGCATACCCATATGCTAGGTGGACACTGTTTTTTGGGCCTGAAAATAATATTATCTGCCCCTATTGTTTAAAGGACACCCATTTAGAAAAAAGTTTTTGGGGGAGAAAGGCAGGTGGCTGCTTTTGGCAAAGCAGTCTTACTTCTAAAGTCATCACTTTCAAGCCCATGCAAAATTGGATATGGAAAAAGCAAAAGGGAACACAGTGAGTCGTATTCTGCTACATTTGAAGTAAATCTTGATCACTTAAGAAGGTCAGAAAAAAAGTTTCTGGTCCGTTTTCCCCATGAGTGGTTCAATTCCCAAGGTGCACACTCCAATTCCCCTGAAGCAGCTGTTCTTAGATTTGTAGAAACCCAGACTCACCAAAATCAATTACATCAACTTTAATAAACTTCATGATAAAGACAGTTCATCAATTACCACTGTTTTTTCTTGCTATAGGGGTTCTGCAGCTATTTTTATTTTAAAAAAGTCCACTACAAAATAAGAATATGCAACTGGAAATCACACATATGATCAGGCACATGAAATCAAGACGAATGTTATGCTGTGCAAAACAATCAATCTATAATTTTATCAGAATGATTAACTACCCTGTTGTCCCAGTTGCTGCTGGGCCTGTATGCACATCATAGAAAATCCTATAACAACCGCACGCTGGCTTTGAGTTACTTTGTAGCTCAGCTCATGCCATGACTTCACTATTTGTAGTGAACTATTACTGTTTGTAACTTTGTAATTAAGGGTTTTGCCTGAAAAATGCCTATTTGCAGAGTGTTACCTTTCTTGCTCTAGTTTTAAATTTAAAAAACGTTCATGATCATAATCCATTGTACACAGGGACTTCAACTGCTTCTCTTTAATATAAATAATTACATTTAAAATACCTCTGGCTCTTTTTTAATTTAAAAGTGTGAAAAAATTGCATAGGCTAAAAGCTAAGAATTCAAAGCTAACTTTATTTAAAAAAATCATATATTAGAGGAAATTAATGCATAATATGAACTAATTGATATTGCAATTTTGGGGGGGGAAAAGGAAAAAAACTGCAGTTGCAGTTATGCTTGTGTAATAGGGATGACCATTCAGCTATTTTTCTACCTAAAAGCATGATAAGGATTCAGAGTAACGCATATCTTTAGCTGAACTTGTGATTAAATTGGCCAAATCAAGTCAGGAGGCCCTTTTTCTTTCTTCTTCCTTTTTTTTTTTTTTTTTTTTACTATCTTGAAGTCTAGAATCTGTGACCTAAGAAACAAACATAAAAAAATTTCAGCCTTAAAGAGCAGTCGATTAGCTGTTTTGAAGCCACTATGGCCTCATCTTTGCTTTTATCAGAGCTGCTCTAGCTACTAAAAATGCTAAAGCAAATTGTCCACAAGTGTTTTAATAACTATAAAGAAACATAATCTAGAGCAACTTTACCTACTACAGACTTGTTTACAGTTGCAAGAATCTGTTCAATGATTTCAGTGGTGATCAAGTTGGGCTGAAAATGCCAGCAGACTGTCTGTCTCTTGAGTTCCCAACAGTTCTGGCAGTGTAGATAATTACAGTTTGAGATGAAGATGATTTCACACAAACATCCTGTGTTATGAGTGCATACTAGCACTTGTAAGTATAAATGCAGCTAAGTGTAAATGCTAGTTATTTCCCAGTTTAATCCACTTTGTAGATGCCTTATTTACTACCAGACATTGCAGCCCAAATTCAGAAGTGCAGAGTCCCCTCCTAATGCCCAAGCAAAGTTGTGCATCTCAGAAAGACTTCACAGACAAGAGCTTATTGAGCAAGGAGCTGCCAGTACCAAACAGTAGGGAATACTGGGGAAGGAATTAAGTATTATCTTTAGATATAGTTAGGCATCCATGTCTACATGAGCTTACATTTCTTAATTACCATAAGTTCAAATGGCCTCAGTGCTAGAGACCAGCTTGGGTCCCCCAGGGAAGACCAGGCTGTCCTTTCCCCTTATATATAAAAAGAGACGGTTAAGCATCTGAAGAACTTCTCAGGCAAAAACTGAAGTACCTTGAGATTTCCAAACTATGTGGCACCTTAAGCAGGGTTTTGAACACTACAGTTTTGGCAAGAGGTGTTTAAGACTTGCAGAGGGTCCAGCCATATGGACTCCAGTCAGTCCAACTCATCATTCCACTGATAGATAGCACGTATGTTCTTTGTTGGACAAAAAGCTATCAAAGGCAGATTAATTCTGCTCAGTACAGCCTTCAAATGATGTTCTGATGTGCTTGAGAAGCAGATCAGTTCAGTTACCTTCTGTTTTTATATAGTTATTTTGAGGTTTCTAATACAGATACTTAGTTATCTAATTGACTATGAGGCAAGAATTAACTGAGGATACAGTGAACTGGTGGTGGAAAAACTGCACCTACATAAAAGGAAATCAGCTAAATAAAAAAGGCCAAATTTTATAATACCTGCTTTGCAATTTATTCAATGCATAAACAAATCTGCAGAACTTGTTATGTTAACAGGCTGCTGATGTGTTTTTTTATTTTCTTTTGCTGTAAACGGGGAAGCAAAGGGACATCGAGTGAGTTTAAGCTCTATTACTGTCTTACGGTATTACTATTCAGAAACAGTGTGAGTCAGTGATATGTATTATTAGGTACTGCTTAAAAACTGGTCATATACTTTATCTTCAGATGCTTGGTACATACCAGTTCAACCTCACACCAGCATTCCAGTGGGGATAAAAGGTCTTTTTTGTCAAAATCATTTTATTAAAGAGTTAATGTCACAACAAGCTCAACATAACACATGCTGCAGAAATAAATTTGATGAAAAATACTCTAAACAGAAATATGTATGTTTTAAAGGCATGGTAATCATCAGTTGCAAGAAACTTCTGCAAACAGGTGCAAATTCTGTCAGTACAATGGAAAAATTCAGTAAAGAAGCCTTCTGGCCATTTCTTCTATGTAGTGCAGCTTGTCTAATAATTTAAATCAGAAGGGGCACAATTTCCATGACTGCATAGACCCAAATGTATTTCTTCAATAATTAGCCCCAGCACAGATTTTTCACTGAGTACTAACAAAACAAATTTAGCTGACATCTTAACACAGCAGTAATATATATATTATATACATGGTAAATGTTTGACTCATGCAGTCTCCTCAGTTACATAATTTTTTTGATTTACTCAAGAAACATTATAAAAAAATAGGTTTGCAATTTGTATTTCACTCCAGCGTTAGCTCCGCATCACCTCAGGCAAAGACACTGTTTCATGAAATAATTTAATTTGGCAAGAAATCTGCCCTAATTCTTAACATCATTTTTGTAAATCCACATAGAAAATAAATGCGAATTCTTTATACAAAACAAGAGCCAATAACTATACCTATATAAAAGGGGATTCATTCCTTTAGTTTTATTATCATGGCACATACTTTATAGTTTCACAACAGCATACTGATTTTCATTTAGTTTTTTAAACCCCAAAATAGTGTTGATGAATGGAAGAATGTGAGTTACCATAGGCAGCTGACTCATGCATTAAGCAATTCATGTTCTTTATCAGTTTTCCCAACAGCATCAGGATTGGATAATGGGTCAAGGTCAGCAAAGAGACTAAACCAAGCAGTCAAATCTTTAGGATTCTTTGCAGGATCTGGAGAAAAAAAAAAAGAAAAGTACAAACTTGGAGTATTTACTTGTCAGCTATTTTAAAACAAAACTGACTGAACATTTGACTGAGGTCAAACAAATGCCATGGTATTGTTTAATTTATTATTTAAGGCACCTCTGACAAGACAATCAGAATGCGTAATTACATTTTAAAAAACTATCTTCAACAGAATATGAAATTTTTGTAAGAATGAATGTTGCACATCTGTTTGCCTGTGCATTTTATATGGCTCCTGCAATGATAAGTACAGGAACAATTTAATTATTTAAAAATAGAAATAATCTCTCTGTGTCTAGCTTTTTGCAGAAACTGCTTTGTTTTGTGAAAGGTATTTTACTTGTGTGCGCACCTGTATGCCCGCAAAAAGTAAAAGGTAATGGAAGCAAGTTTTAGATTCAACCACATCTTGTCTCTTACAGGACTGAATTCCTTAGTCTAAATCCAGTTCATGTGACCATTCTGTCCCCCTGTATATGACCCTCCTGCACTGCCATACAATGTCATTACCCCTCTGGAATGAAGTTTTAACGGGAAGGCCTTGGCTGGAGAAAGAGGGTATGTTTGATTGCCAATCCAGTCCCAGGTACAGCTTCTAGTACTAGGTTGTGCTTTTTGATTGATTTCTACTTTTACTGCAAGGATCATAGTGATGAGTTCACAGAGCATGTACTGACTATCAACAAGCTGCTGCATGTTGTACCAGATGGAGCCTTTCAGGGATAGCAGCTTCACTCCTTGTCAGAAGCACTAGCAGTAAACACACTGGAAGTTCACAAACATGTGAATCTGTGGTCAACTTCATGTCTGTAGTCTGGGGCAAGTAGCCAGAAATTGCTATTTGAATGCCCTGTAGTCCTGAACCATCCAAAAGAACCTTTCCTTTCCAAGGTAGTATTTGCCTTTGGTGTCCAAAAGAAGTTGGTGAGAAAGGAGAAACCTAAGTCAAAACAAAACTGTTTTCTCTCCTCTCTGAATCTTCTTGAAGGAGCTACAAGAGTATTTCAGTTATCAGTGGTCTCAAAATGAGAGAGACAGTGAATATGCGCAGATGTTTCTTTTGACAAAACAGAAGGAAGTCAGTCACCTGAGCACGAAGTCTCAATCCTACAAGGGCTGAAGGCTAGCAAGGTGATTCAGATTACTGGCAGTGGCACTGACAACCAGGTGTTTGCTCACTCTTCAATTATCTTTATTAACAGAAGTGAGGGCCTGCATTGTGCAATAGTTTGCAAGGTTTCTAATATCAGCAGTGGTTTCTTTAAGCCTAGCTAGACTACTGCCACTGGACTATTGCATCTATATGTCTATAATGATATATAGACGTCACAGGTGTTCCTACCTTCTCCTATCATTCCAAATGGGCAGATGTTCAAGTTACAGAGGAGGTGACTTTGGCTGCTATAAGATCGTGCATCACCACTTGTCCTTTTTTTTTGGTGATCCTCTGCTAACATGTACTGTATTGATAGTGAAATATGATGCAGTCTTCTACTTGAGAGAGATAATGCTCCAGCGCTGAGCAAAAGCATTCCTTGTGAACCAAGGAATTTATGGACAAAAAAAAAAGGCTCTGCATGGCAAGACTTTTATTGTCTTTGTGTCTGGAAAACTAGAGTATCTGTCACTTTCATAAACACAGATTTGAAAGTAACTGAATGTTGCTCCTTCTTCCGGTGCATTTATTATAGCTGTGATGTCTCACTCCGTTACAAAACAGTTCCCAAAACCTCTTAACTATCCTCTTCTGCTGGGCAGAGAAAGGTCAGTCTTTTAAGCCCAGAAGGTGAGGGAAGGAATACATAATCATTCATTTCTTGTGCACTGAAGATCTTTAATGTAGGCTGTTTGACTGTGAATGCACAGAATAGGCTACACGCTGGCGATAAGGATTCTACATTTTCCGGGCTCAGTTATCCAGAAAGCCATAGCCAAAATCAGTGGGGCTTTGTCTCAGTAGATGGCAGGACTACGCACTCTCAGCTCAGTTGCAACAAGTGAAGTAAGTTTCAAACAGATAACTACTGAAATGATGTATGTTGTCAATGAGATTTGCAGTTAGGGCTCTTCTACCAAATCAGTAGCATGTTTTTTAGCTACAATGTCCTCCCAGAGCTTCAAAACAAACAGTGTTTAGCTAAGACTAAGGGCATGAAGATGCTATGACTCAAAATTGAAGTAGTAGAAGAAACTGTGGTTTCAATTCCCTCATCACACAGTAAACTACTCTCCTGACATACTACCAGCACTAAAGCCTACAAAGCCCACTGCCACATACACACATACATTTACCATATGCATAACCAACACTGAAACAGAGTAATTCATTAGTAAGCATAAGATTCTTGATGTGTAACTAATATAAAAATATATTTTATTATGATGGATTAACCGAGAAGACCAGAAAGATACAAGATTCACAACTAAATAGGAAAAGCAAAGTAACTGAAAAAACATATGAATATATCACCTTTCATGGGCGTCTTGTTAGCATTCACATTCAGGCTGTTTGGTTTCTGTGCTGGCTGTGGTATAGATGGAGGGCTGACACTGTTAGCTGCCCATCCTAAAATTCAATAACATAGGAGCATTAGTGTTAAGTAGTAATTACTTTGTGAACTCTGACACCCCTTTATCTAGCAGGACAAAGCTCCCAGCAGCTGATGGCGCAGAACCTTCCTACATTATGCTTACAGCCATTGTATCTTTCCTCTTACACAAGAAATTAGCAGGTAGATTCTGCAGACGAACAACATCCTTGAAAAGAGATTATCTGCTGATCCGTTTCACCATCCCCAGATTCAGGCAACTGCACACTTCTCAAAACTTTAACCTAGCTAAAAAAGAATTTTCTTGTCACTTATCCAATCACAGGAACACTTGCTTACACAAATGCCAGAGCAGTAATCAAGTCAAGCACAGAAGTTGGGAGAAGGATATCACATTTGGTTGAAAAATCTCACACATACTAAACTTTTCTTCTATCTTTCTTTCCTTTTACAATTCCAAGGACTTTCATTTCATTGACAAATCCAGAAAAAATATGCAGAGAACCCGGATTTTTTAATTAATTTTGAAATGATTAATTCTGAAAAAAATTCATTTCTGTCCAAAGCACTTTGAAGAACGAAATTCAGCATGTATGACTTAAAGTTAACTTAAAACTAAGGTTTTATAGGATATTTTTCATTTTTCCTTCATTTGTAAGGATCTTCTCAGCAGGGAGAGAGTAACTACACAGGAGAAAATGAAACTGGGTACTCACAATTTATTGTTCTAACATGCACATTCCATAGCCACAAGAGAGTAATGATAAATACAGTTAATGAGGCCAAGTGGTAGATGAACTAGGCTGGCAAGATGAACTAGAGGTGGCATACCATGGAAACATATTAGGCAAAAAGGAGAATTTTTGTCCTTAAAATTACTGGTTTAAGATATTTAAATCCTTATGTTACATCACATTTAGAGGACAGAGGTCATGTTTCTAACACCAAAGTTACGTTATAGTTATAGGTAGATAGCTTTTTTTCCCCCAGTAATTCAATTATGTCTTCTGTAAGTATGAACTTGACAATCATCCATCCATCTAAGGGATCTAGTATATCTAATTCTGGAATATCACATATGATATATTAATCCATACGCACAGTTAGCATTTCCTTATTCAGTCTCTTTTTCTACAAAGTCATGCTGTCATCTCCTTTTTCTGCTCTTCTTCCTCCTCACCTTAATATTTCCTCTTTTGACACTACTGTCAGTTATTGGCACCTTGCATCCTGAGACCTACTGTAACAGCCACATAAGCCACACAAAAATTTGGATGCAGAGGGATCACATATATTTGTTTGAGTCAAAGGTGACAAAGGCTTATGAACCAGTCTGTTTCTCTTGAAAATGAGATTTTTAAGAGTTTAAGAGAATTTGAACTATAAATGATAAAAAGTATGGCACTTCAGAACAACACATCTTTTTAGGTATTTTCTCTGTGTTATAAAAGAGAAGAATTGCAGAGCACATTGCACACAACTATGGAAAACTGTAAGGCTTTTGTATGTCTGGAGGTCTATTGAAAGAAAATATTTTATATGTCAGTGGATGGCAATGAATAAATTGAGTGGGTTAAGTGAACAAGGCCAAATTCTAATTTCGTAGAAATGAATGGGAGTGTTGCCCGGAAACTTTCTGTGCAAGTTCCACTGACTTCAGTGAGATCAGGAATTGGCTCCTAGGGAATTCACTGATGTTAGTTTACACTGATGTGACTGGCAGACCACAAAGCTAAACCCTGCAGAGCAGTTAACTCTTTTTTGGAACTTTTTTGTCCCTAGACTAAGATTTGGTAAGCAGCATGTCCATGAGAGATGCTGTGCTCTGCTCTCTGTTCATTAAAACATAGGCAGTTCAAGTGCCACTTAAAAACAAAGAAGAACCTAACAAAAAAAGTCCCACCAAAAGTGTTCCACAAAATACATGCTGCTTTTGAACTTAGGGTTCTGTCAAGTTTTTAGGAAAGACTGGCACAGATTTTTTTACAAAATAGTTTTGTGTATCATATTTTTAGTGCCCACTCACAGCAAGGTACAGAGAACTTTGTCTTTGACAAACAAATTGCAGTCTCTCAGTTTGAAAGTACCCGTTGGCTTAGCCTGTTCTGGTTTGCCTATTCACAGAATGGCTTCATTACACAACTAGACAAAAGATTATCAGCGAGACAGCAAGGAAACCAAGAAGCTTACTTTTCAGCTAGCATCTTCACAACACTTACCACAATTAAATTTAGAAATGCAATCAGTAAGCTGCACATTTTCTTACCAACTAAAATAAGCCCCTATGTAGATAATGTAAAGAGAAGTCCTTAGTGGTACGGATAAGTAAATGGGGCCATAAACACGAAAAAGAAAGCTAATGCTCGCCATGAGAAAGTAGAAAGACAACCAAACTACAAAGCTTTATGTGTAATGGAATATAAAGGATTTGTTGAGACCATGCTTTGCTTCTAATGTATATGTATGTGTGTATAAATATATATATATTTATATATATACACACAAACATGCACACAGACACACACATATATTTATATACATTTTAAAACAGCACCTGGCAGTCCCATAGCAATTCAAAGTCCCATTGTGCTAGATCCTGTCTATAAATTCAACCAGAGAAAACCGAGTTGGGAATTCCTGACTGTAACAGTTTATAACCTGCATAGCATTGTGCCTGTTTTACAGATTAAGATCTGAGGCAGAGAGAAAACAAAGCCCCAAAGATTTATGAGTGTGCTTAATGTAAAATAAGTAAGTAATCCCACCGAAGTTAATAGAAAAGTTAATATGCTTAAAGTTAAGCATGTGAGTTTTAAGAATCTTTATGGTCTTAAGGCTGAATTCACACAGGAAGTATGTAACATCTAGGCTCTAGCATAGCACCTCACGCTGTATAATTATTAAACAACTCTAGCAATTAGGAGAAAAATACAGCCTAATGTAGGATATGCATCACAGGTCCTCAGTAAAAACATCCGTAAATCACATATTTTAATATTTTCAGCTTTTATGTCTAGATATATTTATTCTACAGTTGGTATTTTGTTTAAAAAGCAGCCTCTGTTTCCAAATATATTGACAAAGGTCAAAGTATAAAAGGAGTCCTGTGAAATGAAATGCAGTTTAAGATTAAAATTGAGATTTCACAAAACACAAGATGGACAGAATTTTACCTTCAATTCAAAAATAAGAAACAAATAATTAGAAAAGAAAAAATATTCTTGAAGGTTAGCTTAAATAGGGCATTTTACTTGGCAACTGGAGTCAGTTGGGAACATGCTGATTATCAGATACAGTCACTCAGCTGATTAGCTGTTACTTTATAAATGTCAGTAGATCAATTTATCATGATCTTCCACCAAAGCCTTGGAAGTCTCTTTGAAAACATCAACACATTTTTCTTTTTCAATATCTATTTATATATTTTTATTCAAAAAGAATTTGGGATATCCTGCTGACTAGAACTGGTTTTCCATTTCTAGTGTTCCTTTGATGCAACATATTTGAGTTTTAATTTTGAGATACTAATACCAGTGTCTCCTGCAAATGAAAGGGATAACATTCTCAGAAAGGATATCCAGCCCTGTTTACCATTTACATCTTAAAAATATTTTTCATTCAAAAATAAGTTTACATTTAAAAACAAGTAAAAACTCTCAAAAAAGTCAACACCATACTATTTATTTTGCCATATTTAGTAATTTGTTTAAAATCTGTTAATGCCTCTGTGTCATGGAAAAAAAAAAAAAACAATGAAAACCACCTTTCTTAATTTCAATAGATACTATCTCAGCTTCTGGTTACATACTGTTTTAATTTGACAACACAATCACTAAATCTCTTCCATGATTTTTTAGTTCATATTTTATGGTGTCAACCCCTATGCTTTTTCAGTCTCTCTTCATTTTATCAGTCATGCTCATATATGCATGCACCTCATCATAAGAAAAATATATCTAAAACTGCATAGCATTGCAAATGTCACCTCCCCAGCATCCAGCTAAGTGTTCATGTCAGTGGACCCAAATATCTTACCTTTGTGAGGATGGTGACTGAATTAATTACAAGGTAAAATTGTTTTTTTTTTAATTTTTGCCAAAATGGCACAGGTCATTCCATATCATATATGTTTATACCAGCTTCATGGGATCCAAGAAGCAGTCTTCAGGCTGAAACCATTTTGCTAGACTCTCCTACATCACCCTTCCTCAAATGACAGGAAAATGACCGTGGGACAACAAAGCCCCAGAAGGTGAATTCTTCCTCTAGCTTGCAATGTCCTAGGGAAAAATCCAGACTGACTGCTGCTAGACGGCAGAGAGGATGAAGGTGGCTGCTGCTGACTGGTTACCACCAGCCTCCTACCCTTGCTCAGCACAGGCCAAAGAAGCAGCAGGAAAGCTCTGCTCTAGTTCCCCCTTCCCCCTCTTTCCTTTTGCTTCCCCACAGCAGCTTGGAAAGACCAAGAAAATGAACTGCACAGAAGGAAGGGGAGAGTAAGGGTTGCTACCTGCATTTGTACGAAACCAGCTTACAAGACAAACTCACCTGCATGGCTGCTAGATGAGACCACCCATTCTCCCTTATCCCATGTGCCTGCAGGCAACAGTATGGGACACACAAAAAAAGACAGTGAATGAATGCAGCTGATTTTCATTCAGCTGCTTAGAAACAGTATTCCCAGACAAAATACAGAAAACATATTTGGGTTTCTAGAGGGAACAGAGGCGGTGATGAAAATTGTTCAGTGTTCTTTGCCCCCTTAATAGACAGACACAGCAGTTGTGATTTAAACAGTAAAACCCAGTCAAACATATTTCCTGCTACAGAAAGATGTCTCAAGTGCCTACAGAACATTTCAACAAACTCAATGAAAATATGCAAGATAAGAAAAAATATTCAAGATAATTTTGACTTCAGGTTTTAGGGCACTTCATTCACAAACACTGAAGGAGCAGGGCTGGAAAAACAAATATGCAGCTTAATATATATTTCTCCAGGCCACACCTTGCTTGAATAATAAAATGCTTCTGGGGTTCTGCAGCTATGGCACAATATAAGCTATCACCACACTTCAAGGTAGCAGAAAACCATACTCTAAAGCATAAAACAGAAACAAGATGCTAACTAACTCGATGCTTAGCCTTCTGCTAACAGAACAAGATGAGATCTCACCATGTAAAGACGACTGCAAGTCATTCATGTTTTGGTCTAAGAGCTGTGAGGGCAAATAGCCGGATGGTGTCCCTGCCACAGATGATGAAGTGTTCTCCACATCTCCAGCTGAAGAGTTCACAGGGAGGTCAGCAAGCGCAACCTGTCCAAAGACAGCTGTCCACTCTTTGCTGAACTCCCCCTCATCCAAGGAGGAAGCATTGAGGATCTCATTCAGTAATACCATGTCATCCTTATCACTGGGTTCAGACTCCAAGGACCTCACAAACTGATCCTTTGAAGCTGTCTCAGAAACAAAACAGAGAGTAAAGATAAATCAACATTCAAAACAAACAAACCAAGAACAAAACTAGTATTTTTAAAATACCCAATCTAGACTTTGTATGTTAACGCTGATTGGAATATATCTGGCTGAATATTTGTTTGCTATTTTAGATCCAGCTCCTTTGGACATCTGGGCTTGTAGCTTATGCAACAAATTATTCCCTAATTATCTTCAGATAACCTCACTTCTGTTAAGACTCATTTTTCCCTTTAAAAAATACTGCAAGGACACTTAAAGATCTATTAAATAACACACAGAAACATTACACAGTCTAATGTTTAAAACATAGCAGAAGACTGCTTTTATGTTGTTGCCTTGTTGCCTTCCTCTCAAAAAAAAAAAATCAGATTGGTACAGTTTGAAAATAAATGGGAGCTGGGGATGACTCTAGAATTTCATGAGAACGTATTTAAGATAACCTTTATGGCTTTCTGCTCAGTGCTTGAATTACTCAGGTATTTCCCCATAAGAATAACTTATGCTACACAAAGTGAGATTTCTAAACTGTTCGATGCTGGAGTAACTTTTCTCTCAGTTAAATCAATGTTAAATTGCCATTAACTTAATCAGAGCGCTGCTAGGCTACTGAGAAATAACTGGGGCCACTTTTCTTTTCACTCTCCTGACACTGTTTTCCATCTAGCACTGGACAGTTAGATCGCTTGAGCAGTTGTACCTTCAAAGCAATTTTTTTTGCCTTTTTTAGAAACATTAAATATTTGTAGAAAATACATGAAACTTGCAACCAAGATCATGATCCTTTTCTCTAGCTTACAAAGTATTCTGAGAATGAAATATCATGAAAACCCAAGTGTTATTTTACCTAGAAACATTTTGAGCTCCACTGTGGGAGTATGCCAGTGACAAAAATGGTGGTTAACAAGGTTGATAATGTCACCTTACTGAAACCCAGAGCAGTATATTTCAATTTCACTCATTTCAAACATGTGGCAAGGCACAGAAGCAACTTTATTTTCCAAAGCTTTGCTAGATCAGCTGAGCTCTCCAGGTTGTGTACAACTTGCAGAGATGTTTTTAATCTTTTTGGGCATACAAAGATCCTTAGAATGGACAAAGGGTTGATAGTAGCAAAGTGGTTGCTACCAGAGCAATAGGCCATATTATTTAAATGCAACTGCCTTCTCAGGTAAGTTCTCTTTATTAGCTGTAATAATTTATAATGAAATGGCTGAAAGTGAGTCAGAGGGAAAAAGTGCAAAACTGTATTTTAAAATAGGATGATGAGTCAACATACACACCCACATACTAAGGAACAAACCAACACACATAAAATAAGGATTTTTATTCACTACTGAAGTCAGCTCTGAGATTCAGCTTCTTTTTAATTTACATTTCCATATACCTCTGCATTCCTTGTTAGGGCCAAAAAATAGAAACATTACGCACAAGTCTATTCTCCTGATACTCCCACTAGACTATAACCGAAATACCATAGAAAACAATTTGTTTTCATGAATTTTTGGTCCACTTTCCTGACTTCAGAGAAACAGCAAAGACTGTTAACATTCTCCAAGTATCTACAAGTTCTTCCAACTCTCTAACTGTTCACCAGGCAGGGCAGAGGGGTAAATCCTTTCGTAAGGAAAAGACATCTGCTATTTCAAAGGCACTTAATAACTAATCTCTATGGGGTGACAGCATCTCAAAACTGCTTTCAGTAGGCCCCTCCATGAAATCAGAAGGTTGCAGGGGGAGGGCATCATTAAAAACAGATCAGTTAAAACATACTACCAATACTACACCCAGCCATAAACTACATTTACTATAATGGAACAACAGTTTTGCAGCAGCATAGCTCAGAGCAAAGCTCTGCTTCGTCTGGGTATCCCATTTCAGTGGTCTCAATTTTATTGAGGGAGAAAATAAAACATGTAGCTTTATATCATAAGTTAGGTCTTGCTCTACTGCATATAACCACCAGAAAGCACGGGAGTGACACACTTCTTGTCTGAACAGTCTTTCTGGTTTTCCTGCGGAGACACTGCACACAGGGCAGAGGAGGTTGTACATATGGTGGCTACCTCAAGTAAACAGCAGTAAGTTCTACTCTTATTTTGGTATATAGTTCTGGTTTGTAATAAAGGTTATCTTGAAACCAGCCCTGCTCATCAAGATATTACTCATCTCATATGGTATCTATGCTAGATTACTAGAATGATATGCACTTTCTTACCTCCCCCAAAAAGGCTCTATCATTTCTTTTCCTGTTTCTCTTTTTTCACTGCCCGTTGGCACAGTAAAAATCCTTTCTTTGCCTGCACATACTGCCACTAGCCATATAAATGTCCACAAAAAACCCCAAACCCCCAAAATAGCACTGAAAAAAATTCATGCCACCATATTCTCTTCTGTTTGAACAAGCCTGTAACAGTGCTTATCATATTCCTTTGCAACCACACTTTGTTTTGCTGGTATTAAAAAAATAAACAAGTGGAAAGAGAAATTAAAAATATTTACAATACAGGACCAGAAACACAGGAGAAGAACTACCTTCTGAAAAACACATGAAAGTGTACCTCTAACTATACTAGTACAGCTAAAATTACACAATCTTTATTAGCCTAAAGCTAGTTAGTATGTAAAATTAGGGTAAAGAGTTGATATAACATTAACATAAGAATCTTTATGTGATGTAGTTGCCCCCACACTTGCTTTTGTACTGCTTTAACTATTTCACTAAAACCCCCCCAAATTAGGCTTCTAATTGACATGGCTAAAATAAGTCCAAAAATGTTATGCATTATCTGCACTAAGAAGGTCCAAGAATGCATCTGAATGAGGGGAAAACCAGGGAAAAAGGGCCTCTATCAGACTCAAAATGACCTTTTCTATTACACCACAGAAAAAAAAGTCATCATTACCTTATCTATTCACAGATTAGGGCTGCCTTCTGCATATGTAGCTGAGGAACTTTCCCTCTTTCTGCCTTCATGAGTGAAGATGTAATTTGCTCAGAGCACAAGAGACTACCCATGGCATATCGAAAGTCAAGATGTTTGCAAACGCTCTCTTCCTTATCTACCATTAAGGCAGTGCCTTAATCACCCCAACTAATACTCTTAGTCTGACTAACTAAACTGCACAAAGGAATTTTTTTCTTTGGTTCTTTGCTTGCTTTTTGAGTTGCCACAGAAAAAAACCTCTCATTCTTCTGAGCTAAATGAGTGAAGAGCAAATGAAGAAACTATAGGTAATATTCTTACCCCATATGAAAACTCACTATAAAACTTTTGGCTGGACCCTTCAGATGTGGATGCAGGGAATGGTAGATGTTACATCGTAAAACAGTACTTTGGAAAAGAACAGCACACCCCCTTGATCTGCCACTTTTCTAACAAAAGCAAAAGGATAGGAGTAGAGCCTGGAATTAAAGATTGCTTTCTCATGTGTAAATGAAAACAGAACAGCAGATTTAATTAACTATGTGGCTGAAAGAAGTCACCAGTTCTTGTATGTTTTTAAGAGGACTAAATAATTTGTTTCTGATATAAAATCTTGTGGTCACTGGCAGTTGCCAAGTGAAGGATTGTGATACAACAAGAAGAGAACAAAAAAAGACTGTGAAATCTATAGAATGGGCAAGGTGCATACTTCAGTGGGGCAAATGTCCTGAATTGCCTGCTGCAACATGTTTCATCTCCAATAGGATTTACTTTACATCCCCAGACCAGGTATAGTGTCTGTATATGTATATGAAGCTGAGTTTCCTTGAACATTGTTTAAGTACAGTAACTAAATAACCTCATTCAGAAATACAACAACTTTTCAGATTAGGAAAACAATTAACACCTAAGATTAAAATTATATTTGGTGCCTCTAACTGAAAAGCAGATCAAACAAATATGCACAAATGTCTCATACCATTTTCTTCAGGTTGCAGGTCTAATAAGTCATCTATGGCACCTAATGGCAAAAAGAAAAGCACCAAAGGAAGATTAGTAGTACACTATTTTTTTAGCTAATCAGTATGTATACATTTAAAGATAGTTTTCTTAAGTCTCTTCACCTGAGGTCTGCTTGGGGTTAAAATTTCCTTGTAATGTGGATAAGACATCCTTGCCATCACCAGCTGTAATCAAGATGCATACACATGTCAAATTGCACTCGGCACAGAAATACGTTCATAAACAATGTCACTGTAAGATCAACATGCAACAGTTGTTGGCATTCATGTTTAAAATGCACCTGGTCACAATGGATGAAAGACCCAAGATATAAATATTTCTACGTGAGTCAAGTTTCTGAAAAACAGGGGGGATTGTCCTCTGAATCACTGCCTGACACACTAGCCCCTCTCCAGGCTAAAGTATCTCCAGATACAAGCTTATGAGAAGTGAAAATATATCCTCCCAATTGTAACTTCTTTAAGTGCTGAGGAAGTTTCTTAAATTAGACATGTAGCCAAAATAATCCTCTAGATTCCCTCTATAGGCAAGGAGAGGGACACCTCCTACAGTTGATTAATTCCATTTAAGATATTCAGTAAAGCATGAGGGATGAGTTGCCTGCTGAACATGCCTTTCCCTCCCCATTAAACATTGAAGGGACATAGCTTCTACACAACCAAGTCTGTAGCTCTAAGGGCCAACGAAGGGGCTTTCACAGTATTGCCAGAACGCAGATTTGCTAAAAGCCTGAAGCTTGAGGTTGGAAAGGGAAAAAAATTCTCTGAAGAGAAATAAAAATTGAAAGTCAAATTGTTTAAAGCAAAACCTCAAGGTGTGTTCAGAACTACGTGAAACAGAACAGTTTGCTCTTTGAATCATACTGTTTTAACAAGGCTTTTGACTAGACCAATGGCACAGAAATGTGCAGTCGGCACTGGAATCAGCTGGTTATTTAAGGACCCATGATCACACTCTGATTACATTCTATATAGATAAGAGAGACATATATACACAGATGGACACATACGAACGATGCTTTCACAAAAAGGCAATGCACGAAAGGCAGAGTGAAAAAAACAAAACTGACTGGCAAGAAAAAAAATAGAAAGAAAAGTTGATGACAGCTGGTATGTGGATGGCCACAATTCTGTAATGAAAAAAGTACAACTTTTGCTGAAAGCCTTCCTCAGTTCAGTGGTAAACACGATGGAGCCAATTAAAAAAAAAATCCATATGATATTAGAGGAAAATAGTGAGCAAATGATACAACTGGAAGTTATGAAACAGTAGTTCATGAGGAAAACTAAGACAACACACAGTTTCATCACTATCAGCACTATGGCCACATTACTTTAGGAGGTACAGAGTACTTTAAGAAAAAAAAAAAATCTTAGCCATGGCACAGACCCACTAATATATGGAGATGGAAACATTTAGCAGAGGAGGCAGAAGTATTCCAAAATACTTCAGTTCCTTTCAGAGGAGATGGAGAAAGACAGAATGAGGTATTTTTACTAATGGACGATGCTGAAATATTTTACAGTCCATAAGTATCTGAGAAAGATTCTAGAAAACATCTGCTAAGAAAATATTTTAAGTCTAATTTTGTATCCAAATCTACCAAAAGATCTGGTCAAACAGACATCTGATCTGATGTTAATTTTGCAAAATGAATGAAACTTCAAAACACTGGGAAAGTCTTAGTGTTGTTTCCTTATAAACAAAAGACCCAAACAACAATAATTAACAGAATGACACAAGTAATTGCAGGTAACTATGGGCTGGCAGCTCACCATTACCCCAGGCTAAACATTAACTGAATCCCATATTGGTATTCAGTAAAAACTAGGAGTATAATAAATGCTGCTATAATAAAAAGTGTTTTTATGGAAAGTACACCTAGCTAAAGAAACCTAATTTCATCCTTTGATAAACTATGAGCTTTATTGATAAAGATATCTTTTTAGAAATAACTGAATTTGCATTGCATAGCCTTCCAGCTAAAGAGTTAGCATGCATAATATCTATAATGAACATATTGAATAGATTAGGAACATAACTAACAGATGTCAAAAAATAGTCGTTAGCAGAAACGACCGCGAAGTGGAAGTGTTTCTAGTTTAGATCTACAAGATTTAGCGTTATATCCATCACTATTCAATGGCTTTAGCAGTCATCTGGAAGTAAACAGAATCACTGTTGAAAAAATGTGCAAACAACTAACAGACTGTTAGAGGTGGTCATTCAGGCTGGTCATTCAGTTTTTATAGCCACAGCTGAAAGAATTTTAATACCACGAAGTCATAAGTTATATCTTCAGGAACAAAGAATACAGGCCATGCTCCAGAATGGATGAATGAGTCCTGGAAAGCTGTGACCAAAAGGAACTGAGTTTTTGTAAACAACAAATTCAAATAGGAGTTTCTAACCTGATGCTGCAGTAAAATGAGATGTCATTCTTGGATATACAAATGGGAAGATGATGAGTAGAAAGAGGAATGTGATTTTACCTTCTAGAAACACTACTGGTAAGACCAACATCAAAAATGTTTTATATAGTTATATTTTTCATATTTTAAAAGGGATGTTGGAAACAGAAGAGGAACAAAATTTTCAAAAATAATGTACTAGAGAAGATGTCCCGCAGACATCAATATGGTTAGTCTCTCGTAATGAAGACTGAGAGGAGTCTTAATTTTAACGTGCAAGTACCTTCATGGAGGATAAAACACCACATATTAAAAGGATTCTCCATTTATTTAGTACAGAAATACACCTTATAGAATCATGGCACACTTTAGGTCGGAAGGACCTCTGGAGGTCACCTGGTCCAAGCCCCTTCTCAAAGTAGAGCCAGCTATGAAATTAGATTAGGTTGCTCAGGGACATGCCTAGTCAAGGCATGAGATGGTCTTCAAAATCTCCAAGGATGGAGATTTCACAGACTCTCTGGGCACTTGTTCCAGTGCTTTGCCACCCTCACCATAACTATTCTTTTTCTCCCAATACCTAATCAGAACTTCCCTTCCTGCAACTTGTATCCATCACTTCTTGTCCTTTCACTGTACACTTGCAAGTAGAGCCTGGCTTGGTCACTGTGTCATAACTACCCATTCAGGCAGTTGAAGACAGCTGAATATGAATTTGCCTAGCTTTTAGCCAGAAGTTCCACTGAATTCATCAGGCTTTAACAGAATACATGTTTAATGACTGGAATAAACTAGTAAGCTAAGTAGCAAACTTCCCATGTCCTGCTATCTGTAATCACAAGAACCCTTCCGTGAAGGTGTGCCCAACTTAAGAATTACGTTTTGGACAGACAAACTATGTGATCCACCTGAGCGTAACAGGATGAAATGTAGTGGGGTGTAATACATAAGAGATCAGAGTGGATGTTCTAACAGACCTTTCTGGCCTTAAGTTTTACACATTTGTAGGGATTTGCTTGTTGAAGCTGAACATATATTAAATAAACAAAAAATGAAAAACATATATTACGGGATTTAAGAATTTATGATAACATAAATTAATACCTGAATAGTTTGATTCCTTGGTATGGCTCTCCTCATCTAATGAAATCAACCTTAATTTGATAGGGTAAGGAAAAAAAAAAAAGAGAATGCAATTTAAGGCTATGGTATAATACATTTTTCTCTTTCTCAATCACATCATAGCAGAATTGTATCAATAGCAACAAATAGTAATTCATATGGACTCCTGAACTTGTCATATATGCTAGTTGGTTGATAATTTTTATTCTTTCATTGGCAAAGGTCTGTTAAAGACAAATTAGACTGAAGACCAACTGTCAAAATCTACCAACCTCCCATTTTAATCAAACTAAATATCTGTGATAAAAAATACCCAGTGTATTCTGCTTTTCCAGATTTTATTTGTATAAATATCATGAAGGAGATATAACTGTTACAGACAAGAAGAGGTTGTACTCGTCTTTTTAACTCTGTAAAAGCAACTAACTAAAAATCAACCAAGTCAGGTGAATTTTGTCCCACACCATTAGACTGAGGCCACATTCTAGTACAATGTTTAGTGTGGGTGGAAAACACATGAAGGTTTTAAAAGCTTTATTTTACTTTCTTTAATTCTTCTGGAATTTTAAATTTATATGCTTATAGTTGTTTTAGGAAGAAATATGTCAAGGAAATGTTTTTTCCCCAGTCTTACGAAAGAAAAAGTTAAACCGTAAATAAAAACAAGTACAATTGTGACATTGCATCCCCAGCATTTGTTGGTAGTTGCCAACACACACATCTTGCATAAGTCATGCATCTATTCTAGAATTTTATTTTTCAATGTTGGAGAAAACAATTATTCATGAAATTCATTATTGTCATCACATGAGGAGCAGCAGATTCATGCAACTGTTGTGAAAACAACCACCTGCCAAACAGTACCTGGCTGAGTCCTTTCTAATCTGCTTAGCACCAAAACATGACCAGTTTATAAACTGCTTTTGGTCACTGGATGTGCATTTAAACAAATAAAAGAACTGGAAAACAGAACTCTTAAAAACGTTGTTATAAATAGCCAGGCAAAATCCACTAATTATCAGTCAAGCTGTTCTCTGCTTTTTGACAACTGATCCTTAGCTGGGTGCTTCACTTAACCATGGACAGTCAAAACAACAGGTGGCAGCAGGATTATATCAATGTTGCATCTCCTCGCAACTGAATCCTGATGGTTGCAGAGGGGAAGGATCACATCTCGTTCTCCTGTTCACCTCTCCCTACAGCAGCCCATTCATAAGTCTCTCTCACCTCAGAGCTACAGGTAACTCAAACCTTGATAGCATCAGCTCACTTAGATGTACTTTTTACTAAGTACCCACTGCTTCATTGGATTACTAACCAATGCCGTATACATTACAAAAACTAATCGCTGCTCAAAGCAATCAGGAATCCATATCCAATTCCCAGGTGTAAGGAGACGCTGCTGCAGAGAGAAATACAATGCTCCTATATCTTCTCCCTTGTGAATTTGTTTACCATTTCTTTTATTAAAGGAAAAAAATGAAGCAAAAGCTGAAAAATAGAGAGAAGACTAGGAAAGATGAAAAAGAGTTAAAATAAGGGTTTATTGAGACTTCAAACTCAATTTCACCATAAAGGTTGGTAGTTCTCACATACACATGACAGCATTTTTAGGAATTCTCATATTAAGCTTACTATTTGCTACTGTGTTCAAACTAGTTGCGCCTGTATTTCCAGTTGTAAATGTTCAATAAGGTTAACAACCAGAAAGCAGACTGCAGATGAAAATACGTATTATTTTGAGATACAGGACACGTGACTTACTGACTCTGCTGATCTTGTACTGATTTAGTGCTCTCAATCTGCAGGTCCTCCTTTTCTGCTCTTGATGTTAGTTTATTCACAGGATCTTGTAAGCTCTAGATCATAGTCAATACATAAATGAGAAGAAAAAAACACAACAGAATCAGGGAAGCAAAGTGGGGCATGTAAGGTCAAACACTACAGAGCCTATGTAAATTAAGCAAGAATATATTTCTGAGCTGTGTCAAAGTCACCTGTGAATCAAACAAGCAAAATAACAAAAAATGTTAGAAGATGCTCATTCCAGCTGAGTCACAGGAACACAAAGCTCATACGCTTTATATAAGAAGGCAAATCTTGGCTACTTCTAAACTCATGTTCTGCTCCCAACGTTTTTAAGAAAAAACATCTATACCATATGCAAGGCAGGCACTAAAAGTGTGTTTCTTTGCCCTTTTTGGGGCTTGTCTTTAAGATGAGAGATTCATTTTTACAATCTATTCTTTCCTCTCTGCATCTTTATTCTCTTTTTTCTGACGCAATTATTTACAGAACCTTTGCACCGCACCTGTAGTGTAATGGGAAGGTGCTGCCCATATCCTGAATTTGACACACTAACAAGTGAACACACAAAGCATTATATATTGACTGTTTGAGAATACATAAGTGATAAATGTACTACTAGTTATACCTGTTATGCATTAATTAGTATTTCTATATGAAAAACTAAATAGCTGAAGATAGTATTTAAATAATTGCAGATGTTAACTACGTGTGAATATTTGGGTCTATCCAATGGTTTTGCTGTGCAGGTGAAAATATTTCCCTCTTTCCAAAGTCCAACTCAGCTTTCTGAAAAATAAAACCATGTTTCACTCGAGGAGTTCCAACCAGTTGTAATCAATTTTATTTATGACTGATACTCTTACAGCCTCACCTCCTCCCTCCCCCAAAAAGAAAAAGCTCTAAAATATATAAAATGAGTAAGCCACCTTTTATGCAAAACACAAAGAATAGAAAAAAAATATTTTTTTGTGTCTAGAGTTTTAATGAAATGCTAGTATATGTCATCAGAATAACAAAACAACAAAAAAATTTCACCACTATTTCTGTCTAATCTGTTGAATAAAGGTTAGAGCCCTCAGCCCATCTGTTATGATAAAAATATTCCCACTCATCTAGTAGTGCATATTTGCACTGTTCCTTTGACCAGAACATAGTTACTAGAAGGGACAGTCCGATTTCTGCTTAGTTTAGTATTTGTCTCTATGAGGAAATGTATACTTCAGTATTTTAGAAACCAAACTAATGGATTTTTCATATGCTACAGTTGGATTTTTTTCCTCTCAGTAAGTTATTTCTTCTTTCCATTCCACAAAATAATTTGCCATAAGCACCTGAAGCATTGCAGACACTGTGCATCAAAGGATGAGGGATCACATAAGCAGCAATAATAAACAGAGGACTCAAGGAAAATTTTCTTGTTCTATGATTGCCACTTTTTTTTAAAAAACACTGTAACAGCACTAATCAGAACTGCTTATAGTGGACTTCTTGAATTCTGGAAATGGACACTTGTCACCTGAGATTACCTGTGAATGAATATATTACCCCTTTACTACATTTGTACAAGATATTGATTAAATTGTACTTTTTGTACTATTAAAATCAATGGGAATAATTCCATTGAGTCCAAGAGGATCTGGATTAGCATTCAGAAACATAAGAATACATATTATACTTGCACAAGAATGCAGTGCAGAGAAAGATAACTGAGATTTGCACTAAGGGGACTGTACTACTTCTGGCACCCAAGCTATCTTGGACACCTTCGCAGCAGGCTACATAGTATAAGACCCAGGAGGTTACGCTCTGGCAGCGTGTGGTGCTCTGCCTCAAAGTATAGCAGCACAGAGCCCACCCCAAGAAAAAGGGGTGTAATGGTTCTGAATAACAAACAGAGCTACTTTAACTACTGCCTAATTATAAAAGCTTAAGAAAATCATCAAAAGTAAAATTTCCAGCATCTTCACAAAAAAAAAAAAAAGGAAAGAAATCCTCCTCCTCCTTCAATATACTATATTATGATGCTTCCTTTACTGTTCAGAGTGTTTCAGGAAATCCATTTTTAAAGGACTGTGATCAAACCACGGAAACAGCATATAGAAATGGAATTCACAAGTACCTTGGGAAGGAAACAGCATGATAATAATGGGAGTTACTATTTCCTGTATTAGAAAAATAAATATATGGCTGAAAGATAGCCTCAGTTTCAGGGATTATGATGAAAATTGTCTAAATGTCAAAACAATTAGTTAAACAATTATTGCATTAAAATATTGCTGCAATTTTTAACAATATTCCCTCAAATTCTGCCAGCAAATAATGAAATTATTTTCCTATCTCCTGCCTCCCTCCCTCCCACATCCCCATGCGCACTACAAACCGATAGGTCTTTTTTAAAAGATAGAAAGGCTAAAGAATGGGTATGAAATAAAACTGAATGTTACAAAATAATCATCAACTGTTTTCTCAATGCGAATCCACAGTAATGTGATCACGATCGTCAACCTGCATAGAAATTCAACCCACTGACATTCTGTAATTGTTTCAGGCTATATTAGAAGAAGGGAAGAAATCTCATTATCTGGAGAATGTAAATATTAAAAAAGGCTGTAAATATATAGCTTGAATTCAGACAGAAGCAAGCACACTTCGGTTTGGTGTATGAAGCTTCATTGACTTCACTGGTTTGGAAGAAACAAATGCCTAACTTCATAGTATTTGTCTGGGTGCTTGTGTGAACTCACGCTGACTTTGCGCAGAGCCACACAAACATGTGACCAAAGGTAGGCTCCATTCATGTTGAGAAAGCCTTCCTCCTGGGTTCGTTATTTCTCTTTTGCTATAAAAATCAGGGTAAGAATGTACACAATAGTAGAGCAAGTTCGCAGTCACTCTGCCTATCTTGTCTATGTCTCTCCAGCTGAAAGGTACCCAATGGTACTTTGCTTGCACCCATTACTCAGACTAAATATCCAAGCCAGCAAGGGGTTCCTCCACTGCAAAGTTAACTCAAATTCCAAATCAGGCACTACTGGTATGCTGACTGCTACTCCCTTATAAAAAGCCTTTCACCTAAACCTGGGTCAGGCCAAGCCAAGATCATCTGGACTGCACACAAAGCCTTTCCTCTACAGTTAAATCACCTGAACATCGACAATGTGCCCAGTTTCCCCACAAGTGCCTTGCATAAGTTATGTACATCCTCTTTGCTGAGAAAGAATCAAAGTAGGATAGCTGACAGCAGCTCCAGGAGCCAGGGATATGTCTCAGGAAGTCATAACAACATATGGGGAAGCGTAACACCAGTGAGGAGACAAAAATGTGGGTATGTTTCATGTGGGGGGCTCTGAAAGAGAAGAGGAAAAGCAGGTGGCTTCGGAATTTCCTCATGGAGATTCACGTAGAAGAGAACCCAGAGATATAAAATTCTATGCAATCTTGCCTGGTGAGTAAAGTCAATAACAAACAGAAATGAGAACAGGTACCAGACTACAGCAAAGGTCAGCAGAACATAGTAATATTGTAGTACCTTTCCAAACACAGTTCTCCGAACTATTTAAGCAGCAGTGTCCCATTTTAAATACAGATAAATGGATGCACAGAGATCCAGGTCTTTTGACTTCCTTACCCAGAGCCATTATTATTTCTAGGCCATATGAACTATTCAGGAAGTTTGGCATTATAGTAAAGAAATATAGAAAATGTAACAAAAAATTTATGAAGTAACTCTGGCAAATAAACAGTTACAGAAATTAGAAAGAGGCATCATTCTTGGAAAGCAGCCCTTGACAAAAATTTGAATTCATTTGGTACATAGTAATTTCAAGAAAATGAAATCTTTTAAGTTTTATCAGAACAGCAGCCCATCATCTTTAATATTACAGAAAAGGATACTTCTACATCACAATACATAGAGCTGTTAGCACATTAATAATCATCTTTCATCAAGCATAAAACTAGCAGTTAGGAATACAGTTGCAATAGCACAATTATACTACTTTCAGCATATACCCTGAAGCAGAAAAAAAAACAAATAGGCTGCTTTTCATTAATGGAGTTTGGCAAACATCTCCAAAGACAATGTTTTCTTTCCAGAAACAATCCCAAGAGGCATTTAAGAGTCTCTTTTCTGAGGTAAACCTAGCACATGAATATATTCATACTTCAAAATACAAATAGTAATTTTCCAGTGCATAGCACCTTCTAATTTTTCAGTAGGACAATATACATCTAAATGAAATATTAACACTGTTTCCTTAAATTCTTGTTTTAAAGTAGAAGTCTGATGTTACATACATACATGATTAGTTTAAGTTGGAAGGATCACTTGTGAGTGAAAGTAAGCCTTTAATATCATAACTTGAAATCATAACAAAGACTAGGATGATTTGCAAGCACCAGATTCAAAACTACATAAAATTACATGTGCCTCTTTTCTTTTAGAAAAGATCTCTTTTAAGATTTAAGACAAGGAAAAATATTCTGAAAGAGATGACACCCGATTAAATATGTAGAAATGGGTACATTTAAAGATTTCATGCATGTTTTAAGCAATTATATACTCTGATTGCACATTTTGAATGCATAAAATGAACAGCAGACATCTCATCTTTATTGGGTAAAATTGGGTACTTTATGCTCCAGAACAGGTGCATTTTCTACAGAAGTTTCCCTCCAAGATGTCTAAATGTTGCAATAAATTTTGAAACAGCATTTGTCTTGCTCAAATAAACAACTTTTTAGATATACAAGAGAATAAAGAATATATATTCAGCAAAAGTATAGGATGTCCTCACAAATTAGACTGAAATTGGTTTGTTTTAAAGCATAGAGAAAAAATTCTTCAGAAAACTTCAAACATCACAAAGTTATGAGCAGGACAGCTGAGTTGCCTGGTACCAGCCTCCTGGACAGGACTCTGGCTATTCTGAACTCGGACTGTGAACTAGACATTGTTGCGATGGGAGGTGATGGTGGAGAAATAAACTTGCCTTTCTGGTTTGGAGTTTAACTGGGGAGCCTGTAAGCAATTACTGGTAAATGTCAGGGTAATCAAATATGCCCAAACTGTCTGCTGCTGAAATCTGGAGATATACTCTGGCTAGGACCCCTGTCTTCTGTGATACGGACTAGGACAGAAGGAAGCTTAGAATTATATTAACTTCATACTAATGAGGACTTCTCCAGCAAGACAAAATTCTTCAGTGGGTGGTTAAGCTGGAAGAGTTTATGAGGTTTTAATGCTGCCCACAACAGAGTCTCTTTATTTTTAACTCTGGTCAGGAGAGACTGAAGCTTGACATTTCTTTGTTTGTTTGATTTGTTTTGTTTTGATGTTTCAAGCTGCAGGAATAACAGTCCCTACAAGCTTTTGTGCACTTCAAAGTTCAGCAAACGTTCCCTTTCAATCCACACTCTAGAAAACAACTTTAAATATAGCATAGTCATGTACAGACAAGTTTGGTAGTCTGGAGTGAATTAAATTCTATACCTTCAGGTGCTTATTTTCCAGGAGCTCTGGGGCAGCCACAGGCTATATAGCACAGCGTAGCCCAACTTCCTCTTCTACACTTAATACACGCAAACATCTCATGGACTGAGGCCATGATTTACAATTATTTTCAAACTGGGTTGTCTCTCTGAGCAAACAGCACTTTGCCACAAGCTGTTCACTCTTCACTTTTCTTCTGGTGGTAACCCTGCCATAAGACCTTCTCCAGACTAAAATGCTATTTTCCTCCCATGCAAATAGAATCAGCCAATCACATAGTTACTAGGCTGCACAAAATAACTACAGGACAAATACATCTGGGGGTAACTGGAAAGTTAATGCACCTTTCCACTGTTTCCCCATTTCTTTAACGAATCTCCAATTGCAATGGGCAAAGCAAACTCTTATGCAGGCGCAGTGCTGAGTGCTTATTTTCAGATACTCAGCTAAACTCTGAACTCATAGAGTTCAGTCAGATATTGCACATATTCCATATTCAAAATTTATAGAAGATTCACCAAATACTACTAGTCAAGCAAAACTATGTTTTCCAGAGCAGTTAAGGGGTAGAAAGTCCAAGTACTCCAAAACGGGTGTGGTACCTCTGAGAGTCTATGTATTCATATTCAGTCTGATAAGGTCTTCTTAAAGAGGGGCAGGTTTTAAAAACAGATGCAAAAACAAAATAGTATTAATTCTTTTGTGGGATTTTGGAAAGCAATAGAAATTCCTAATTCTGCTGGATTTTACTATTCTTTAGGACCAATCAAGCACAATCCTAGTGAGCACTTAAACATATACTTAAACGAAGCCTTGAATAATGACATCTTCTGAAATAGGTCCTTAATCACTGCACTCTACATGCAGTCTTTAATCCCACAGGATGGAAGTGCATTTGACAGACAACCTATATTTCAATGAAAAAAAATACCAGGGATAAAATAGCCACTGTTGGACAAGCACGCAAAATACGAATGTGTGCTTTCTACATAGTTGTATGGTCCCTTTTTTTTTTTAAATCACCAAAGAAACAAACATATCTGAATATTCCTTACCTTTAACATAGTGAATTCATATGGCTGATAACCTTTGAAACTTTCATGGATAGCTGCCATGGTGTGTGAGGTTTTTTCCCAAAAATGAAGAAGTGTTGTCTGTAAGGGAAGGTAAAATTTCAATACAATGTTAGCTTAAACACCAATCTGCTTTTAATGCAAGTTTTACCCCACTCCTCCATTATTAGCTGTATTAATAGTTGTGTCATATCTGCATATTGTCATAGTAATCTTTTTTGAAAACGTTTATTAACAGGAAATCTTTCTTTTGAAGGTCAGCATTCTCTTTGGATACCTGATATGTTGTTAACACATGAGAAAGGAGGTTGCATCTGCTTGCTCCCAAAAGATCCACTTTTTGGCAGACATCAGTCTTCAGTTTGTCAAAACTGAGTTTTGCATGCCGCACTTGAGCTTGAACCTTCAAACAAAGGGACAATTGTTTATGTAGTAATACAAAAAAATTCTCATTTTTCTACCGCAACTTCATCAAAAAGCAAACTAAGAAACCTTTAAGAAAATTAGACAACTGAACAGACTCACTTAAAAAATTATACATAAGTTTATTATAGCATCAGTCTCACAGAAATCAAGATGTGGCAGGCTAGAATGTACTAATTCTTACTATCGTCTATATTCTACATTACTATTCTTATAATATATTCAGTGAAGAAACTTTGTTTTCTATCCCCCCTACATAAGATGGGTAAAGTATTAAATATATACTGAGAAGATAATAATTAGACAATGTACTCATCTTGGTGTCTTTTTATAGAAATATCAGTTTAAAGCCTGATCAACAGATTTGGAACTGTGCTTACTACATAATATACATGCACACACAGACATCTACATGTACTTATCATAAGAAAGAAATTACATTGACAAACTATAAAGTCATCGATCTGCAGCTCTTGTTCACAGTACAGCACTGCAATAACTTTGAACTGCTACAAAAAGTTCTCGCATTGAAGTTTTTCTTATAAGATGGAGTGCTTTTCTTATTTATTACTATTTTAATAAAAATATGAAGGCTCCCTTTCTTACGGACAAATGGGCAAACAGCTTCAGTTTCAAAGACATTTATAGTTTTCAAACTATTCTTTTACCACCTGTTAGGTATATACAAGACACTGTCTATTAAACAAGCCACATGTTTGACAACAATACTAGTATTCTCATTGTTAGATATCAGGGTAGAAAGTTATGTGACATTTTGTGTCCAGGATGTCCCATTTTTATGACAGCTTTATATACATACTATCCTAAATATTATATTAACAGAAAAATCTGCATACAGCTCTTCATAGTTTTCTTCCAAGAAAATAGGAAATGATCAAAACACAAAATCTGATGATTTTCCTATATTCTTCCACAGTTAAAATAAAAAGTTACCCCCCAAAAAGTTTCACAGTGAAAAAAAATCACAGAATCACAGAATGGTTGAGGTTGGAAAGGACTTTGCAGATCATCTAGTCCTACCCCCCTGCTCAAGCAGGGTCACCTAGAGCATGTTACACAGAATCATGTTCAGGCAGGTTTTGAATATCTCCAGAGAAGGAGACTCCACAACCTCTCTGGGCAACCTGTGCCAGTGCTCTGTCACCCTCACAGTCAAGAAGTTTTTCCTCATGTTCAGATGGAAGCGTCTGTGTTTCAGTTTGTGCCCGTTGCCTCGCGTCCTGTCACTGGGCACCACTGAAAAGAGTCTGGCTCCATCCTCTTGACACCCTCCCTTCAGATACTTGTACACATTGATAAGATCCCCTCACAGTCTTCTCTTCTCCAGGCTAAACAGGCCCAGCTCTCTCAGCCTGTCCTCATAAGAGAGATGCTCCAGTCCCCTAATCATCTTTGTAGCCCTTCGCTGGACTTGCTCCAGTAGTGCCACATCCCTCTTGCACTGGGGAGCCCAGAACTGGACACAGTACTCCAGATGTGGCCTCACCAGGGCTGAGTAGAGGGGGAGAATCACCTCCCTCGACCTGCTGGCAACACTCTTCCTGATGCACCCCAGGATACCATTGGCCTCCTTGGCCACAAGGGCACATTGCTGGCTCGTGCTTAACTTGGTGTCCACCAGCACTCCCAGGTCCTTCTCAGCAGAGCTGCTTTCCAGCAGGTCAACCCCCAACCTGTACTGGTGCATGGGGTTATTCCTCCCTACGTGCAGGACCCTGCACTTGCCTTTGTTGAACTTCAGGAGGTTCCTCTCCGCCCACCTCTCCAGCCTGTCCAGGTCTCTCTGAATGGCAGCACAGCCCTCTGGTGTATCCGCCACTCTTCCCAGTTTTGTATCATCAGCAAACTTGCTGAGGGTGCACTCTGTCCCTTCATCCAGGTCATTGATGAAGAAGTTGAACAAGACTGGACCCAGGACTGACCCCTGGGGGACACCGCTAGCTACAGGCCTCCAACTAGACTCTGTGCCACTGATCACAACTCTCTGAGCTCTGCCATTCAGCCAGTTCTCAATCCACCTCACTGTCCACTCATCTAACCCACACTTCCTGAGCTTGTCTATGAGGATGTTATGGGAGAGAGTGTCAAAAGCCTTGCTGAAGTCAAGGTAGACAACATCCACTGCTCTCCCCTCATCTACCCAGCCACTGAATGCAAATCATTGAATACAAATTAAATACATTTCCTTTATTGGCCTAACTCAAGAGAAAATACACATATTTTGTTCAAAATACACGGACTCAATCAAGTAAGTCAAGATCCAACAAACTTGTGTGCCCCTGGTCCTCAGAAGTGAATCCAGAACTGTGCAGTAAATACTTGTGCTCCCTGTACCATAAGGACAGATACATACCTCAAAATGCAATCCAAAGCAGTAGGGTTATCATATTTTTAACCTAGTTTTCCCAAACTCATTTATAGAGTATGTGAATTTCAACCAGGCAGAAAAATAGCAACAGATCTGCATCACAAATTCTTCAGATGACCAACTCACACAAATTGTGGGAACGTCTGGGGATGCTGAGTGCATGGCGACTCTTTTTCACCGGACTCATCAGATCAGCTGTGCATAAGTAATATAGTAGAGTGGCACATGTCATAGGTCTGAGTTCTCCGTAAAGAACGAATTACCATAATTCAAAAGCGCTGACAAATGCAGCATTCTCACAAGTTAGATTTTGAACATGGAAAAAGACAGCATGCCTAGAAAAACTTGCCCCCCCCCTTTTTTTTTTTTAAATAAGAAACATGAGTGATACTCTACCTTTATAAAATAGGTTGTGGTTAGTGCATTCATCTAGGAGGAGAAGTCTTGCACTTCGGTTCCTATTCTCAGGGTACCTCTACATTTTACACCAAACAATCAATTAACAAAACCTGAGTGGCAGTAATAACAACTAAATCCTACATTTCTTCGAACCTGATCCAGTACTCTAACCAGTAGACTTCAGTATCTTAGCGACTACTTGTGCTATTGTTGCTGCGTATTGGAAGAGCTTCACATGGAAAGGGGTTTCCATAGCTGGAAGAATTCTTTGGTAGGTAGGATACGTTTTGGTGAGGTGGAGACAGATTTGAACTCCCTTAGGGAAGAGGAAATTGCAACCGTGACTTCCACTCCTTAGGCAAGTACTATGAATGCTAAGCTACGATATAAAAGGAAGGACCAACAACTGCCAAGATATTCCCCTAAAGAGTGACCATATTTTGTGAAAAGCCTTACCCAGTCAGAACTACACTGGCATGCTCTGAGAGTGCCCCTTAGCTTGGGATCTTGACTTTGGGATCCCTTGACTTCACACAGCTTCTTTTAGTTTATGGATCTCAGCCTGGCTGAAGCACAAGCAAGGCACCATGCTATTTGTGCTAGGAGAATACTGATCACACGCAGAATTTTCTAGTCAAAACGGCAGGCGGGTAAAGAGCTTATGTGCCTCCAAGATTAGGCAGCAACAGAGGAGTTACGTGAGCAGTAGCAGAAGGAGTGGGGAGCCTTGGATTGCAGTACTGGGTAACACATCTGTGTCCTGCATCAGGTCCTCAAATTCCTTTTTTGCTTTAGCTCTGGGTGTCTGAGAACATGGATTTAGAATTTCAAGTCTAAAAAGGAGAATTATAAAGCAAATTGTAAGCCTGTGAAAAAAGGAACTTCTAATTGAAGTCCAAACACGAGATTACGGACATCTTTTGCCAGCAAGAATTGCTACAACAGGTAGGCATTTAAATAAGATATATTGCAGGGCTTTGAGAAACCCAGAGAGACTTAAGACTAAATTCTGATCTCAATTATATCTATGTGAAGGACTAAATTCTAATCTCAGTTATAGCCATGAATATCCAGAGAAACTCACCTGATGTCAGTGGACTGCTTCAAGTATAAAACTATACTTTACTTTAAAATGGTACCTCTGAGATCAGAATCTCTTTCCTGTGCAGTATGTGATAGCACTGGTTTTGTGAAAACAAAGAAAAAACAACTGTGACTTTGCATACTTATAGTCCAAGAGAACAAAGAGTATTAGCTCTGGGCAATCTAAATACTGTGTCAGACTGGATTTGGCTCTATCAAATGTACCTTATGTCTCCAATTCATTAGAAGAAAAAAAAAATCCATAAAACAAAAAACCTGTAAAAGTTTCCAGTTCAGTGAAAAGTTAGAAAACTTCCACAGAAGATCTTTTTTTCCCTTTGTAGCATGTATCATTTTATTTTCTGCAAGGTAGGATCTTCTAGCATACAGCCTTCACAGAGATTTAGCATGAAACAACAATGTAACATTTATCTTAATATGCAATTAGTGGCTCTTTTAAAAATTAGAATATTTATAAAGAGAAATAGATGATTCACTTGACCCAATGTGGAATACAAGCCTATATGTTTGATATGTCAATACAGAGGATTAAAATACTTAATGCAGTGTCATGTTACCAAATGCCTCACATTTTTCTTGCCAATCAGGGAAGAGACAATACTATGAGAACTATTACATTAATGATGTTATTCAGCATTTTGATACACTGAACGTTTGCTAAGCAGTACTCTCTATTTTACAGCAGCAGTGCAGGACAGCCAAGAAAAAAACACTGCATAATACATCAGCATGATCTTTTGCCTTTTATGTGGGCCTACAAATGCATTTTCAATTCAAATTATTATTAAACATCTTTTAAGATTACTTGTAGCTTCAGGAATTAAGTTTAAAACCTTTATGCTTACAAATCATAATCTACTTAATACCACACAAGTTATCAGACTGAACCTTTGGTTTTCTACTCATGGAAAAGCTGATGTAATACATACTAATCTTCTCCTTTCTCTGCAATTACTCTTTAAGACACGACAGACAAAAGGACCTCATTGTGGCCTCAGTCCTGCAAATTCTTATGCATATATTTAACTTCATTAAAGCTGAACACACAAAATTTCATCAAAATCCTGGTCTCAAAAGAGCATTAGGATTCTACTGGCTGTTAGAAAACTGCATCCATCCAAATGTGACAAACAATTTACAGTGAAAAAGGCAGTTCCTAAGCATCTGGGCAAAGTAGTTGCTAGTTTCACTCTACAGCTTTGAATTTTATGCTGTACAAGAAAATCTCATCATGGTACAGTTGACAAAAAAAAAGGCTACTGCTCTCAATCTTTTTCTTTTTCCTAGCAGCAACCTGGAGAAACTACTTTTAATTCCCCAAATGCAAATATCAAAATACTATATTTAAGGGATGGAATTCTTTAAAGAGAGCACATAGTAAAACACAAATTTGGAAAGCAGTATGTTATCAAATCGATAGCTTAAATAAATATAAGAAGCCAGATAAAACTGAAATAGTTTTAAAAGACAAAAAATTAACATTAAGATCCTAAGTCCTGGGGGCTTGAAAGTTAGACTCTGGTATGCTTGATTATAAGGGTCAACATTTGCAAACACAGGTTCCTAAATCCATATGCAAACAGAAAAGTCCCAATCTTCAAGGGTGCTAACATCAAAGAAATGTTCAGGATCAATCAAAAAACCTGTTTGGTGCATTTAGTAACTAAAATATGGATTAATCATGTATTTTCAAGGAACTTTTATGTCCTCTCTAATATTTCTGTGTTATTACTTCCTTTTAGTATACCATAAAATGCACAATTCATTTTCAGTAGTAGCTCAATTTCAGGGACGATTCAGCTAGTGAAGTGTCACCTCCAAAATGAACTTAGGTGGGATAAATGGCACTAACTCATTTTATATACAGTATATTTTTGTCTCAGCATTTTCAACACAGAAGCAGAAACAGATGCTTCCCATTTAGTTTGTCACCCAACTTCTCACTTACTCGATCCAAAAAGCATGCACAGTGTGTGCATAGGGTGGGAGGGGATTAAGTAAATCAAGAGGGGAAAAATGCCTGGAATATAGCAAACCTTCCTATTGGGGGTTCTGGGTAAACTCTACCAGCAGATGAAATCAGCACAAATCTCTGCATTAAATAAGTATAATACCTTTCTGGCAAAGATAATCATCGGAAAGACTACATGAAACTTAAATGCAAACTGAGTAGATTGTACTTGGAGGACAAACTGTTTATCATATGTTGCAGAAAGCAGAAGGAACCAGATTCTCAGGGCAAAACTGTAATAACCACCCGAAAGCTATGGAGTTATGACAAGGAGCACCCATTACACTTTTACACCGACATATACAAGTATTCACTGATTTTTTTTTTAATTCAAGATTGATGCCTGCTAGTTTAAGAACAGAAAAGATAGTGTTTTTTATACAAAATGATGCCTGAAATTAAACTGCTCCATGCGCAACATAAGGACTTCCAGAGTCTTGCAGAGTATTAAACCTGATTCCAGTATGTTTTGGTATGTTCTGCATTTTGCCAGCTATATTTTGACTCAACTATTCCCTTGACTTGAAAGGATGACTCCCTCATCCTATTAAATTTGATTAAGCAAATTTGCAATCATGTTGCAGTTCATACAAAGGACTTAATTACCACTGCATGTCTACCTTTCTTACTCTTGAAAGCAACAAAAGTATGATCTGCCTTTTTGCCCCAAAAGAACAACAGAGAAGACAAATTTGAAATAAGTATTTCCCTGTGTTGAGAAGAAAAACTCCAGCTATGTTTGCTGTACAGACAGTCATCATCTTCCTATTCCTATGCAGGACTAGCAGAGTGGAACTGCTACCCATGATTCAAATTCCCAGTCACTACAGCAGTATGGCAAAAAAAAAAAAAAAAGAAAAAAAAAGCAATATTATGCCATTCTATAATGGACTATCAAGAAATGCAGCTTAATATGGATTCGTGTAACAGTAGCAGCATTTCACCATATTTACTGGGATCAGGTTAGACATCGGAACAATCACATTTCTCTGTCAAACTAGATCTGAAACATTAACTGTCTACAAACAGAACGATCATAAAGTCTACATCACATGCTGGTAAAAGTTTTATTTTTCCTTTAGTTCACAATAATTTTTGTTTCTAGTCAGAACAATGAAATCTCCATGATTTTAACATGTATTTTACTCTGCTTATACTATGACAAAACTGTCTAGAGAAAAACAAACTAGTAAAACATGACACTATAATTGAAATGTTATTCCCCCAAATGCAGCAGCTATTCAGGCAAACTTTGTCATTGACACCAGCCATATGTCAGCTATTTTCACAGTCTTACTGTATTTGAACTGTATGAGCTTAGAATAATTCTTACACTTAGATTTCCTTCTCACAAAATGAGATTATTTATTCAAAAACAGGATTTTTACCCACCTCTGTAATCAGAATGTGAAACATAACAGCTGTAATAATTTTAATTCATGCATAAGAACAATAGCCTCTGATGATAATTCACATTTTCATTTGAATATGTGAGTATTCCCTTTGATTTTAATGGTATTGCTCATTATTATTATTTAACATTTGCATTGTGGCAGTTATCAAGGGTTTTAATGAAACTGGGTCCCATTGCACTAGACACCAAAAAGCACTGAATAAATTACAGACCTATCCCAGAGTTATGGAATATGTAAGTACAGGCCTAAGGGCTTTTCCTCTAGCGCTAAGCGTGGATGACACCCATGCTAGCACAGGTCCAGCACCACAACCCGCTGGCAGGGAGTATCACGCACCTGCACAGGAGTCCCGAGCAGCGATTTTCCTGGCTATCTCCAAAATCGCAGAGACGGGCACTTGGCAGCTCAGGCTGAGCACAAAATGCAGAAAGTAGGAAAAAGCTCAAGGTCCTTTACAAGGTAGCAGCCATTTCTTCTGTTTTTCCATATAAAACAATTACATATCCCTATCCTGTAAACATAATTATGGTAATGAATAGCCTACACGACTCCTGATTTCTAGAGCATCGTTCTCCAAAAGCCCCACTGCATTATACAAATGGGCACACACACACTCAGGTCTACTACAGACTTTTCCATTGAGATCCCTACCAGCTAAACAGCATTAGGGCTGCCACTGGGTGTCTATATAACACATTCACGTGAACTTCAGCCTACAGCTGTGCTCCTGATGTGAGAATTATGACAGTTTGAAGGGGGTTTTTTGTTACACTGATTTATAATAAAAATATAAACACACCTAGTGTGCAGGCTGGTGTGAAGATAAGACTGAACTCTTCTACCTAAAATTGCAGACTTTGAGGGGTGCTCTTGCACACCGTATATCAGGTCTCATGGGCAAGGCCACGAGACTTTAAACTCCCCCCTCCATTCTCCTTCTATCCTTCTCAGCAAGGGATAATAAAGACGCTATAAGCATGAGAATATTTGTGTACTATACAAGGATTATATGACAGAACTAAGTTCCATATGGACACTTTACACCAACACGATAGCTTTGATACAACAAATAACTCTGAAATAGTGTGCAGCATGCACCTGATAAAGCAATGCAGTTTCTAAGGTCCATGAAATTAATAGAAATAAAAGAAGGCTTTTTGTGTTCTGGTCCATCTGTCTCTCTACTGTACACTGCACACTATGCTATAGAATAATTGTTTATTTTTATTTTTATTTCTTTTTAAATCAAGAAACTGATCATATTCTGGCAGCTCTTACTTCTGCTTGTAACATACCACACTGCCTCATGGCATTGAATAAATTATAATTTGAAAAGAAGAATTTTCAGGAGCTTTTTAGGAAGCTATATATAAGGAACTTTGCAAAGTTACATCACTCAGAACCTAAACTATACACACATAGTGGGTTGTTTTTTTTTTAATCATTAGAGTTTCATCTTCCAAAATGGAACAGAACAACCTGAAAAGCTCTTAAGGTTGGATGATAATGTTCAGTACTTTAAATCCATTAGTAATCACAACTTTAAATACCCTCTATAACTGGAAAACAAAGTAATCGTAAAATAAGGAAAGCTTAACATATTTGTGTTGGAATAAGTTTTCACAGTTTTTAAAGTACCTCAGATTTGTCATTATTTTTACTAAACCCAACACTTTTACAGAATATTGCAATTTTATGATACTATTTCAAGTAAAACATATTTATACTTCATTTACCTTTTTTTGGTACATTAAAAGCACTTCATTTAAAACATCCAGATATTTGTGATTAATAAACTTTCAAAATCCAGGAAGCACCAAAAAGGAGCCATTATTTTCTGTGATTCTGTGATTTTCAATACAGGTCCTGATAAACTGCAGAGCCCAAAGCTGTCTTTAAAATCGCAGTCACTGTTTTGGCTCAATTTTTGCCAGAATTTTTTCCTTATACTCAACAGAATTCCTATCCCTTTGGTCATTCATACCTGTACCAGCTTTGGGGATCTCTGTAGGTTTTCTAGAAAAGTCTTCCTAGGTAGAGGCCATGCACTTGGATAGAGAGTTTAAGGCCAGAACATATCATTAAATTTACATCATAAAATATTACTCCTATAATGACTTCCAGAAAGACCTCACAGGTAGACTCCATCTGCCTAGCTCAGATGTTGACATCTACACTGTTACCCTGAGATCGCTTTTAGTTGATGCAGATCTGATGAACATAAACAATCGACTTTACAGTTTGATTCATCTCACTGTAAAAGTGCCCGTTTCTCTCCACTGACTATAAAGGGAGTCTTTGCTGACTAGATTAAGCGCAGACATCTACAACCACTGATGTCTGAAGTTAGGGGTGATGAATCCTAAGTAGAGTCCATAAAATAACCAACTTCCTTCACTGTTAATGATAACCTCAAAATGTGCACCTTTTTTCTATTTCAATTCATCTAGCATGAGCTTCCAAGCAACGACTTCATAAACTCTGATGAGTAGAGCAGAGCGCCTTTCAGTATCTGGTATTTTCTCTCTCTGCAGCAACTCACATACCATGGTCAAGTCAACTCTCCATCTTCTCTTTGATAAATAAGATAGATTGACCTAGAAACATCCCATCTTATGTAATTTCCCATTGTCCTCAAATTACCTCTTGCCCTCTTCTATACTCTCCAGTTTTCAAACTAGAGATGTGGACTGCTATCTATACTGACACAGACTGTATCAGTTTCCTAGAGACTACTGCCACTGGCTGACAGCTAAGATACTTCTTTACAGAAAGCCTTGACAAAAACTATTGCAGAAACCTTGCATATACACCAGCAGAGCTGCGATTTGCAATCTGCCACCTGAGAGGAGAAAAGAACCAAATACACAGGAAAACCCAGAACTCCAAACATGCTGTCCTGTTGTTAAAATTTCCAATCACTGGACATACTGCCATCGTGCTGGGGATACAAATACATCCCAGACAAGCTACTACTTCCATTCTCTGTTCTCTTTTTTGACTGAAGAGCTTTTCTTTTTTCCTGCCTATATAACTTTGTCTCAATTTATATCCGTGTTCTTAACCTCTCAGTATTCTTTGTCAGATGCAACCCTTTTCCTTCCCATTTTCAAATCCATGTCACCTGGTCAGCTGTCAGTGTTTTCTCTTGTGGTAAGCTACCTGGGGCAAAGACAAAGTTACATTAAAAGCAAAGCGCTCAGTGACCATTGCTTTATTTTTTTTCCTTTAACAGTAATATAAAAGTTCAAGATAACAAAAGATGTTACTGAGTACGTTCTCAGATAGTTACTGCTATTTTTAAATCCCAAGAGCGGATTTTTTTAAAATATCATATTTACAAAGCAGCCAGGTCATGGAAATGTACCATTATTTCTTTGTGGATTTTATTCAGTGGGATATGAAATTTGCTCTTTGTGTTACATTTATGTCAAACTTCCCTCTTAAGTTTTTCAGTATTCAGCTTGTAAAAATTTTATTGCCTTGAGTCTGTTGGCTCACATGCCATGTAACTTCAGCCTGACAGTAATGACTAAGCCGTGGTCATTACTGCTTACTTCATAACCACTGACAGTCAGCAGATGTGAGCAATTTTCTGACCCCTGTGAGGATGTAAGATTTATAGTTGGCTTGAATATTCTTCCTTTTCTTCAAAAGCAAAGGAGCTTGTACCATCTTCTTGATATAATCAATGACAGCTATCACAGAAACTGAATCCTGCCAGGTAGCTCTCCCTTTCTCCTTTATGCAAACACATACACATGTATCTTACTCCTTTTTCTCTGTTCCTTTTTCCACCTCCTAACTTCCTTCCCGGCCCTGTGTTGACTCCTGCTGTTTCACTCTGTACTTTTTCCAACTCTTGTGTCTGCTTAGAGATGGAGAAAAACTAGAACCTCCGCACACATTATGCAGGTGATGCCATGAATATTATACAGTGGCATGAAGATTTTTTTTCTATACATATCTTTCCTCCAGCCATAGCCAGCTTGAATCTGCAAGAGCATATCAGCTCAGGCTTAGCATTGGGGGGGAAAAGCTGTATTACTCTGGAAGAAGAAAAAGGCAGGAAAGCACAAATTATATGATCACAGATGTAAAACAGCTTTTGTAAAAAGAATGATAGATTAGGATTGTTCAGCCTAGAAAACAGATGACTAAGGAGTATGATAGAAGTCCATCAGACTATGCATGTAAAAGTCGGAAAAGACCATGCCTTGTCCAACACAAGAACTAGAGGGCATCCTATAGAACTAACAGTTTGAACTCAATGCAAAAAGACAGTGTATCCTCACATAACACCCGCATTAGCTGGGGCACTCTCTGATCACACAGTGATCTGTTGCGAGGGCCAGATTTTACATTGGTTCAAAAAGCAACCGGACAATTTTATGGAAAAAAGAACTCCCTAAGTGTTATGATGCCTTCACTGCTCAGAATATTGCAAGAAAATCTCACCATATATTTGCCCTATGCAACTCCCTGGGTATCTACCACTGGTCACCAGCGAAGACAGGTGACAGATTAGAGGTTCTTTTATTTTATATCTATTACCATATTCACCCTTAAGAATAAGGTAATCCCATGGTATGTTCCCAGGTCAAGAAGGGTGTGTGAGCAAGGTGCAGTGCTGGACACAGACTGGCTCTGTGTCTTCTCATGGTGCTGCTGAAAGCTGTTCTGTGATGTAATGCAGCACAGACATATTAAATAAGGTTTTTCAAAAAGCTAGCAATTTCTTTTTTACTGCTGTAATACCTGTGTAATAGCAGACTTTCCATTATCAAAATTCAAAACCAAGTTGAATTACAGAAGTTTATAAGAGGGTTTATTTTCAATTGCCAGGGTGTATTCAAGCATTGCCTATGCCCAAACATGCCTAAGTAATAGAAAGCATGTAAAAATACCTCCATATACTGTAACTGTATGAGAGCATGCAAGTTTTGCATTCACACAAATTCATTCATGGGGAGGGGTGCATGCACAATTTTCAGATGCTACAACACTTCTACAAATCGTAACTGCAGTGCAGAGAGAATCCCAGATCTTGGTATTTTACTTTCACATTTTGAACACTCACAGGCAGAGGTCTGTTTATGTACTAAGACTTGAGGTCTGAAGTTTGAAAACAGATTGCCAAAACCTACAGAATCCACCTGGACAGGCCTAGCTTAGCTTCCAGCGTCCATTGCCCAAGCATGCAGGCAGCCTCCCTCTCTTCCTGTTCAAGTCCTAGAGGGTTATCTGCTGAGTGAAATTTTTACTCGTGATATTTAAGAGGGGAGTGGTACACTGAACCACGTTATTGTCTATGTGAATCCTCTGGAAAAATGCATACAGCTAAATTACTTTCTCAAAAATAAAGAAGGGGGGGAATAGTAGTCTGCTAGAAATAAATATTGCTAGAATAGCTCTACTACTGGGTTAGACATTTTAATCAGACCAGGTCCATCAATTATAGGTACTCTAAATTCAGATGCCAAAAGTTTTCCTTTTATTCAATCAACATGGCACTCTAATTGAAGGCATCTCAAGAGAATGAGTTCTTTTCCTTGTCTGTTTAATAGTTCAACTTGAATTTGAAATCTTTTCCTCCCTACTACTGTGGTAGTGCTGAGATCTGGATTCAAGTGTATCTTGCAAACAACGCAGCAGGAAAATTTTATTATAGCCAAATCAAATTTCTCCGAGACATTTAAACTGTCTGTCCCAAGTAACCGTGTTCTCTGTGCTAAATACCAACTTCTGAACAACTGCCCTGCAGCAATATGAATATACTTTCTCCTCCATTATCAAAAAATAATCTAGTCCCTTCACAGGAAGGAAAAAAAAAAGACTAAAAGGTACAGCCCAATAGCACAGAAAAACTCTCAAGTTTTTTGGTCAGGAATTATCAGGAATTAAGACGACACATTCCTTCTCCCTGATTTCTGCCCCTCTAGCATGGCCCAGTGTAGGCAGACACAGCATGTCATTTGGTGAGAACACAGCCTCTGCAGAACCCTTTCCATTTATGCAGCAGCTGGATGCAGCCCTGATCAAAGTTACATTTCTGAGCACAATCCAGCAAGTTCAACCAGCCAAAGAACAGACAACAAAATCTGCAAGCTTTAAGCCTCACAACAGCTTTCACAAACAGAGCAGCACAGCACAATTCTAGAATATGAATCCAATTGGTCTATTAGCAAATCAGTTCATTGCAATGAAACATACACAGCAAAATGCACAGATAATGCAACATGCCACCTTAAAAAGAAAAAAAAAAGAATTCTATCAAATACAGGATGCAAACAAAACTCAAATCTGAGATGTTGGTGCTTTTTATAACTCTAACTATTTTTTACTATAAAATAAAGGCAATTTTGTTAAATTTAAGGAGCTGGAAGCAACAAGAGTAGCATTCTTTAGTTTGTCAAAAAGAAGCTGCAGGACATTATTGAAATTAAAATCATAGCATATTAATTAATTAAAAATAAGATCATAACATAGTCACACACTAGAAATCAGGCAAAGCAAAATAAAAGTTACTGAGTCACACCACCTTATAAGATTCAAAAGCCTTCAGGCTCTCTGTTGCAGAAAAGAAGGAGATATGTTAGCTTTCTACAGCTTAACTAAACTGTTTTAAAAATGATTGTGAATTAAACAGATGCTAAGCTTGTTTACACATGACTTATTTCAAATTAAGGGTTGTTTACTTGAATTTAAGCTGGGAAAAATACATTTTTAAGCTAAACTCAAATATGCTATTCTCAAAGCATAGCAAATATTTACACAGAATTTTGCACCAATTAAACTACATTTAGGCCCCACCTTTCAGAAGAGTAGTATATCCATACAGACATACATCTCCCCAGGAAAATGGGTTATATTTTCTCCTGGCTTTGAACTGGATCAAAGGAGAAGTCATACAGTCAGATATCTGATTCAGCTGAGAGCTGGAACACTAGCAGTGTCTCCTTGTAACTCACTCACAGTGGGTGAATGCAACTTGCCCTGGTGATCTGGTATTTGTGACACAAAAAGGCATTATAACATAGGAAAAAAAAACTAAAAAAGCAGCACTGTGGACAGGCTACAAGACAGGCACACACCCAGGGCAACTACACAAGGCAGCAAAACCTACATGCGCAGCCTTAACTGGGCAGAACATACCCATTTTGACATGACTGGTAGAGGGCCTTTAACTTTTGCATTATTGTAATTCTTGGCCTGTTACAATTTCATACACCCACATCCTTACTTGAAGTCTTTTTGTTTGTTGCATAGGGCATTTATTTTAATTCATCTGGCAAAAACAGCCTCACTCAAATCTCTCACTTTACCAGGCCAAGTCCTTGTCAAACCTGTGACAGGAATAATTTCCAGACCAAGACAGGTCTTTACAGGAATAAATTGTGTATAAAATCAGCTTTACCTCTCAAAGCTTATACCTTCTGAATATTCTTTGATCATCAGCCAATACAGAACATAACTTCCTCGAGCAATTACAAAGGAAAGATTTCTCATAGTAGTTTTATTCATATTTACAGCTCTGATCAATATGTAAATTATTTTAAAAAGGGAACAATTATGAAATAATTTAAAAGAAAGGAAGGCAACAATTAGCTTCTAACTTTGTTAACAGAAGGTCAGCTCTTTCTACTTTAAGAAGCCTTGATACATGCCTCAACTTTCTGTTTGTCACAAGTTTCAGTATTACTCAAACTCAGGATGTGTGCTATACTAGTTTGAAAGAAAAAAAAATTGACGCTAATACAGACCTTGAAGCAATGACATACAAACAAAATAATTAACAATAATTCTTCTACTCTTTTGACCAGGAGGAGACTGCTAAATTGCAAATAACAAGGCAACATTCATCTATAACATTGTTTCAAAGTTTTGGGATAGATTTTCATTAGGAGCCCTGAATGTAGTTCTAATAATGAGCACATGTCTGTCTGTCTGCAATTGTGAGCAATTACCACAACAGCATGCTTCGACCCAGACTATTCTAAACTGCAAACAGGTGCACATTTTTGTGCATGAACATACACACTTTTTAGGTTAGAGTTTGCTTCTGATATCTCAGAACATCACCTCAAATGACTATGAGGGAGCTGACAAAATCCAACAGTTCTTTGCACAGATGCATATAACTTGATACAGGCTGAAACTAAGAGAGCCACATTTTATTAATATGATGAAGTCTAGGAGATGCCAAAAATAGTTGTAAATGTTCATGTATGCACAAAAATTTGTAGCAAGAAGCAGGCCAACCAAAATAGATGGAAAAGCAAAGAAATAAGCTTTCAGGTATGCAAGAATTTCTTCAGCTCTAAACTCATACTAATTAAGCGAGTATTAAGCGAGCTAGCTGAGAATTGCTCTGAGTTTATCAGAGTTTGTTATTGCGTTAATCATGTCAGACAATTTGAGAGCAAAGGGTGGTTGGCACACTAGGGGGTTGCTGGCAAGGGGAAAGCAATTAGGCAGTTAGCGCAAAGAGGGGCAGGTAATTAGTACTATTCGAACACTGAAAGACCAGCCGAAAGGACCATGTAGAGAAAAGTCCAACATACCACAACACCAATCTCTGCTATGCCCATGATTTTACTTATCTAGTAATTACACAGTTCAGTTTCTAGCTCATTTACTGAAGAGTTTTTGGAGATCTTGAATCCTTTAGCTACAATGTCCTCACAGTTAGAAAATGTCATTTTAGTTTTTCATCTCTTTGCATCCAAATTGAATTCTTCAGGGCAGAGGCGAGCTTGTTATGTGACTCTGCAGCCCTTTTGGACAGGGAGATGGAGGAAGTGAATAAACTGGAATTAGGTAAAGGGATGTGAACAGCTCCAGTTCAGGTGCAGTAAGATTTTCCCCAGCAAAAGTGCCAGGGAACAGTAAGCTGGCCTGCAAGATCCTCTTTGCAAGTGGGAAGAATGATTGTATGCTTGACAGGGGTAGATGTAGGAAGTGCTGAGGAAGGCCACTGCCAGAGATGCCGCAAATCCTAGCAGCATTAGTGCAACACATACACTCCAAGGAAGCTACCTGAAGGAAGATGACCAGGATGAGCAAGTTGCCTTAAATAATATTTAGTCCCTAGGTGCTCTGAGTCTCCCAAGCACAAAGCCACAATGTTCACAGTACTAATGCATGAACAGAACTTCCATATTGGAGTTTTAGGTTTTTATACTCTTTTAAACCTCTTTCTGCACAGAATATGAAATAATTTCCACTAATAATTGAGATTCACTGATAACGCAGCATCTGTTGTATGTAATCCTGTGGACTGTTATTACTCCAGTTTGACAATGATAAACACACCTAAGCTATAACATTACTTGAACTCACTATGCTGTTAAATAGAAAAATAAATACATAAGGGCTAATCGGGGTTTTCTGGTTAGTGTTTAATGAATTAATAAGTACATCTCTATTTCCCTCATGATAATTACATATATATTTTTTTCCAGATAAAAATTCAGAAAGATTTTACATATCACATAAAAAAAAAAATCTTTCTCTAGTGCTCTTCAGACTTCATATTGTGCTATCATAGAAAAAACAACAAGACATTTGAAACCTAAACAGGGTTCAGGTAGAATATCCCTAAAACAGAGATGAAATGGCATGTTAGCTCATATATTTTTTCTTGTCAGAATGGTACTTTTTTTTTTAATTGTATTTTTAATTTGGTTTTATTAGGTGAAAGAGAAAAAACAAATATAGTACCTTCATAATTATTCAACTCCTATGTAGTATATAACTGAACAGCAAAGGCCTTGTGAAGTAAAAGCAGATGGACTACATTATGAATGTGCCTAGGCATTTTAGGAAAGTCTAAGAAAGAATTCCTGGGCAGTGGCGACCATAGAAAAACTTGGTTCTCTTGTGTAAACAATGTTTTCCCCAACAGCTGTATTCCCCTTCCTGTTTATTCTTCTCTCCTGCAGAATTCTCTTGGTTTAGTCACATCTGTATTTCATTTATTTTTTGAAAATATTTCTTTAGCTCTCCTCCTAGCCTTTTCAGATTGTTAAGGCTGAGGAAATTTTCCAAATCTCATTTGTCCTTTCACAACTTATTTTGTTTACATTTTCACACTTCATTTAGGCTCTGAATTCACAAAATGATACACATGGGTTAGGGGCCCTGCCCTCACAGACCGGTTTGCAGAATCAGTCTCCATGTGAGCACTAGAAACTGATTAGGCAATCACCATTTCTTTCTGATTTTAAGATCTGAATACAGTAGAATAATTAAGTGAAAACAGTGTTCGGTTGAATCATTTTTTAAATCGGAAGATTACATTTAATAGTTATGTATTTCTATAATTAGATCTCAAAAACTGCTGGAACCTGAAGTTTGTCACAACATATATGAGAGTGCCTTTTTAATACGAGGGCTACCAAGTCCAAATTTGATGTAATAATTATTAGCACTACTATTCATTTAAATCAATTACTTACATATTTTTGGATTATTTGCTGTATCCTGGTGAAACAGGACAAGTTCTATTAATTATATGATGAGCAATTTTTAGAATTATGTGTTTGCCTCTTCTTGAGATAAACCTAAGTCTGAAATTGCAAAACAATTCAACCTAGTCTACCTTTTTCGCATTTCAGCTAGATTATGAGAAACAAGGTCATTCAAAACTATATTGTATCTGTAGCCTAGCACTTAGTTTTGTTCTATTTTACAGCCATTTTTGCTGGATATCACTCAGAGTCTTCTTTCTCAAAAAGAATTGAAGAGATGATGAGGAATCTCTCAAGGGCAAGCAACAATCTCTGGAAGCAAGCATATTCTACAAGCAGTACATCCTAAGATGATGTAATCTGTTCCATGAAGCTTGATTCTACTTTTAAGTAGCATCCTTTTATTATGCTTTTAAGAGGGCATCTCTATTGCACATTGTTACTTTGCTTTTAACCCAGTAACAATCATCAGTGATATTTAATATACATGAAATGGCTTCAGAAAACTATTGATTTTATGTTACTGTCTACACTGATTCTTACAAATAGTACTCGAAATGGTAATTTAAGGTTATACTACTATAAAATGTTTATATTGTGGAGAACATTTCTGCTTGAGGTCATGTTATCAAAAAAGGCCTATCTTTTATAATTTTGTCTTAAAATGCTTGAGCATTTTGTATGTAAACTGTCTTGAATTGTTTGGTTTCTCCACTTAATGTTACTGAATCTGACTTTGGAGAACCTGGGAAAAACATTACAGCAGAAACTGCACAGAGGCAATATTCTCAGCACTGAAACTCCATCTGCCTTTACAAGGAGAGACAATAATGACAAAGCAAAAAACTATGATTTCTTACAAAGAGCACTTATTTTTGTTTTTCAGTACCATGGTTTCCAGGTAAATCATTCTTATAGATAGACTCACAGATTTAACACGTCCAGAATCACATATATCCAGATTAAAAAACAATGATGTTTTAAAAAGAAATGTTGTTCTTAGTACTATTGCCTATTAGAATGAAACCCAACATACTCTTGGCAGCACAGGCATGTCACAACAAGTGACAGATGTAAATGTTGCTTATCATCATATTGTAACAGTATCCAGTTATCTCTATTGTCACATTGCTCCATGAGGATGTGGGTCTCTGAGTACAGAGAGACACTGTATTACTAATTCTAGAGTACACAGCTACTTGCAGCAAATATTATTGGGTCTCCTGGAACCTTAGCTATTAATTTAATGAGAAGCAGTAAACCAAATCAGCAAACAGACTGGGTTTTCTTTTTGCTTTGTTGTTGTTGTTTTTGTTTCAAGGGAAGATTTTGAACCAAGAGTGATAAAGATGGATTGTGATAGATTGGATAGAAAGTAATAGATTTTTGTCATCTCACACTCCTGGTAGGTATTATGAAAGCCAGCATTATTTTTCACATTATAGTGCCACAAAAAGCTCGTATCTAATGTGTGGTCTACTAATGCTACTCATAGGTCTTCCTGATGTCCCCAGAGCAAAACAACTATCTTCCAGTCTTAGGCTGCTCTCACACATGCAAAGGCCTACATATTTGTCACCTAAAGGCAAAGGCACTTTAAATTTTCCAGATGAACTTAACCTTGAAAGTTAATGTGAAAGTATTACCTAAGGAGAAATGGAGATGACTGATGTCTACAACAATTTTTTTAAAACCAAAGCTGGTAACCAGTGAATAACATAGCTGGCTGTACACATGAATCACTTACAGTGCTATTTGTAACTATGGCAGCTGAAAGTGTATTGATTACACCACTGTGACTGCAAAGGCCACAGACATTTTTCTTTAAGATGTTGGTATACTTTGCTGCTTGGAAAACCAGAAAACTTTCCTGCCTCATATCATCTGCAGATGTAATTAGCATTAGTACTTTTTTTGGTTGAGCTTTTTAATAAAACTAGGACAACACTAATCTCCACAAAACTTCTAAGAGAGTCATTCTCAACTGAATTACATTTATTATAAGTACCAAAACACTCGGAAAATATATTACAAATGCACAATTTTGTGTTGGCACAAAAACAGTTTAGTTGATCTTGAAGGTATTTTCCATCCTTATTTTCTGTGATTCTCTCAAACTTTGTTTAGAGTCCCATAGCCAGTTTTCTAAATTCTTGAGAGTACTTATTATTCTAGCCAATATAAATTCATTTTTCCAGTAATCTTTCACAAGGAACTGCAACAAACACTTTTGTACAATCCAGATTTACTACATTTAGTGCATTTTTTCTACTAATTTAATAAATAAATTAAAAAAACAATGCTATTCTGTGATGTTATTTATAAACCTATGTTGTTTACTACTGTTCACTTTGTTAACCTCTAAATGCCTACAGATTTTTTCATTATTTTACCAGGAACTGAAATTAGGTTTAAAAGGCTGGTGACTGCCACACCTATTTTTATTTCAAAGATCAGTATAGTATTTGTTTTTTCTCCCTCTCTAGTCTTCTTGCATTTCCTCAGATGTCCATGAATTTTCAAATTTAACAGACAATTAAAAAAATCCACCAGCATATTTCAACAGTGCCTTCAGGTTTGCAGGGCTGTTTGCAGCTGTGATGCTAACGGATAGGTGGGTGAAAGGAGAGTAGCAGGCGATAGTATAACATGGTACTGCCTCTCCATCATCACATAAGACAAAGTGCACTCATACCAGGCAGTGCTAATAGGCAAGAGAGGCAGGAGGGGCACATGGCTTCCTAAGCCTTCTCTGTAAGACTGTGGCAGATGTAACTTATCCATGCTTGCTAAGATCTTCATATTAAATACCTACACCTCAAGGTTTCCCTTCTGACCTTTAATCAACTGATTTATTTAGCACCTCATTATTCCCCAACTGTCCACACAAGCTCTAACTTTTTCTTAAAAGACATTTAACAGAGAACTTGCATAGATCAGCTACTCCCTACACTTAGTAGGTTTATAAAAACAAGTTTCAGCTCTTGTTATATCATTATGAATGCTTCTTGTTGATCTTTTTTTTTTTCCCACTGCTTTTCCTTCCTCTTGCCAGACTTATCTTTAAAATGTCCTTTAAGTGCATTAATTTCAAGTACAAAAAGTCCTACAACTAGGAAAAACTATGAGATAAACTCAATGGCAGACAACTCAATGGCAAGCCTCTAAGCTTCTCAAAACTGCATGCAAAGTAACAGCTAGATATTAAGGATCCTATAACTGTTGAGAATCTTTGGGGTAACTGGGAATATTTTGATGCTTCTCTTCCATAATAAGATCTATCCAACTTCTTCAACAATACTGAAGTAGTTCAGGCTTCTGCACTGTGGGGTTGGGCCTTTCTAACCTTCCGAAAGAAAGAGGCCCAGAACAAACCATGCTACCTGTTCCCCACTGCAATTGCATTCTGTCAAGAACCAGCCTTCTTCCAGACTGTATCCCATCCAACACATATGGTGTTTCACAAATTCTGAACCATCTGAATGCCATAGAGATGCAGGACTTGCACTGCATTCCAAGCAGATGAATCTCATGGAAGTTACAAAGCTTTACTGCAAACCTAGCCCATGCATTATTTCTTTACTCTTATACAGCTTCAATCTGTTCTTCTGCCCATCTGAGTTTCATTTGGTTTGGACAGAAGCAGAGCACCTGAAAACTGGTTCTAGTAAAACAGAAAGGACTGGACAAGAGGGAGAAACTGAGCTGAACCCTCCACATACCCAGCTCCCAGTATACCACTGCAGCTCAGCTTGAGTGCGAGATCCCAGTATGGCAACTCTGGGTATTCACCAAGCTGCTCTGGCAAGAGTTCAAACCTCAGAATGAGGGGGAAGCAGAGGAGTGGAAGAAAGATGGAAGCAAAAAACAAATACAGAAAGGATTAATTTGCTCTATAAGTGTAGCATGATATACATCCTGCAATGCAACAGATGTAATTTTTCTTACAGTTAGCCTAAAGGTCAGCATAACAGGCAAAAAATGAGCTGGAAAAATTAAGTTAAGGGAGAAACTGTAACATCCAGGTTCAATGAGAATGTCTATACTGCACTGCATAAGCATCAGAGACATCTTAATGAAGTAAAATTGAAGAGCAGAGCCTCTTCTGTGTTTCTGTTGGTGCTCACAGGAGGCTGTTGCCTGGTGGCATAGCACATTGGCATGTCCTAGAAAACACATGGAAAAAACTTACCTGTTCTTCAGAACTGTGGGAAGGACATGGTGGGAGCCGTCAGCAATTGTGCTATTTGGTCTGTACTTTTATAACACCACAGCAAAGCTTCTGCTAGAGTGTACAGTCACCAGCAGATAAAACAGCCTGGATTTAAGAGCCTTAAAATCATGATCAGTAGTGAAAAATTTGGGGAGAAAAAAGGTATTCACTCATTCAAATTCTTTAAAACACCATAGCATTGCCAAGGTACTGTTTAGATTCTCTCAAGCAGCACTTTAAACTCTGAACTTGGGACAGAAGACCAGTACTCTAGAACTGCACTGAAGCATCCATATAATCTGTTTATAGGAGGGAAAAAAAAATAGAGGTACTCAGCAATTATGGAACTGCGTGAGGAAAAGCAAATGCTTTACCTGCTTCCTTGGTTTGACTCAAGTAACTACAATCCTATGAATATCTTCAAGAAACAACATAAAAAGGTTGTTCTGCAGATTATTGCTGAAAAACACTGTACCACTTTCAAAGTGGCAATACTGTTAGATCTAACATATTTACACTGATGCCTTGAAAGCAGCAGTAGAAACTTGTCTCAAGTACCTCATTGTTTTGAAAGAGAACTACAAAAATGCCTATGTTTTAACTCAGATTTTATCAGCTTTGAAAATACTGACTCAACTATTGATCTTTTAGCCTGAGCTACTTTGAGGGAAGGTATGAAAAACCCATCTGGACTGATTTAACTTTGGTCTCCAAAAGCAAGTTCTGTATCTGTATACATAATGATATATTTAGGATTATAAAAGGCTACACACCTGAAAAACATTCCTATAACCAAGTGATATAAATACTGCTAATGCACAAGTTGCATTAAAGATCAGTAAAACAGAACTGTTTGCTTGAAAATTAGAAAGCTGTCTAGTAAAGTAAAGTAAATACTTAAAATTTTTACAATTAGAAGTCTGAAGAGAACAATTTTCCCCCAAGTGCTATGTCAGGCTTTCTTTTAGCTTCATTAAATGTTTGCTGGTGTATGACTAGATATGCAGCTCCAGATCAAACACTTTTTCTTTGGTGATGCCATGTTTTAGAAGGAAAAACTCAACATCTGTAATTATGATATCTTTCTCAAAACAAAACTAGCATGACTCCTTAAATTGTTGTTACAGATACAAAATAAGCCTTGAAAACCTAGCATAACACTGCCACACTATGGCACAATTAAGATCTGCAAGCAAGAATAGAACAAAAAGACAACAAAAATAACTCATCTCTTAATTATTTAGAAATGCAGTATCCACCACTAGTTATGTTTGTCTACCACATTCATAAAGGACTAAAAACTAGCTACTGTGTCTTGTTTGGCAACATCTATCCAAATACGTTATGCTTTAGGATTTTATTTTTGTAAAGTTTTTCCAAAATGAAAAAGAAAGAATTCATTTTCTGCAATTGTTAATACCTTCAGACTAGTTTGACATACCTGTTGTACAGATGGGTTATGTAGGAAAGTCGATACCAAGACCGTTTCTTTACTTTGTTGGCTACAAAATATAGAGCTTTTTTGTCCTTTGCATTACAAAGGATCTAAAAGGTTTTCGGTTGACAACTAGTCAAAGAAAAGAAGAGGTTCAAAGACCTTCTCCCTCTACGGCTTTTTTTAAAGCTATTTGAGGCAATGTTACACAATTTACAATCCGCTTGCATCTAACTCATTCATTGCTTCTTTACCTCAGAACATAACTTATTTCAGATTAAAAATATTTCAAAATGCTTACATGATAAAAAAGGGGAAATTCTCCTAAATACTGCTAAAAGTTTTGTGAGAGCTTTTGAAAAGTCTTCTTTCTGCTGACCTTGAAGCACAGCAGCCTAAGATGGCTGAAATTTCATAAGTAACTTTTTAACTACGGCAGCTCACCATACAAAACATACATTATTTTAATTACTTTGCCATTTATATAATTTATATCTTTCATAGCATTTGTTTTGCAAGAAAGCTATAAATCAGTTTTGTAAGACCGTTACCAGTACTGCTTTATTCGTTTAAACATTCCATTTTTAAAGTGTTTTTCTAATAAATCAACCATTACACATAAGCAATCGGCTGAGGCCAAGACCATACCAATTATTTTACCTGCAAGGACTTGCCACTATAAACATTTCCCACAAGGCATAATAAAACACAAGTCTGGTGCCACGAGATGTATATGAATATCCTGTACTGAAGCATTAAATAAAGATTAGATGACTAGCTGTAGTTTTATCTGTTCCACCCCTTTCTTAATTGCTATTGTCACAGGTTCAGTTTACAAATAATGGCATAGTCTAGATACATGCCAGTTCTTCCCGACCAGGATGGTTTATTTGAGTCTTTAAAATCACAGTTGAAGTATTTTTCATCTCCAAATACTTTCAGTCACAGAAAGAAGACTGCTTAGGCCACCATTGAAATGGGGTTCTCTTTTGTACATTACCTGTATTAAGGCCACACACGCATGCATATGCATGCACACACTTTAACACAACTTCTGGTTATCAGGTTTCTGCTTTAGGTTATCACATAGCTTCTGTAAAAATTCTTATTGCATTTACTCAAAGCACAAGCCACCATGTTATACCTACAATCCTAACTCCTCATAGTAGTCAGGATTTATAAACAGCAAACTGTGAACATTACAGTCTTTGACAAAATCAGCTATAGAGCTGCACTAACAAATGCAAAGGCCTCCTCAGGATTCCTGAACCAACTGGGACAGAATCAGTCCAAACAGCTTCTGTAGTCACACCTGGTAGCAAATCTGCAGACTACTATGGCTTGTGATTTTTGCAAGCCCTTTGGGAGGGGAGGAGTGCGAACCTGAGTTACACTGAATGAACATGATTTATGGAGAGTGCATTCTTAACAGTTTTAGTGTTATTAGTTGCCCAAGAGTCATGGTGAAAAGCACAAGGATGTTAAAGCAAATTCCAACTCCACAACTCCCCCCAAAAAGCCTACAGTAGCCAATATAAAAAATGCTGGCCTTTAACTCCATCCAGAGATTTAGCAGAAGACTTCTGTTATTCTGTGTGGACTTACTTTTTAGTTACAAATCAATTTTCTTGTCCCCTGCTGAGAGCAGATATATCTTCTTCCATTAGTCATTCAGTCACCACAGATAAGTATTTAAAATTAGATAAACTTCTTTAAAAATATTTATTATTTAAATTATCAAAATGTAAATTGAAGTTGAATCAACTACTGAAAAATGCTATTTCTTCCTACCATATCTTTCCTTACCGCCCCCTCTTCTGTGAAGGATACTGTATTCCATATCAGATTAACTGGAGTTCTGTCACATGGAAAAGATTAATTATGATAAATAGCATTCTTAGTGCTGCTGAATTACATCTTCCTCAGAAGAATCAAAATCACGCTCCATTGTCATTCATCAGGCATCCTTTCTAGCAAACCATGGAAAACTTCATACCTTCCTGAACTTTTCCATCTGCTTAAAAAGATCTGGATCCAGCTCCTGAGACACATCTTTCATCCAAAGTAGTGCTCCTCTGTATTCAGTCCGATACTGTTCCATTCGGTTTACTGTCAGCCATGTGTCCGAGATGGCCCTATATCTGAAAGTCTCCACTTCCTGATATAATCTACTCAAAGGAGTGCGCAGTGCTAACCTAGGGGAAGGCATGAAAGAATGAAAGGAAGGAGAAGTTAAAAAAAATAAAAATAAAAATCCACAAAGGCAGACAAATAACATAGCTACTGCCACTCTGCTAGCGAGCAAAAACAGTAGCACACACAGTCAAAAGAATTCACTGAATTGCTACTATATTTTCAGACAGTTCTACAACTTCATTGAGGGCACATACGAACACGTTAATTTTGCATGCATATTGGGTATGCAACCCTTCACATTTTAGTAGTGATTTTTCACTATTCCTTTCATTTACATGAGTGAAAAAGGAACCTTATGTGTATATATATTGTAGTTAGCTAAACTGCTTACATGTATGCTATTAAAAATCCTTTTTCAAGTTGCACTTAACAACTCTAAAAATATACCTAAGAATTTATTACTGGATACATACCACAGATGCATCAGGATTGTCATGTTAAGCCTCAAAAAAACCACTTCCATTAGCCTTTTAATCTTCAAATGTACATGTAAATTTAGAAGTCATCTGTCAAGTTGATAATTATCTGATTTTTTTTTTTTTAAGGAATCCGAACAATTCTTTTGAAGGACATTTATCTTTTGGAAGGTTTTAGGCATTTTCTTAAGTGTTTGTTCCTGACACTGCACTTTGGAGAAGCAGTAGGGGACACTGTTGTCTTCCCTACGCCATCACTTCAGCTTCTAATGGGCTCTCAGAACGAGACAGAATTACTCCAACTTTTGCTGTTTCCTCCTGCTGCTTTTGTTTTCCTGTTTGCAGCCAGCAGCCACCTCACTGGGATGGTTTCAGTTAGCTCAACACTGGTGTAAAGCTAGTTTAATTTGTTACTTCAGGACTTTCAAGGCATAATAGAATTTCTAATTTCAGCTCCAAATAGCCAGCAAATTAAGTCTTCTTGACTTCCAGCTACTGAGCTACCTATTGGCAGATAAGACAAATAAGAATAGTCCTGAGTCTAAGACGAGGATGGCTCAGAGATGGAAGGAAAAAGAAGAGAGGAAAGCCAAATAACTGGTTTTCTTTTTATGTGAGTTTATTTCAAAAGATGCGTGGAAAAAAAAATGCACCAATTAAAAGATATTTAAATGTGAGCTTTTTATTGTGGCTTTTTTGGGTGTAATACACATTTTTTTCTTACATTCTACAAGCACCTAGCCAGCCATTCAAAGGAAAATTCAGTTTACGTGGACATGTCTTACAGTGGGATTTCTATAAACAGTTAAGCTTTTTAAGAGGCAAATCGTTAAGGCTTTTGCTCAAAGGTGCCTTACATGTGTTTCAAAGATCCCACTCACGGCTCTTAATGGGTGTGCTAATGACCAAATTCTAGCCCAAGATAAACATATGAAATGCTCAGTGCTCAGTATGTGATGTTTTATTTTGAGCCAAATAGCTGCACTGCTAAGCTAAAGCTGGAACATTTCACAGCAATAATTAAGAGCACAGAATTTGATTCATAATTTCTCATGTGATGGAATAGTATTTTCCCTTGCAAATGACAAATAATTTCAGACTTTCACAGTACCAATACTATGAAAAAAAAAGCATCATAATACTCTTAATACCATCAAGTATCATTACTTTTAAACTCTTCGAACACAGGTTCGGCGATATCTCAATGGCTCTGGGCAAAAGCAAGTGTTTATGTGCATGCATGTCCCTCTCCATTCCTTACCTCTTACCTTTTACTGAGTTGCTCCTACCCAATCCACCTGAGCTCAGTGGGAATCTAGGCTCTTTTCCTGGGGGACTTCATGGTGTAAGGTAAAGCAAAAAATGGCACTGAGACTCCTTCCTTCTCCGCTGTCCATTTGGGATATGACACTCCACAGCCCAGAAGACGGCTTTCTCTTACCCATTTCCCTGGCCTCCCAGGACCCAGACACCTCCATAGCAGGCCTGCTCTAGCATTTCTCTGTAGAGTGAGAAGGTCACCAAGCAGAAAATAGGGAGCTGCCATCAGTTTCTTTACAATCCCACTGCTAGAGCGGCCATGCAAATAACACTTGTGCAGCTCAGCAATTTGAGAGCTGCACAAGTGTGGGTGGGGGAACTGCAGGGCATAGCATAGCAGGGCTATGTGCCTAAAAGCAGGATCAGGCAAAACCGCACAGAGCAAGCCAATAGTATTGCCAATGCTACAGCAGTTTTGGCCAATAATAATTTTTGTATCATTTGGTTCCTCATACACTTAGAATGGCAACATGAAATATGGCAACAGAGAATCAACCACCATTATCCCCTGTACTTTGTAAATCAGACAGTAATGATGACATATATACCTTTGCTGAGAAGAAAAGCAGAGAGCCTTTCCTGTGGCTTGCATCATTTTTCCTGCTCTTGTTTTATCCTGAGAACCCTGTGATCGAAGAAATTTCCCCAATTCATTTTCTTCCTGAGATAGAACTAATGAAAAATAAATGAGCGGTCAAACGTGATTTAACAGGTCTCAAACAGTTTAACACTAGCCTAACACCAAATAGGATAAGTAACTCCAAATCCAAGCTGCACAGCAAAAATAAATAATTTCATGGAATTCCTGCATTTATGAAACAGAGAATCAGATTCACTTGAGACATCTGTTGATAGGTTTGCTGTATTGTAACAAGAAACACAAAGTTACATCAGTGCTGAAAGGCAACAGGAGAAACATGCTATTTCTTTGTTGAATAAGCTTGGTTTGATTACATAAAGGGCCCAATGGTGGCCTGATTAGAGTATTTTTAATTTTTTTTTTTATTCTTTGTGTAGCACCTGGACTACCTCAGTTGATCTAAGTTAGCATACTTTCACTGAAGCTAATTCTGAGTTAAGCTACCTAAAACTCATTCACTTGCTTATTTCTCTTGCTCTCCTTTTTTTCATGCTCAACTACAGGAGTGATTTTTTTATATGAAGGATCTAATTCTTCATGTTAAACACCATTTATTTTTAAATTACTTTACAGGATCATTATGGAATTCTAATATTTACACATTTCAAATACTGTTTTTGAATTTCTACTTGAAATATCTGAAATATTTCTACTTATAACCAAGCGTTTTTTAAACAAGAACAGGATGAAAAATAAAAGTGTTTATATACTGAGATGTTGGATACTTCCAAACTGGAACCCTGGCTAGTCAAGATCTTGCATTCTCACATAAATATTTCATTATGGCCTCCTATATTAGTCTTCCAAATTGTCTGTCTCTTACAGTATCCATTTCTTCCCTCTCTCAAGGGGGAGAATAGTATCTATTATAAAAGAAGATCTTTTGAAGTACTCTTGTCATTTTTCTAAATTTTGACAGTCAAATCCAATGCAGATCCATAGCATATTCTGGTAGAACATGCTGCGTGTACATCTTTGTATCAGAGATTTCACCTACTAGTGTGAAACACTTCTTGTGCTTGATACACAGGACTATATTGTATTCTAATTTTACTTCAATATTCTGAAACATTATCTCCGATTTGCTTCTTTGGAGGAGGAAAACAGAGAAAATATGGATGACATTCAACAACAACAACAACAAAAAATTAAAAGATGTCTCCAGCAAAGTTGATTCTCTTTTCCAGGCCAGAAATCACAGCAGCACAGAATTCAAAGATACTTATTGGAGAAGACCTCTGGAGTTCATTTAATACAACCTCCTGTTTGAAACTTCCTAAATTAGATTTCTGTTTCTCACTAATGACTGTCCACTTGTTACAGCCATTTATCAAATTCATTGTAACAGTGTGGATTACTTAATAGCCAAACTCATAATGAGCCCTATATTCTTCATAGTCAGGCCTGATGAAAAACAACAGTTAGAATTTCTAAGACAAAGCACTTTTTAATTTAGACAGGCCAAGCAAGTAACGAGAAAAAAAAAAAAAACACCCTTAAAAAGCAAGCCTTTTTCCATAAGTCTTTCTGCCTATCACTGCATAATACCAAACACAAAATTTAAGAAAAAGTAGGAGACCTTTAAGCATATAAGCAAGTTTGCCTTTAAAACTGTTTGCAATGAAGGTTATCTTTAAGTTTAACTAGGATGAAACAGTAGCAGTTTCCCATTTTCACTTTTATTTTTTTGCTAGTTAGATGATTCCGTATTATAGACCTACTCTTAGCTACTGTAGTTGATTATACTTACAACAAATCCTCTTTTGATACAGTTCAATTGCTTTCAGCAACTCCATACACGTTCTCTGAATCGAATGGAACAGCTAAAATTGAAACAGAATACAGGCACAAAAAAACCCTGTAAGTGTATGTGAGAAACACTGAATATTAAAATACAAGAAAGAGCTTGTCTTAATTTTTTGTAAAAACTATTAGGGACCACTATTTCCTCCTTGAACAATGAGTAGCCTTTCCAGCTTGAAAAAAAGTTTTTTCCCTTATCAACTGTGCTTTTCTTTCAATCAAATTGTTCACTCAAACTACAGACAGAACAATCAAAACCTACAAAAGGTAAATAAAGACAGAAACATTTATTCAAAACAGCTGATAGTTAATCAAATTACTTTTTTTCCCCTTTTTTTACTGGTATCTTTGGATATATATGAAGACATTTACAAAACTGTTTCCAAACAACCCCCACCAGAACAAAAAGCTATCAAAATGTCTATCAAGAATTTCACTGAAATGTGTTAAATGGCAATACATATACTAGATTTTTAATGCCACAAAGTAGAGTGTCACAAACTTGCAAATAGGTATGTCAAGATGGAAAGTTACTGATTTTAACCGGACTCTTTACTGGCACAACTCTACCCTGGAGTTCTCTGACCAAATTTATAAAGCAGTTGTTTTCAAAGGAAATAGAGAAAAAATTGAACAGTCTTGACTATCTTTGGAGATTGTTTCTAGAGACAGACAGAGAGGCAGAGAGACTCATAGCAATTCCTCTAAAATCTCCTATCTATAACTTAAACCTAAACTCCACTATATCAAGCACTACACAAATATAAACAAAATGGACTGCTGACACAGAACCTGTCATCCTTCGCATCTGCTTGACTTCCTGTACATTTACATGGACCTTGTCTTTTAAACTGAGAGCATGACTTGCAATGAAGAAGTTGTCCAAGTGAAAACGTTTGTCCTTTTCTAGCTGGTAAACACATATTTCCCTTTTTTCAATCCCACCTGAGCTAACAAAGCCTCCTTACTGATGAATCTGCAATACAAACAGCATGGTAGGAACTCAAGGATATGTTTATAAAATATTGTTTCTGTTCCTCCAACTTGTTTTACATCAACACGCATGACTTAAACCCAATCATAAAGACCATACAGCTGAAATCATCATGTTGCAAGTTATCACTATCAGCTAGACCACAAGATTTTTTTGTTGCCAAACAACTACTTGGATTTCAGTTAAAATGTGTATAAAACTGAGAAGAGTAAGTCAACAATCTTCTAGGACTGCAAGAAAAACGGTAATGTAAAACTTTTACCTTTATGTAACAAAATTATACTGATAAAATTTAGCTAGACACTATCTTGGTTATTATACTTTGGAAGCCCATTTTCTATCTTTTGCTTTGGATCAAAGATTTTCAAGCTTTTCAGTTTGTAGAGCCTTATACTTTTTTCCAGTGGGGTTGGGGATATTGACAGTAGGACTGGATTTATCACACAGTATGATTCTTTTTTTGGTTACCCTTCTACAAATTTTCAGAAGCTGCCTTTGGACAACGCATTGAAAACTACTAATCCGCACACAAGCTTCAGAGAGCAGAGTGCACTATGTACCTTGATCTTTCTTTGCATAGTGGTATTTTATAAAAGAATGTTATTTGTATATAGCATAGATTACAATTTTATTTTTAAGAAAATAATATGTTTTAAACTGATAGATGCACAAAAGATGGTAAGTCAGAATTACCCCCCTCACTGCCCCCCCCCCCAAAAAAAATTGCCCCAAAAACCTGAAAAGGGATATAAGAGATGTTAGGCTCAAAATACATACAGTCTGAGGGACTGTGTGTTTGTTTGTGTGTTACAAAATGCCAGTATACTCCCCATAAGTACTTTTGTCCCAAATTAGAAAGCATAGTAAAAGTAAAATGACAAAAGAATGGTGACAGTGTCTATATATATTACTAAATTTTTTATATATATATATATACACACACACATATATACACACACACATCATAGATACTTGACAGAAATGAAAACATTTTTAAGATTAACAATTGAAGAATATGCATTATGTAGACATTACAAACCTCAAGTTTTGCATCCAGGTCTGCATCTGAAGCCACCACATGTTCATCTTCCTTTTTTCCTGTGACTTTTATAAGTGTTTGTTTTGTTTTCCAATATTTCTGTTGCATTTTATTGACCACAGATTTTTCTTGGCTTTGAGCATATTGATCATAAAATTCCCTTGAATAACCACTAAAACATTAAGAAAAAAATAACAATATTTCAACAGGACACTTAAAAAATAATTCTAACAAGCCTAGTTAATATGCTTCCATCAAGAATATAATATTTGCATGCAGACACATGTATTCTAACATGCATTTCCTCATAACGTATTAATAATAAAGCTATTAAAATTAGTGCTATATTTCCACAAGTATTACCCATCTCACTTTGGATAATAATAAACTGCTTTTCACTTGAACATGTAGGTATGTAGTATTGCCAAATAATCAACTGTACATAATTCTTCCCAATACATGATGGAATGATTTGTAGCCCATGCGATTAAAATACATAAAAAATATTAAGAATAAGTAGATCTAACTAATAGAATGGCAGACTAACAGGAACTTGCTTAAACAGACAGTGGAATTTTCATGCGATTTTCAGCAGTGTCAGGATTTCACAAAGTTCATTTTATGAATGGAATTAGATGAAAAGGGGAAAGGGAAAGGGAAAGGGAAAGGGAAAGGGAAAGGGAAAGGGAAAGGGAAAGGGAAAGGGAAAGGGAAAGGGAAAGGGAAAGGGAAAGGGAAAGGGAAAGGGAAAGGGAAAGGGAAAGGGAAAGGGAAAGGGAAAGGGAAAGGGAGAAAATCCCTCTCTTTTGAGCTTGCTATGTGCAAGATAGATTGATAGCTCACTCCTTTTTTTTACTATGTAGATGTTTGAGATGATGATCATGTGTTCATAAAAGGTATTTTTTTTCAACAAGTACTTTCTATTGAGAGATGACAGGCATCCCTCTAATAAAGCTAATAAACATTGTAATCTAAACAGAATCTGCATATTCCACAATATCTAAACCACACAAAGCATAGGAAATATCGCTTTACAATGTAATATTGATCTCTTTTAGGAAGAGTTATTTCACTACTGATTTCTGTAAAAGTAGATGCCCTTTCCTCTATGTACATACATAAAAAGCTGCAGTGATTCTGCAGATGTTTAAAAGTTTGCTGAAACTTACTGTAATAAATATTCTAGGAAAATTTAAAGAGGTAGAGTTTATTTAAGAAATAATAAAACCCTCCCCCCTCCATCTGTGAGGTTACAAACTGGGGTGCCTTAGTGAGATCCTGCTGACTAGATCAGTTCACACAACACAGTTCAGAGATGCTTCCCCCGAGAAGTCCTTAGGCATGGCAAATACATTAAGTCATGAAATGCTATGGCCATTCTGAAACAAGCAGCCATTGGCGCACCCACTCCCCCGAAAGGGTGGCACCTCTGCTCTATGCAGTCACTAATGACAAAGTTTAACCTCACGGGAAGTGTGTTTGACAGTGATCTGCTATTTGTGTTTGTTACTTTTAATTTGTAAGTCAGGAGACAGTGGTTTAATCACCAAAGAGATGATATGAAATTAAACTGGAAATGAGCAAGGACAAACAATTTAAAATGCATGTATCATTTAAAGTACTTGGCTTCTCCTCAAGCTTTAAAAGCAAATATATGCACCCCTTCAAATTTATGTTAAGAATTATTACTAAGGAGTTTACTTATAAACTTCAATAATATTAAAATAAAGGGTTTTTTTGTTTGTGCTACAACACAAAATACCTAATACTCAAAAGGCATCACATTTAATGCACAATTCTGCACAAATCATTACACATACTCTGACAATGGACAGCGTATCAAGTCAGGGGAAGCATATATTGAACCAATATCTGTTGCATCTTTAAAAGGCAGAATCTACAACTTCTAATAATAACAAGATTTACATCCCTGCTAGATCCCCCTGCGTTATGAGAAAACAGAATATACCAGAGTGTAACTCCAATAAAAACAGCATTACTCTAAAAACAATCACAAGGTGGTATGAAGACATTAGCTTTTTAACTAGTTGTGTGCTTTTTAACTTGTGCTACAGCTGTGCAAATAACTGAAATCTCAGTTCAATGGTCAAATGAAGAAAACACCTTAATTCATTTGCTGTCACCCAGCCTTAAAATCTACCTCACTGGAGGTCACTAGAAATTCTGGGGGCATGGTGAAAGGAATAAAAATGAGTTATTAATACGAGGCCACAAAAACAATCCTGGGATTAATGCAGATTCTTGAATTAAAGACTGATAAACCAATTGGAGGAATAAGAGGAATATAATCCTCTATCACAGTAGACAAATTCAACTTCTAATTTCATTTGGGGAAATTCCCGACTCCTGTTTATCCTCAAGATGATGAACGATTTATCATCATGTTGCTAAAATATTCGGTGAACAATTTTTACTGGTAGACACTAGTCAATTTTAAAATAGGTGTTTTGTCAAGCAGTCATGGATATATATAGGTGTTGTTAAACAATCAAAAATATAATAAAGCATAACTAAAAGAAGAATCTGCTTTATTCTGAAGTTGAAGACCATGGATAAATCCTTTTAAATAAGACAGAGTTCACACAGTTCTTTCCATTAAGCAGGAAATTGGTAACATATGCTATTTTCCAACTAGTCAATTCACTTGTTTATCCATTCTTTGATGATAACTTGGCAGTTTTTCATTTTTTATTTTTATTCTTTTTAAACAGCATGTCTACCAGTGACTTCATAAAAACACTAGATGCCAGAACATAATGCATGATAGACCCAGGCAGCGATAAATCAACATGCCTAACACTATTAGGTCTTTAGAATAAGAAAAATGATCAAGGTACTTACTACTTATGACCATCCATGTTTCTGTATTTTCTTCAGGCACTTAAATAAAATAAAAATTTATCAGTTAAAACAAGCATCTTTAAAATGCAATTCTGAAGTTAGATACTAAAATACCCCTCTCTTGTCACATATAGAAATTACTATGTTGTAGCATCTTCCGTACCACGTTATGGCAAAACTTATCAACCTGAGGACCAAATGCTTTCCTCACATAACACAGAATTTTCATTTAAACCCATGACAAACACATTTAAGTGTTGCCTATTATTGTATTTGCTTAAAGCTTTTTTTTTTTTTTTTTTTTTTTTTAAGTAAAAAACATATTTTTGGCTGGAATAAATTCAGTAACTTTTGACTAGGCAAGGCAAAATTTTCAGTGCTAGGTGTCTGCCTCAGTTGATCTTTTGCCAAAATTTTAGCCACAACATAGCTCAAACACAAAGAAAGTCAAATGTCCCATTGATCCCTTTTTGAAAAATACTAGCTACCTCATGTTTTGGGCCCAGATAGGAAATTTAACCACCAGGTGATTTTTCTAAGAGGAATATCAGAGTCCACAAGGATGGATTATGACTTATATGCCTTCAAACTTTAAGCTTGTATCTCCAATTTGGGTACTCAAGACTCTCACTATACTTGGTGCTGACCAGATGGCAGGCACACCACTTTTCCAGAGGCAACTGAGCACACTCCTTCCCAGGCCAGGTTTACAAACAAAGCCAGACTCTCCTTATGAAAAATGAGCACGTGGCTTTTCTTTTGCTGCTTTCAGAGAGGACTCTATTCTCCAGCATACAGCTAGCAGACAAACAGAGGCACTCCAACATGACCACAGAAGAGACAAAAGAGAAGCCGGTCAGACAGTGCTTCGGGAAAATGGCCTTTGGTAAGACCAGGAACAGAAGGAACATACGGAACAGGCTGCGCTAACACAGAAAGCTGACTGAGAAAACACTGATTGAATGAGCAGCTAGGAAGCTAATGGTGCCAGAAGTGAACTTTAGCACTAGTCTGGGGCAGAGAGAAAGGGGGCTGCACTGGGGAGACACGGCTCTGGAAACATGTCCAAGGAGCTGCTTCAAGAGAGTAGGGCAAACCCCAGAGTGGTAAAGGGACTGTGACAGATTAGAGAAAGTGGGACAAGGGAATCAAACCCGAGCACTTCCATGGAGAATACCCAACCATGAAGTGCATACACTTGGAGGCTGGAGCCAAATCCCATATTTCCGATTCTAACTTCTTTGCTATCAGTACCTGTGAAATTTCCTGGCCAAGCTGCATGAGAATGCAACTCAATGCTGGAAGATGAGCTGAGCACTTCACAAAAATTCTAATTCATGAAAATTTTCTGCTCTGATAAGCACTGCAGGAGAGACCATGAGGAAAGTGGTAACTCTGTCTCCACAGTGGAGTTTAAATATAAAGCCAACAGCCACATACTGAACAAAGAGGAAGAAAGAAATGCTTACGATTGCTGTCCATTCTGCATCTGCTACAACACATATAGCATCAGTCATTGCTTTGCTGTAGCTTCTAGAGCCATAAGGCACAGGCAACCTTAACTCCAGAATTTTCTAATGCTTCTATGCTCGACTTCACTGTTTTAATGCTGGTCCTCCTTAATTCAATTGTGGGTGTGTGTGAAAGAGATAAGAACACAGGATTTGGCCTGTATACACATCTATGACTCGATTATTCAGCAGCACACTATGGTTTGACAGGAAGCAAATAACAGCCTATCTAGATGAAATAACATGCATATTTACGTGGACAAAGTGTAATCACCAACCCAGGGAACAGGTACCTAAGGCACTGACCTTACATACAGTACATGTTCACCTGACTCTCCTGCAAACCAGTGTCTCTTAAAAAAAATAAATAAAAAAAAAAAAGTCAGGGTCACGGCGAAGCAGCATTCTCATTTTGCAAGTATAGCTCACATTCTTTTTTCCCCAAACATCTAACCTTATATTTGGCCGTGGGATCTTCTTGGCTATACTCAGCTCTAAGTCCTACATAGTACCCCTATACCCATAAGATATTCTTTGTGGGTTTTTTTTTTTTTTTTCCAGTTCAAAGTGCCTGTGAGGACTGTATCACAGCCATTAGAACAGTGCTTTCACAGTATGAAAATGAGGGTGTGTATTCCTTGCCCTGCTGTGGGACATGAAGGCCTGTGGGGTGTTTGAGGCTGCAAGGCCTGCTGGGATGGCTGAACAGGGTGGAAGGGAACCAGGGTTGATCCTTGCCTATACCGTCTACTGCAAGCAGTTCCTGGCATTTGGTATCACCCAAAACGTGTCAGGAGAGAGACAGGTCCCAGAGAGCTCCAGCTGTTATACACAAAAATCATGCCAGTGAGCTTGCAGCAATTAAAGTGCATGAACAAAAGCAGTCCAGTTCTCAAGCTCAATCCCTCACCCAGTTTTATTTAGCAATACAGACCGAGCTTTTGGTTCCTAATGAGAATTGAGGGTCTACAAAGACAGCTTGGTAAGGACTGGGAGTGAGTAAACAGAAGAGTGGTTGCTAGAAAAGAATCAGACGACTGTTGACAGGTCTTGTGGTATTTCATCTATAATTTCCATCAAAACAATTCCCTGGATCCCATTCATTTCAGATGCTGTTCAAGGAACTGGAACTTTCATAAAGAAACCAATTATGCCAGAGAAGTCCCTGACTGAGTTTCATATTTCTCAGTGATTGAGAACACTCTGGAAAGTCCAAATTTCCACTAAAATCATTCCATTCTTTTTGGTCTTAACTTAGGCCACAAATTTGTGTTCAGACTTGGGTCTCATTGATCTCAATGGCACCCTAAGTCAATTCCATTCACACAGTACTTGCTTCAAGGTAGATACACTTGTGTAATATTTGCGGTACTACACACTAATTTATATTTCATGTTTAAGCATTACAGTTAAACTCTACTGAAATGGAAAAAATGTATTAATGTAGATATTAAAGTGAGGTACAGGTAGAGGAAAATGTACTGTAGGAATATTTACTTGAACTGGATGTAGCTGATGTGTGTTACAGGAATTCTAATGTCTGTATTTGAGTTCAACTGCAAACATATCAACTTTTAGGATTTAATGTTAGGATTTTCTTTCTAAGGAACATATTATTTCACTAGATATGTCATATCCCTAATGAGGTTTTCAGAAGGTGCTCAGGACAGCTGGCTGATCTTAAGGACAACCTCTTCAAAACACATGAATAGCCCGTTTCAATGTGCAGAAGCTTGAGCACCACTGGCAGAAGGCCAGGATGGATGAATCTGTGACTCGACCCTCATGCAAAATGGATGTACAAAGATGACAGAGGTAGGGAGAGGCTACCCAGGAGGGATATAGAAGCATTGTCTGAGCAGGCAGGGATGGAGTTAGGAAAGCCAAAGCTGCACTGGAGTTGATACCAGCCTGAATGCAAAAGGCAACAAAAGGAAAGCTAAGGAAAACAGGCTCACTGTATGACAAAGAACATGGAAATGGCAGAGGTACACTTTTGCCTTGGTTTTCACTGGAAGGTCAGCCCTCTGGCCTTCCAGCTCTCTGAGCCTTCTGCCAGCCCCAGTCTGTGGGTATGTAGCATTACCCACAGTAAAGAAGATTAAGTTAGGAAGTACTTAAGTCATCTGGACATACCTTTGATAGGTTATGGCAATTAGGTGAGGTGCCTGATGACTGGAGAAAGGCAAACATCATATCCATTTTCAAAAGGGCAAGAAAGAGGATTGGGGAACTACAGGCCTATCGGCCTTGCCTCAGTTCCTGGACAGATCAAAGAGAAAATCCTCCTAGAAGCCATTTCCATCCCCATGAAAGACAAGAAGATGACTGGGAACAGGCAGCATGAATTTACCAAGGGATTTACCATGAATTCATGCCTGACTAACCGGATTAACTTCTACAATGAGATGACTGGCTCTGGTGGATGAGGGGAGAGTAGTGGATGTTGTACGCCTTGACTTTAGCAAGGCCTTTGTCAGAGTTTCCCATGGTATCTTTAAAGGCACTTGCAGGACCACATCTGGAGTACTCTCCAGTTTTAGACTCCCTGTACAAGCAAAACACTGGCATATTGGAGCGGGTTCAACAGGCAGCGTCTGGAGAACATAACATACAAAGAGAGGCTGAGTGAACTGGGTTTGTAAGAAAACCAGACTAATAGACCCATGTCTTATTGCTGTCTACAACTACCTAATGCAAGGATGTAGAGAAAACAGAGTCAAACTACTGTCAGAGGTGCACACTGGAAGGGCAAGAGGCCATGGACACAAGCTGGAACACATGGAATTCTAACTTAAAATAAGGAAAAAAATTTTCACCATGAGGGTGGTCAAACACTGCAACAAACTGCCCAGCAAGGTTGTGGAATCTTTGTCCTTGGAGATACTTAAGACTCAGCTGGATACAGCCCTGAGCAGTTTGCTCTAACTGGACCTGCTTTGAGCAGGAGGTTGGAAAAGTGACCTCCAGGGGTCCCTTCCAACCTACCTGATTCTGAAAATTTGTACCACGTGGTGATATTAGAAGAAGAAAGTTTGCCGACACCATTGTTCTACTGCAGAAAACTTTCCACAACAAAGGAATAAAGGGACAGCAGTATAAGATATTGCACCATGACCACTGTGATTACACAAAAGAGTACAGAATGTTTTCTTTCCAAGTGTTATCTAAAATTTTTTCACCTTTTAGTCATGTTGTTGATTTTCATTCATACCTGAAAACATCTTTCAACATTAAGAGAGCTTTCCTTCTTCAGATGTTGCTACATGTATAGCTATGAAAAATTGTCTTTGCAGTCATCTTAAAGCTTGTGATGGGGCTGGAATTCATTCACATTTTTAATGATTCCTAATTTCATGTATTATTACTGTCTAGTTCAAGTCCAGAAACCAGAGAGCATTAAGATATTGGTTCAGCTGTGACAAAGGAAATTATTAAAAACAGCTGGGATAGCTGAAAGCAGCAAGTTTTTTCAAAGAAATGCCAGAGTCACAGAATTCTAGCTACAAATGAGAGACGCTAATAAACAGGGATTGGAAACAGTCCAGGCAAGTAACAAGGAATTATAAGGAACGCTTCACAACCATATGACATAAAGAATCCCTACAGTCATGAAATGCAGGCCTTGAGGCTGCAGAAAGAGGCCAAAGAGTGAGCGTGCAACCTTTGACTACTTTAGCTTTTGAACTCTGTTATGCTTTCGAAGAATGAGAGATGAATGTCCTGAACAGAAATAACTATAGTTGTCCTTTGCCAAGCCTGACTACAATGGAGGCACATGATACTAACTAGAGTCCACCTTCTCCGAAAAATCACAGCTGATCTCTGTGACAGGCTGCCTTTATCTTGGCTAACAAAAGGTAGGGATACTCTGGATAAGGGAGACAGAAGTTAATAGGTGCTACAGAGCATGATAGGGAAAACAGTACTAGACTACAGTTAACTGTATGCAGATCCATGCTTATTGCTGCATACCAAGTGGTGGATCTGAGGCTTTCTAGAGAAGTTCACACATTGCTCCAGTAATTCTTCATGTGCTTCCCCAAGTTCTGAGACAGATGGCTTCCTCAGTTTCAGTGTCAAACCTGAGCTGGCCCTATCCATAACAAGCCTTACTAGAAGATGAGATCACAATGCCAAAACATCCAATTCCATATGAACCTGGCTGTGTTCATAAACCCTGCTGACACTCTGAATATCCCTAGATGACCCTCTGTGGAGCCATCAAGAAACTTTAGCACCATATTTCACAAACCTTCCTGTCTGCATACAGATACTAGACAGGAGGACTGCATTTAGCCAGATCAGGTCTGGCAGAGCGTATTGGCCTGGACACTGTGAAATACAGCTGAACTGTTTCTAGACTCAGTCTGGCGTTAGAAACAGTACAGCTGAATTCAGGCAGTGCTCTGCCAGAGCTAACAAGATGTGCTAACACGACGTGCTGGAACCAAGATGGCTCTGCAAACGGTCAGCTATCGCATCTCTGCATCTGATGCAATTTATCTGGTGCGTAGACTATTAATCCACAAGTTATTTCTATGGGTAGCCAAAATAGCTGGAATGCACACAACTTCATCACACTTCTAGCATACTGCATCACCAATTGAATATTTTAGTAACCATGCTGCTGAAAGGAAACATGATGAACGACACCTTATTAGAGAATGGCATTTCTATTCCACATGGCTGTAAAACCCTCTGATTCTTTATACTCTCCAAGATCATATGAGTACACCACTGCTGTTCTCTGCAAACAGGAAAATTATCACAACTGCTATCTTGGTGATTTGAGGGACATGAAGTCTACTGTTCCCTATGCTTACCTTCCATTTGTACTTGCTTGCTTCTGTTTTTTAGCCTTATTATATTATAGTTTGTTGCAGCACAACTTGTCTGATTTCCCAAGAGCTGAACAACATTATCCAGTTAGTATCTGGAGATTATTCATAGGAAAAAGTCAGTATGATTGCCTTGTCCCCAATAGCCAAATTGATAACAAACAATGCTGCATATTAACATAACTCAGATTATTTTTTTATTTTCTGGTATATATGACCGATGTGGTAAGGCAAATTCAGATCTTAATGCTTTTCTAGGTTATAGGGATATGATCCAAAAAAAACCCCAAAACAAAAAAAACCCAGAAACTTCTCCTCTCATTCAGGTATCTGCCCTTGGCTGAGCGTGGATTATACAGCACTTAGACTAATTGCTCAGCCAACAGATCCTGTAGAAAAAAACAAGAAGCAACCAAAGACTGCAAACAGAAATCTTTTTAACTGTTTCCAAAACAAACTATTGACTCAACTACAACTTCTTAGAACCAAGAGATGAGCTGAAATATCTTCAGAGCTTATCTACACATCATAAATGCTGATCTACAGACCAAGTTTAACATCCAAAGATGACCTACCATAGCTACATAGGAAGGCCGCAGATCAAACAATACATTCTTCTGGGATGCATCCAGAAACAACAAAAGAGAACAGAGTGAAAAGCAGAGCAGAATCCAACATGCCATAAGTTAATGTGTTCATGAAAACAGACACAGGAGATGAGTTTGTACTTTCATTGATAGCTAGCAGTATCCTCTCAGTTAACCATTCTTTCAAGGCAGCTAATACGTTCTGAGGATCCTCAAATCCCAACAAGTTCTCTGCACCTTAAAAAAAACCCCAACTTATGGCTACAAATGTGGCAGAATCAGGCATTGTAGTTGCTTCACTTTACAAAAGTTTTATTAAAACCAGTAGCCTTACAAGAAACTTCTAACAGGAATAATAGAGTGGTACTACGTAATAAAATACAGGGAGAACTTCAAAGAGTTTATCTGTAAGAGTGATAGTTTCATTTATGTAAAGTACTCTGAAGGGAAGCAAATCTGCTTGGGTATAGTATATAGTATAGTATAGTGCCTAGTCTAACTACATGAAAGGCTACCTCTGTAATTCAGCTAACATATATCTAAAGTTATATCACTATGACAAATGACAAGATTTAATTCTCCCTTTAAAGCTCTTACCACACATCACTGATGTTCTAATCCTGCAGATTCATCCATGCTCAGCTTTAAATCTGCAAGTAGTTTCATTCTGTTAGACAACTCACTGATGCACTTGTTCATCAGCTCAAGAAGTCTGCAGAACTGGTGTGCAAGTGTTGCGTTAGCACAGTTAGTTCCATTCACTACAACTTTTTGTCTATTCCTTTATCACAGGCAGATCCATAACCTTGCTTTTTTTCTAAGAAGCACATAACTTATAGTTATCCACAGCTTTTTAGGAAAAGAAATGTCGCAACCTTGTAAGAGAGAACTTCTATCAACAGAATCACTCTTTCAACTGACTTCAGAAGTTGACATCTAGAAAGAAGTTTCACACATTCTCAGAGGAAGCACAGTGGAAACAACATCCATTATACAGAAGAATAACTCCTTTCGCTATATCCATACACCAGAGGATGGAAAAAATTCATGCTGTTTGACTCCAACCATCTAATTGTGGTGCCTAAGTTACAATATGAACCTCGCAATACTAAGCCACCTACCACAGACAGTCAAAAGTGCCTCCAAAGAGCAACTCAGAGCACCTAAATTAGAACCTTACCACTTTCCTTTGAGTGCACAGAAATGAAAGTTTCTGAATCAAGCACTTGAATTACATGGCTAAATCAGGTAGTATGAACACTTCCCTACACCAGTTCTCTCAGAACAGAATTATCATGGTGATCTGTTGAATCACTTGGGGAAAAAAATTCAACAGTATGTTGAGCAACATTGCACTTGGCACATGGTGTATCCCATGAAGGCCGCTGGAACCAATTTTCTCTTTCACTGTAAGTACTTCTGGAACTAACATATTTTACATATGATCTTCTCCATTTTCTCCTTTTCTTTATCAAGATTTATGAGACCCAACTGGCAAAATTTCATTTATTCTAGACAATTTGCTTCTGGAATTAACATTTTTACATATGATTTTCTCCATTTTCTCCTTTTCTTTATCAAGATTTATGAGACCCAACTGGCAAAATTTCATTTATTCTAGACAATTTGTTTTGATCCTTTAAAGATCAAAAGAAAAGTATTAACATCAAAACTAGATGTACAAAAAAATGTAAGCATGAATAACTCAAAACAACAGAAGAATCAGAGTGAAACTGGAATTTGTTTACAGGGAAGTAGTTTGAGCCAATATAACACTCCCTTTGCCTTCTTTTTCAGGCTAGTAAATTGCGTGGAGAACAAACCACAGGAATACAAGTGGATGCATTAAATAACTGAGATTGTATGATTAAGGACTTGCACCAGTAGAAATCATGCATAGGGTATGAAGAAACCTGGATGCTTTGGGTCTTCTTTCTGTCATTTTGTAGCATTATCTAGGCACCTCTCTGCAAACAATACACCCAACAATATGAGCAGTACTGCTGGCATTAAGTACACAACAATCAGTGTTTCACTAAGTTTTAAACTCATAGTTAATACTGTCTACTCAGGGAAGATGACTAGTAGCTACTGCAGAGAGTACTATAAGAGTTATTTTATTCCAAAAACAATTATTATGCCTCTAATGTAGAATAATTATTTTAGAATACACAATTAACACTGAGAATTATCCTGGTTAATTCCCTCAAGTTGTCTAAACAGAGGATGATATCTAGGGCCTTGTTTCTTATGATATCTAGGGCCCCGTTTCTTTTGCTATCATTTAGAATCTTCCATTTTTCTATTCCCAGCTCCAATATGTACAAATTAATCAGTCGCAGATAACATAGAGCAAGTTTGCACATCATAAGGTTACTTCTTGCTTATGCTTGAAACTTAAGAGTCTAAATCCATCTGAACTCCATTGGTTTTCAGCACCCAAACCGTTAGAGATAAAAGCTTCAGCCTACATGAAGAAGTGGAAATTTGGTACCATATCAACATTTAAACACTATTTTTCTCCTATATAACCCATACCAGTACTATTCCTCAAAAAAAAAAAAAAAAAGTCTTTAAAACTTTGCATTACAAAATTGAGAAAGAGCATCAATTCTTCAACTCACAGGCTTAGCTGATCTCTTTGTTTCCAGAGCATGACATGTACCGAGATGAAACGTGGAGCTGGGTTTTAGTCTTTTTAAATAGCAGAATGTTAAATTTCTAGAAATAGTGGTTTATCTCAAAAGCATTGATAAGAACGGTACACGTAGTCACAATATAGTACATGCAGTCTCAGAACAAAATATGTCAAATAATGCTGGTGGACTCGTAGTTGGCAGATTAACCAGCAAACAATAGACCCTTCTAGATAAGTTACCTTGCATGGAGAACTTCACCATATATGCAGAAAGACAGATATATACATAAGCAGACACAAAATTAATTTTAAATTGCTTTTTCAGATTATATTGATTTTTCTATCTGCTTATTGTGAAATAACAACAGCACACAGTATCAGTCTGTTCTCATGTAAAAGCTTTCACTTGACTAATAGTTTCCATTTATATTTATGAAGAACACTGAGCTAACGTCCTTCGGATAGGATGAGGTATTTTAGGTGTTTAAAGGAATAACAGTTTGGAGATAAGGCAAGTGGCAGATCTTCACTCTGCAAATGAGCATCAGTGCTAGGGAAATATGTAACCCAGTATTTAATCTCATTATAAATGCAGGCCTACTTAATTTCTCTGAACTGACTATCAAATTGTTTTGTAATACACATTTATTCTAACTTAAAATCCTATTTTTAAACTTAGTAACAAAATACTACTAAAGAAAATGCCATATGGAATACCTGATGTGCATAGATTATAAAAGATAGTAAGAAGTTAGTTTTTGTGACATATTCTACCCTTAACTCTAGAGTCTTAATCTTAGGAAATCTTCACTTTTATAGAACCTATGAGAAAAGAAGTGCATGTACAAAAATACAGAAACCCCTTTTTCACATTTATACCATTACAAATATGGACAAATGTAGTTATGTAAGTTCAAACTAATGGCTCCCTTATTTAGATACCCTATTTCCTGGCACAGTCAACACTCCCAGTATTCTGAGTACCTCCTCCCTTATTCATCCACGCAGATGCCAAGAAGCAATATTATTATACCTGAGGGGGAATAATGCAGGGGGAGGGAACGAGGGAAAATAACTTTCTCTAAAACCCCTCAGGAGATCATTTTACACCCATAAATAAGAGATTTGATTAACAACACAGTTTTAGCATGCACAGCAACAACAATACAGGGTGATCTTCTTTCACTGCTCTTTGAGTGCACGTGCATGATCAACACAGGCTGTATGTTCTCGATAGATGCATAATCCACTCAACCTTTGTGTTACCGCTTTTGGATCCTGGCACACCAGCCAACTAGTCCCACAGCAGTGGTTACCCCTAGGAAGCTACTTGCAAGATGGATCTGTGTACTGTTTGAACGATTCAGAACAGACAGTTCCCAAGGCTGACGTAAGTGATTACATAACAGGTCAAAATGCCCCTCGGTTTGCCATGGCTAACAACAGCACAGGAAAAACTACCGTGAGGCTATTATTACTATCGACGTGCAAAAGGTCAAATGTTTCTACTGTTCTTGGCTGCTTGGTTCTTTGTTTAGCACTCTTCACTTTCCAGGCTTTTGTATTTATAATGTTTCTTCAACGTGTGGCATAATTTTGTCTCTGGAGTGATTTTAAGATTGAGCACTGACAAAACATCTTGAAGAACCAACTACTTCAGAGCAACCCTCTTACAGAAGATATTTGAAGAAAGAGTCTTTGAGGCTATTTCCTAACTTTTAGTTTTAGCTAAGATATTGGTACGTTTTCCTGTCAACTCATACCAGCAGCTTTCAACACTAGTTTAAGAGTGAAAAGAGGCTATTATTTAACTCTTCCAGAAAAGTTTACTTGGGAATTCATCAGAACAAATTTTCAGCCCTGTAAAGTATGCATAACTGAGAAGAGAGCATAAGACAGGTTAGCTTCAGACTCTACTAAGGAAAAAAACACAGCCCTGTAATAGGGTTCAGTAGCAGTTTTACTTTGCACTATGTGATACCTCCCCTGCCCCATCAATGTAATCTTGTAAATCTTGAAAGATATTCAAGAAACCTTCCTTTCCATATGGTCATAATTGATCTTCTTGAACCTGCACACTTTCAACTCACGTATATAATCTCATCTCCCATGATGACAATGGAGAGTCACCTGTACCTGAAAAGCACTTTTTTTTCTTTCTTTTTTCTTTATTTTCTTTATTTCTCAATTAAGAAGCAGTGAGTTCCAGTTACCAGCATCTAACTCACAACAATATCATTGTTTGAACATTCCTGGAAATAACAGTATTTCATCCATGAAGCTTAAACAGTAAAAAAAAGTTTGGAAACTCATTTTGACCAATGTCTGGCAGCTTTTAACTGCCACATCATCTTCCAGTAGAGCTTGCCACGAGAAAAACTTGACTGGTTATACCGGTTATAGCGGTTTACTATACAGGAGATCTCTGTCGCCTTAAGTTAAATTCAGTGGCATTAAGATAAAGCTTTTAAAGTTACTTATATCACATGAAGGGACTGTCCACACAACAGTGTAACTTTACTAGTTTAAAGGCTACCTTACTCAAAGAGCAGTATAAAAACACTAACGTCTAAATGACATATTCATGGACTTCATGCTAAATGCTACTAAGAACTGCAACTCCTAGATCACTGCCAGGCAGATACCACTATGGAGCGATACTTCCACTCCCTGGGAACCCTGGATAGACAAAGTTGAGAAAGAGTAAATTAACAGAGAAATCAAATGAAAGGTCATAACAAAACACAGCCTGCACTACAGGCTGCAAAATCCAACCTACCATTTTCTCTGCGCAACATTTTGGAAAATCGAACAAACAAACACAGGAAAATCTTTTTCCTGACAGCCTCAGCCCTGCCAGACAAAAGCAAGAAAGCAGTTTACTTCCAAGAAATGTACTCTGAACAAGAACCAGGGTTGCCTTCTGAGACCTCAATTAAATAAAATCCTTTTCCCATCCAGAAACTGAAGGAAAGAGGAAGTTTTAACAAGGGAAACAAGGGGGAATAACGGGTGCTTCTTGGTAATAAACTATCAACTCGGTTTAAAACAAGGCTTGTGCGGAGAGGCAGTATGATGAGCAACCAAACAGTAAGAACTACTCTAATATCAAGCATCAAAAATATTGATATAATACAAGTTTGTGGGGGTCCACAGAACCCCAAGATCACTTCCTTTTCACATTCGTAGATTAGAACTAGATCCACTAAGGCAAAACTGAATTACTGCTTGAAGAGGGTCCACGCAGGACCTTAAGACTATCAGCACTATCCAAGAGAGTGCAGATCAGGCAATTTATATATGTTTGGCCCTGAACATATATGCAATGATACCAACTAACTAAACAGCACAGTGCTCTTTATGCTTACTAAAAACTGACTTGGCCATAAAAATAATGTTTGAAAGTAATGTTTTTTTCTTCTTTTTTAAACGAATATGTTCAAAAAACATTAATGTGCCAGTTAGATGAATGCAGATGAAATCTGATTAGAGAGATTAACCTTGCACGAATGATAAGCTTTAAAAAGAAGATACATAATTTTTTTCTATTCCGGTCTCATTAGCTGTAAGTGCCTCAGCACTCGGCCCGCGACTCACATTTTGCCAGGCCCAAAGCCCACAGCCGGCCCCCGACGCCCGCGGGGGAGCGCAGGCCGCCCGCCCCTCCGGAGGGTGACACACGCCGCGGCCAGCAACGCGCACCGTAACCCCGGGCCCGGCAGCGAGGCAGGAAACCGCCGAGGAGAAGCGGACGTCTCCCTCCCCGCCGTCCCCGCTCCCGGCGGGCAAACGGCCAGGGAGGATGTGCGGCGCGGAGGCAGGAACGGCTCGGTGCACTCATCATGGCGAGACGCCCGCACGGCGGCACGCGGGGGGAGCGAAGGCGAAAGGGAGGCGCAGGTGCCATCTTGTGCCTCACCCCGCCGCAGGTCCGCCCCAGCCCGGAGGGCACCGGCGCCGCGGGCCCGGCCGCCGGCCGCCTCCTCCCCCCGAGCCGGCAGGGAAGGGGGGGGGGCAGCACCCTCCCGCGGGTGCCCGGCACCGGCCGCGGCGGAACCCGCCCTCCCCTCCCGGCGGCGGCGGCGCCGGCGCCGGCGCGGCGCCCCCTTCCCGCACTCACCTTGCCCGCGGCTGAGGAGGCCGGGGCCGCCGCGCCGCGCCGCCCCCAACGCCGCGCAGGGCCGCGCCGCCGCTGCCGCCGCCCCGCCAGGTGTTCCAGCGCCGCCGGCGTCACAGCGGCGAGCGGAGCCGCCTCTGCCGGCGCCGCGGCCCCGCAGCGGGGCGGAGCCGCCGCCGCCCAGCGCCCGCGGCCGGGGGCGGTGCGGGTCGCGGCGCCGCGGCCCCTTCGCGGTGCCGGGCGCGGCGGGTCGCGCCTGCGGCCGCGGCCGCCGGGGCTTGGCGCCGCGCGGGGGGCCTCGCTCGGGCGGGAGGGTCGCCGCGGCGCCCGGCGGGGGCGGTGACAGCCACCGCGGGGCCTCCTGTCACCCGAAACCCACCTCCCTGCTCCTCGGCCCCTCGCGCCCGCCCCTGGGGGTCTAGGAGCAACGGGCTATTATTCTTCTGGCGTTCCCAGACCTTTCTTCAGGCCCTTAAGAATGAGGGGGCTTCACCGAATTTAGCAAGTTCCTTCCTACCCGCATCGCAAGGATACTTGGCATCCCCCATCCTCCTCCCAGGTGCTGGTCGGCCAGGCTGGAAGGAGGATTCCTGCCCCCAAGGAGGGTGCCACCTCAGGCCAGCGAGGGCGCGAGGAAGCAGGCACACATGAGGAGTGCCAAGGGAATGAGAGGACATATGTGCCACAAGAAAACAGTAGTAATCAAGGAAGTGAAGGAAAAAGAAGCCCTTTGACATAACGGACAGCTGTCATGTCAAAGAGGTTGAGGAGGATATTGGCTCAGCTTGGGTCAGAAACAGGTCACTGGGGATTTTGGTGAGACTTGTTCCAGTAAAGTACTCAAAGAGCTGAATTTAAGCTGAATTCTGATCTTGAGGTGAGGGAAGAGAGCTCGCAGGTGCTGTTTGGAAATGGTCTGCTGGATTAGATGGGAGGTGAAAGAAGAAATGGGGCAGCAGCATGACAGGGAAGTGGGGTAGGTATCTTCAGGTTGGGGAGTTTTAGCTTTCTTGTGTTGCATATGAAAACAGCAATGGGTTAAGCATGATGGCTGGAATGAAAGTAGGAGTGTGGGAGATGAGGTAGAGTTGGTAGGGTCTAAGGAAAGGGTTGAAGAAAAGGAGCAGATGTAAGATGGCAGTGTCCCAGGTTGGAGACAGTTACAGAAGATGAAAGGAAAACAAAGTACGTAGAAATGAGGAGGGTGGTAGGGCATTATTTGCTGAGCAGTATAGTGGTCTGAAGCACTCCCATCACAGTCTCACAGTGCTTCTGTAAGGCACAGCAGAACAGCTTCACTGAAAGTTATATATACAGGGACAAAAATGCAGGATGTGTTTACACAAGCGGAGACTCTACCCTGAGATGCGGTAACTCTGAAAAAGACTTGGGATGCTAATTAAGTTATCTAAACCTGCATTCCCAGAGTGGTGAAAAGACCAAAAGGGATAATTTGATTAATAGATGTATAGCCTGAGGAATTCCAGGTAGGAGCTGGGAGGGTGTATAATTGCCCTGTTTGACCCTGGTCTGGCCACTGATAGAAGATTTTACCCAGGTGTGATGCACATAATGCAGACAGTTTGCTGACAAACTGGAGAGGATTTATGACAGGAAATACGGGGTTGCTTTCGAGAATTGCAGCAACCCTAATAACATAGTCTGCTTTGTCTAAACGCAGTAACAGAGAACAAATGTTTTTGTGGGAGACAGATTTCTTAATGGGTCTTTGCAGAAAAAGGTACAATATACTTCGGCAGCTAGAAGTTTAGCATACTGAATAGGAAACTTGATTTTTGACATGTCATTCCCCTTACAATAAAATATTGTAGACACTTAACTGTGCTGGTCGTTCAGAGCTCTTTTTAGAGCAAATAGAAAAAGACACTTTTAGGGTATGGTTATTTTACTTTTGGATGACTTGAATCATTCCCTAGACTGTTGACTAGAGCTCCCTTGACTCTAAAAGGGTAACCAGCTCAGATGTAAATACTTGCATTACAGGTGTTACCCATTCAGTCAGATAAATCCTAAGTATTGTTATGTTTTTGAGAGAAAACTCTGTTCATGGAGTTGGTTCTTTCCTCCCCAAAGGGAAGTGGTGCTAACTGGGAACAAAAGGTCTATCTGCAATAGATGAGACTCTGGAATCCCTTCAGCCAGGTCTGGCATTGGTATTAATTTTTCTTCGTAAGTGAACCTGAAGAGCAGACTGTGTCTTTTAATGAGATGTATGTGTGCAAATCTCCTAGATTATAGAAGGAAAAAATCTCAGGAAGTGTGAAGTATGTACTTAAATCAAAGTAGTAGAGAAAACAGTCCTGAATAAACCTTGATTCTGAAAACCATTATACTTTTGTAATTAAGGAACTGTGTTTGTGCCAGCAGTTATGTATGTGGGTGAACGTACCTAGAATCTGGGTCTTAGTCTAGCTCGTATCTAATTTACATGAGGTCAGCATTCAGCAAACTGTAGGCAACAGCTTCTAGTATTGTCCGGCTTAATGTCTTAGTTGAAGGATTAGCTAAGGTTACTATATGACCTTAAAAAAAGTAATTTCAAACCTTTATTTCTTACTACACTGCAAGCATTTCTTAATCTTTTATCATGTTTCATATAGTTTATCACCAGATAAGGATGTTATAAATATAAGCAAGTACCATCTGGTTGTTCTAGCACCTCTCCTATCTCCCATGGGGTATTTTTAGTGCAGCAGAAACACAGAACTGTAACCATAGAAAACAGTTATTGCAAATGATGCATGAAATAAGGTATACCTACTACTTTCTGCAAACCTAATTCTTTGACAGAGCTCACTGGATGCATGAAACACCCTGAAGTATTGTGCTATATCAGTTCTGACACTAATATTTTTTCCTCATTTGGGCATCAAAGTACTGTTCACATCAGCTAATCAGCTGATGCACTGACTTTAAGAAGCCTAGACTCCCCAGTTTTGTAGAACTCCATTTCCCACTGCAAACTGAGGTTCTCTGAATGACATCATCAAAACTGCTGTAAGATTCATCTAAAGATGAAGTCCAGTCTTCTGAGGCTACTCAGAAGCATGCCACAGTTAGAAATAACACATTTTATCAGGAGAGAACTGACTTTCCAAACCTTCTATTCTGCAAATATAGGGTTTCTGAAAAGGTGAGCCAGCAATAAATATTATCCTTCTTCTTGTAAGATCTTTTCTGCATCTGAACCTCATGTTACACTTTGCCTCAGCTGCATTTAATCTGTAAAAAGACAAAGATTGAAATCACATGTTGACTCAATGGGACTGACCTTCTAGTCGTGTTTACTGTATCGCATTGCTACAAAAACACACTGTGGGTTATGCTCTGCCTGTCACTTAATTTGATGCATTCTCCTGCATTCTATGCTTCCTATATAATATAATTTCAATGAATGTGTGTGGTGTTTTTTTTCTCCAAACTCAGGATATTACATTTCTTTAAGTAATAAGACAGAACTTCAAATAAGAAAATGGAAATCCATCAGGAGAAGAAGTGAGTATACTAGAAATTCAAGTATTTTGGGAGTCCGGTGGTAGTGAGCTGTTTGTCAGTGGAAGCAATACGAATGAAAAATTTCCCCTCTGTATATTGTTTTCTTAAGATTTTTAAAGATTTGTGTATGTTTTAATTCTATCTTCCTTTTCAGATGTACTTGTGAATTAATTACTTTTGAGATTTATGTAGCCTCAGATATCCCAGAAATGACACTGAAGTTTTCTCATCTTCCTTGACTATAACCTTATTATTTGTTGATGGCTGAACTTTCACACGCATTAATACTGTTTTTTTTAATCTTCCCAGAACTCTTCTCTTGCCTTTCTCATCCACAAAAGGAAATATGAACATTTAATGTTGTGTTCTATGGACATGTTCACTGCCTGTATGAATTTCTGCTCAAAATTTGGAAAGTGGGGAAAGGGAAATGATGTTAACCTTAAACTCCCTTCTATCCCTTATGTGAATATTTTTACTCTTTCATTTCCTCTCTGATCTGCCTGCTGGTCTTTTATTTTTCTTCCCACACTGCTCCCAATGTCTGGAACACTACTGCTGTCTGTAAATGACTTATCAATCTTTTATCTGTTTTCAGATTTTTTAGTAAAATGTGTCTATCTAGCTTAATAGCTTTTAATTCTTCAGTTCCCCTTCTGCTGTTCTGTATTTATTTCTATAGTTGGATTATTTAGCTCTGTAAGGCATTTAGTATGTATTGTTTGTGTGACAGCCCTGTAGATGAAAAACCAGTGGAACTCAATGAAGAGTGGTTTTTTGGGCAACAGCATTATGAACTGTAGGAGCCAACCCATACAGAATGGAAGAGACTCTAGAGAGTGTTATATCCTTATTTATAAACAGAGTAGTGAGAGTGTAATGTACACCAAGTCTAGTCATCAGTTGAGGAAATTGTAGTAATGTAAGGACTGCTTGACTACTTGTGTCCTTGGAAAACACAACTCAGATTAGTGTGATGAAAGCCATTAGCCTGTTGGCAGCTCCAGAGATTGCAAATTAATTAATTATTTGTTTCTATTTTCATAAAGTGGAAAATAGGTACAAGGATAGTGAAGCCCCCAGAATGACAGCTAGCTTTAGAATTAAAGGGCTGTAGGTTGGAGTGATTCCAGCATGTCTAACCATCAAGGTAGGACCAAAACTTTCCCAATAGCAGAGGATTAAAAGGTATAATAGTGGGTTTTGTGATGTTTAGTCCACATTGTTTTCCTATACCTATGCCCACTTAAAATATAAACAGGTGTGAGCATAAGGACTCACCTGAATTTTTCTACATGCAGGATTATTTTCACTGTAGATACCGTGTTATGTTGCAAATAATCCAAAGTCTTAACTTTTAATGTTGCTTTCCAAGTAGAGGTTAATATAGTCATTCTTTTGTGCAATTCATTATCAGTGAGGTGTGCAATTCTCCTGTTTCCTCTTGTCTGGCTGATATTATACATCATTGTTATTTTAATTTCTTCCACTGTGTAACACTCATTCTCTCCCTCATTGTCATCATTTTCAAACTCCTTGGATACTCTAACCCATGCAAACAGTAAAAAATGATTATTTTCTATCAAATATTTTTAATTTGAATAACAGGGATGGAGCATATGGAGTGGCCATCTACTTGTCATATTTGACATTTTGAATAAAAAGAGCTGCGTTAATTAATTCATTGTTTAGATGGAGTTGGTGTTTGTGGAAATTCACTAGAGAATCAGTGAGGCATTCAAGAGCCAGGTTTATCCTTAATAAAAAACAAGTACACAGTAGGAGGATGAGAGCTGGCATGGTGGTGGATTTGCACTGATTTCCATCTGAGAACAATAACATCTCCTTTGTAAATGTTTACCTGAAAATACTAATTTAAATACAGACACAACCTGCAGTCATCAGTTGTATTCTAAAATCCAAATATGCTTGAATTAAGGTTATCTTAATCTACTATGGATTTGGGTAAGCAATCCAGTCCCTGCAGTATGCTGTGAATTTTTTTAATTATAATCTACTATATAGCATTATTTATTAATCGCAGCAGAGATCAAAGCCCTATAGTTTTAGCCACTATACATTCATGATGCAAATAGTAACTTCCTTCCCAGAGAGGTTTATAGTCTGAAAGAGAAGATGGAAAATGGAAAAGAGACAGTGAGGATATCATTGAGAGAGCTGTAAGACACAAGTGGATATAATGATTTGTCAAAGCAGCCTATGGCAGAGTTGGCCAAGGGTTCTCACATTAGTTCACTATTGCCTTTAACCATTCAATCATCTTTCAAATGTTTCCACAGGCTAGAAATGCATAAGGTGTGCTTGAAAACTTTCCCACAAGACTGGAGATGAGAAAGGAGCAGGGTGCTAGCAGAAAATATGTTTAATAATTAACTGTTCTTGGGAGGAGGTTGTAACAACAAAACAGTTGTTCACTGGGTAAATTTGTATGGTGGTAATATGAACTACATGACAAATATTCTATTAAAAATGATTCTTTAGGAGGAAATAGTAAAATAAAGAACTGAATTATGGACTGAATATCCTGAATGGTGCTGTGTTCTCTTTGATGCGTTCATGAGAATTGTTCAATTTAAAAGCCCAAATCTTGGAACAATTGTATTAATTATTAAAATATTTTTACCTAATAAGAATATGAGTCATCTCATTTTTGAAGATCTGGAGATGTTTTCTATGTTAGGAGGATGAAAGTCTATTAAAAATTCTAGCAGCTGTTATGCTGTGAACAGTAGATGCTGCATATTCTCAGAAGTATGAGAATAATTTTAGCATGTTAAAAATAAATCCTGAAACACAAAGACTATTGCAAGCAACAGTGGAGACTGATTTATTTTCAATTACTCATCGATCATATAAACACTTCTGTAATAAAATATACCCCTATTGAATGTTTTAAACGTATTATCTTTAATAGATATTTGTTATCAGTTAATACTATGGCTTGGTATCTAAGGTACCTACTGAGCACCCTTAACAATCACAACTGCAGATCATTTAAAATATCTGATTTTTCCAAAACATGTTAATATTCCATTTTGTAAAGTATTGTAATATATGCTTGAAAATGAATTAAAACACTCTGTGCTTGATAAAACTTTGCCACATGTGACAAAGAATTCTTAGTGATAAAGTTGAAATAAATCCAAACATCATAGTTTAAGTAATCTCAGAGATTTCGACAGGTTGAATCAGATCCTCCAGCACTATATAATCTCTTTGCCCTCCAAGGCAAACTGATCTCTGGCTGTCCAAAGATAACCACATTGAGATAGGAGGTATTTTTGAAGGTCCTTAAAGATAGATGACATAGCAGTGCTATGTTATTTTTACAGTCTAATAGGAAAAAAATGTGGCATTGCTTGAAATTGAGAAACATGGCTGAAGTGGAACTTTGTAGCTGCAGTTTCAGCTCTGCAATAATTTGCTTGGAAGCCTTTAAATTGGGTCCTGAAGACTGCACCTGGGCTACGCCATTACGGCAATGGCATCCTTAGTCTGCTCGCTGAGCTGATCTGCACATCACAGGTTCTGGACCTTATGTGTACTCTTATACTGCATGTTATAATATACTGAATATTATCTTAAAATTATATTAAAAATACAGATTGTCAAATCTAGATCACTTAACTCATGTCCTGCTGAAGTAAATCCTGTATTTAGCATGTATAATCTCCCTTTACTTATGACCTTGGCTTTGTCACAGTGTTCTACAATCTTAATGAAAAGGTACTTTGTTTTCATGTCATCTCCCCTTGCTGCACAAGTCTGGATGATTCTTGAAGTGAATCCTTTATTAGTTTGATCATATTCATTTTGGTGTTTTCTCGTTTTTTTTTTTTTGGTTTTTTTTTATGTAACCATAAATGTGTTCTTTGAATTACATTGCCTGAAACAACTTATTTGTTGTTATCAGAACAAGATGAAACAGTTTCTTTTGAAGAAACTGACCTAATCAGCAGGAAGCAATAATAATTTATGTTTTAAATAAGTGACAACTGTATTTACGATTTTCTTGTGGCAGCTTCCTGTTGAATAGACCTATGCTGCACCTTCCCACATACACTTCTGCTGCTCTACCCCCAAGCAGGAGTAAACGTGTGTCACTTATGTTGGCAATATCTGGAGCATGTAACTACTTCTGGAGACTCCCGATACCTCCAGAAATGTAGTGTTATCCAGAGATTATTTGAATTAAAACGAGTGCTTGCCTTGGAGATCCCCAAGATGACTGAAGCCGAAATTCTGAACACATTGAGTTTATACTGGAGATCACTACAGCCTAGCAGTTTCAACCTCTAATGTCCTGAGATCTTCTATTTGAGGCAAATATTTTTTCCATTCCTTTTCTTTTTCTTGCCCTGACAGGAGTTGTGGAGGTTGCTCTCCTAAAAATACTGCTTAGTTCAACTCCTGTATGTCTTTGCATTTGAAAAGCAAGCCAGTTAATTTTTGAAAGTGTGAGGCAGATATTTTTGTAAAGTGATCAGAAATATCAATTATTATTGAAAATTCTATTTTCCAACCCATTTCATACTATGCTTCTGAAAAGCACTTCACCTCACCATGGGACTATTATTAAGCTGGACTGAGAAAAAAGGCTGAGTGTTCTTTTAAGCAGAAAGAGTATTTGTTTTTCAAAATACTGTTGTATCTCTCTTTCAGCATTTTTTTTCCTTCTCTTTTGGGAACAACATGGATCATTTGCCCCAGGAGACAAACAGTATTCTCATCATGATTCATTATTTTCTAATTGTGCTGTTCTTTCTTTTTTTATCACATATATGTGTATTCCACATAACTAAATATGAGAGGGTTTCCTACGTGTTGATTGTGAAATTATATTCAGTTTGATTTTATGAGAAGAGTTTCAATATCCTCATAACGTTTTACAAGATGAAAATGTCATGGTCAAATAACCCATTTTGCTCACTCAGTTGATGTGCTGTAGCTCAGCTCATTTCTTCTGAAGAGAGATCAACGTTTACTTGGAATGTACATAGAAATTTTACCTTAAGATTCAGCTTCTATCCTAATGCAGGGTTTGAAAAAGGTTCTTAAATTTTGCAAATACTGTCAGTAAGAAGATTTAAAGTATCCATAGAATTTTGTTGAAATCGTATTATTTCATTTGTTGTGAAAGCACGCTATATTGATTATTTGTTATTTTGAGTTATCAGTAATGTGGATCATTTTATGCTTTTAGAGATGCATCTTGCTAAAATTTCCCTATTTTCTCGTGATCAGCTCAGTGATACGTACCACAGTAGTTTATTGTGCTGAACTGTTGCAGTGAAAGGTCTGTCAGCTTTTCGATTTTCATGTCCTTTTTGGAGAAGCTCCTAATTCATTCATTTCAATTCCCATCAGGATAAAACTTGGCTTGTCATACATATTATTGGTAGATTTAAATTGTTTTGCATCTGGAAATGCAAAATATGTCATATTCTCACAGCTCTATTTCTAATCTGTTGCCTCTAAAGCACAAGAATTCATTAGACTGAATTCTGGAAAATAAAATATTCAGGGCTAGACTGTTCTTTTCAGCACAGCCTTGATCCATGAATGATGCGTAATCTGCTCAACTCAGAAACAGGTCTCAGAGACACTGTACCTCTGAGACGCTCTTTTGTGGTGTATTACCTTCTTGCCTGCCTCTGCTCTATATCAGCAGCTCATTTTAACTTCCCTTATAGAGGTGGTCCCTGTGCAATATAAAGATATGAGAGCTCTATCTAGTCTCTTTCCTAATCAATCTGAGCAGTGAAAAAGTAAGTATCATATTTACTATTTCTGCATACTTTGATACAAGATGTAAGCAGCCTGCTCATTGGTACAAAAGCAAATCTTTCACACACCTAGCTGCTCTGATACAGGAAAGTAACCCCAAAGCTATCATTCCTTTTTGAAAAAGCAACTAGCATTTTTTTCTGATAGCTATATCTTTTTTTGTATTTGACAGTATATGTTACAGGGATGGACAATTAATGATGTTCTTCATGTTGCAAAAATTCCACTAAAAGGGTTCACTGTGGTTAAGTAAAAATCTAAAGTTGGTGCCACTTTAGATTAAACATTGCTTTCAGGAACTACAGGCCCAATCCAAAGTCTCAATGACTTCAATGGCTGCTGGGTCAGGCTCCTATAATCCTTCTGGTTATGTATTTTCAGAATTTCAGGTGCATTGGCCCAGTTCAGTCTCTTAGAAATTTTTTTCATGAGTTGCTTGAAACCAAAAGGAATGGCATTCTAAACAGCCTAAAATAAGCATTAATACTCTAACTCAAACTAAACCAAGAGATGCTTATCAGCTAATCTTTCAGGTTAACATTTCTCTATTGAACCAGGAAAAACAACGTAGATTCAAATATTTGGGTAATCCTTATAGCCACACTAGAGGGATGTGACCTGGAAGGGTGGATTACAAGGTGGTGGAAAACTGGCTGAATTACCAGGCTCAGAGAGTCAGTGTTTTAAAGTTCAGGTAGTCACTGGTTACTACTGCATTCCTCTGAGGCTGTTCCTGGGGCCAATATTATTAAGTGTCTTCATTAATAACCTGAATGATGGGATGGAACACATCCTCGGAAAGTTTATGGCTGCCTCCAAATCGGAGCTGATACACATGAGGGCAAGGCATCTTGAAAGTCTGGAGATATATGGGCAGACAGAAACCTCATACAGTTCAGCAAAGACAAATGCAAAGCCCCATGCTTTAGATGGAATAACCCCAGCCAACTGTACAGTCTTGGGGCTGATTGCCAAGGAGGCAGCTTTACAGAAAAGGATTTGGAGGTCCTGGTTGATAACATGTTAAACAGCAGTGAGCCTTGTGGCAAGGAAGGCCACCCACATACTGGATTATATTAGTGGAAACGCAGCCAGAGAGTGTAGGGACGTGATTATTGCCTTTTATCTGGTATTTGTGAGACTTCATCTGGAATGCTGTGTCCAATTTTAGGCTCCCCAGTACAAGACAGTCATTGGCATACTGGAGCAAGTCCAGAGGAGGACCACCAGTGCTTGGGAGCTGGAGCACATGATTTATGAGTAGGGGCTGAAGGTACTCAGTTTGTTCAGCCTTGAGAAGAGCAGGCTAAGGGGAGAGTTTATTGCTGTCCACGACAGCTTAATAGGAAGGTGTAGAGAAGACAGAGTGAGACCACTGCACAGTAAAAGGACTAGAGGCAAGAGTCACAAGTTGCATTAAAGTAAATTCTGCTGTGGATATTGGGAAAAAACTCTTTCCATGAGAATGAACACTGGCGGAGGTGCCTGGAGAGTCTGTGAAATCTCCTTCCCTGTAGATATTAAAGATTTGACAGGACAAGTCTTAACTTATAACTCTGATTTAACTTTAAAATTGTCTCTAACTTTGAATTAGGGCCCACTCTGTACTGGGAGTTTGGACTAGAAGACCTCCCCAGGTCCCTTTCAGTCTACATTTTTCTATGATTATATGAAGGTGATTTTCCAAAAATGCTTATTGCCAGCTATCAAAGATAGTTTGAGAAACATCAAAGATACTTTGGGGGCTGTATCCCATTTAATTACAAATTTTGTCAGTATTGAGCAAATGCCAGCATGCATGTCCTCTTAGTCTCAGTGGGATCCCTCAAAGACTGCATGTTCTTGCACTCTACATGACAGACACTGAGTTGTATTTTCACACTATGATGCACTTTTGGAATGGTTCTAACAGAATGGAATTGTTCTATCATCTTCTTTTTGGGAGGAGGAGGACCATGGCAGATTATTCTTTCCTCAGTCCAAAATTTGAAGTAAATTTGTAACATTCACTGCCAAACCTTGCCATGGAATTTAGGGCTGATTTGCTGCTTAATATGTTAATATGTCTTAACTAGTGGACACACATAGATATAGACTAGCTCAGGACAGATTTCATACAGGAAATGTCTATTATCTATTCTGCAATGTGATTTAATTATGATAAAGTGCTTTAAGTGTAGAAACACTATTCCCGTTCAAAAGAACTATTAATCAGTGACATGGTTCAAATCTCTGAACACCAGTATGCCCTGTCTGGCACTCAAGATATGAAACAGAATGCCTACCATATAATGCACCCTAAAATGGCTGTGCTGCATCCAGATAGAGTCCGATTTGATAGACAAGTTTCCAAAGAGCAGTGATGTAAATGTCTTTCCACTGACTTCAGTCATTCCAGGATTTTACTCTTAATGGTACATCATGTCAACTGGGTACAACCTTAGGAGAAAATAGTGTGAAGTTACCTCATATCAGTTGCTCAAAAGCACAACACAGAGACAAATTTTATAATATAAAAAATATATATACTTCAGTGCTGTAGAAATGTATAAATGCTGCTGTTTGCTCTCTCCCTCATTCATCAAAGCCAAATTCTTCTGTTACAGTGCTATAAATGTGGAATGAATAGAGTTAGTTTCAGGTATATGTTGTCCAACTGAAGCCAGAATTTGACTGATAAAGCTAAAATAATCAAAAGACATTCAGAGCCATTTTTATGTGATCCACATTAACTCCTATGACTGAAGAAGGAGAGTCCATCAGGCCCTCTTTGCAAAGAAATAATGCTGTTTTATGGTAAGGAAATCTTCTGAAAAATGGCTTATTTAATTGCAACATATAAAAGTCCTCCTTTCTATTTCAGCATATGGGTGTGGACATGCTATTCTGGTCACTGTTGAAGTTATCTTGTATCTATTTCCAGGAAAATATTATTCTCTAACCCTATCACTAGAAAGAAATAGTATATCAATGTTAAAGTATTATTCAATTTTCTGGATATTGGCTCTTTGAAAAATGTGGGCTATGAATATTTTGCATTAACATAGACTTACATTGTACTAAACCTTTATTCGTTATGACAAACATCTCATCATAGATGTTTTCAATTAAAACTTAATAAATTATAGCCATGTTTTCCTGTGGTTGGTATTCATTAGTGGAGCTCATAATTTCTAAACTCCATCTGCTGAAAATAATGAAATTAGATCAATACAGTTATGTTTAATGGATTGTGTTATGCAGCTCATCTGAAAGAGCTGTAAATGTACATTCTCATAAGGTCTGCATTACTCAACTCATTGACCAGAGTGTGTTGATGAGCTAATGCTGTTATTTTTAGTACCTGCAAATTTTATCTCAGGCATCTTGGAGATAGCAGCAGTGTTTGGGCTCTGACTAGAACTTGAGGATCTTGTTGGAAGTTGTGGGCTTTCAGAGGACCCCTGAGGAACTAGCAGGTGATTGCTGTGAACAGGAAAGGGGAAGCTAGGCAAGGACAACTGCAGGAGGCCTTGACTTCTCCTGGGAAAAGCTCCTGGGAAAAGCTCTAGCTAGGAGTGGCTGCTGCTAACGAGCTCTCTTGGTTGCCCTGACCAGAGGGAGTTGGGGCCTTTGATCCCAGTGGCCCTTGATTAGGGCGGTCAAGCACCCTCTTAGGCAGTGCTAGGGAGAGGCCTATATAAGAGCCAGGCCTAGAGCACAGCTTCTAGAGCGCAGCTAACGGATACAGCAGTTCGTGCAGAAGGGTGCACGAAGGAACCTTTGTTTCTGTTCCCTGTGGTGTACGTTTCCTCAAGTATGGTCGTGACACGCCGCACAGCATGTTCCCCAGTGGCTGTTGGAGTTGCTGTGTCAGAGGCTGGGACCCAGACCGACCCTCTGACAGTAGATGCGGCTCTACAGGTCTCAGGCTGCAGGGAGTGCTTGGGGCCTCTCCAGGAGGCCTGGGCTGGCAGCCAGCTCTCCTGCAGGAGGTGTGCTGCTGTTGGCAAGTTGTGTCGTCAGGTAAGGGAGTTACGGGAGGAGGTCAGTAGGCTGCGCAGCATCCGAGAAGCAGAGCAAGAGATAGACAGGGTATTCTCAGAGACTGTGCAGCTCCAGGAGTCCCAAACCCCTGCAGCAGTGGAGTTGCCAGAGGGCTCTGTGCCGTGTGAAACGGTACATCATAACATCGTAGAAGAAGGCTGGAAACTGGTCACTGCTCGTGGGAGGAGAAAGGCTCCTACTCCTCCCGAAGACTTGCAGCTGAAGAACAGGTTTAGTGCCCTCCAGGATGAGGAGGAGATGGGCATGGCTGCAAGGGAAGTACCTGGGACAACAGAGCCTGTGCCTTGCTGGAATGCCCGGAAGAAGCGGCGGGTGATTGTTGTGGGGGACTCCCTGCTGCAGGGGACGGAGGCATCTATCTGCCGACCAGACCTCATGTCTAGAGAGGTTTGTGACCTGCCGGGGGCTCGTGTGAGAGATGTCATGGAAAGACTGCCAAGGCTTGTCCACGCTTCGGACTATTACCCACTGCTGCTCTTCCATGTGGGCGCCAATGACACCAAGGGCAAACTGGAGACCATCAAGCAGGATTTCAGAGCTCTGGGGATGGTGGTCAAAGGTCTGAGAGCCCAGGTCATCTTCTCCTCAATCCTGCCAGTGAGGGGGATGGATGAGAGGAGGAGGAGACGGACTTTCCAGGTTAACGACTGTCTGTGCCGCTGGTGTTGGCAACAGGGTTTTGTTTTCTACAACCATGGGACCCTGTTTGAAGATCGACAACTGATGGGGAGAGATGGGATCCACCTCACGAGGCAGGGCACGCGGGTCTTTGCCAACAGGTTGGCCAACCTGGTAAGGAGGGCTTTAAACTAGGAAAGATGGGGGAAGGGGAGAGTTATAGTGACAGGGTAGTTGGCAGAAGACAGCTCAAGTCAGGACCCCTCCATCAGGTGAATGCAGCCAGGGAAGTGCGCATGGGATGTGGCTATGGAGGATCCTCTTTTACCCCTCCTGGGAAACCTGCATGCTCGATCACCTCTCTGAAATGCCTGTACACCAATGCAGGCAGCATGGGGAACAAACAGGAAGAACTAGAGGTCTGTGTGCGGTCACAGGGCCATGATCTCATTGCCATTACAGAGACATGGTGGGATAGCTCGCATGACTGGAGTGCTGTCATGGATGGCTACATGCTTTTTAGGAAAGACAGGCCAGGAAAGCGAGGTGGTGGAGTTGCTCTTTATGTGAGAGAGCAACTGGAATGTATGGAGCTGTGCCTAGGGGTGGAAGAAGAGCGAGTCGAGAGCTTATGGGTAAGGATCAAAGGGCAGGCTAGCATGGGTGACACTGTGGTGGGTGTTTACTACAGGCCACCTGATCAGGAAGAGGAAGTCGATGAGGCCTTCTACAGACAGCTGGAAGTAGCCTCACGATCCCAGGCCCTGGTTCTCATGGGGGACTTCAACCACCCCGATATCTGCTGGAAAGACAACACAGCTAGGCACAAACAGTCCCAGAGGTTCCTGCAGAGCATTGGTGGCAACTTCTTGACACAGGTGGTGGCGGAGCCAACAAGGAGAGGTGTGCTGCTGGACCTCGTACTAACAAACAAAGAAGGAGTGGTGGAAGACGTGAAGGTCAGGGGCAGCCTTGGCTGCAGTGACCATGAGATGGTGGAGTTCAGGATCCTGCGAGGAGGCAGCAGGGCACCAAGTAAGATCGCAACCCTGGACTTCAGGAGAGCAAACTTTGGCCTCTTCAGGGACCTACTTGGAGTAATCCCATGGGTTAGGGCCCTAGAAGGAAGGGGCGTTCAAGAGAGCTGGTTAATATTCAAACATCACTTCCTCCAGGCTCAAGAGCGGTGCATCCCTATGAATAAGAAGTCAAGCAAAGGAGGTAGGAGACCTGCATGGATGAGCAAGGAGCTCCTGGCAAAACTCAACCAGAAGAAGGAAGTATACAGAAAGTGGAAAGGGGGACAGGCCACTTGGGAGGAATATAGGAAAGTTGTCAGAGTATGCAGGGTTGTGACGAGGAAGGCTAAGGCCCGTTTGGAATTAAATCTGGCTAGGGATGTCAAGGACAACAAGAAGGGCTTCTTCAAATACATCAGTAGCAAGAGGAAGACTAGGGAAAATGTGGGCCCTTTGCTGAACAGGGTGGGTGCCCTGGTGACGAAGGATGCAGAGAAGGCAGAGTTACTGAATGCCTTCTTTGCTTCAGTCTTTACTGCTCAGGCCAGCCCTCAGGAACCCCAGACCCTGGAGGCAAGAGAGAAAGTCTGGAGAAAGGAAGACTTTCCCTTGGTGGAGGAGGAGTGGGTTGGAGATCATTTAAGCAAACTTGACACCCACAAATCCATGGGCCCTGATGGGATGCACCCACGAGTGCTGAGGGAGCTGGCGGATGTCATTGCTAAGCCACTCTCCATCATCTTTGAAAGGTCATGGAGAACAGGAGAGGTGCCTGAAGACTGGAAGAAAGCCAATGTCACCCCAGTCTTCAAAAAGGGCAAGAAGGAGGACCCAGGGAACTACAGGCCAGTCAGCCTCAGCTCCATCCCTGGAGAGCTGATGGAGCAGCTCATCCTGGAGGCCATCTCCAAGCATGTGGAGGACAAGAAAGTGATCAGGAGTAGTCAGCATGGCTTCACCAAGGGGAAATCATGCTTAACCAATCTGATAGCCTTCTCTGATGGAATGACTGGCTGGGTAGATGAGGGGAGAGCAGTGGATGTTGTCTACCTAGACTTCAGCAAGGCTTTTGACACTCTCTCCCATAACATCCTCATAGGCAAGCTCGGGAAGTGTGGGCTAGATGAGTGGACAGTGAGGTGGATTGAGAACTGGCTGAATTGCAGAGCTCAGGGGGTTGTGATCAGCGGTGCAGAGTCTAATTGGAGGCCTGTAGCTAGTGGTGTCCCCCAGGGGTCAGTCCTGGGTCCAGCCCTGTTCAACTTCTTCATCAATGACCTGGATGAAGGGACAGAGTGCACCCTCAGCAAGTTTGCTGATGATACAAAACTGGGAAGAGTGGCGGATACACCAGAGGGCTGTGCTGCCATTCAGAGAGACCTGGACAGGCTGGAGAGGTGGGCGGAGAGGAACCTCCTGAAGTTCAACAAAGGCAAGTGCAGGGTCCTGCACGTAGGGAGGAATAACCCCATGCACCAGTACAGGTTGGGGGTTGACCTGCTGGAAAGCAGCTCTGCAGAGAAGGACCTGGGAGTGCTGGTGGACACCAAGTTAAGCATGAGGCAGCAATGTGCCCTTGTGGCCAAAGAGGCCAATGGTATCCTGGGGTGCATCAGGAAGAGTGTTGCCAGCAGGTCGAGGGAGGTGATTCTCCCCCTCTACTCAGCCCTGGTGAGGCCACATCTGGAGTACTGCGTCCAGTTCTGGGCTCCCCAGTACAAGAGGGATGTGGCACTACTGGAGCAAGTCCAGCGAAGGGCTACAAAGATGATTAGGGGACTGGAGCATCTCTCTTATGAGGACAGGCTGAGAGAGCTGGGCCTGTTTAGCCTGGAGAAGAGAAGGCTGAGAGGAGATCTTATCAACGTGTACAAGTATCTGAAGGGAGGGTGTCAAGAGGATGGGACCAGACTCTTTTCAGTGGTGCCGAGCGACAGGACACGAGGCAACGGGCACAAACTGAAACACAGACAGTTCCATCTGAACATGAGGAAATAGTTCTTCACTGTGAGGGTGACAGAGCACTGGCACAGGTTGTCCAGAGAGGTTGTGGAGTCTCCTTCTCTGGAGATATTCAAAACGCGCCCGGATGCAATCCTGTGCAATGTGCTCTAGGTGACCCTGCTTGAGCAGGGGGGTTGGACTAGATGATCTCCAGAGGTCCCTTCCAACCTCAGCGATTCTGTGATTCTGTAAAGAGCAAGAATGAATGACTGCACTGAACATGGAAGCAGAATGCATTATAAAGGACTTTTAAATTCTGTTTTCAGGAATGAAAGTTAGTCAGACTTGAGTAATGTTGTAGCTGCAATTTCCTCATTTTAACGACTGTAGCTTAGGGGTTTGGGAACGCTGCCCGTTTTTCACATTTTTATAGAATTTGTGCATTAGCTAAAGGACCAAAGAAATTGCCCTATTGGGCTGGACCTGTAGGTTAGCCTGTATTTAACCATGGCTAGTACTACAGGAAGATGCAATAAACTGTATAAGTGCTAATTGCAGGTCAAATATAGATCTCGGCCTAATTCCTGCTCCCTCAATTTAAGACCATATCCATGAAGTTTTCTTATTTCTACCTATTTGTTATTAGCATTTGTTGCACTGTCACGCTATGAAGGTTCGATAGCAACGACTGTGACAGTAATATAATAATAAAAAGTGTTTATTTCCTCACACAAGTTCTTGGATTAGTATCATCCATTAAAATAATGGAATTACTACTTTAGAAAGGATAACACAAAACCATCAGTTACTAATTTAGAAAGGATAACCCGAAACCGTCGATTACTGTGTTATTAATTGGAAGCACTGCTTATCCCTGCTTGAAAGCTAGCTTGTTCACTGTCCTAGTGAGAGGACTCTCAACCTCGAGGAGTTACCTTAACCCAGCGTCCCAGGAAAAGGGGAGCGGGGGGAATACTCACGGTCCAGCCGGAGAGGATGATCAGGTCACGTTCCTGTCCCTGCTCAAACTCTCCTAGCTGCCAAGTCTCTTTTTATACGGCTGGGGCTCTGGGCAAACACTGCTTTTGCTGACTTTTTGCGACTTTCGCAATCACAGGACTGTCTGTCTGTCTGCTTGGGAGGACCCTGCCAGCGAGGCAAGACCACAACACCTCCGTATTGCTTCTTCCCTCCCTGGGGGTCCGTGCAGATTCCAGGTGGCAAACGTCTTCAGTCTTGTTAATGCTGCCATTCCGCACCCCTGCGCATACCAATCCTTGCGCACATCGGTTGGCAGACTTCTCTAGTCCTGCCAACTCCTCCGTTCAACAGCCCTGTGCACATCAGTTCTTGTGCATATCAGTTTTTTTGCATATCAATTGACAAACTTCAGTCCTGTTAACTCCTCACTCACCCTTCAGCATTGATCATTACAACTATTATAGCACTCCTATGTAGACAGGGTTATGATTACAAGCGGGTGGAATGGAAGCTCCTTTTATTGTAACTCTTGTACTCATTTCCTTTCTAAAAAACCCCACTATCAGTATTTTCAGACTCCCTTTGTAAGAATACTTTCCTCTCTTTCATTTCTGTCACTCTTCTGTGAACCCCTTGTAATTCTGTAGAAGTCTTCTTGAGATGGTGTGATCAGATGCATGCTCCACGCAGAGGGGGACCTTTTCTGTTGCTTTACGGAACACCCTTCTAAGGCGCCTGGTGATACTCTCTAGTCCTTTCATCATGCTGCCTACCAGCTTGCCTGGTTTTGTGTGAAGAAATGCACATGAAACAGAAGCTCACCTTTTTTTCCCCTTACCATGAAACTCATTTTTGCCTTTATTAACTTTATTAAGTGTACTGTTACAGTACCTATTCATCTACTTTTATCAGAATTCCTTAACCTTTCTCATCATCTTTTCTGGACTTAATTAATTTTAACTCTGTTTCCCGAAAATAAAACCCATATCATTTTTAGATTGATCACAGAGTCATAGAGGAATACTGGGTTTTAGTAGAGCGCTTTGGATTCTCATATGCAAAGCACCATATAGAGAAAATGCAAAATTACAACATTATAGCAGTATTTAGCTGTGTACTATTTCTGTTTGGAATTTTTTAATTCTGAAAAGATTGTGTCTGGTCCAATGGAGACCTGTTTTCCTAACATTTTCTTTACTATTACTATCACTGTGTTTATAAAGACATTTGAAATTCACATGAGCAAACGGGTTGAGTGCCTCTTAAAGAACCACTTTGGCTCAGGCCCAAACTGTTTTAAATAATTAGAAAAGTAAATATGGGGCCCCATGGGATATTTTCAAAGGCACAAAGGACAGTTAGGGAACCAACTCCCAGGGCAAATCTAAGCCTCACTGCTGTTTGTGCCATTGAAAATTTCTTTTTGTAGTAGAGCTACATCATTTTATGCAAGCTGAAAAATACAGTCCACAGATACTGGCATGCTTCTGAAGCCTGAATCTTGAAAAACGTCTAATAAAAAAAAGAGAGAGAGGAGGGAGCTGGAACAGTAGATTGTGTCAAGAAGTAAGATTCATAATTGCAGCACAGGAAATGGCAGCAGGTTATGAAAGATTTTTGGCCTGAAATGATATAGTAAAAATCTCTAACCAGCTGGTTAAAGAAACATATTAACAAGCGCCTGAATTTCTACAGACCTTCTGTCTTATTGTATGGGGAGCATTTTCAGCTGAAGAGAATAAGCGAGTGTAAGACAGCAACTTTGATTTTTCTTTTGATAAATACTAGTAATTGCTAGTAATTGTATGTTTGCATTTATTCAACTGGCACTCCGTAGCATCAGGCCGGCAAAACCAGTTTCTCTGGGTCTGTCTAGAAAGCACAATGGAGCTTACCAGAGATGCTCCATCTTGGCCTGGCCTGTGCTTGTGTGCAAACTCAGTAGAGTGCAAAAAGGTGAGAGATGTTGGTTGATGTCCGACTGTGATATAATCACATAGACATGGCCTTGCTTCCGAGCTAACAGAATAAAACCAATTAACAGAGAGGCAGCGTCACAATAGCATCGGGGTACTACTCTGCTTCCAGTGCAGCTTAGCTGTGCTGCTGCCCCCCTCTTCTCACTCTTCCCACTGCATGGTGTGAATATGCCGAAAGAGTGGTTAGGGTTTATATATTTATCCTCTATTAATATGATTGCCTACATGACAGAAAAATATATTATCACCAGAATCCTCCACTTGTTTTGATTCAACTTTTTTTTATTCTGGTCTTATATCATGTTCAAATCCATATCAAATTGCATGTGTTCATAATAATTTGCATAATAAGAAACTTGCATATGTTTTGGTGCCATTGAAATCAACTTCCTTTCACTTTTGGAGCCTGTAAGTTTAAATGTAGTGAAATTGCATTGATATTAAGATATGACAGAGTTAATTAACCGCTTTATTGCATTGTAATGTACAAACAGCAATTCCCTGCAAAGAATCTCTCCTTAAAATGCAGGTAAATTTTGAAATGAGTTCTTTAATTATTAAACATATTCTTGCCTAGTTTATTGCATTATATAAATGGAAGTGAAAAGGAAACATGGACAAAATTGTCTTATTTCAGGAAAAGTTTAATGCAGTGTTATAAAAAAAATTAAAAATCAATAAAGCTTGAGATGGATGGCCTTGCTTTTATGACTAAAACTGTAAAGCTATTTTTAGTGAGTCTTGACATTTGCCATAGTATCTATGATTTATTAATAATGTTGTTGTGATTGTTAATGGAATAACTGCATCACTTAAGCAGCGGGGGATCCTGACTATATGTGGTCGCCGCTGTGTAAACAGGTGTAAATATAAAAAAAGTCTCTAAAAGTCTGTCTCTAAATAATCTTAACAGGCAAGACAGACAATAGATAGTAACCTAAACAGAATTATAGAGCAAGGAAGTGGCTTATCTGTGGTCCCATCATACATAAGGGGAAAAGCTGAAAACAGAAGGCAAATCTCTTGAGTCTCAGCCAAATGAGTCTTAGGCCAGTGGCTGTTCATTAGTCCATTCTGTCTCTGACATGTTTTAGGCTTACTTCTTGATCCTGCCTGACAACTATTGATTTGGAAGCAATCTGCACCAATCAAAATTTAGCAGATCAGTTTTAAAGGTTATTTTTAATCTTTGTGGTTGCACAGAAAACCTTCCAAATTCACAGAACTGCAGTAATAAGGAAACACTAATATACAGCCTCAAAGAAAAACAAATTTTTTACTGATCATATAGATATATGCTGACAGATTTACTTGTGATACTATCAAACTTCATGTTAAGTATACGCTCACTCTGAACATCTACTTTGACCATGTCCTGTGTGACATAGGCGTGTTTTGTTCTGCTTGATGGTGGTGGTTGTTGGCTGACCTCAGAGATGGTGTTGGGTGGGTATTAATACAGTTACTTCTGCTTTACACTAAATTAGGAAGCCACCAAATGTCCCTTTTTTTAGTGATAAATAAAGCAGTAGAAGCAAGTGTTTGTCTGTACAAGGCCCAAGTAGAATTTTACCTGGCTAGCCAAAAGGGCCTGCCTCGAAATTGACTGCAAATTCAGAGACTGATGCATCTATTTGGTGCAGTTGTCCACCTGAAGATATCTAGAAATGGGAAATAAAAGTAACCAGAGAGCAAGGGAAACAGTGTGAATGTAATCCTGGGAGGAAGACCTGTTAGAGAATGGGAAACTTGTTTTGTGAAGAGAATTTGCTGGAGCACCAGACTTGGAAACTTATAGGCAGGAAACTCTTCCAATACCTTTCCTACTGGCTTCTGGGAACTTTGTTCTTCTTATACATTTCTAATGAACAGGATGACTCCATGGAAATAACTTGAGTCACGCAATACATTTCTCTTTCAAATGGAAACAAAACGTCTTGGATATTAGCTAACATTTAAAAGGTGGTTGAAGAGGATTAAAGGGCTTTAAAGTATGGGACCAAAAGGACACTTTCATGTGAGGAAAGGCCACAAAAGATTTGGGAATCTTGGAAGAAAAGACTGCAAATCCCTACATCAATTTATGGCATGACTTAATGCTGATAAGGACAGGAAGAGATGAGCTCCCCTGTGATTAGAGTCAGGAGTCTTCCATTGACACATTCTGGTTCTTGTGAACTTTTCCCTAGAGGCACTTACTGTGGGATAAACTGTACAAGTGGAGCTTAAAGATCACATCAGAAATAAGCAGGGTTGGGTGCTGCACCCATCAGAGTGAATGACAGCATCCCTGGGAATTCAGTGCTGTGCAGATTATACTTCAGCGGGAGATAAGGAGCCTTTCAGAATATAAATTGCAGAAGGACGGGACATTTTCTACCTTTGGGATGCAAAGTGTGTTACAGCATATTACAGTCCATGTTTTAAAAGGTGTATTTTGTGCATTTTTAATAAAGAAAACACAACAGTGAAAAAATTTTGTTTGCTTGTTGTGACACAGTGGAATGATAACCTGTATTACAAAACCCTTCACATGGGAGGTGGGTATGCTGAATGAAAGCCTACACACCACTACACTAGTGAGAATTTGGTATGAGCAAAATAAATGGGATTCTCAACTGAATGCCTTGAAAACAGAAATTTATTATGTAAACATGAAGGAAGCATAAAGGTAATAAGGGCAGCATTTCCCTTCTGGAGAAAAACATCACATGTAAAATGTGCCTGCAGACTCAAAGGAATTGCTGTTTAGCTTCTGCCTGCAAACACTGACATATTAATTGAATTTCTCATCAGGAAGTTATTCCAGACTCCTCATTCACCTAGTTATAATCCGTCTGATGTAGCAGTTGCTATGGTAACAGCTGTTTCAACATTTAAACCTATATAAATATTGCTGGATATAGACTTCTTTGATAACACAGTTAACTTGTGTAACTGTTACTCCTCGGAAGAAAATTACTGTCAATATTAATAATCAGATCAAACAAATTTGCAAGAATTTGCTTCTGAGCCAGGGAAAAGCTGGTTGCATAAAGCAAGCCTGACCCCTGGTGGCTCTTTCTGTTATACACAAATGCATTTTTTATATTCGATACACATCCAACTTTATTTAAAATAGTCTTTTTAATTCTCTCTGCATAAGGAATTTTAGTTTTCTAAAATCGTCCCCTCTTTCTTATTTTCTCCTTTTTTTCTGTATATTGTGAACAACTGTATAGGGCTCATAGCTCATATTACGTCACATAAGCACATCCTTAGAAAAAACATACTCAGAATTTGGGCTTTCAGTTATAACTTCCCTATAACATTTAGGAAAAATTCAGTGGCACAAATTGGCTAGTTAGGCATGCTGATGGACAGATTCAGGGGAGAACAAGGCCTTTTTATTCCTTTTAAAATACCCTTTGCAATTTTTTGAGGTGGAGAATGAATGAATATGTAACAAATAATCTCCTCCAGGCAGAGCCTATCTGAAGCTTACGTCTTATTAAGCATCATGCATATGGCCAGTACTTAAAAATGCCATAAATAAATCCAGCAATAGGACACACATAAATCCTGTATGATACCTATTCTCCAGGCACTAGCAAGGACACAGCAAAATCATGGGGGAACTGCAGGTGCACTGCAGCACTGGTAATTCCTGAAAGCATTGTGCCTGTCAGCTCTCAAGGGCAGACGGAAAGTCTCAGTGTCATGGAAAGGATTTCTCCAATGACAAGTAGTTTGTATGTCTCCTTTGTGGGGGTATAGCATAAACTCCCTCTGTTTAGTTCAGTAGCAAATGTGAGAGAAAGAGAGCAGAGCTTTAACTCCCCTCCCTCCTGCTCCACTTTCCTTAGAAAAGTGTTATGCTGATAGCTTTATTAACTCTGAAACTGCCTATACAGCTGTGGACTGCAAGGACTGGATCTCCTGTGTAGCCATGGAAGAGACACAAAGGTTTCCTTGTGACCACTCGTTCTTTTTTTGTCCCTACAAAAGACCAGTCACAATGTAGTGTGCTGTTAATAGCTGAAGCACAAGATGTGGTAATGTAAATGAAGCCTGAGCAGCTGAATCTAAGGTTTGGGGGAAAATGGGGTCTAAATGGTTGTGCTTTATCTCTCTTATTGAGTCACTGCCACACGACTCTTCTGGCTTAATCCCTTCATAACATTTTATGCAGAGGCACCGTGTTCAGTTGCTTAAACAGGAATTGATTATGAGCTGTATATGCTCAGAGGTGCTTGCATGTGAATATGGCTTTGTTATTACTCTGTCCTCAAGTAGATTTTCACCTGCCCATGTGAGAGACACTGAGGTATTTTGGCAAAGTGCTTCATTGCAGGGCTTTACCTCCCAGTCCTTGAGCTAACATCACTCTCTTTCATTAGCATGTATCAAACTGCACTTTTTGTTTATTAAGTGATTATTAAAAGCCTGCAAAATATCAAAGTGGAAGCAAAGAAGCATCGTTGAAGCTGTGTGTGTGGTAAAGATCCAAATAGCTCTAGCTTTTTTGAAGAGAGGAGGGTGGGGGCCCCCTGAAAAGTGCACGAGTGCCATGAATGTCTCTTCTGTTTGTTAGCTGTCCAGTGGTGTCAGTGAAGCTCCTATCTGTGACAGGCAGACCAGACAGACAACATTGTGTTTTCTGTTTTTATTCCTGCCTTGTCTTCAGTTTGAAGTCTGTAGATTCCAGTGTTAGGATAAGATAGGACTAAGTAAATGGTCTCATGGATCCTGCTCTTCTAGGACATGGGAGTTCATGATGCAGGTATTAGATATATTTCACATTTTGCTACCATGGAAAAATGACTCTGAGATGAAAGCAAAAGGTGAGAATACTTTGTTAGCATGGAGACAAGCCACTGCAAAGATTTGGACTTATTTCTAGATATAAACTCTGTGGCCTGCGTAGAGTTTCTAATTTGCAGTTTTTTCTGTGTCAGCTCACCAAGGTGAGGGAACAGTAATAGTACAGGCTGATGCTATAGAGCCTGTGGAAAAAGAAGGTAGGAAGAAAGTCGAGCTTGCTGATGCTATGCAAAAAGCAAAAAGGAGGAGGGCAAGGGGAAACCTTTTCATTAAGGCTGCTGCAGAATCATTCAAAGAACAAATCATGCTTCTTAAGCCTCTTCAGCATTTTCCTGAGGGTGAGCCAGGGGCAGAAGCTGCTCTGATCAAAATGGGAAAAAGCAGTCCATCATACTTAATGACTGCAGGTCCCATTAGCTGGTGCTAGTGGAGAGAAAAGGGTAACACCCCTCCTCCCCACATCTCTTCACTTTCCTGATAAGTGGGGGATGGCCCTGAATAAAGGCCACTTTCCTCTCGTGGTCTTATGGTCTGTACTTATCTAGACAAAGCTCACCTGCTTCTGGTACCAGGCTTCAAATTGCTGCTCATCATTTACCATTGCAGAACTGAACAGTTTTAGGACACCTGACATCTTCATCATATTGTTTACAATCTTCCAGAAAAGAATTTCTGTTCTTCACCTCACATTCTGCTAACCTGGGTGTCCATGGCTCCTAAAGTGGAGAGCTACTGGATGGAAGCATCTGGGATAAAGAGGACCACAGTAAATTATTTTTGTTACAGGAGTGTGGATATGTGAGAAGGTAATAGGCTAACATGGTCTGAAGTCACTGAAATTGTAGTTCTGGTTACAAGGAGTCATACACAGCAAGGAACAAATATGGTGGGCTGCATTTTCACCACCAGCTAAAGAGTAGGATGTCCCAATTCCACTTCTGGTGAAAACTGGTCCTCTAAATCCCTCAGCTGCCCTGAACCGCCCCCCCCCCCCGACACATGTCTGCCTATAAGAAGAATGTCTTTTGAGAGTAATTTCGTGAGAAAGCTTGCATGTAACTAAGCACAAACCTGCAGGATCGTTAAAGGCACATGGAAGCATATGGGAATTCTCTAGTTCCAAGTTTCAGCAGCCTTTATACCACTCAGGGACCCTTGAGAATCAGGCTAGAGCAGTTAGAAATACTGACTTTGAAGAAATTCATCCATCAGTGAACTCTTCATTAGCAGTTCATAATTAATAGTTTTCAATTATGTCTGTATTCCAGAGCAGCTCATAGTTGCATTTTTCAGTTTGCATCTCCATGTCAGCATGTCCTGTGTTCCTTCAGAGAAGCATACATTTTGAAGCAAGCAGTCCAGATGCTGATATCTTTCAGTTGCTCCCTATATAGTCACCATAAAGTTATTGTCTGCAGGGGTTGGTGAACTCACAGAATCACAACTGAGGTTGGGGGGACCTCTGGAGATCGTCTTGTCCAATCCCCTGCTCAAAGCAGGGTCAACTACAGTAGGTTGCTGAGGACATTGTGCAGCCAGGTTTTTAAAGGTGGAGACTCCATAACCTTTCTGGGCAACTTGTTCAAGTGGTTGACCACTCTCACCATAAAAAGTTTTTTCTTATGTTTAAAAGCAATTTCCTGTGTTTCAATTTGTGCCCATTGCCTCTTGTCCTTTCACTGGGCACCACTGAAAATTGTCTGGCTCCATTTTCTTTACTCCCTCCCACCAGATTTTTATGCACACTGATAAGACGTCCCCCTCAAACTGGTCTCTTCTCCAAACTAAACAGTCCCAGCTCTTCCTGACTGGGAACTCAGGACATTTGAAATCAGTGCTGGAATTGACAACTTTGAGCAAATCAGTGAAATTCTGTGCTGTGTCTCTAGAGTAGAAGCATGGAAGTCATGACCCAGAAGGAAGATAGATTAAAGTAACTTCAAGATACTTTCGTGCTCCTTTAACCTTTGATTGCCCTGGGGCCTGGTGAAAGCTCCAGTGTAATCTGTTCAGCTCAAATCGTGGCTCCTCTGCACTGTCCTAAGGGGATGTGAAATAAGATAGCATGAAATAGAAATGTCATGGCTGAAATAGCCATGGTGCTTTTCCTCTTGTGCCCACTCCAAACTCTAGCACACTCCTTACACTAGACCTTGAGAAAGGATATTAGGAGCAAGGCTTATGGCTTCCTTTCATAATGCCTCTACTAAAGAAACCTTACTTGGCGTGAGGGATTTTTAGGGCCCCTTTACACCTTTGCATTCCTTTTGCATGAATAAAAGTGAAGATGAGGCTTTTCTGTCTAATCTCTCTCAGTTTCAGGTATAAAATGCTTTTATTTTTTCTTGTCCCTACATTGTAAATTTTTTGGATTGAGGACTGATTTATTACATGGGTTGGGCCTAGAGCGGGGAGCCCAGTTTTCTCTGGGGGTTCCTAACAATGTTGGAAAGTAAATAATTAGGACAGTTGATTCATATCCTCAATACCTGACTTTGTATTAGTTCATTTTAGCTTTTGGGGGGCCTGACATGGTGGGGGGAGAGAGGGGCAGAAAATCACTCATTTTCCCTACAGTGCCTTCTGGTTGTGAGGGTATCATCTAGAAGTGCCCCCACAGTGACAACATAAATGCAAACTTCTAGAAACATTTCATTAGGAGCTCTCTGTTTGAAGGCTGCTGCGATGAGGTGATAATGCTTTCCTCTCATGCTCCTCATGTCAAGCTGGACTTGCATCTCCTTGTGCTGGTAAACTTGATGCAGGTCATCTTGGCAGTTGTTGAATTAAAGGAATGTTAGGAGAGTTACATAGTCTTTCAATTCTTCTCTAGTAGGGATACTTTTCTGTCTTTTTGCCAAATGACTATTCCTTAAGATGGTTTACATTAAACAAAACAAAACAACAACAAAAGCCTTTCAAATGTTTGTAAGGTAGCCCACCTCAGGATCTGGAGTGTGCTTGAATAAGAACTAATTAAAGATCAGTATACAAAAAGTGAGAAAATCAGGATTTTTCCTTGGTCTGGTGACATGTTTGTTTCCCTTTAGTCTTTAACAATAATACAGATGCCATGTTAAATGTTACACTTTTACACAGTTACTCAATATTTGTCAATATTCCCATTGTTATTTGAATCATATGTCCTACTCTTGTATTCATGCAGCAGTTAAAGTTGTGACTGCTGGATTATAGCAGTCTTTATCATCATAACTGAATTTTTTACCTTGATTTAACTCAAAAATTTTAATGCTCCATTAATGTATGGTACATTGGATATAAGACAGATGATGATTGTCGGAGGACGCAGGAGTGGGAGGCGGACCCGGAGTAACGACGGAGTCTCAATATGAGTATGATCGTTCTCCCCTTTATTAGAGCTTACACAAAGTATATATATGGATAAGCAATAAGCATGCGCTAGCAATAGTTACATGATTGGCTACAGTTTCTGTCCACGCGCATAAAGCGGATACATGATTGGTGCAAGGTTGCTGTCCACGCTCCATCGACATTTATGGAACCTAGTTCCGTTTAGACTTGTTTACCAGTTTTGTGAATACCTTCTTTTGTAGTGCTCAAGGCCGCTGCAAGGCCGCTTTCAGGCTCGCTTGCCTTGGCCTAGATTCCTTCCTCTACCCTGAAGACGGGATTGCTCATCCCAATCAAAGCATGCCCTCTCTCGCTTAACCATCCCCCTAACCATTCCTCCATCAGATGATATTTGAATGAGCTCATATTTCTTGATCTTTTCATCTCTATGCATATGCATAGAATAGAAATATGGTCTTGAGGCCAACAAAAGTTGGAAAGATAATGGAGAGTAAAGGATTATTTGAAACTATTTATTAAAATATTGGAGAAGGAAAGTATTAATGAAGGTATCCTTGAAATCTAATGATATTGAAATGAAAATAAACACTGACAGCAGAAGAGAAATATTTGGTGACACAATCAATGATTTCTAAGTTAAGATTGTGATCTCACAAGAATTAATTTCATTCATTTCCAGTTTAATCATAAGAAATCAAAAGGTCTTTGTCTTCCATCCGTGAAGAAGTTCTCTCTCTTCCCTGATGTTGGAGGCAAAATTCAAAAAGTAAGTTAGTATCTATGTTGAACTAAAACTGGTTTGGATATTTTTTTCATATTTTCTTCTGAAGGCTACTGAAGCCTGGAAAAAGTAAGCAAATCTTGAAAAACTGGCAAATACTTCTCTGCAAATCAGAGATGGCAAGTGCTGTTTCCTCTCTCCATGGTGATTATGACCTGCACTAAAAAAGATCAAACTATAATTACATTACCCATCTAAAAAATTGTCAGAATTAGTATACAGGTAAATAAGATTCTCTTGCATCATTCCTTGCTAAGATTTTTCACTAGCCTGTAGCAATTTGGAAAGCCAGCTTTACCTGTGTTCACTCTCTTTTTTCAGACCTCATGTTCTAGCTTTTGTGCCTTTGACTCTTCTTGGGATGAAATCAAGTGACCCTCCCTCACTTTGACTAAGTCTGCAGTAAGCAGCCCAGACTGAGTTTAGTGGTTAGACAGCTCCTAATCCAAGGTAGCAGTAAGAATACAGAAGCTAGGAAAAAAGATTTTAAAACAACAGTCTCGGTATATCCCTGAAATAGTGTCTCCTTTTCCTAAAGGCAAGCAGACCTACCTTTTTCAACCCCCTCCAGCCAATAGCTGCTTAGACATGCCTCTGTATTTCCAGGTGTTTTTTCCTGATAAAGAAATATTAACTTTTTATGCAGCCAGAATTGCTTTATCTCTTCAGTTCATGAAGGACAATTAGGTGGGCTTACTGACAGGCTGAGACAGTCCCCCTAGGGCTAGTGAATCTCCTGTCACCCAAGCATTTGCCAAGAGATGCCCTATCCTCTCACTGATTGTCCACCTTGCTCATTGCTCATATACCATATTGTTTCAACCCTAATCTCAGTGGAAGGATCTGATGCTTAATCCCTGTATCAAATGTGTAAGAATCGGGTCAATAGCCATATTAACAGTTAATTGCAGTGCATTGCCAATTTGGTCTATACAAGTCATTCAGGTAAAACGTGTTTTCCTGAAAGATCAGGCACACACACCCCTGAAGCCTACTGAATTTTTCCAAGACAAGCCCTAACACTCTATTTTAAAATTCAGTGGGTAAAAATAGCTCCTTATTTAGTTTGTTCTCTCCCTGTGAGCTAGTGTGTAGTACATAGTTGACCGACATATGAGCAATTGCTTCAGTGCTCTTGTTCTTCTGATTTTTTCAGGCTTTTCACAGAGATATTAGAACAGTCTTGGTTTCTAGCTTATTCTTTTGGGGGTTTATTCTGAGTTTATGACCAAAGCAACAGAGTGACATACAGCAGAGCACAGAGCAGCACGATGAACAGCTGGTGTGTGTTTGTTCTCTCATCCTCTCCTCAGGGGGACGAGTGTTGCGCAGCAGAATGTTTTTGTTTGGAATTATTTTTAATACCGTGCTAATAAGAGAGAAGGGAAGGTAGAAGCAGCTAGTAGCTAGTAGCTAGCAGCAGAAGGTAGAAGTTTGGTGTTCAGAGTATGAACAGTGAGAGTGGCTATATCCTTGTTTTCTTGCTTACCCCAAGCGTTGAACAAGCCTCTAGGAAATATCTGTCTACCTCGCAGACAGGTTTTTCTCTTTGTAGAGAATGTGTTACAGATACCGTCCCTTAGCTGCTCTAGGGAGATAAAGCTGATCATTTTCTGTTTTTTTAGTAGAACAATCTGAAGGAAAGTCCAAAAAAATTGAATTTCTCTGTCTCCAGATCCATAAATGGCTATTTTTCCAAGGAAAGGGTATGCTCCTAAATACAGAGAAATAGCACTGCTATTTCAGTGAAGCCAATGACAATTATACTTATTTATAGTAGAATCTCTGTGTCTGGAACAAGATGAAAATTGAACAGGAAGTAGCAGTGAGAATTGTTCTTTTGGAAATGAACTTTGGAGCCATTACATATTGTCCATGGCATCCTGTACAGAGCAGTAGAAATGGAACAGAATGAGATTACTGCCATTTTATTCTCAGATACTTCTTCTTTCTATCAAAGGGTATTTTCTAAGCTAAACCTCATAGTCTTTAATCAGGCAAAATTTGATTCCATTGTCCTTATATTGTATTGCTATAGCAACACAACGTGAAATGGTGTATTGGGCTGGCTATCACCAGCTGTTTCCCCCTTCACCCCCAGTGTGACCAGACTCCGTCACAGACTCCGCACTCCCCCAAGTGTGGGGACCAGTGCCTCCTGATGCAGCTAGCAATGCCAGTTAGCTCTGCAAAGGAGTCTGTGATGAACCAGAATAATCACATGGATGCTTTGACAAGTTTATACTTCCACAGCTACTGGAGCACACCAGAGGACCTGTTAGTCTAGAATAACCACGTGCAGCATGGAGCAAATGATCTCCAGGAGCTATGTCTCTCTTTATACTCTCCAAATGCCTGATTCACAGGGGCTATCTAGAGCTAGCTTGAGACTAGCTGGCTCAGGTATGAGAAGCAGTGCACCTGTGGCAGCTGAGGCCTTACGGCTCAGCACGTACCTGTGGTGGAGGCAAGGCAGTACAGACTGAGAGTAGCTGCGCTGCTGTAGACATGCTGCTCTCCTTGCCGGACACGGGTAGGTTATGCCTGCCTGAGCTGCAGTGATGCCTCTGTGCTGACTTTTCCCTCTAGACTTAAGTTTTCCCAATGTTCCCTGCAAAGCAGAAGAGGCTGGTGTGCACTCAGTGCACAGTACTGGGCCAGCACAGTCTGGCCTAGTTTTACTTCTCCTAAACAAATATGCTAGTAAGCTGTCTTTTCTATTCTAGAAGAGTAATAAGGAATCTTTCTGGAGTGAAACTTTATCCGTGGCAGAATAATTACAGTGAATTAGCTGGGGTACCTTTCCAAGGCAGCAGTTCCCAGGCACTTGCTTTGAAAAATGTACCTTTGCAAATGTGAAAAGGACCATTTCTGTCAATCCGCTATTGATTACAGAAAATTGTTGAGTTCTAGTTTTACCCTCAAACATTTGTCTCTCTGCTGCCTTGTTTTGGAAGATGAAGCTTCAGAGAAACTGAACAGTAGGTCTTATTGATATCAACTCTATTTTACCTAACAGCTCATTTACCCTCTTCCTCTCTCTCTGCCTCCCTCCCTCCCCTTTCCTTGCTGCTGCTGGCAAACTAATTAGGCTGCTCCCTCAAGAAAAATTCATCTAAGGCCATAATAGCCATATCAGATGGAATCTAGGATAAAACTCTCCACAGCATAGCCTTATAAGTGCCTCTCAGCTTGTAATAACGTTTCCCTGCCTGCTTTCCTTTTATTCCTCACTTTGCAGGGAGAATTCTCTCATCCTGTGTTCTATGTGAGTGTTAAGTAAATTAATTAAAAGAAATTATGATGTGTGTTTCCTAAAATATGCCTCTTTATTTCCCTTTATTCCTCTTTTTATTTATACATTTTCAAGGTGCTGAATCTGAAGTTTTGTCCAACAAAAACACATTGTATATTTGTATATCTTTCCTTTTGTAAGTCCTTAACCTTCTGTTAGACCAATATATTAAAATTCTTCAGACACAGAGTAGCAATATTCATAATCTCCAGTTCATTATCTTAATTAGATCTGTCTTATATTATCCCACAGTTTATTCTCATTACTTTAAAGGTGATCAGCCTTAGAAGGGAATGTGAGCAGAATTCAGTGAATTCTATTGTGGCAACATTTCTCTGATCTGGCTTTGGATCTTTCAGGTGCAATAATGGTAATGCTGCTGGTGCAGTTAATTAAATTGCATTTGAATGGTATGAATATTCATTTTGGGGAATGAACACAGGATTAACTCACAGGGGTAAAATGTCTTCAATGGCCCAAGGATGTGAAGTGCAGCCTGGATCCCCATTAAAACACAAATGAATCATTAAAAATGATGGAAATTCAAAATCCTCCCACCCCACAAACTATTAGCAAAGTTTTGCCCAGGTCGAGCGTGTCTCCTCAGGTGGCAACAGACATTAATGTTCATCCTTTGGTGACAAATTATATCACATATTCTTGACATACAGTTCTGCCCAAGAGCTAATACCCTGTGCTAAATCTTCATTAAATAATTAAGAAGGGCTACTGGCTTTTTAAAGTTCTCAGATTATAGTGCTATATCAGTAAGATCCAGGTTACTTTTAATAGCTTTCTGTGGATGATAAAAATTGGTTTCCCAGAAAGTGATTGTGACATCTAGGATGCTGCTCAGGAGGGTACAGACAAGAAGAACTGCTGAGACCTTTGATAATGAAGCTCTCTATACCCAAATCTGTCAAACCCCAGGATTTTAATATTCTGGGCAAGGATGTTAAAGATGTATCTTTTCTTTGTTTTGTGAATAGCACCACTGAATATATCAAAGTGGTGCCTATTTTTTCCCAAAATTTATTAGTTGTCATTTTTTCTGAACAAAGGAAACATCAAATAATGAACAGCTTTTGTAAAGCTTATCGGGTACTGCAGGATGCTTAAAAAAATGAGACTACAAACTAGAGATAAAGCCTCTTTGGCACAGGAACATTTTGTGAAGTTTAATGGGCATTTGCCAGAGAATATTTTCCTGGCTGTTAGCTAGTTGCTAGGGGAATTCACAGGATGCATGTTCTAGAATAAAATGCTCTGTGAGTAAACTGGGGTCAGTTAAGGTAATTTGCATGGTGCTTTTGACTGGAGCACCAGGGAAGCCCAGGCTTGCTGTACAGTCAGAGATACTGCACTGATGTGTGGCCTCTCCTTCCTCAAACCCCATATATGTCCTTCTTATGTGAGACACTTCTAGTTTGCAGTCTGCACTAGACATCTGCCTGGGAAAACCCAAATTCACTCTCATCACTTGTCCCATGGAACACAGGATGTGGCCTTCTTTGTGCAATCGCCTTGATATGAGAGAAACGGTAGTATTGTCTCCTTGCTGTCCAAGCTGTATCACTGAATAAAATAAACAGGAGCTTTTCACAGTGAGAACTCCTTCTTAAACAGTAAGGTAGATAAGAGTAGAAGGATTCTACTGACTCCGTTTCTCCTTGGGTTTGCTGAAGAGGAGATATGGGCAGATGCTCTTTCTTTTTACAGTGGAGTCTCTAAACTAAACTGCTTCATTTTGGCCAGGTGGGATAGGAAAAAGGAGTTCTGTCCCTGGCCTTGCAGTTGCTTATATTCAAGAAGAAATCTTTTTGCTCGACTCCTGTGAATCCTTTGGAATTGATCTAAATTTTGAAAATAGTATCATAAGAATAAATAAAGGAAAGATTAAAAATAATGAAAAGCTACTATTAATATTTAATTTATTTTTATTAGCAGCATTATTTTTTGGTTTTTAGGTGAAGAAATGAAATAAATAACTCAGAGTTATTCTCTATAGATACAGTATGAAAAAAAAGTCTTAGTTTGACTTATAGTGAACAACTAAGGGTCCTAAACATAGGTGCCTAGTGTCATTGGAGATGCTGTAATGTAGGTGTCCAACCCCCTACTCAAGCAGGCTCAGCTACAGCAGATTGCCCAGGACCCTGTCCATTTAGGTTTTGAATATCTCCAGAGATGGAGACTCCACAACCTCTCTGGGCAATCTGTTCCAATGTTCAACCAACCTCAGAGTGAAGAAGTGTTTTCTTATGTTCAAATAGATTTTCCTGTGTTTCAGGTTGTGCCCGTTGCCTCTTGACCTGTCACTAGGCACCACTGAGAAGAATCTGGCCCAGTCCTCCCTATACCCTCCCTTCAGATATTTATATGCATTGATAAGATCCCCCTGAGCCTTCCCTTCGCCAGGCTGAACAATCTCATCTTTCTCAGACTTTCCTTGTATGACATGTGCTGCAGTCCCTTAATTATCTTTGTGGCCCTTTGCTGGACTTGCTCCAGTAAGTCCATGTCTTTCTTATATTGGGGAGCCCAGAACTGGTCAGAGCACTCCAGATGTGGTCTCATTAGTGCTGAGTAGAGGGGAAGGATCACCTCCCTCAGCCTGCCAGCAATGCTCTTTTGATGCAGCCCAGGAGACCTCTGGCCTTCTTTGCCACAAGGGCACATTGCTGGCCCATGTTCAACTTGTTGTCCACCAGGACTCCCAGGTCTTTCTCTGCAGAGCTGCTTTCCAGCAGGTCAGCCCACAGCCTGTACTGCTGCATGGGGTTATTCCTCCCTAGGTGCAGGACTCTGCACTTGCCTTTGTTGAACTTCATGAAGTTGCTCTTGGCCCATTTTTCCAGCCTGTCAAGTTCCTCTGAATAGCAGTGCGACCATCTGTTGTATCAGACACGCCTCCCAGTTTCGTATCGTCTGCAAACTTGCTGAAGGTGCATTTTGTCCCATCGTCCAGGTCATTAATAAAGAGGTTAAACAGCATTGACCCCAGTGTTGACCGCTGGGGGACACCACTAGTGACTGGCCTCCAGCTGGACTTTGTGCCATTAATCACCACCCTCAACCCTCTGGCAGTTCAGCCAGTTTTCAATTCGACTTACTGACCACGTCTCTAGCACAAACTTCATCAGCTTGTCTGTGAGATTATTATGGGAGATAGATAGTGTCAAAAGCCTTCCTAAAGTCAAGGTAAACAACATCCACTGCTCTCCCTAATCCACCAAGCCAGTCATTTCATCATACCAGGTTGGGTAAGCACAATTTCCCCTTCACTCTGGATTGTCTTTGACATCTTAGTTCTTATTTAGAAAAACTGTCTGGGTGTAGGGGCACTCAGTCTTTTCTGAAATCAAACTCCTTCAGTATCTAAATACCAACAGAAAGCCACTTGAGAAAATCTCTACCATAGCACATTAGTGCAAATGTATGCTACATGCAGACTCTACCGAGTAACATGAGGGTTTAATTTGGCCTGCTAATTAGACTGGAGAAGGAGACGGTGGCCAGACAGCAGCTGTGGGAGGAAAGAATGAAAAAACTCAGACTTTTTGTTCATCTGGTCATGCTTTTCATCTTTGTTTGACTGTAATCTGGCAATTATTGTGCATACGTTTGTGTTCTTTAAAATTTACCCTGCAGGTGAATCCAGTAAGTAAGGAACTGCTGTTTCTTTCCCTCCCCTGTGGTTTCAGCCCACTGTGAAGGCTGGGCTTAAGGTGATAGGGTACCTGACCTTGCATTAGTGCCAACTGTTTTCCTTAGGCTTTCTTTGGAAGACTAATCACATTAATTTATTCATGGAATGTCACAGTGCTCAGTTCAGAGAAGGAGCATGCCTTTTGTACCCTGCTTCTGTTCTGTATATTTTTGTGGAGTCCATGTGTCTACTGCCTGATAGCTAGTCCCACTGATAGTCTGATTTAATAAGAGGGAAGAATGATATGGCTGCATCCTGCCCATTTTGCCCTTAGGAAGTAGATTTTTATTTGCCATCAGATGTCACTGATGGAGCATTTGGCTTCCTTTCATCAAGTGACAATTGCAGTTTTAAGAGTACAGTACAGAGTGCCACTTTAAACCCAAATGTCTCAATTCACAAATGAGGGAAGGATAAAGTTGTGCAGCTGGAGGATGCAATTTCTTCTCAGCAGCTGTCATTGAAAAGGCATGTGAATGCTCTAGATGTCAGGTGTCATAAATGCTCCATCCAGGGCTTGTCACATGCTTAGTAATATCATGTGAAGTGTTGGATAAAAGTTTCTGTATACATTAGAATACTTCTGAAGACCAGTTTTCCTGGAAATTTGCTATATTGAAATTTTATGAAGTGAGAAATTAATATAAGTGAGATCAACAGCAAGCTCTGTATGTTTTATCGGAGTCACAGAGCCTTTTTATGTCACTCAAATCAAAATGTGTGACTTTGGTAGAAAACTTTCCATGAAAACTCCTCTGTCCCTACCCCCAACTCCCAGACTCACTAGATATACCTACAAGGTGTCACCTGCACCTTCTCAAGAGAGATGCATGTATGTAGTGATGGCCATGGATTCAATGGAGAAGAAACAGTATTCCAACATAAAATAAGACTTTACATGGGGAAAATGTTATACTGCATGCCCTATGTATACTATACTAGTAGTTTTCAAAGTTTTCCTTATACTGCTCTTTCTCTTTTCTCCTCCTTATCTCACACACCTCATCACTGGGGTAGAAGAAAAGGAGGGCAACTGAAGCCATGAAGAGCATCCAGGTCATTCTTCTCCCCCGAGGCCCTTCGTTGGAGAATTTCAATGGTTGGGAGAGCTGGTGTGTGAAGGTGACTGGGAGCTGTGGCTAAGGATCCTACGTCTCAGATCTATGATTGGTACATTAGGTGCCCCAGCTTGCCTGGGGAGTGGTTCCCAAAGTTGCCTATAGATTGCTTTCCAGAAAGTAGGTGGGTACTGAATTTTCATGATGTTCCTTACTCTGGCCCCTCTCCTCTTTCTAGAATATTTTTGTTGTGATCTGTACTTGAGAACCACTGTAGTATCCACATGTAGGAAACAAGCACTGATTAAATCAGTGAAGAACATCAACTTAGTAATTGTTGAGGTGTGATGCCTGGTGACAGCTGGGCCAAGGAAAGGTTGAGGTTTGAATCTTATTTACTGATCTGTTTGGCCTTGGACTCTGGTGTTAACATACAGGTTTTCTGTAATGTCCTGGTCCTTTCTTGTTGGGACTGGTTGGCTTTCTGTGCATATTAGTTCTGTCAACTATTGCAATCAGAATGTCTTTTCCTATTCCAGCTGGCAGTTGCTAAAGCTACGCAAAACAGAAATGAATATACAGAAGAACACTTTCATTTGTTGTTATGTCAAGTGAGGATGTAACACTAGAAACATAAGGATGTTTATTGATGCAGAGGCCACCAGACACTGAGTGCTGGAATTCTGCTCAAAGGAACCAAGCCGGATGGGAAGAGAAAAGAAATCCCCAGCTGTCAAGTGTCACATCATTATAGGTGAGTCTAAAGGATAAGAAGTGGCATCTCTGAGCCTTCCAGTCCATTAGTGCCTCTGCACTAGGAATCCTTTGATGACATGTGCCTGTGGTTCATTTAATCTGTTTTGCATCTTTTTAGATGAAGATTAGGAAAAAGTTAGATACATTGTGCCTCCCTGCATTGAGTTCACATCAGATTTTATGAGGCAAGAAGAACTGGGCACCATTACACTGTTCTCCCTTCTATCTCATGATTATAGGAGACTTAAAGAGTTTAAATCAAGGCCAACAAGGAGTGAGCTATAGAATTACCAGTACCACTTAACTTTTTTTTATTGCTCACCATGAGTCCACGAATATTGTGGATGGCTGAAGTAATCATTATTTGTGTGGAAGGAAAACTCATGATTTTAATTAGTGCCTTCACAGAACGCAACTGATTCATGGTGCTGTAATTACTGCCTTGGTTTAGATCAGAGAGGAATTCAAGATAGTAGCTTTTTATGATAATGATCTTTGCACATTTGTCAATAAAAAGGGGCCAATTTGTATTATCATCAGAGAAGCTCAGGCAGTTCAACTTACCTGAAATGCTACTCATTGTTCATTCAGAATTGGACTAATAAAAAATAAGGTTGCCCCAGACAAAACCCCTTTGGAATTTCATGGCTTCAAAATCCAGTTTGACTGAATTTTACAGAAAATTATCAGAATAAATTGTAAAAAATTACTTGTAACTGCAAAAAAATTATTTGCTATTTCCTGTTGTTATGAAGCAATCACAATGATATGCTTTAATTTTTTTTTCTTATTGCTTTCAGCATCTTAGATGTTGTGAAGTATTCGTTTACCTACCATTAAGACTCCTCTTGAATTTTCCACCCTTTCTCCAATTGACAGCATTTCATTATTTAGAGGAGCACTACATACAGTATTTAAAATGTTTTTAGATCACACATGATGAACTGAATTAACATGACTTTATTTCTTTTGATAGCTGCCTTTAAGATTGTTGGTGTGTTTCCTTTAGTAAAGGCTGGCAATTTTTTTTTTTTAAGCTGATCATAGTTTTTCAAAATGTTCACCTTTTGAGATAAAGTTTTGGGGACTAGATTTTGACTGATGCTTTGGGCATGAATCATCTTTGGAATATCTATTCCAAAGAAATGACTTCTCTCCTCACTTCTTAAGTTAATGTACAGTGCAATAACCAAGAGCAATTCCTTCACTGTAAAAAGAAAATGTCATGCACTCTGCCTCTTAAGTGTTAGCCATTGAAATAGGCAGATCTGTGACAGTTCTAGCCTTATTCCCTGGGCAGGTTGTTACAAGTTTCTTTGTTGATTCTTTTGTATGGAAATCATAAATTAATCTGTAAGATATTTTTCCTGTTGAATGTATTGGGTATTATAGTCTTTGAGGAATAATATCTGATAACATAAAAGATGGTTTTCTTAATAGTCCAAGAAAAGGTTGTGTGTACAAAGTTATTTTGGGGATTTCCAAAGACTGTCCTATGCCTAATAAACCTTAATGAATATAAACTTAATGAACAACAAGTATTGCATTTATGTTGAGTATAAGATTTATTTACCCTTTATGCAAACTCAGAAACAAATGGTCTGATCACTTGACTGCATATTTGTTCTTATAATCTTCTATACAGATAAATTTGTAATGTGTGTTGAGCAAAATGTGTCTTTTAAGATGAAAACATGGTTTGATTTTCATACAAGAGTAACAATGACAGGAAGAAAAGGAAACAAAACTGTCAATCTTTAGAATATAACGAGAACAGGCTACATTTGTATTATTTCCTGTGCTTAAGTTTCATTACAGTAATTTTCTCAATGAATACATTGCCTAGTACACTATTTCCTCTTCTCATTGCCATCTTTGTCATGGAGAGGAGGTTATAGAATCTTAATGATTCAGTTATTTAAACCTTTTTGATAGTCTCTGTATTCTGAATGACCTCTCTGTTTCACCTCTTCGCTAAGGTTACTGTTACTGAGAATAGGCATTGCTTTCAAATCAAATTACTCAACAATGAAAAGGGCAAGATATCTTAGATTGCTATTATCCCAATTACACAGATTATAGCAAAGATGAGAAAAAAGGCACATTCTCAAGCCTTCACTAGCACTCCACTGCAAAGCAGAGCAAACAATAGTAATTACTGTATGCACATTTGATGCAAAGCTCACTGGAAATCACAGGTGGTAAGAGATTGATTCAGTCAGTATCAGATCAGAAATAGCTGGATTTGGTGTCAGTGGTATCAAAAACCTAAACACCATCCAAAATGCTGGTGACCACTGATGCTGTGATCTCTACAATTTTTGCCATCTTGAAAAATGTACAAATGTGATTGATCATGTGCATTTGAAATGTTTCACAAATAATAATTTATAAGACTCCTTTGCATTCAAATGGGGGTAGGAAAGTAGATCTGTGTACGTTAGGATCAAAGGTGCTGGCCAGTGATAAGGATTGAAATGGGCTGAAAACTGCATGGGAAAACACCATAGTCCCTGGGGGAAAAAGGAAATGCGAAAAGTACTTAGTAAAAAACATTTGTGTCATGATGCAAAGTACCTTGCAGCACACTGTGGCTGAATAGACTCTTTCTGCCAAATAACTCTTACCTTTTAAAAGCATGACTGAGTAGTCTGTGATGCTTCACAGACATCTGAAATGCTCAACCAAGAACATTAAATGATAAAAGCCAAGATTAAGGATTCAGTATTTTCCAGTATCATTATGACCCTGAATGTGTTCACCGACCATCCTAGATGGTAAACACGCTTCACAGGTATATGCCCTGTACTTTGTAGAAAGCCTTGTTTTTCTACAGTGGGCAGGAACATTGCAGGAGAGCCTCATGGAAAATGCACAAAGAACAAATATAGGCAAAGGCTTTATCTGCAAAGAACTTTTTGAGTGCAGGGAGGCTGTGTTTACTCACATTCTCCTGTCTTGATCTGAATAAATAAAGTGGTGTCATGGGACATACTGCAATACTGATAATGAGTTTTATACTCATTCACCCTGAGAAGTTTCAACTGATATAGTTTGCCTATCAAATGGATTTAAAATTGTATTGTCACTGCCTTGCTTTCTGCACTGATTGCTTTTGTATTGCAGCTCCATGCCTCAATAGGCACTTTGATTGTCTGTATCTGCCACATTGTTCACTTGAGTCTCCCTATAGTAACCTGTAATATGAAAACCTTCGTTTTAATACTAAAACTCAACATGTGCTCCTATAATGATTTTTAACTTGGGGATATGGCAGCAAAAATGATATTTTGCTTTCTATTCTCTATTATTTCTGTGTATGTTGCATGGTAGGCAACAATCCACTTAGTTCAACAGTTCAGCTTAGAATAGAGGAGGAAGCATTTCAGGAGGGATGTTATGGGTACAGCTGCAGACATTTCCACGGTTTTGATTACCATGCTGCACACAGCTGTAATAATAAACCTTGACTACTCTCAGCTTAGCTATTATTTTAAACTCATAAGATCTGAATCGTAGCTCTCGGGGCAAAGTATGACTGTAGCTTAACAAATCTCTTAAGCATGTAGTCCATTTTAGGCATGTTAGCTTAAAAATTAATGTTAAATATTTTGCAGGACTGATGTTTTAAGACTTGACCTAACACTTTGTAGACTGAATTTTATCAAAATTGAATCAACCTGCTGACAGTTTTGAATGTTTGTTCCTTTTTTCCTTGTACTATTGAAGTTATTCAAAACTGTTTCAGCTCAGTCTCCTAAAGAAAGGAGCCTAATGAAATCATTACTGGGTTAACGTGTGTGGATTCATGTATATTTGACTGCTTCCTTTTCTTCTTATAAACATTGAATTTTGCGGCCTATTCCCAACCAGCCTGAGAGAAAAACAGTAATCTTAAAGATAGTTTTCCATACGCTTTATGCAATAGGCAGCTGGAGGCTGAGACAGAAAGAAGTGTCCTCTTCTTGCCCCAAGTAAAGGCTGCAGTGTGAGCATAGTCCTGATTAGATATGGAAGAACCCAATGATGGGACACAAATCCATAGGAAGCTATCCATTCTGTTGCTTGTTTGTATTATGCAGTTGGCTCCAAGGATGACTACAGTTTCTTTTGGATGACATTGGTGTAGTTATGGCAGGTGTCTTCCATTTTGAGTCACCTAACAAAAATAGGATATTTTAGTACAGTGTGAGAAAATATATCAGTGGACTGTTCTTATGGTAGTCTAATTTGTGGAACTACTTTGGCACGGATGAGAGGAGATGGGGCAAGGAAGAAAAAAGAGAAAGCTAAAATTGAGCTAGGAGAGTGAATTCACAGAAAAAAGCATTTGAGTTTTGTTTCTTGCTATGTGGGTCTGTCAGTTCCCTTCATTTAAGAATTTCATAATACTTCATAAAGATTAATTATGCCTCATATTTTAGGGCCCAATTCTCACTTCTATCCTTGCTCCTGTTAGTAAGAAAACTGAGGTACAGGGAGGTTAAGCAGAAAGTTGACTGAAGGCTGTACTGCGGGTCTCTGGTTACATCTCCAGAGCACTGTGCTCTGAACAAGCTTACTTGGGTACCGGAAGCACTACAGTCATTCTAACTAAAACATTCTAACAGTCATTTTAAGATTAAATTACCCTGAGCAAGTGTCTTGAAACTGTAATATATGTTGTAGATATATCCTCAGTCAGGATGAGGATTGCTTTAGGTGACACCTTGGAATTTTGTCATTTCTTTAAAATAGGACCAAATTTCAACCTATTCAACCAACTTTTAACCCATTAGAATACCCTGGGCTTATTGTGCTAGCTTTTGGATATAGGCTTTTAAATATGTACAGTATAAGAGACTTAAAAAACCCTAACTTTTTAATCTAAAGAAGGGTGATATCTAAAATAAAGAATCCCATACACTGTAATGGAAATAGGGAACAGCAACTATGTATTTCAAATTTTAATGCTCTTTCTAGTATGCGAGCTCCACAATAACGTAATACAATTTTAAAAACTAATTAGAGCATATTATTTCTTTGTAGGCTGAAGAACAACCGTTCACATTTCTCTTTGAGGCCACTATGTCTTCAGATTTCAATACACTTCTGAGCATCTGCTGAAACACCAAAGAATTAAGTTTTAATATCAAGCAAGCATGTTCATGTCCAGTAAAGTAAAATTGTGCACATTAGTTCTCTTTATATCTAAGTGGGAGCTTTAAAAATTTCTAGCAAGAAGACTAGAAAATAAGAAGGATATCAAAGGATCACTTATGAAAAAGATTTTCTTTTCCAAACTCATGTAATGAAGCAACATTTATCATTTTTAATCCTTTATTTTCCCCCCAAACTAAATTCAATCTATCTAATGTGCACTTCAGAATTTGCATTTGAGCTTGATGACAATAATAATCAAATGAGATAAATTAAATTAATATCCTTGCAGATACAATTAGTTTAATAACATTGCCATTTCCATTCCCTTTTTATCTTCTTTATCACAATTTGATAATGTACTACAGTAAACAAGTGCCTCAATAAACTTCTCTCTGTGCCCAGAATGGAGAGAGTATGATTTCTTGTTTTATTGCTCAGATTGTCATATCTTGCCTTATATAGCACCTTTTATTGTGAAAGGAAGCCAAGCGCTTTGATGTAAAGAGGAATGACATTTCTCAGAATTGAAATGTGCATACTTCTGGTGTGGAACAGAGACCTTTTTTGCAGCTACCAGGAACATCATGCAGCCATTTAAGACAGAATACCTGCAGAAACTGGAGATGGATGTATTTGGGCTTTGGGTGGATGGAAAATGGATGGTCTGTGGAGGTGAAATCTGCTTTTTAGCCTGGGGCCACTGACTGGGACTGTGAAGCTGCTATTGCAACGGTCGCCAGCAAATGGCAGCCTCCATGCATGCTGCCTGCTGGAGTCACTGGATTTGTGTAAGGGCAGGTCCCATAGTCTCTGAGATAATCCTCTGGATTAGGTGTCATGAAGACCTTTTATGTGATATAGATGATATTTCTCAGTGGGAACCAAACACCAATTATATACATATGCTTATATACAAAAACTCCCTTAAAACATTTTTTTTCTGCATAGCTGATTTCCATATTTCTCATCTGGTTTCTGCAGGATCTGAGGACCCAGCTAGGATGTCCTTTTCAGCAGAAAGGACATACTTCTGTGGGAGCTGTGCTGTAGTAATTGTGTTGGGTCAGCAGTCTATTAACACTGGCAGTTAAGCTACCATGTTCATAATTGTCCTCTGTATGTTTACAGAAAAGATTAATATATACACATATAAACTTTTCAGGGCGATGTGTGGGCTGGTTAATAGTTTACGAAGTGTTATCAGCTAGCTTAGTCCTCCCACTTATCCTTGGTACTGCTGCTGCGTGCGCCTGTAGCAATTTTCAGTAGAAGGGTTATTATGCCATTATACCAACAGCTAGTGTTTGGGACCTTGGTGCCATTCCAGATGCACTAGAAGGGAACAAGCCATTTGAGGGAAAACATTTCAGTCCCTTGCTGCATCCCAGACTTCTGCATGACTTTGGTTATACCTAACTTTTTACATACATTTTGGCTCATAGATCATAGATTTTGACTCACAGATCTGTAACAGGACGGGTGCTGGGAGTGGGGTTCACAAATTTGAGTTAAGTGCCAAGTGTTTGGGGAAAATTAAGCCCCTCAGAAAGTGCTTCCTGTTGTTTATGTTTCCATGTCAGCATACTAGAACAGATAATTAAATCCCTTTCTTCTTTGAAGCTACAGAGAAAATACGGGGAAAGCAACTTTTATACAGTGGTTTAAAGGTGAAAGTCTTTTATCAGGGAGTAGAAGACCTGAGTAAATAGATTTTGTACATGTTTATAACTGTTTATCTTGATAAAGTATGGCAAATACACCAAGTAAGAGGAAAAGTAAAATTCGTACAGAAAACTGAACATGGTGGGGGTTTCCTTTCATTAATGTCAATAGTTTTTCCTATGACCAGAATGTCACAATTTATTATTTCTGATGTAAATACTTTTTTTTTAAACAGTAGGGGTGAGTGGGATAGAAAACTTGCGTAGAGCACCATTACCTTTTGTACCAATATGATTCAAAAGACATTTGAATGTGACTGTGCTCACAAACATTCTGTTAAAATAGTTTTGGTTCCATCAAGGCCCAGAAGAAGAACTCTCCTGAGGTTGCTCTGACAGGCTATTTAACTCTGCAGAGCTCAGTGACAGCTGAAGCTAAACGCATTCAACCTTTGCAAAGGAGCTAAGCATACCAATAATGAAATAAATGGAAAACAAAGAAGGTTTGTAGATCTACAAAAGAACTGATGAACAACTGACACAAATTCCACTCTTTAGGAACTTCCTGAGGGGTCATTAACGTTGTCGTTTCTCAGGACTTCTGGGCTTTTTCTCTGCCAGACCCTTTTTCCTGTTTTAGGTTTTTCTACTACTTCTATTAGTGTTGCTTTTAAAATCCATTTTCAAATACCTCTTCTCCTCTTGTCCTTCCTCTGTGGTGTTTGCGTTCTCTATCCCTTTTTTAACTTGCTACTTGAAGTTGCTAAGAGTTAATGACTCGGGCAGTGGCTTCCCTTGCTGGGGAGAAGCCACACCAGGCCCTGAAGCTCTCTTTCTGTCTCTCAGACAGGATCTGTTTTTTGCATAAATATATTCTGCTTTGAAAGTTACAGTGAGAAACAGAGTTCATAAATTAATGGGAATTCATAATTCTACTGAATAATATTCTCCAGGTCGTGACAGAAGACCAAAAGTTAGAGTACAAACAGTTTTGAAACTCTCAGTAAATTGGTGGGTGACCCTGGAATAAAAGCCAGGAACCTCTACTCCCAGTCTCCCTTCAAGATCATATACCACACCTATTTTTTTAAATATTTTCTATGAATATGGAATGACTTCACATGTGTTCCAAAACTTTAAGAAATAAAAATATTTGAGGTTGAGTGAAAAAATGATATAACAGCATTACACTGGATTTTGAGTTTCTCCTGTCATAAGGGTTTGTGGCTGTTACTAAAAGGTAATGATTTACTATATGTATCAGTTTCTCCACAATGTATGATCATAAAAAAAATAATAAAAGCTTGCAAAATGAGAAGGGGCTTAGTTTGTAGCTGAATTTTTTCCTGAAGAGGTTTAAAAACGATATGCTCTTCTCATTTGAACCCTTGTGAACCTACAGATATATAGCCTTTTGTGAGCCTCAGTGGACTGAGAACATCAAATGGGTCAATATGAAATTTATTTGATTTGGATGACACTCTGTGGGGACACTTACCTATGTAAATGTATTAATTCATGTAAATGTATTCATTTACATAGGTAAATGAATTTCCTATATATTTGATATGGTCTAAGAGCATGGACATTTTGACACTTATTGTGGATCAGCTAGTGCGAGGTAACTGTTTATATGTTGTAACTCAATCACAGATCTGAACTTTTTGATTTGAAGGTAGTCACAGATCTCACTGAAATTACTGGGCATGACAATCACTGTTTCTTAACATAAATGAGAATAGTTAAGTGATAGTAGCTATTAATTAATCAATAAATTTCTCCAGTTTGGATTGGGAATATCTGTTCTTTTCATAGCTACTGGGTTATGAGAACAACAAGCAGAAAGGAATAGTAAAAACAAGAGACAGAGAAATATCTGTGGCATGACTCTGAATGAAAGCTGAAGGAAAAAGAAATAGTTTTGGGAGCAGAATGATGGTTAAAAAGGCAGATTTAGGATTCTGAAAAACAAAATTACATTCTATTGCTTGTTCCTGCTGCATCAGGGATTTATGCCCGTTCCTTGTAAAGAAAAGGGGTTGTATCACAGCAATCACAGACTCTCTCATCAATTTATTCCCTTAACAAAACAATCGAGAAAACCCAAATATCTGGTTAACTACTTGGATAAAAAAGTATAAAGATATAAAAGAGAGAACAATATTTCCAGCTGTGGCATTTGCTAGATAGGCAGTGAAGTGTGTTGTTCAGCTGAGTTTTGCATAAGAAATACATTTATGTTGCATTTCTAATGCAAATTGCCCATATTTTACATGGACAGAATGAATTCTTGCTGGCTTGATCTTCAGCTTTTCAAATCAATAGAAAGACTCTAATATATTTTCAATAGACTTTGGAGCAAGCCCTTCCTCCCATGCACTGAAAATGACTTACAATCAATTTATGGCAAGAATCCACTTCAGAAAGCCTGCAAACTACAAATATGCAGTTTCATAGTGAAGCTAGCATCAGTTGCCTAAAAATAGAGTCCATTTCAATATACTGATCCAGATGCCTGCCTGTGAAGAATTTATTCCCTGTGCATATTCTAGCTAGCTTTTAGCGGCTTGAACAAAAGAGACAGAAGACTATGTTTAAGGAAAAGATGACAAGTGCCTCTTTTTATCAAATGTTCTCTGCACCAAAATGGAAATACTCAAAGAGTTAATTTTGATGACATGTTATTTCTCCTCCCACACTAACTTGTCAGGCGACTGATTTCAGGAGTGTTATAGAGAAATGGATCAGCCACTTACATTCATAGAGATGGGTCTGTAAAGAACCCTTCTATACAGTCTGCTCTAATGCAGTGGCTTTTTTTTCTGGCTGTATCTATACCTTAGCATTTGGGAGTATTTTGCAGTTCCTGGCTGTGGAGGCATACACCAGCAATGTCCCAGCTCCCAGTTGAGATAAGATTGGGGGAAATACCTCCCTCCCTATACCCTACCTCCTTCCCAGAATATTCTGGAGTTCAAAAGTAAGACAGAAGAAGATGAGGAGGAAAGGACATGAGGTATGGCTTTGAGGAGACAGATGGGGGACTAGAGAAAGAGCAGTGGGCAGTTCAGAGTAGAAATTACCTGGAGTAATTTGTGAACAGAAGAGGAAAAAAAGGTGAGGATAAAGGATTAGCATTTTGGTTTAGGAGATAATAACACACTGTTGTGTGTTTCTGACTCCTTGCAATGTGGCAAATGGGAGTTCTGGGAGTCCCGATTAGGGTTGAGAGGGGTCATGGGAGTCTTATATACCAACAGTGTTTTTCTTTGCTACATCAGTTAAAGCACATCACACCAAATTCATGATATGAACAGCCTAATGGAAAAGCAAGAATATCAGTAAAGATATTGATAAAAAGTCCTGGGCAGATTTAACTGATCCATATGTAGCATTGTAAAAAAGCTGCAATGAACCTCATAATGCTTTGCAAGGATCCCAGTTCAGAGACGAACAGGAAAAAAGAGAAAAGGCTTAGTGCCAACAAATAACAAGTTTTGATAGCCAAAGACAGTTAATCCTAAAGTAGTTGTGAGACAGCTATGCCAGGAAGCCTGACCCACTCTACCCCACCAACAAACAGAAAAACTCTTGGACAGAGAGTCACCCCTGTTATGAATGCAAGAGAGAATGATGAATTTCATTGTGAAATGCCTGCCGCACGGACTCAGCACCGACAGTTCTTGACCAGGTTCCCTAGGGTCAGTTCTCTAAGAGAGAACTCAGCCCGACAAAGAAGAGGTCCAGAATGATGATGACAGAGCTGCGAAGGTACCATATGCTCACTCGGATACTTGATAGCACAGACAGTGAGAAAGCTGTGCTCTGGAGGCTGATGTAGAGACCATTTTGTTTCTTCTAAGTGATAGGAAGACACTTCTCCTCCTCCCCTTTTCTTTTGCAAATCTAAACCCAAGATTTCCTAAAAGTATCAACCCAACAAATATAATTCAGAAATATACTCCAGCATTTTTATACAATTGGAAGAACTGCCAGTGTCTAGCTGATATAGACAGGGATTTCATTGAGTCAGCGGAGAAGAGAGCCAGAACCTGGTGTGAATGCACCTGCTAGCAAGGACTGCCTGCTGTGCCTCCCTTCCTTTTCTCTCCCTCTGTCCCTGTTTTTAAAACATTCCCCACCATCTCCACCAATTGTTGATGAAGAATTTTCACTGTTTACATGCTCAGCACTCCAAACTATGGGAGAGGTGCACAAGTCACTTGCTTGTAGCCCGCAGACTGCGTGCTCCCTGGCATTTGCACACGCTGGCTACAGAATCTGAACCTGTGAAGGGTAGAAAATATTGTGCTGAGCTGGAGTTTTAGTGAGATTAAGTCAGAGTGACAGCTAAGACAAAGTAAGTCTTATTCTGAATATTCTGAATATCCTTGCTTTCATCAGAGTGCAGGAAGTTTAGCAATGCCTTTTTAAGTCAGCAAGAATGTAACTTCTAATAAAGAAATACATAATAAAAACAGTTTTCTCCCTACTAATTTATTCTTATTTTTATATCCCATTTCATCCCTAAATCTGTTGTTTCTAGGCAGCTAATCCTGGCATATGCTGCCCCACAAATTCATGCTTTGATGCTGATAGCTCAGCTCTGGACTCCTCTTTTGTTCCAGACCAGATGTTCTACTTCTCCCTGGTAATGGTTAACATGGTGCTACCTCATTATACACCTCTCTCTGGAAATTATGCCAGTGCTATGTCAGAATCAGCCAAGAGCCGTGCTGAATCAATGAGACAGCTGGCTCCCTCCCTGGGGATGGAGTGCTTTACCTTTTGGATTCAGGCAGTCTCTGTGAGCTGAGATCCGGGATGCCATGAATGATTTTTTGTAGAGACAGGTGAGAACAAAAGAGTTTTGCAAACCTACTTCAATAGAATCTGAAGACATGGGGCTCTATCGATTAAAAAAAAATACACACAGACAGTCCAGTTGCATTTTCCTCTGAACTGATTTTTGTGTGAGATGGAGGAGTGAATTCTGTCAAACAAAAGAGTCGATAGAAGTCTTTATATATCATTAGGTGGGTAGATTTTTGCATACATGGACAGCTGTGTTGTGTTTTCAAAAATCAGATAATGCCCTAATAAAGCTCACAAACTGTAAATTGATCTCTTTGATCTTGTCCATAACATACACTAATCCTCAAATGTCCAGGGAAGCAGGATTTCAGATAGCACAAATAAAATAAACACCTAGTTAATATATGACATTTGTAAATTATGGTTTGAGGCCAGCCTGTAGTTAATATATTTACTTTGGAAAAAAAAAATTAAGACTTTACAAGAAGAGTTTAAACAGAAATAATTTTTTTTTTCTGTGAAGTTTCATTAAAATGCAAGTTGGGAAATTCTCTTGAAAACGAAAGAATAAACTGTACTTAATTTTCTCTCTACAGTGCATATGCCTACTTTCACAGGAAGTACTTGACAAAACCCATCAAGTATAAAGCATTCAGTGGCTACAAACACTGTATGACTGAAATAGACTGGAGGATTCTCAAGGTAATTCCTAACATTACTTATGAGACTGCCTGGCTTGATTTACATCGCCTAGTTCAAACCATCCTAGGGAGCACTCTGTACATTGTACTACTTCCCTCTACCTCTGTCTGTATGTTTAATTTTGGACTATAAGGCTAGAGACTGGTCTTTACTGCTACTTGAAAGTCTCTAGGTCATTTTGAAACAATGACTAATAATAACCATTATCCTTCCAAAGCCGATGATCCTCTAATGTAATAACGATATATGTTTCTGCTGTCTCCCTCTGCCAGGACTGCATGGAATAACATCTAACCATGCCCTGTCTTTACTAAGTTTGTAGAAATCAATGTTAACACCTCATTTTAAGCACATTCCCTGCTTCCTTTCAAGAGGTTAATTTTTTTTCAGATGGCAAGTCTCCAGATCTGCAAAAACTAAGGAGATAGATAGGAATGAAAGTGCAAGGTACCAATGAAACTAGGAATCTGCCAGTGTTTACATCAGGAATTGCACTGACTGTGTGATAGCTGACAGAGATCTCTCTGTGTTTCCTTTTTTTCTAAGTTTAGTATTCAAAGCAAGCACTGGTTCTGCTGAATAGAAAGAAATACAGCTGAGTCACTTGTCTTCAAAGTGGCTGCAGGAAAAGACCTGAAAATGCGTTAATATGATGGCCATCCTTAACAATAGCTTATGCATCACGTAGAGATTCTGCCTGTCAGAGAGCTATTTCCTTAAAGAAAAAACACTGTGGTTGCTTTTTCTTTCCTGTCTGGAGTACCTTTCAATTTTTATTTTGCATAATCAAAACTGACTTCCTCCTCCCCCAAAATGATGAAGGAAACTGAAATCTTTAAAAATGATGCTATGTATTAATTGCATAGAAAATTTGTGAATTCCTTGTAAATACACAGCTCATCTGTATACCCATGGTGCTTTTTATCTCAGCCTCTTTCAAACAAAGGCTTAAACTTCACAACATTCCTGTGAGGCAGGTAAATCTTTTCATAAAAGGATTATTTCAGCTGTTACTGAGATACAGGCACCTTGAGGGTGAAACACTGTGGCTGTTTAACTGCCTGTAGCCACACAACACAAGAAGTGTGGGGACAGGAAATGAAAACCATCCTATCCAATTTAATTTTAAGGAGAAAACAGATAGGCAGAATGTAAGCTTCACAGCTGGGATTTGACCAGAGTAGAGGAAATAACAGACCTTCCAGAAAAGTGGCATAGTTCTTTAGTGACTGTAAGTAGCAGACTCTCAGTTTTACATCTTATCTGGAAGACAGAACCCTCTGCAATTTGTTGCTCTGCACATTGTCTTGAGATATCAGACTGAGAATTAGGGTTAGAGGGGAAAATGCAAGCTAGTGAATCACCATATTCCCTTCCTGAGAAATCAAGTTATTCCTTAGAGGTTCACTATATAAACACTGCCCAAGCATCGCTGATGAGTTATGACAGTATCACAATACAAGGTGGTGGGATGCAGCAGATATTTAAAAGTGCCACTGCAGAAATGTGCCAGAGAAAAGGTTATCTACCAGCAATGCTTATTCCTTTTTCCTTGAGTCTCCCAACCGATATCTGCCTGTTTATCCATGTTTCTGTGGTGACTGGAAATAATTAGGTGTCTTAGGATCATTCAAAGTTCTGCCCATACGACAATGAGCCTTTGCACTCAGGCCACCAGGTGAGGATGGAGGAATGGGAAATCACACCTTACAGCTCTGAGGAGGCCCGAAGGTGTAAGCACAAACGGGGACAAAAATATATGGTTTGGTCATGTTTGATTGAAAATGAAGAAACCGGAAGGTGGGAAGATGAGGGCAAAAGCAAACACTTGCTGCATTCAGGCTGTGTTTGTCTTTTTTGAGAAGTTACCATCCTGGAAGAAAATTTACTCCTTTTATTCACCTTTCCATCCCTGCTTGGCAGGACCTATAAACCTGCCAGAGTCTGATGATGGTATCTCTTTGGGAAGAGTCTTGATATGGCGTGAAAGTGAGGCTGCAATGCAATAACTCAGTGCTGCTGAAGAGAGAAACAGCTACGGTCAGAGAGCAAAGCTTGTATGGCAAGGAGTACCTGACTGATGGGAAGGAGATGAGACAGGGCAGAGGAGCAGAAACAGTGAATGAAATCCTGCCCCTATTAAATTCATAGGAGTTTGGTTTCAAGAAAATCAGGATTTTGCTCATAAGGAGGTGGGATATTCTATTCTTGTTTGTATACTTGTATACTTTTACTCCACTGTATGTGCATGTGGCTTCTTTATCTTTGAAGATAAGTCCTTCGATAAGTGGTTAAGGCAGCATTTTGAACTCATAAAAGGAAGGATGGAATACACTTACGAAAACTCTGCTGTCTACCTTTTCTTTATGGAGAGCTATTAAAGGAAACCAAATGTCTTCTTTTGTAAATGATTTGTCAGGAGCCACAACAGCTACCTTCACAGAGCTTGAACTACCTGTTTTTCTGTGCATGGTCTATAAATTATGCATTTAGCTCTAACTTCTCTGAGTGAATCCAGACAATCTGCTTTGCTATTTACAGGTGGCCTGCATGCTTCCCATGTCAAGTTATAACTCTTCCCAAGTCTCCTCAGGAAGTGAGGTTCTTCCATTAGGGAGTCTGGTAGGTTGTGGGGGACCACTAGGAGAACAAGTATCACACATTCAACTTCTCTACATTCCCAGCAAGAGGAAATGCTTTTTAACAGAATATCCAGCCTTACTTCATATGGCTAGGGCACAGAGTTGTAAAATGTTTTGCAGTGTAAAAAAGACAACAGAACTGATAACTGTGGAAATTTCAAATAGATAGTGAGTTCTGAGTTACAGAGAGAAGGGCCAGTGTTAGTTATCTCCCTGTCAAAAGAGGAGTGAATTGAAATACACACTGGGTGATTAAAATAAAGACCCTGGAAGTCACAGGCAGAAAGCCCATTGACCAGGAGGGTGCTGAGCTAGGAGGAAGGGACATTCAGCTTGAAGCTGTGGCAGCAGCTCCTACTGCTGCATTATCATCTTTCTCAACCAGAGGTCAGACCTGCAGCAACAGAGAGTGGAGAGGACTAGATCTGACCCCATTTCAATGAGGGAGAGCTGGGAGAAGCAGGGGCCAACTTGCCTTTCAGCATTCAGCAGTGAAAGTCTTCACTTAGGAAGTGAGATGTGCCAGGAGAAAGGGAAGAAAAGGAAAGATTCTCCTTGTAATCTTCACACAAGCAAGAACTAGCCTCAAAGCACAGAGGATATCATGTTTAAAATGGTAGAGAGTCTAAGATGTACAGTTTTCACAGGACTGCCAAGAGGTGAAAGCTAAAGATGTGGAAAATGGCATGCATTTTCCATAATTCAATTTCAGTATTGTATACTGGAAATTAGTGATGATATAATAGCCATGGAAGTGTCTCCAGCGATGGACAGTGTAAAAATTTAACTTAGCTGTCTTTTTTTATGCCAAGGTCTATCATAACTTTCTCTTATAGACAGAATTCTTATTTTGAGTTCATGGTCTAATGCTTGGAGGGGATACTCAAAATCCTGAGCTGAAACAGTGAGAAAAGAGCCAGTTTGCATGAGAAACCTAAAATGATTTCAATGAGATTTTGCAGAAAACCGAGAAGACCAAGCTGGTATATATTACAGATTTGTGAAGTGATGCCTGGACCCAGCATGAATCAAATCTTCTCACAGTTTCTTTGATATATGGTCCCATCTCCTTCTCTTCTTTCCTACTATGTGAGCTACTTTATCTCACACTCTGTCTGGTACTTTGTTTGCCTTCTCTTTAGAGAGAGAGAGAGAGAGAGAGAGAGAGAGAAAGAGAGAAATGGTCTGAGGACTCATTGCTTTATCCCCAAGACAACACTGGAATGAAGACAAGGGACATAATTGTTGAAAGACAGTAAAATGATGGGAAGTAATGAGAAATACACTCAGGGATTGCCATCTAATGGTCACAGCCCTCTCAAGATAGTTGTAGCACAGAGCAGCTTGCATTTGTCACAACCAATCATCCTGAAATCATCATGATACTTAGCAAAGTAAGAGTTTACACCACTGCATATTTTATTATATGCTCTATGAAGAATACAGAAAGAAATACAGTGCAGACAAATGAAATTTCTGATTAAGATCAATAAAAAATACAGAAAGTTAAAATAAATCTGTGGATGTCTGAAATATCATTTCATGCAGGTGTCGCTTGGGATAACTAGGGTTCCTTTCTAAAACAGTTCTTTCAAAGCGTTTTGCTGAAACATTATCTTATTAAGGAGTTTCATAGATCGCTTGTCACTACTTGATTGTTTCCAGGTAATCACATACCTACTCAGGAAAGCCAAATAAATGCTATCATCAGAAGGTATAATACAGAAGGTATTCTACCACTTGGCAGCCTGTACCTGAGGGAAAAAGACTCAGCAGAGGCACCCTCAGTGGTATGCAAGAGGCTGAGGTCAGATTTTCTGCCTGTCCACATTATTAACTGAAGTAGCCCCAGGGCTGTATGGTTGGTATTTGGGGGCAAACTTGGTATGTGTGCTATACTATAAAGCCCAGTCAAGGATTCACTAACTTCCCTGCTATGTGGATGGGCTCTGGCACTGGGGGTTGGTGAAATAGCCCTGTGGCCTCCCTAGCAAAGCCCTGACATTGTCTGCTATGTGGGTGCAGAGGCTTGGGACTCAGCCTGCATTCAGCTGTGGTTCTGCTGTTCTAAAGAAGAAATGTGGACTGAACAGCTCAACTTTTCACAGATATGGCCAATGATCCAGGAGGTCCCATTCAGTACATAAATTTCTAACACTGGGAAGTTGCTAATGGGGTTAGATTGTATTTAATCAGGAAAGAACACCATACATCTATGCAAAGATAACAAAGGAGATTTCACATCATTTCAGAGTTGGAAACACCATGGGAAGCTAAAGTCATTTGTAAGGGATGAAAAAAAAAGCACAGAGGTTTTGGTGTTGTAAAGGACAGAGAGGTTCTCACCACCCTTTCAGTACAGCACAGAAGCAACTAGCTGACACTGTTAATACATTCTGTATAAGGTGCACACACTAGTGACATTTCTGTATTTTCTTTCTATTATTATTCAGAACCACGCTACCCAGCAGCTGCAGTTTCCAGAGAGTCCAGCTGAGGGTCAATCTCACTGTACCTTCAGGCATCATTTTAGCTGGTATGTCTTGTTCTTTTAGATTGGCTAAGACAAAAGTCTTCTCAGAGTCTGGTTCCTCTGTTTTATGTGGGTAGGAACATCTAGGCAAACTTAGGTTCATGGAGTAATGAGTAAGTGACAGAATCTGCACACACCAAAGAACATTTTGTCCTGGCAGCCCCTTCAGAGGGATGAAAAAGGAGAGGATGTGGTTTCAGTCAGACTTTGCAGCTCTGTGGTGGGATGAGAGGGAAGCAAGAGAAGAGGGTATTCTGCAGGCACCTGTAGATGGTCTGTATATCCTTTCCCCCAGTCAAGATGTAGCCTGCTAAAACTTCCTTACCCACTTCTCTTCCACACTCATCCACTCACACAGCTGTCTGGTTGATCTCATCTACTAGAGCCTCTTATATTTTCACCACTGAGCTATCCAGGAGGCAATACTGTCATTTGCACAACTTTGCTTATTCCAAAGACATTTACAATGTTTTTCTCTATTAGCTCTTCTCTTTGACTAGGATTGAAGTGAAGTTCAGGTAGAAATCTCAGAAGTAGCTCCTGTTATGAGGTCTTGCACTATATCTGAACAGCTGCAGATCCCTGCCAGCTCCCTGGGACTTTTTTCAGTAGTTTGGCACACCTTGTTTTTGTGGTTTCACATAATCACCAATGCCCAGCCATCAGTTCTCATCACTACAAGCATCCAGTGGAGACATTGCGCACACCCACATCTTTTGCTAAGCAACAAACATTCTCTCACAGCTTGCCCACCAGTAACTGTAGGTTGAATAACTTGCTTTCTTGGAAACAGTTAACAAACTCTTGCCCCTTGATTTCTTGCAGCTCTTTCTTGATGTCTGCTTTCTCAGTGTGCTCTGATGACCAGATTCCTTTTTCATTAGGACATACAGTAGCAGATACTTTTCTATCACTCACTAGTTCTTTAAGCAATTTGGCAGCAATTCCATACATGGCTTAGTCTTTTCATTGATTCTTTTTTTTCACCTGTTTCTCCTTGAGTAATGTCATTTTCATATAGTCTTTTGATAGCAGCTCATCTAGCATCAGCTGATAGACAGTAGTACAGTATTTCCATTTTCAAGAACCTGCTGCTGTACATAATAGGAATCCTTTCATCACACAGTATTCTTTTACATCTTTGTCAGTCACTGATTCCAGTCCAATGACCTTTTCACTTCCCTTTACAATGAGCCTGTTTACAATCACAAGCCATTTCTTCCTTTCATCTCACTTGCCTCTTGCATTTCCAATCTCTTCCTTTGCAAGGACTGTGTCATGTCACATCTACCCCTGAATATATATATCACCCCTACACAGCGGTACCTACAGGAAGATCATTGGGAGTCTCAGAATTTTGGCACTCCTCCTCTCAATAGAAGAAAGCACAAAATTAGGAGATGTGGAGCTCAGCTGAAGCCATGCTACTGCTGTGGTTTATTCTTACAGTATTCAGTCCACTGTGATTCTTTTCAAAATCTTTAGCAATGCCCTCTCAAACACACAAGATTAATTTTATGTAAGTGCTAAATACAGTTGTGACTTTTCACTTGTCCTTTGTTTCAGTCATAGGCTGCATGTCACATATTCTTGGGTAACAAAAAGGAGATTTCTGATTGAAGAGCAGCTCAGCATGTTTGTCCTGTAATTAACGTAGGAGAAAACTCAGCTCATGGTTCAGAAATGCTTGAATGCCTTTAAACACAGGGACATTCTGAAAACTGGGTATCCAGTGGGAATTTTGGATAAGAGATACAAATGGAGTCATTTTTCTTTAGGCCTTTGCTAATGAGGGCAATGGGTGAATGAAGTGGGCAACATATAACTCAGCTAAATGTTGTACTGGTCTTTTATTTATAAGTTTGCATATCTGCAGCAGTTAAATTTGGAGGGAACATCGCCAGTGGTGCTGCACAGTGAATATTAATCTATTAAATCCTCCTCTAGAAGAGGCCAAAAACTACATAAATTTGAGCTGCTCCACTACTATTCTGCTTTTTACCATATTCAGACTATCATCTGTCATGGTACCCATTCATTTTGGAGCCTACTATGACATCTCAGTTTAACAGAGTGGTGAATGATCCATGACAGAAATCCAGAAGTCCAGGACTTCCAGATTATGGTTTGCTGTACAATCAAAGGAGGCATCTAGAGTAGGAGCATGAATACAGTCCTCAGTCACTGAAATCTTTGTGTTTAAGTGGATGGGAAATTGTTTTACCTAGAATTAGAAAGGCACAGCTATCCTGATGTCCTTGTGCATATACTATTCATTTATTTTTAACCAGATAGCTGAGGTGGGCTTCTCAGAGGAATAGATTCCTGCCCCAATGAGCTTGATAAAAAGGTTTCTTATTCATATCAAGCAGCATGTGGACAATTCCACTGCTGAAAACACCCAGGCTGTGTTTGAGAATAATTGCTGCTCTCTGACAGTAAATGCTCCTGGTCTATTTCTACACACATGTGGGGATATTTTGTACATGCCTATATCTGAATATGGTCTTTATGTTGTCTCTTAGCTTGTAGTTGCTTAACATTCATAGTGGAGAAAAAGCAAAGGGAAAATTTGAGCTTCAGGGTGATTTCAAGTTGAGATTCCAGGCCGTTTTTTAGAAAACAGCTTCTGGTTTTGATCATTTGAAGTAATTTGGACTCTAAGGCTAACATTTTAGTGACTGGATAACATATCTGGAAGCAAAGTCAGGCAAAGGGTTATATAGATATCACTGTTTAAAATCCACAATTAATGATTCCAACAGGTCAAAAGACATAAGAAATGGGTTTCATTGTCTCTAACTTTAACTGCCTGATATATAGGATGTAATCTACGCTGGGCCCCAAGATCTCTTTTGCAGACAGTGGTCAGAGATGACATCTGCACAGTACACTCTGCCTAAAACAGGTGTCTAATCGGTGCCATTAAGCTAAATCAAATGTCAAAGTGCTCTAAAACTTCATGTCTGAGTTAGGTGAGATGAACTGCACTCTGGAGGTTTCTGTCTCAATCCTTTGACTGTGAAGCCTAGACAATGAACTAAATGTACAAGTCAGATTTTTGATGGTTCCACTTAGATGTGATGAATCCCAACCAGAAATGATGGTTATGAAAATACTGCCCAAATTAGGTCCCTTTTGCATATTTGGCTATCAGTACTGATAACACCGTTTAAGAGAGAGTGAGCAGCTGAACAGTCCCTCAGAGAGAAAATGCTCCTGCTTCATGCCCAAAGTGCATAGGGGGATGTGAAGAATATGAAAAATTTAGCTTTATATCAAAGGTCCAGCAAAGCATTTTCACATTGGATCCATGGCAGCATCTATTGGCACAGCAATGCACCAGGTTACTTGCTTTCGACATGTAGAAACTACAGTTCAGCCTTGATGCTGGAGCTAGTCATGGGTTTATGTTGAATAACTAGAGTTTGTTTTTCTGTTGAGGTTAGAAAATATTCGGGCCCTTACTTTTTCCATCTTACAATTCCCATGTAAAAGCAAACATCTCTGCTTCAGTTATTGTTGTGAGAATGAGTTGTTTAATCTTTGTAAAACTCTGTACCTGCAGAATATTAAAACACAAACACCTCATGCAGTTGACAGTGAAGCACTGTGCATTATATAATTCTGTATTTAAGGTCTCTTAAAATACTGTCATATAGGTATCATAGACATAAATATACTTAAAACTCTGTCAATTATAGCAGCAGCTACCTGCTGAAGGCTGTATTTTTCAGTCAATTACTTCTGCAAATGTTTCTATGTTTTCAATACATAGGTAAATAAATAAGACCCACGCTATACCATACTTGATCCAAAGTGTAGATACAATTTTGTTCATAGCCCATGCCCAGCCAATGCGGTTCTAGAAGGATTCCTAGACATTGGAGGCAATGTGGGTTATAGATTCCCTTTTGGGCTTAGAGAGTGGCCTGCTGCAGTGTCATGAAGAGAATATTCACTTCAGAAGTTACAGCAGCTGAATAGAGCAAACAGCCTGAAAACAGTTTTGATCGTAAGTATTATATTTTACAGCACATCAGGAAAAGATAGTGTCGTTTGTCCACATGTGGACTGTTTTGCAGTTTTAAACTGTGGAGCCTTATGCAGACAAAGGATCTCAGTTATCAGTCATCTTACATATGTGTATATGCCTATACCTGCCAGACATATTTCTGTTCATGCCTGCATGAATACAAACTGACCTTGAAAACAATTAAATGTGTACATAACTTAAAGAGTACCACTGATGCATGGTACTGCTTAAGTGATCAGAGTTAAATTAGATGTTTACAGGATCTAGACTTAAATAGAGATGCAAGGAACCTTTCTCTTCATACACAGTTGTGTTAGAAGAATGACATGTTCTATGTGAGTCTACAGAAACATCCCCAAACTACTAGCATTTTCCACAAAATCACACAAAACCCCACAGGGTCTGTGAGCTGTTAGGCAGCAAACCTTTAAAACCAAAGTTCTACTATCAGCCTGTCTTCTTGGATAGTCACTAATTTTAAAATAAATTATATTAATTTCCCAGCTCTCCCACTTCTACATAAATGTAGTGATACGGTTTTGGTTTGGGAGAGCTGTGCTGTGTGTCAGCTCTGTGCATTACTGAAGACTAATCACTGTGCACAAAAGTATTATGGGACCCAGATAACACACAATTAAACTTAGAAAACAGTAGTAAAATGGTTGGGTTGCTTTTTTTGGAAAAGCTGTTGTATTTTCATAGCGCTCTACTCTGCCCACATATTTCTCCTTTTTTCTTTGCAACAGTGGCTTTTGGGCTGAGGCCTGAGTCCTGCTGTAGTGGATCTTCTCTTATACACTTTGCATTAGCAATTTCCTGCTTCAGTGCTCCTCCACTATGAGACAAGCTTTAAGATTTAGTGATCGTATAGCAGAGTTGAATAACAGCACTTCCATTTCCTTTTACAAAAATTGGCATTTCTCTTGCCTTCTGTGAGCCTTAGTCACTGTCTTTTAAACGCACCTAAACAGAAATTGCAACAGAGAATGGAAAAAGTAACATCAGCCTTTTTAACAACAGCTCTTAGGCATCTGTATTTTTAGGAATATGAGAACAAACAAGTTGATGCATTTGCATTCAGAGGAGAATTTTTCAGCCAATGTAGTTCAGCCAAAATCACTGGGCTTTTTGGCTCTCTTCTGTTGGATAGGTGTTGACTGCTTTCTGCTATCACTGAGAAGTTCTGTTTTACTCAAGGAGGGATGGAGGAGAATGGTGGTGCCCTTCATCTCTCCTGTTCTCTTCTGGTAATTCATTGCAGCTGTGTCTTTTCATTTTTTACGTTAGGTTTTAAGCACGGGGAAGCTTTTATGGCCCCTGGAGACTGCTGGCTCTGAAATAGATGTTCTGCAGACCCTTTCTGGGCTAGGCAGCCACTGTTAGAGGTCTGTGATTCTGGGGACTAGACTCAGAAATTCAAATGGTTTCTTCCAGTTGTGTTTTATGCTCCTGTGTGCCTATTGTATGAGGGGGGCTGGACAGATAAAAGCTTTGTTAGCCCCAAAGTCTGCCTATGACAGTAAATGCTGAGTATAAGAACAAAGTTTCCCAGCTTCAGATAACTGGCAATTTAATACTGATTGACCTGGAGAGTGCAGCTGGACTATTGTCACTATCTACTAGCACCTAATGGCTCTGTCTTGCATGGACTTGTCTCTTTTTTAATCCCTTCATATGTGTAACCTGCACATCCTGTGGTCATGAATTCCAGAATTCACTTATGTCTTGACCTTCGCTTTCTTTTGACTGTATTACCTTCTCAGTTCACTGGACAAGCATTTCTGCTTGAACAGAGAGAAGTAATGGGAAATCATTGCCTGTGTACCCTCTCCACACCATTTTCTTCTTTGCCATTGGTTTTACAAGCTGAGGAGTCTGGTTTGTTTAGTCTTTCCTTATGTGGAAGCTGTAACATGGCTGTGATTGCTCTTATCGTCTTTCCCTGCAGCCTTCATAATTCTGTTAGCCATTTGCAGGTAGAGAGATCAGACCTGCACACAGTCAACAATGGGGGCATATAACCATTTGTGAGTAATATAATGAAGTTTTCTGACTTCTTTGCTCTTCATCTTTAAAAGATGCCTAATATCTATTTGTATATATGTATTCCACTGATAGTTAAGCTGATGGTTTCATAGCACTTTCCGTGCAGCTCTTTCCTGGGTGGAAATAGCTAGTTTAAACCCACTAATGTATTTGTTTAAATAAGGCTCTCCCTTTGAATTTATTACTGACATTGAGTTTCATTTGACATTTTATCACCATTTTACCTGCAAGCCACTCTGGAAATGAGATCCTTTTGCAACTCTTCATGGCCATCTTCATTTTTTCCCATCCTGAATAATTCTGTATCATCAGCAGATTTTGGCACCTCACTGTGTAGTCTTCTTCCATATCATTTACAAATAGGTGGAATGCCAAAAATGCCAGCACAGATCCCTGTGAGCCCCATCGATAATTCTCTTCACTGTGAAAATTCTTAATTCATAACAGGACTTTCACCCTCATTCCAGGGAAGTTTAGTGTTTTTAAAGCCTTTACTGAGGGAGTTTGTCAAAAGTTTTTAGGAAATCCATGTACTCCTCATGAACTGCAGTATCCTTGTTTACATATTCATTGACACCTTCAAAGAAATGTAATAGATTTATGAGGCATGACTTCCCTCCATAAAAGTCATATTGGCCCTTCTCCAACATATTGTATTTATTCCTGAATCTATACATTCTGTCCTTTAAAATAGTTTCTACCAATTTGCCCATGATGGAAAACAGATTTCCTAGTTTCATGTCGACAACTATTTAAAAAAATTGGCATCATACTTAACATCTTTTTCTCTGAGGCCTGTGTAAGTTTTAGGTTACCAGAGTTAGCTGTTCAGCATTTGTACATGAGTGCCTTTAGAACTCTTGAGTGAATATTATTTAGTCCTGGAACTTGATTTGTTACAACTCATTTTATAATTTGTTCTGAAATCTTTTCTTCTGACATTTGAGTTTGAGACAGTTCATTATATTCTTTCTCCATATAAAATACTCTGTTTTTTGAGCCTCCCTCAGATCCTCCACCATGAACACTGGTGCAAAAATTCATTAAACTTTTTCAGCCTTATCTTCCATGAGCGCTCCTTTTACATCTTGATCATATATCTGCTTGACTAACTAACTGGCAGGCTTCCCACTTCTGAGGTGCTTAAAAGGATTTTTTATGAATCATTTTTATGTCTTCAGCAAATTGCACCTAAAAATATTTTGGGCTTCCTTGTGGTTTTTCATTTAACTTGCCAGATTTTATGATCTTCTTCTTTATAAATCTTCTTTTCTGTTGTTTTTACTTTTAAAAGCTTCCTTCACCCTCTTGTTTACTGTAACTGACTTGTGATTTTGTTCCTTTTAAAGTTTTTTGATAGTTGTTGCCACTCACTGAGAGCCTCTAATATGACATCTTAAAGCAATCTCTACACTGTATAGAAATGCTTACCCTTTACCTGTTATTTTTATTTTCTTCTTACCTAGCTTTCCCTTTTTTATGTAGTTACCTTTTGAAGTTAAATACCACTGAGGGTAATTTGTTCAACCTTTTTGCTCCTATGAGCACAGTCACTGTACATATATTATAATAATATATTAGGCTCATTTGCAGGCTGCTTTGAAGCAGGCCACTGCTTGGAGCTGAGTCAACAGTGGATTTTTCTCTTGTGGGCTCTCTGAGCAGTTACGCTACACAATCTTAAGTGGCCAGTGTCTACATCTTTTTCGAAGGCAGTCCTGAAGATAACACAGCAGGCACTTCAGACACCCTTCTGCACAGCAGCAGTCCCCCAGGAACTTTGAGCACCTCTAGGAAGCTTCTTCTAACACTTATCAAGTCCCTGACCTGGCTTTATCACATACATTATATGATCTCATCCTGTCTCGCTACCCAAAGGGTCCTCTTTGATTTATCCACCAGTATCTTTTAGCAAAAGGAGGGAATGTCTGAGGCAAATGGGAATTCAGGAGCTGAAGTTTTTCTCCAGGGTATTGTATCCAAGCATGACAGAATTGTCATCAAATGCCACACTTTTATTCCTTGCAAATCCTTACAAAGCATCTTTTTTTTCCCCCTTGGCTACAGACCATGGGCACAGAACAGACCCTCCCTGCTAGTCCCAAGAGCACTGTGCTTTTATGCCTTTTGCTTATCAAGAACGTACCAAAGCTTTGGACACTTCGGCTCTCAGACCATCTCAGGATACTTTGAAACAGGTCATTTAGCAGTTTGCTCTGAGCTGGCAACTTTGGAGCTGCGCCTCAAGTCAGGGACAGGGGAATCTGCTGTTTGTGAAAAGGCTGGGATATACAGGTACTCTCGTCATTTGATTCACCTTGGCAGCTCTTCATGGAGCTGCAGCAGGTCTAGTTCCAGGGCTTGGAATGCATATAGTCCTTTCTTAATGAGAATGTATCAGTCCTCTGCGGCACAGAGGGGATGGAGCATCCCTTCAGATAGCGTGGCAGTCACGTAGCCCATGAAGTGAGAGGCTCAGGTGTCCTGCCAGAGCTGTGAACTTTTTAAATAAACCAATGGCTTGGTTCCAGTTTGGGTTTGCCTTCCTTCTTATACAGATTTCAGCTATCCTAAAAAGCTGCAGAAATGAACCCTTTGCCTATGCTATTTCCTCAGTCATACTTTTGAGCCTCTCTTTTCTCTGGCTCTGAGCACGGCACTGGGGCTACTTCAGAGCACACATCTATAGTGGTCTTGGCCTTTAGTCCCCTACTTAACAGATTACATTTTGTCTTTTCTTCTCCTCCCTTTGACATTGATATTATCATGGGCAACAGCCACCACATCCTCTTATCGTCTTTTATAAGAAACTGTTCAGATACCTTCAGAGGTCCAACACTATTACATGCGGCATGCAAATCACTGTCCATTTTTCCCTGGCATTGGAAATTTGATAATCTGTATGCCTGACAATAGAATCCTCCTGTAGTGTATTTTCATTCATAATGTGAGCTAGGTTCCTTGTCCTCAGACTGATACCCTTAGTGCAAGAGGTCCTATGGTGCAGGAAAACCATTTACTGAAGGTGTTCAGTCTGCTTCATAGAGATGCTGCCCTGCCATAAAAATTTCTTTCTCTTTGGTAGCACAGGCGCTGTTAGCCAGCAGCTGAGACTGTGCTGTGATGTCTCCAGAGTATTGGTAGTGCTCTCCTGTCTCCCAGAGTTCCTCCAATTCAGCACATTTACTAGGGCCAAGAGTTTGGTTGCTCCGAGTGCACCCCATCTGGTCTAAGGGCAATTAATTGTACAGATGATACCTGTACATTAAGTGAATCAAGTAGCTTCCACTCTCCTTCTGGTCTCATTAGATAGTTTGCTCCAAGCATCTATAAAGGAGATAGATAGTTAATTAAGGGTAATTAATCTATTGTTGCAGTGCCCATCACTCAAATGGAAAACAAACAGCTACCTATCTATCATTTTCTCAGACCAGCTTTATACTGGAACCAGTTAAAGATAGCTTGTTAAATCTGTGGATTTAATTCAGACTAGGAGTTTAAACTATCAAGCTCCAGAATTTACTAAATTATAGTCAACAAGGGCTTAAACTGAGTAAGTTTTAAAACTGAGCTCTGTAAGTATGTTTTATCTACATACAGTCTACTATCCTGGTAGTATTTCAAATGTAGCTGAACTTAAAATCTAATTGAACTGTCCCCTACTTAAATTTAAATGTAATGCCCCTTAAGACTAGCTGATCTCTAGAATCCAAATTTACTCCTGCAAGGTTTGAAATTAGTCAGCTCTGAAATGCAAATTTTATTCTAGACTGTCTGTTGTTACTGCAAAGTAATTTTATATTATATATCTGAATCTGGAGATATATAAACTTGAGAAAAACAGTACAACCAAGTTCCGATGTGCACATGTATGCCTAATTAGTTAGCATGCGTTTTGTTGAGATGAATGTATTCATCTGTACTTCCTTTGTACAGAGATCCACCAGATCTGTAAAGACAAAATGAGATATGCAAGCCTCAATTACCTGGGGAGCTGGAGCAATCATGGCTACCTTGCTCTAACACTGCTGTTTAAATCTGGGCTCTGTCAGCATCTGATAGTCTCCTTAAATCTATATGTGGGTATAAAACCATAGACACATCTTATATCCTCAAGAGAAAGATAAATCTTCCAAAAATATGCTCCTAACAATTATGTTTTATGATCCTATTATGTTATGAGTGGTACACTGCATAAGCTCAGCACCTTTGAAAAAGGCATAATATATACTATCGACAGATGACATGAAACAACAGATTTGTTAGCACACATTTGTATGGAGTATAGGCTGAAAAGCAAAAGATGGATCTGTCAGTAGGGTAAATGGTTGATTCTCCAAAACAGGAATCCCAGTGTAAGGCCTGATATAAAATGCTTGACTGGCATTGCATGATCATCTGAGACATAATTATCCAGGAATGGTTTTGATCTTAGTAGTCATCTGCTTTAGCAACCTGGAGATTATTTTAATACACTTGTCATTCACAAGTTGCATGGATTTTCAGACTAATGGAACAAGCAACTTGATTCCCCTTGGTTTAATTTTTGATGTCCTCCAAATGTTGTTGTCATCACTGCAAATTTTGTATATCATAGAAGGGCAGTTTCACAGTAGGATGTGGGGTGAGCCAGCCTGGGAGACCTGTACCATCCCATCCGTGAAACACAGTTCACAATGCCAGTCTGAGTATAAGCTGGTCTGCAGCTGTTGCAACTGCCACTGCTGTTGCTGCTGATGGACCCTTCGTCTTGTACATTTTTCCTTCTCAAAGATATGCCTTTCCTGTTCAAAGAGGCTATATCCTCCCAGACATGTGCATATTAAATAGGTCAATTTAATTTCCATATGGTGTATCTCTCCTCACTGCCAGCTTTAAGAAGTCCGCCTATCTGTTGGTGGAAAGCCCTTGTCACCAAGGTACTATGCATATCTATGTTTGCATTGTACTATGCATAGTATGCTTGTATTATTCTTGAAACAACGTCTAAGGGCTCTGCTCAGGAATCGCAGTCCCACTGCTGTGAGTGTGACATGATAATGCAGTCTCAAATTGCAGTAAGGGAAGTTCTGGTTAGTTTAGGAAAAAAATTTTCACAGTGAGATTGATCAAGCACTGGAACAGATGCCCAGAGTGACTGCAGAAATCTCCACCCTTGGAGATAATCAAAATTCAACTAGGCATGGCCCTGAGCAACTTGATCTACCTTGGAAGTAAGCCCTGCTTTGAGCAGGGTTGACTACAGGACCTCCAGAGATCCCTCCTGACCAAAATTCTTCTATAATTTTTTTAATGATGGTGATAGGATGTCCTGGGGTATACCTAGCAGATAGCACTTTGGAGAATATCTTGAAAAAACTGATTTGACTCTTGTCTCTTGCCTGTGGCTGAGACACAATAGCAATGAACTGTCACCCATCCTATGGGGACAGGTAAAATGATACCTCTGACTAGGAAGGGTTCTGACAAGCCCCTGCTTACCCCATTAACCAAAGGGCTACTTTAAGGGATCCTATGTCTCATAAACGTACTTTTTGAGGACCCAGTTAGGATATGTCAGCAGTTACATTTTATTTTTGTCTCTGACTTGAGATCTTCCTGTAGCTCACCTGCTTCACTGGATGGCTCAGAGGCAAAGAGTGAAGACATGTAAACAATTTCTCTTTGACCTTTTCACAGGCATTAGTGTTGCTAGCCTCTCTGTTGTCCTTTCCACAAGAAATATGGTTGAGGTGTTAGTGTTGTAGGACAGGGTGAAAAGGTTTGGGAGTAAATGTTCAGAAAATTCAGAAAAAAACAGCTCTAATCTTACATAGAGATACTATATTGACATTAAGTCACAGAATCACAGAATGGCTGAGGCCAGAAGGCACTTCTGGAGATTGTCTAGTCCAACTCCACCCCGCTCAAAGCAGGATCAACTAGAGCAGGTTGCTCAGGGCCATGTCCAATCAGGTTTTGAATATCTCCAAGAATGGAGACTCCACAACTTGCCTGGGCAACCTGTCCTGGTGCTTAATCACCTTCACTGTAAAAAAAGGTTTTGCTTATGTTTAAATGGAATTTCATGTATTTCAGTTTGTGCCCACTGGAAACCACTGAGAAAAATCTAGCTCTGTCTTCTTTACTCCCTCCATCAGGTATTTATACACATTGATAAGACCCTCCCCCACCCCCAAGCTTTTTCTTCTCCAGGCTAAGCAGTCCTAGCTCTCTCAGCCTCTCCTTGTATGTCAGATGCTTCAGTCCCTTAATCATCTTGGTGACCCTTTCTGGATTCACTCCAGCAGATCCATGTCTCTCTTGCACTGGGGAGCCCAGCACTGGACACAGCACTCCAGATGTGTCCTCATCAGGGCTGAGCGGAGGGGAAGGACCACCTCCCCTGACCTGCTGGCAACATTCTTATCTAATGCAGCCCAGGAAGCTGTTGGCTGCCTTTGCCGCAAGGGCACATTGCTGGCTTGTGTTTAAATGTTGGTTCTCCATACAGTGACGCATTCTGTCACCTGGTGAAATAAGAGCAATGGTTTAAACCAAAAAGTGCATCCTTGCTACTGAATTACGTTGTGTGCATGGAGCAATGTTAATATAGTTCTGATATGGCCTGTTGCAAAGGCTGTTGGATTCTCTGTGAGTCTCTCCACAGTGTGCTTTAGAGCACATCCTTTGGATAACACTCAGATATTAGCTCCAGGTGCAACAGATGCAACTCTGTATGGGCAAAAACTGCTATTTTGTTGTGGCAGGGGCAGAATGTTGTCCAACACATAAAATGAAATACTGTCTTCCAGCTCTTAGCCTGTTAGCTTAACTTTATGGACTGCTACATGCATAACTGTCTATTTATGCTCTGTGAAGTTTATTGTATTTTGCAGTATTATGCTAAGCCACAAGGTGGCACTGGAAGATTGTAATAATCCCCTGTAACTAAGCCCCCCCCCCCAATAAATCTTTGTCAAAGTCAAATAAACCATGAATTTTTACATTAAATGATATAAACTATGAGAATTGGTTATTTCTCTTTCTTCTGATTATTGGCTTCACTTGCCAACAATTTTAAGTAGAGTTTTCTCAAGAGTAAAATGGAAATGCATCTGTCTACAGTATAGCTACTACAACACACAACAAAGTAACTTGACAGATCAACATTCCTTTGTTTTTAAAACGTGTATTCATTAATACTGGTGATCCTGACAGCTGCCACTCTTTTTTTTAGCCAAATATTCATACCTCAGCAGCAAGTACATGCAAAAGCAGGAATATCATTTCCTCTATAATTTCTTTGATATGTTGCCTGAAGCTTTCTCTCCCCTTGCAAAGCAAAGACGAAAACCTATTTCAGGTTTTCATCAAAGGTGAAAGTTCTTCCAAGATTTGTCCATTTTCTAAAAAATATTTCACAACATCCTGGTCCAAAACATTTCACTTTGCTTTAGCACAGAATATTGGCTTGGTATACAAAAGCAGTTAATTACTGAACTGCTATTATTGGTGAAATCTGACCAGCTTTCACGTGATTTTACAAAGGACATAGCCTTTCCCTAGAATCTAATCTCGCATTTTTTTTCATCCCCTAAATACTAAAAATATCATAAGTAGTTCACTGCTAAGTAAAGTAAGAAGATACCATCCACCTGAGTGGAATGATGCCTGGCTGAAGATTAAATCCTTTGCACCTATGAATGTCTGAAACACAAAACCTTAACGAAAAAGTCTGAGGGAATTCTATTTTTACTTCTGCATACAGCAAAGGAAAACAAACTAGAAAAAAAGATCCTGCTGGATATGACTAAAAGAATCTCTTACAAGTGCTCAAAAACAAACAAAAAGCCCACTCTGTTGGGTCCTTTTTAACCTTGATTGCTGTAGTTACAATGTAAGATCCTGATTCTGAAGCACAGACAGGCTTGACTGGATTTAAGGGGACTCATAGCTGGCCTCAAGACCTGGCCATTTGAAATTAGATCCTTAGACAAATACTGTCTTGCAAAAATTCCTATCATTGCAACAGGTATCCAAAAAAACAATCCAAACCAGCTCCACCTCACTTGAAGGAAGTCTGAAAACTTTAATTTATCTGAAGAGGAAAAGATTGGCTGCCTGAATTTAAGAGTCCAAAATGTAAAACAGACAAACTTCTGAGTTGTTTCCCAATAGCTCATTTTGTCTTGTAAGAAAAACTATACTAATTTTTTTCACCGTGAGGGTAAAATATCCCCCTCACTCAGATTCTGCCACTTCCTAAGTTTCTAGCAAAATCAGTGTGTTAGACAGGACTCCGTTTACAAACCCACCATAAAGTAAAAAATCAGAAGAGGTGCAGAGTTCCACATATCACATTGAAACCTTGCACAGGAGCCCAGTTCATCTTAGCTACTGCTACTAGCGACAGTGATTGGCACAAAGAGTCCAGAAGCTGAGCGCAGCTCTGAGGCTGACCAAGATAATTTGTCTCTTTACCAGATGCCTCCTTGGAGGAGAATAAGCTTTCTTGTGAACACCAGTGATTCTATTCATTTACCACCTGTACTTCCCTTTCTGATATCAGCTGTGTTACCTGAAAAGGCTGTTTATTGCCTTATGTAAAATCCGTAGCCTTGGTCCAGCTCCAAGTGAACAAGTGAGCACGTAAGAGAAGAAACGGCAGTGCTTATGGCACTGGCTGTTGGCCTTGCTCTAATGTGCTTGGCACGAAACCCAAGGGCAGAGTGGGTGGGAGGAATGAGCCACCTCAGATCCTTCGGCGTAGCTGCAGCAGGACAGGGGAGAGGCTGGCCGGGGACGCAGCCTGGCATCCTTTCCCCCTTGGCTTCTGCTGCAACCACTCTGTAGATAAACAAATAAATTCTGTCCTTGGGATGGTCAACCTGGCACTGTTTTGAGGCATAAGTGATTGATGTAATATGAATGAGAAAAAAAAGGAAAGACAGACAGCGGGAGATTTCCCTGCAGTGGTAGTAAAGCTGTGTCAGAAAGTTTGCTCCCATTTATGTTATTGTGAATGGAGAATGCTTGACCACACTGCTTCAGAAGATGCGGCTACACAGTGTCATTTTGGACGCAGAGCCTTTGTCCTGTCTCTCCGCTCTCCGCTGCTCAGCAACCCTCCGTGGAGTGGTCTTCTCCACCAAACACTCATGGGTCATGCTCTGCGGTGCCTGGGAGCAGCAGCTGTTGCAGCGGTGCCCCGGGCTGCGCGGCCATACCGGCGCTATGGGGAGCCTTCCTGGCACTTCCACAACTTCCTCCCCGTCTTTGCACAGAAAGTAAAGGCAACTGGTCTTGCAGACTCTACCTCCCATCAATTTGTATTTTAAGACAATTTAACTCTGTTGTGTTTTAACTCTCTTGTTAAGAGTCTTCCCAGGTGACGTTGTATACATTGGTATATATTATATATTTTATACACATTGCAGCTAAAAACACATACAGCTTTTAATAAAACTTTTATTATTAAGTTTTATGATTTCAACAAGTGTTGCTGTCAGCTAGTAATCCCTAGAGTTCCCATCATGAATTCGTCCAATAATTGGATCTTAATTAAGAAATTCACTTAGTCCTACACTATTTTTGAAATCTAATTATGTCTTTAAGGAAAATCACCCAAGTTGTGGTATTTTCTGGACAATTTTACTCCTTGATTAGTGCAGACACCTTCCATTACTTTTCTTTAAGTTCATTTTTCTCTTTTCTTTTCTTACAGGTATTATTAAAACTCTTCTATTTCCTGTATTGCTATTATAGAAAATTGTCAAGACCTAATGGATGAAATTCATGTGGCATGCATACACAAATCTCTATTATAGACATTATGTTAGAAAAAAAGCTAGCTATGTAAATAAGATTAGAAATTTTTTACTTATTATAGTCAGGATTTTCAGATTTTGCTTTTTTTCCTTGAATTTAATGCCATTAATATATAAACCTTGCTATAAATTGTATTTGCATGGACAATAATTTATGTCTCACCTCATCTCAAGTATTTTGGGAAAAATCCTGACTGTATGTACACAAGTGTCACCTGGAATAAGTCCAGTGAAGCCTGTAGGCTTGCTCATGTTTCTATCACAGAAGCATTGGATGATCCAGCTACTACTGTATGTACATTACCTTTTAGTCCTTTTTCATCCTGAATGTCATATCTCACTCCAGCATTGTGTTGCAAGAAGAAAAGTTATGAACATCATGAATTCAAGGCATTTCTCTTGAGATGGTTGGAGTATTCCCGAATTTTTCAATATGGAATACAGATTAACACCACCTGATGGTATGTCTTTGACTGTAAGTAGGCAGAAATCAATGTAATAAAAATAAAAGTCTCACAGAGATATTTTTATATTTAGAAATATGAATAGTACATACAGTAATATTCTGACCTTGAAAGAATGGAAATAAAATGTGACAAGGGACTCTGTTTGTGTATTATACTAACCATAAAAATACTCTGTTCAAACATGAAAATTTCCTTGAAACAAAAAAATCTATTAAAAATCTGAAGACAGGAAGAGATAAGGAGAAGAGAGGGTCTGATGAGCTAATGGTTGACACTATAAAGAGTATTTCAGTGAGATTATTTACATGAGAGATATGAGGCATCTGGCCTGTACACTGTATAGTACAAATATAGAAAAGCTGTGGAGGTCATAATCTGTCATTGTAGTGCATATGCAACTCCAGTTGAATTCAATAGTACTTCAACATGCATATAGATGAGATGATATTTGCTCATAGCACAGGCTGATTTTTTTATTACAAGACAGCCATTGTTAATATTTTAATATATCCTTTCAAGAGATGGGAGAAAACTTCCATTGACTTTAATAGGACCAGAATTCCCATCCCAAGCACTGGCTGCAACCCTGAAACACTGGAACACTAAGAAAATATCTGGATAAGCGCAGGCCATACCTTGTGGTTAAGATGGATCAGTTTTTCACCTTCTAAGACTCTTGTTTCAGCCCTCGGTAACCTGTTCCACCTTTGTCTTCTTTGCTTGCTTTCTTTTTTCAAGCAGTATTTCCAAAATAAAACACTTTGCTTGCATGAATTATGTTGCATGGGATTCAGATCTATTTATTGTTTGTATTTCATATGTGTATATGACATATATACATATATGATATATGACAAGTATATACCTGTCCACATGTAAACAGCTTAGCTACATTGCACTGTATGTTCAGCACAGTCATTTGATATTTATCATTGCAGCATTGTATTTTCTTCTAGTGCCTCAAGCAATTAAACCACATGCTCATCTTTCATTGGAACCTCTAGCAATTATTAATCACTTACCATTGTCTTTGGATTTTCTGTGTGTGACCCTTTCAATTCTACAAGCCAGGAAGCTGTCTTCATAATAACAGGGAAGATGTATAAAGGTTAGAATATATTTCAAAGCTTTAAAAATAGTCTAATTGCATTTTAAAGTCTAATTGGACTTTTAAATAGTCCATTTGTAAAACCTGAAATTGTGTCTCTTTAAAGCCTCACTACCTTGCTGGGAACCTTATTGCTAAGAGCTTACTGCTGTTATCAAACAGCATCCAAGTGGTTGAAATTAAAATTCTCTTTCAAAAATCCAATATTGCACTTAAGCTGCTGTACCAATATTACAGAATCAGGAAAAAGTCAAATGACTGTGTCCTAAAGTCCTAAATGTCAGATTTTCATAAGCATTGTGCTCCCTTTGAAAAAATATCACATGTTCACAGCTGGAATCCTTTGGAGCCTATTTTTTTTATTATTTTTCTGTTTTGTTTTGCTTGTTTGTTTGTTTGACAAAAAAGGATCAATTCAGGTTCTCACATGCTCCTTGCTTCTGGAGAGACAATGGTGGGAAGTGACAGTCCAAACAGCTTTTCTGAAGGAAAGAAAGTTCCACTGTAGTTAAAGACTGTGTCCCAGTGGCCTTTGAAAAAGTGAGCTGAAGAGCAAAGAATCTCTCGGTGAAGCCAATTGAACCTTGAATCAATCCCAAGCTTATAGGAAACAGTTTCATCCACCCTTAATACATTTTCCTTAAGAGCCTGCTATCAAGTAGGTAGCGTACAGGCAGGACTGTTTGTAGAAGACTCCACTGAATTCACAGGAAGACAAATCTTCCACAGGCTGAAGTCAAGAGGAGTTGTGCTTGTGATTCCAGTGGAGTCAGCAGTTACTTCTCAGTACTCTTCTAAATTACATATATGGATCCAGGTGAGAAAGACTGGGAAGACATTCTTCCGTCAGACCTAGCTGATGGAAGAGCTCTTCTCAGAGGAATATTTCCTTGCTTCCTCCAGGTTGAAGGCATTAATGGACAGACCTTGGGGAAGCTGGATCAAATTGCATAGACACGGGCCATAAAGTTGAATAGCCCCTTTCTTCAGGTCTCAAGAGCCTCTCCACTCTCTCATCTAGTTGAGTGAAAAATGTAGCATCGAGCCTTTCACAGGCAGGCTCAGGATACTCATTCAGGAACTCAGTATGTGTTAGGATACTGCAGATCTTGCAGCTCACAAAAAGATTTGTATCTCAACTGTGGGGTAAAATTGAAAATTTTTGTCACGACATTTTGAAAGAGGTTCTTCCCCATGTAAGTCTTGTGATCTAATCGCAAAGCAGAGAGTCATTCTTTCCTCAAGAAATGATATCTTCCTCAGGGCCTTGACCCACTGAAATCAAGCAGACTTTACACTTCCTTTTCCTGCTCCATATGAGCCTAAGGTAACAGCAACCATTCTAGATCCAAATATGTAATAGCAGCTTCCTGTAAGCTGCTTCCTATGGCCCAGATCAGCAGTAGACTTATAGCAAGTTTGTTCTGTGCTAATAAAGCAATGTTTGTATATATTATATATATATTATATTCATACATTACTAAGTGCAGGCAAAGCATTTCACTTATGGGGACAAAATAGTGCAATAGATAGGAAGAAGGGAGTTAGAAGGAGGAAAAAATCAGCTGTGATTTTTTATTTGTTGCCCATTTGAAACAAGTCCCTAGGTAGGTTTAGCCTGCACTATGATTCAGAGACTGTCTGGAGGGGCAGGATGACAATATGATTCCCCGCAGGCTGAATGCTTCTGTTCAAAGCTGTGACTTGAGTATCCCACATGTCTAGCAGAGGGATGGTGCTGGACATATGGAGGTGTCCATCTTCCAGGTGTTTGGAGCAGAAATGGCCATGGGGGAGGTTCTGGTGCAGCTCTTTGAGAGACTATTCATCACCCGCCTCCTCCCTTCCCCTCTCCCCTTTTATTACTGTGTTCCAAACTCAGGCCCCCAAGTTAAAACAGTATTTTACAGATTGGTATTGAAACCTCAGATTGCAAATATTAATCACCAGGACGTGCCCTGAGAGAGGCAGGGATTTGGCAGGACAACTGAAGTTCTCTCATTTCTCGCTCCGTACAGCACTCTAACTTGCCTCTTGGTTCCCCTTTGAGAGGTGATAAATCAGAGCTTTGCCATCGAGGCCAGGGAGTTGGTAAGGTTACCCTATGCTACTGGCACCCTCCTTTTCACCCTGCCACAATGTCACTTTGGTAATGATACTGTTTGGGGGATGGAAGATGGCAGGAAAAAAGCTCACAAGGGGTCCTTGTAAAGAACAGAAACAAGGTCGGAGAGACTTTTCCCTTTGCATGACAGCTGGTGGGATTAGCCACGGCACCAGACAGAGATGAGCCTTCCAGCTTCACTCCGAGGGACTGTCCAGCTACAGGTCCTGCTTGCAGGGGAGAAGCAACCCCTTAATCCCAAAGCTTGGCTCCTGCACCCGTAACCCAGCTCTGCTCCAAGATCCCATTAGCTCAGTGCCTGGTTTACGGGTGTCTGTTGCCCTGACAGGCTAAGCAGCTCTTTCGTTGCATGAGACACCCCTGAAGAGGTGGAAAAAAAATAAAAGGAAAGAAAGAGATGCTCTCCCAGGCTTCTTCAAAGGGCTGGGCAGGCAGCCGGCTCCCGCGGACTGGCAGAGGGGCAAAGAGACTATGCCCGCAGGCGACAGCGCTAGCAGGGAGGACAGGCAGCGCGTGCAGCGCAGGCAGGGCAGTGTGGGCAGGCAGCACGGGCAGGGCAGGCAGCAGGGAAGCCAGAGCAGGCAGCGGGGGCAGGACAGGCAGCAGGGCAGGCAGGACGGGCAGCGCAAGTTGGCTCACGCCGCCCGGGGAGGGCTCTGATTCATCACCCCGTTCAGAGGAGCGGATGGGACGCCGCTAAACTCCCCTTTCTCCCTCCTCCCTTCCTTCCCCCCTCCGCCAAGCAAGCCTCCCCCTTCCTCTCCCCCTCCGCTGCTCTCTCTCTCTCCCCAAGCAGTGAGGCTCGGACAGTGCTCGGCTCCAGCGCTTTATTTTAAGATGATCGGCCAAGGTCTTTGCAGATAGATTTTATCAGAAGTTAAATAGCAGGCGCTCGCCGCTCCCTCGCCAATAAGTCATTTTTAATAGAGACAAATAGCCCTGGACGTCCCGGAGCGCCGGTGCCGCCGCTCCTGCCCGCGCCCCCCGCCGAAGGCGAGCGGGCAGCCCGGGCAGCTCCCGCCTCCCGTAAGTGCCCTGCTCGGCGGACCCGGAGCGCGGCTGTGTGCGGAGACGGGGAGGCGAGGGGGGGGAGAGCCTGCCCGCCGCCCCGCCGCCCCGCCGCCCTGACAGTGCCTGCGCCGGATGCACAGCGGCCGCGGGACACCCCGGCGCGGAGCGCGGCGAGGAGATGCGCAGGGGCGGCGGGCTGCGCCGCGGCGCTCAGCCCTTCTAGGCTCGCCCATGGAGCGCCCCGCGGAGCCCCGGCCGCCGTCGGACCCCCCACGCCGTACGTATCCCCGCCGCGGCCCCCCCGCCGCGGCGGGGCTGTCCGCGGGGCGCGGGGGCGGAGGAGGGCTGGGCCGTGTGTGGGGGTCCGCAGCCGTCGGGGCGCCCCGGGGCGCGGCCCCGGCCCGGGGCGAGGCGCGGCGCGACTTAGGAGTGGCGGAGGGCGGTGGGCGCTTGTGGGGGTACGCAGAGCCGGCTCGGAGGTCCTGGAGGCGAGGCTTTTCGCTCCGATTTTAAGCGCCCGGGAGCAGCCGGAGCCCTGACCCCGGCGCCTCCTGCCCCCTCTCCCCGCTCCGGCTCCGCTCCTCTCCCCAGCGCGCTGCCGGGGCTCCGCGGCGGCGGCGGCGACCTCGCGGGCGGCTGCCGCCCGGTCCCCGCCGGGGGCAGGCAGGCAGCACAGGGCTGGTAGTGGCACCCCAGAGCCATCCCAGTCCTCACCACGGGGCTCTCCCGCCCAGCAAAAGGACTGAGCGCCTGGGAGCGTTGCCTACAGGCGCTCTGCAGCCAGCCCGGACCGTGCGATCACTTTGCTCTGACGCTGGATTAACTCGATTTTAATCGTTTTTTGTTTCCCCCACCCCCATCCACACACCCCATTTCCTCCTTCTCTCCCGCCCCCCCCCCCCCGGTTCCCTCCACACCTCTCTTCCCCCCTTGTCTCAAGCCTAACCTTGTCTTGTGGTCATGGGGTCTATAATTTCATTTTTGTCTAGGCTGGTGAGAGCTCTGCTTGTTCTGTAAAGTGGATGTCAGGTGGATCTATGTTCTGGAAGGAACAAAGAGGCAGCGAAGGCAGCGCGGGGGAAGTTTGAGCGGCGAGGATGCAGGCTGTGTACTGGTACGCGGTCCTTCTGCTGCAGCCCACCATCTACCTGGTGAGTCCCCCCGGCCCCTCGCACGGGCCGGGGAAAGGAGAGCTCGGGGCGGGGAGGGCGGGTACAGCAGCCCGGAGGAGAACGAACAAACTCACGACAACTACCCGCGCGGCGCTGCCAACCCTGCCCCGTCCGCCCGCGGCGCGAAGCGGCCGCCGCAGCCGCCGCAGCTGCGCCGGGGCTGCCGTCGCCTGGGGCCGGGCCGGCGGGCCGGGGGCTCCCCGCGGGGCCCGGCCGGGGGGTCCCCGCGGGCCGGGGGGCAGAGCCGTAACTTCTCCTCCGCGGGGGAGCGGCGCGGCGCCGGGCGCGGCGCCGAGGGCTCCCCGGTGCCCACCTCCCGGGCCGGGCGCCCTCGGTGCCTGCGAGGGTGCCGGGAGCGCCGCCGCCGGGACTGAAGGCAACTTCTTGTTCTCTCTCCCCCGCGGAGGGTGGGAATCCTTCAGCAAGGGGATCACTGTCAACGTGCCACTACAGCAGACGTCTGTTCGGCGGTACAATACAGCACAGGCGTGCAGACACTCAGTGACAAGGCACAGCCAGTATTTTCCGTGTGAAGTGTCATTGACTTCCGTAGCAAATCCCCTTTAAGATTACCGAGGGAACACAAGTAAACATCGGTGTTATCTCCTTTAACACATACTTTATTCCCTCTACAATCTCAAGGAACAAAACAAGGCGGTCTGCTGCTCTGTAGCCCGCACTCCCGCTCGCCTGTGATGCATTAAGCAGACAAACGCATCTCGGCAGCTTAGACCAGCTTGGAGCGGGGGGCAGAAAAAACAACCACCCCAAACCGTGTTCTCGGAGCGTCGCAGAAACGCGCACCTCAGCGCCGGTGTCGGCGGAGAGGCCGCGGCGGCGCTCCGGCTGCCCCCGCTGCCGGGCGAGGCGGCGGCGGCGGCGCTGCCTCCGCTGCGCGGCTCCCTGCGCCGGCGCGGCCGCGCCGCCTGGGGGCGCTGCGCGCCAGCCCGAGCGCGGCGCGGCGCGGGCGAGCGCGGCGCGGGGGAGCGCGGGGGAGCGCTGGGGAGCGCGGCGGCGGCCAATCCCGAGCGGGGGGGCGCGGGGGGGGGAGGCGCGCTGCTCCCGCGGCCGCGGAGGGCTGCCCTCGCGCCGCGCCGCCGCCCCGTGTCCTCCGGCGTGGCGGAGCGCCCCTGCCCCGCGCCGGGCTGCGCTCGTCTGCCGCGGGTGTTTGGCCTTCCCACGAATTTTATAGCCGGGGGAGGGGGGGAAGGGGGAGAAAAGTGCGCGGCAAATAATCCATCAGAAAGCCGGAGCGAGATCGATACGTCGTGTTAAATTTTAAATGTGTTTGCTGGCAGTTAAACTGCTCTCGACTCATTACAACAACAGTGCTGGATTTATTCTAATGCGCCGCAGTCTGAACAACAAGCGCATTAATTCTCCTTTAATTGTAAACTGGGAGCATTTGAAAACCATTCAGTGTGCAAATTATGCTGATTCAATTACCGTTTAGTTACAGACTTCGTTACCTGAATGCTTTTTTTTTTTTTTTTCCGAGGGCTTGGCATTACAGAGAAAAGGAGACAATTTTCCTATTTCCCTCGAAACAATGAGAAATATGATACAAAAAATCGGGACTAAAAGACAAGTTAGGAGGAGTGGGTGCATTCTTCAGCTGGGCTGTGTCGTCTTCCAAGACACTAAGGGGGGTGGGGGGAAATCCAAAGGATTTCCCCATCTAACTCGATTCTCCTAAGACGATACTTCTACATTTATGCCAATATCTCGCTTATTATTCTCTGTATTTAGGCAGTGACTCTGAAAGTTTGCATTAGGCCGTCGCGTGATAATAGGCTGATTATTAGCACTGAAGCATGAAGTTTTGATTAAAGCTTTAATGCAGTGACACAAAGCAGCAAGGTGCAGCATTTTGTTGCGCCTGTCCGAGTACGTGTCTCTGTGTGTCGACTAGAGCAGTTTCAGTTAGGAATTATAATTTCAGTATCCAACGTATTAGGAAGGGTAAATGAAATAGAAATGCAACCAGCTTTCCATAGTTTTTTTTTAAAAACATTTGAAAGGCATTAATAATATAGAGGAGAGGGAAAATAATATGTTTCCCCTCTGTCTGAACTAGGCAGTATTCAGCGACAGTGAACAGCCGAAGCAAGGCTGGATTTCCTTGAAGTAACTCATTTGCAGGCATTCGCCTGGCTTGTCATTTCTCTTCACCCAGCAGACCAGTGTTTTTTCTCCTTTTCCTAATGAAATCTTGGGGGGGGGGGCGGCATGGAAAGTGCTTCGGCTTTTCTCCCCCTTTTTAATAGAGCCATTCAGCCTTATTGCCTGAAATTTATAGAGGTCATGGCCGATCAGAATGACTAGGAATTTTGCTGGGGTAGGGAAGGTTCGCTGTATTATGTTTATTGATAAGAACATTAGTTAGCCTGTGCGAGACATGCATTTTCTCCTTGTTTCGAGCTGTGCAGTGTATTGAAAATGTTATATTTGATTTGCAGTGGAAATGCACTTCCTTTGGCCTAAATGAATAAATTATTACTTATTTGGTAGAATCAGGAGTTAACCTTTAAAGGCTTGCAGTTATTTTGTTTCTTCAGATTTAGAGAGCTACAGAAGTATTCAAAATGCTGCACTCCGTCGTATTTACCATGAGGCTCCACTTCGCTGCTGTTCATTCAAAAGCATCTCAGTCCTATTTTAACGGTTAATGTTTTCTTTAATAATAATGCTGTGTCAAACTCAAAATCGTCAGTAGGGAAGCACATAAATATTAAGAAAGAAAAAGACACCCGGAGACTGTAGCCTATTTTAGGTTTGAGCTCTGTGTATTTATAAGGACACCAGGATTTTACACTACTATCTTACTCGAAACGTTCTTCTCTTTTAATTCCCGACTACTTCCCGGTGAATTTCCAGTCTGACATAAAAGGACAATAAAACGCCAGGCCGTTTCTTTTCATTTCTTTCTTTTCCCGGGTAGAAGCAACATCCTGTAGGAGCGACGACAAAGCATGCGGGTTGCTGGCAAAGACGGCAAGGGTTGTAACTAGCGTTATTTCTCAGTAGCGAAGGTCGAGGACGGGCCAAAAGGACGAGGTAGCCCGGTGCCGCGCCGCCTGCGAAGGCAGCTTTGTTTGCGAGGGGGGAGGGTGAGCGGGCGGGCGCCGGCTGACAGCTCCCTTCCGACGGCAGCCGCTCGCCCCGTCCTGCCGGGCAGGCGGCTCCTGCCCCCGGCCGGACTCTGCGCACCCCTCCAGCAAGCCGAGGGCGCCCGAAGGCAAAGCGCCTTGCAGCCTGCAGGATTTGGCACCCTCCCGCCGCCCTCATGTTCACAGGCTCTGCCTCCGCATGCTCTAGAGGGAACTTCCCGTGCGGTACGAGAAAGGAATAACATGCACTTGTTTTGCTGCGATTATTCCGGGTTAAAGAGACTTCAGCTTACTACCTAGGTAGTTGCTATCCAGAGCATCGAGTACAGAGCTAAAACCAGTCGGACTTTTGCATTGCAGGCTGCTAGGGTAAGGATTCCTCTTCCCCCCTCTCTCCTCCGGTTTGCCCCCTTCTCCCAGCAAAGAGATGCTTCGCCGGTGGGTTTGTAAATTAGGATTTATACCAGTGTTGATTGGCACAGCGTTTTTCCTCCGTTCGGTATTTAAGCAGCGCAAGAGCAAACCATTCACCTCCCGATGAGGGCTGCGAGCAGGTTATTTCACGGGAGGGCTTTTCTGCGTGGCGCTTTGTCAGGGAAGGACAACCACGAGGCTCCTGGGGTGGCTTGTTTCACAGGGCGATGGCATTAGCAGAGGTCTTGAAAAAAGCCTACTCTATACTAGGTTGGGGTTTTAAGGGCTGTTTCGCACCATCATTGCAGTTTGGAGGCCTTCTGACAGCCGAGAGGAACTTTCCTGCAAAAACGCCGTGAAGAGTAGTGGTTTAAAATTGTTCTTAGCGGTGGCACACTTGGTACGATATTTGCTGAGGGGGGAAACAGGAGGTTAGTGGCTCCCGAGTTTGTGTACATTTAATTTCGCTCTGTGTCGCACTGTTTGTGGTCGTTTCTGCCCGGTTAATGAAAGCTAAGGAGAACGTGAAGAGATATCACGTGCCAGCGAAGACAGTTTTTTTTTTTTTTTTTTAAGACAGGTGCTGATTGTGTCCTACTTTGTCGTGGGAGGAAAAAAAACCCTCTATAGGCAGCGAAGATAAAACAAAAAAACAAACAAAAGAGAGACGGCATTGTCCTATCATAATCACCACCCACAGTATTTTCTCAGAGGCACTGGTGCTGAAAGCATTCGGGTATTGCTTTTTTTCCCAAATAAGCGATTTCTTGCAATTTTCAATTTGATGCGGCAGCGGGGGGTGAGTGGGTGGGCTTTTTTTGGGGGAAGGGAGAGAGGTGGCAGGGCTTTTTATGCTAGTGAGTTAACATAGTCTTGAGATAATCTCGCTCCCCCTCTCTTTTTAAAGGAGTTTGAGACACTTTCGGAGTGGTATGTAGAGGGAACAGCTGCCCTTTCGGAAGGTAAGGCACGAGAATAATAATCAGAGTCGGATCGCTTGCAGCTGGTGAAACAAACTTATCTGCACTATAGTTTTGTGTTAAGCGGAGGATGGTGCATTTTTTCCGGGCTTCCTTTCTTCCTAACAATCAGGAACCTGTGCGAGGAGTTTGAGAAGGGGTTTCCTTGAACTGAAAGCTCCTTTTCCTGGTGCTTAGTATACACCGTTTTCACTTTTTAAATCGCTGGAGAAAGCAACCTGGAAATGATTTAGCCTTTTAGGTAGGCACCTGGATATAATCCAATATCCCCTCCTTTCTTTGATTAGCCAAATCTTCCAAGTCGGTATCTAGAGGTATCCATTTTAAGCTCTTTAATATTCCCCTGCATCTCTAAACCGCCATTTTAATTAACAAAAAGCCAATTTCCCAGTCGTCTTGGAAAGTGCGATGAAGCTGGTTAAGAAACCAATTGCTCGGAATAGCCAGTACTTGGAAAAAATGAGTCTGAGAGACATACTTCTCTCCCTAGGATTGGCTTCTGTTCTCCCGATTGGGCTTGGGTGAAGTTAGTGCTGTGATTTATCAGACAGTTTAACTCCCAACTCGCTCTTCTTGTAAGTCAGCATTAAACCACCTCCTGGGTGCTTTGTAAATACAGCTTTAGCATTTTTTTTTTATGCAGCAGATTGACATGTTGACGATTCTGCTTTAAGGAATGTGACAATAAAGTAGAAAACCAAAGGCTGGCAAGCACTTCATCAAGGATAAAAAGGTTCTGCTGTAAGGATGTCACTCAATTTATTGTGAAAGTCGAATGAATTACGTTTAATGAAAGTGCTCCCCAGATGAATATTACCAGCAATTTCCTGAGTTGGCTCTGTCAGATTGATATGAGGAAATGCCAACCCATATCAAAAAAGATCTCCAATCTCAATTACTATGCAAGCTTTCGAAGAGCTGTTTTTTATTGATATGATATATATTGGCGGGTTCTCAGTGCTGTGGAAACTGCTCTCTGTTCAACAGGACAGCACATTTCCTAGTTTGTTACTTAACCCTACGTTTTTCTAGTTGTTGTTTAAATTTCTGCTAGTGCCCTTCCTTTGGAAGGGAAACTCCCTCTCACCCTCCTTCCCTTTCCGTAACCGAGAGACACCGAAGTTGTGTGTCTGGCAGAGAGCAGGGGCGATGCTCATTTCGGGAATTTTATTCAGCCTGGATGGACAAAGCCGAAGGTCAAGAGAAATGACTCGGCTGAGACAATGGCATCGGATCCCCTCATTATCAGTGTTTTTCTAGGCGACAGTCCAGAGCACGGCAATATTTGTTATGACTAGCAATCCCAATATTCCCGCTCTTTCTTCCTCATCCCTCTTGGGCTTCCCTGGACAAATTAGAAATTCACTAAGTCCGTGAAGGGAGAGAAAAGCTCTTATGTCGCCTCATCTACATAAGAATTGACTTTGTGAGAGGCTTTTCTGTTCTATTTTAACTACCATGACACCGGTCGCTGCTTAGAAATACAGCTTCTTTCCACTGAATCCATCTTGCTGGGCTTGATTAAAGGAAGGATTCAGTTAGCTTTCTTCTACCACTTTTCTCCACTCTTTCTATTTTTTAAATCGAAGTGGAGAGAGAAAGAGACAGTATAGAAGGACAATCGGGAGATGCTCTGTGCTCTGCAGCAGGACGGGGGCAAGGGCACCTGCAGAGGCGGAGTCGCATTTTGTGCATGCAGGGTGAAAAAGAAGGCAGGAAGAGCTTGTCCTTATCCCAGGTCGGGTTATTCTGGGTTCCCATTTTTCTGTTCATTACTGGATGCGCGACTAATACTTTCTTCAGTGCACGATTAGCCCACGTGGTGTTAAAAAAAAAAAAAAGTGTATTTCCCCTCTCTCGGAGACGCTGAATACTTAGAGCCGGGGAAGGTTGGTGCCAGCGCTGCAGGGAGAGCAGGCGGACCGGGGCAAGGCTGACTTTGTGGCGCTTTCTTTCCCGGCTGGGGGCTGCTGGCGGCTCCGGCCCCCCGCCGGCCCGGTGCGGGCGGCTGCGGCTCGCTGGCGCTCCCCTTCGGCCGCGCAGCTCCCGCCGCCCGCGCCGCCACCAGCGCAGCACCTTGGAGAGCTCCAGCTCCGGGGAGGGCCGCGCCGCCAGCACCGCGGACAGCGCCCGCATGGCCCTGCCGCCCCGCTCCTCTCCCCGGCGCGCAGCCCCGCGGCCGAAACTCAGCGACGGCGCCGCTTCCTGCGCGCTTCTGGGGACCAAGACAGCCCCTTGGAAACTCCTCTTTCATAGACACCCTGTTCCAGGGCTGGTCCATAATTCAGGCCACTGCTGCACAGACCTCACCCGAAACCCGCTCTGGGCTTGGGGTTTGGCTGCCTCGATTAGTTTTTGTAAGGGAAGGAGGAGATGGGCGCACAGATGGATCGATCTATTTAGTGTTGCTACTGACTGGCTCTTTTAATGGCGAAGCAGCTTCTGTTTTCTGGGGGTAAACTGCCCAGAGGGACAACACATAAGTGAGGAGGGAAGCAGGGCCAGGATCTTGGATTTAATCATTGTAAGATCCCTGGCAGAATAACTCTGGGGCTCAGAAAGACTGTTCTGGGGTGTTCAGGCTTCTCTCTTTCTGTCAGGGCCGTAGCATCCTCTCCCTTTGTGGGAGAGTTCAGAGACATCTGAGAGAATCAGAGTCCAAATGGGTGGTGACTCATGGCTGACACTGAAGCACATGACATGAAGGTGAGAGCAAGGAGTGATTAATTAATATTGAGTCTTCCCATCCCCTGGGTAATGGCAGGAGTGTTTCTCAGATGTAGTCAAGGGTTGATGTTATTTTTGAGGTGGTGCAGTGACACTCTGAGACCCCTGTGAGGAGCAGCCAGATCTGTTTCCCCTCCCACTAGCCTGTGTCCTGGCAGCCAGGACTCAGGGTATCTCCCAGCCCCATCCCTGGTTTCAAGAGGAGACAATCGGTGGCAAGATCCTCCACCTCTGTAAATCCCCGCTTGCTATCCACAGAGCTGTCCTCTAGAGGACAGGTGCTCTAGAGGACAGGCAGCTCTGCTGCCTGAAAAGCACTTGCCAATGAAACACCAACAATTGACAAGAAAGGTGCTAGTGGATGCCTGAGGGAGAGTCCTTCAATAAAGGAATGTGATGGGAATTGACTGGGCTGTGAGGGAACCTTCCCCCCCCTCCCCGCCCCCATCCCTACCAGCTCTCCAGACAAAGCAATAGGGCCGTTTATTTCTGATCCATGTTCTCCCATGAGCATCAGTTGTGAGCATCAGCTTTCACTAGATGTGAGCCTTTTCCAGGCCGTCTGATTACACCATGTCCCCTTGCCCAGTGCGTGGAAACTGCATTGTCTGCTTCGGAGACGTTGCTTTTATCTTCCAAATGCCACCATCATTAATGTCAGTGTCTCGCAGTCCAGCCAGTGATGAATGTCTCAGGGATGTTCATCTGCTTTGCACACTGCATCTGTCTCTCCAGGCACCCTGTATCTTCCTCTCCAAGGGGCAGTTTAGTAATCTCTTCTCCCTTGCCCCCTGTGTCTGCTGTGAAATGATTTGTCCACTAGTCGTCTCTCTCCTGTCTGTTCACATGCTGGATTGTCCAGCTTGCCAGTGCCCTCTGGGGTATCACTTCTCCCATTATCTGTTCCATCACTTAAAGGATAGTTTGACCACTGCATGGAAAGATAGGCTGCTTTTTCCACATCTGCAGATTGCTGAAAGGGGAGAAATGAGGTCTTTCTGCTTTCTGGGTGCCTAGCAAATGATAATGATACTAGTGCCCTATTTTCCTCAAATCTCATTTTCTAATCCAGGCTCAGTTGCTTCGATATGTCTAAAGAAGCAAGAATCTGGTTGTCTTTTTGTGTGAGTGTGTGTGATTGTTTTGCTTTTTTTTTGCTGAACTTTTGAAAGACTGATAAGTGAAACAAGCCTACGTTATTTCTTTGTATATTTTGTTAAATGTTGATGATTGCTGGGGCAGGATCTCTGGGCTCAGCAGATTCCTTTTAGCAGCAGAATGGGCAGCCAAAATAATACCAGAAAAGAAGTGATCTAGTAGCCTCTGTTCTTGGAATCACAAAATCTTCCTGAGATGTAATTAAAATCTGACATATACATATAAAATTTATTAATGGAATGTCTTTTTAAAGCTATGTTTATGTATTCATTTAGGAAGAAAAGTAAAGAGACACTTAATCTAAGCCATACAGTGTCCTTGGTTGAAAATCAAAAGATGCTATTTACCTTCTTAGTTAAAACATGTGACACTGATCTAGAAATCATTGAAGACTGTGGTGTTTTCTGACAATTCTGCTGGTTTTGGATCTGGCCCTATGTGTATAGTGATTCTCCCTGATACTGCATACCTGTGGGAGCAGTAACATAAGTAACATCACAAATAATTACTGAGTATCACATCTTGCAGGAATAAACCCGACCACCCAAAGTCAGCCATGCATTATCAGGGAGTGAATTTTCACCTGGCTCATTATTGCCTGCATTTGTCTTGAAGATGCATAAGAGCCACTGGGTAAAAAAAAAAACAACAAAAAAACAGTCAAATAAAAATACCCAGACACACTAGAAATATTTTCAGAATGGTTTTGAAAAACAAGTGCTAGTGTAAAGCAAATCCCGTGAATTGATCCTTCAGTATTGTACAGGATAGGATTCCTATGTAAATCAATAGTATACTTGTGTGAAAACTACAGATTCTCTCTCTTTTTTGATGACATAGACCATTTCTATCACCAAGGATTGCTTATTATTCAGGTGCTAGCTTAAACTGAAAGTGTAATTGGCAGCTCTTCAAAAATTTTAACTGACAGTATTCCTGTTATGGAGAGTTCAAACCACCAGTACCATAATATTTATCTGCACACTCATTTTTATAAGCCATTCTTGATTGAACTTTAGAAAAACAATTCTTCTGGTAAGCTATTTTGTCAAGAAATGTTGTCATAGACCTTCAGGTATATAAAACTGCTTGTATAAAATTAATGGACTGCTTTATATATTTACAATCTCATCCATAGCATTTGAGGTCTTTGCAAAAGAAGGCATGGATTTAAAATGGAAATTATAGAAAAGTCGCATCTTCATGGCTGTTGCACAGTCAATAGCAGTACTGTAAAATATTGGTCTTTTTAAAACCAGAATGTTCATTTGTTATTTGGCTCTAATTTAGAGTGATTTCTGTTGTCATTTTCTGCAGCTACTCTGTCTCTCATACATGGAGTTCTTAATGTTTATATGGGGAGTGCTTTGCACATTGAGAAGATTTTGTAAGCAATATTTCTAGGTAAAACATAGCAATAATATTATAGCTTTATGAAAGACACAATTGCTGACTGCACAGATCTTTAAAGAGCAGGGAATTAAGAAGGAGTACAAATATAGAGATGTGACATAAAAGATGTGCATAATAAATAGTACATCAAAATCTTCACCATTAAAAAAGATGGACTCCATCTTGCTGCCTTCATCTGTAATGGATATTACCTTACCAAGGCCTACGGTTTTATACTCTTACTTATTTCTCATCTCTGCTTCCACAAGCAATCCCATTTGCTTCATTGGACTGCTTCTGGTACATGGTAGCACATGTTGCAAACAGAGGTATAAGAGCACGGCCCTTAAGTAACCCTACTTGCCAACATTATAGAACTAAGTCATTTTGAGTAGTTATTTGTACAAAGGATGCCCTTAACTTCAGTGGAGCTACTTCAGGGACTGGTCACATGGTGTGAATTATGGGTGACATCATCGGGCTCTTGATAAGACAGTACTCCATGGGAATCAGCTGCTAGATCTTCAGCTTCTTTATATGGGATCCACTAGGGGTACTCAGCTCTTGCTGTGTACTTGCTTACTCTGTGAGCAGTTCTGCTGATTCTACCAGCATTAGTCAGTGGAATAAGATACTATCCCACAGAATTATAAATGTATATATATATATTATATGTATATATGTGTGTGTGTGTGTGTGTGTATAAGTGTAGCCTGTGTTTGTATCTTTAGTGCACATAATGTTTGCTAGCTAGAGCAGAGTGGGAGTCTTGAAAAAGTTATCAGGTGGAGTCAAGGTTGTTAGCAGATTGTAATGATATGTTTCAGTCTTTCAGTGTAATGTAATCCAAATGAATATGGAAATGTGTGGCTAACTAGATTAGAGGAAGGTGCAAGTGCTGCTTTTCTTCTCCACAATTTATGGAATATTCTGAAATTGTGGGGTTATAGCATGACATTTTTTCTGAGTTTTACACATCCACTAAGAGGAGCATCATATGACTATGCAGCTACACATGTGTATATTTGCCTGTGTGTAAATTCGTTAATAGTGTGAGGTGATGTAACATAGTATGTAACAAATTTTAAGTGTTAGAGGTCTTGTCCCAGCAAAGCATTAAAACACAGACTTCAGAATAGGTCCTAATGGATCATAAATACTTTTTTGAATCTAAACACAGCTTAACTGAAGATAAGAGAATTACTCATGTGTGCTTCAGTTCTTTACTGAATTGGGAACACAGAAATCAAATGCAGTATGGGTTTTGTATTTCTGTTTTAGGATATAATATTTTCTTCCATGCCAGAAAAGATCATGCATCTATAAGTTTATGAATGTTACAAAGTAATATCTTTGCCAAGAAGTTGCTGAATTTACCTCTAGGTTACCTGGGATCTATTACGATACTTATATATATAAGCAAGCATTACACTGCACATGATCCCTTATTCTAAACATATTTTACCTATTGTTTTCACAAGATGTGTATAATAATTAATTCTTTGCTTAATTTTGAATTTTTGGAGTCAAGAGCTGGGACTTATCCTGATTAGTATTTCAACTTCCCAATAAATATTCTGCAAAATATCTTTTTCTTTGAAATTAAATCTAAACTGGGCTTTTCAGCTAGATCACTTGTGTGAACTTTTTGCTAAAAGTCTTCTTGAAGTGTTCAGGCACCATCACTGTTCTCTAAAATTACAGAGATACAAATGGTGGCATATCTGAGGTAGCCATGCATGGCCCTTGCACAGTATTGTGTCTGTGTTCTAGATTTGAAGTCTAATTGCTATTGATGTTGAGTTTTTGCAGACCACAGCAGTTTTTTTTTCCTTTTGCAAGAAATATGTCCTTGAATGATGACCATATAAGGCAAAAAATTTACCCTTATTTATTTTTCCACAAGAAATTTGCATGCTGATTTAAGTCCATCCACGCTCTTGAGGACTTTGCCATTGATTTTTGTGGTCATAAAATTGTGTACTTAGTTTGATATATATTTTCATTTTTATAAGATGGTGGGAAATGATATTTCATTCTATTTTAGCTTGAGTTGCTTAGTGTGAAGTGACTTTTCATAGTTAGCACAGGAAGGAAGAAGAAAACCTTTCTAACACATGTAAAAGAATACATATGTATGGCTATACAAATGTTAAGTATTTCACTTGTGGTATTGCCTTTGGTCCAAGCAATTTACTCTCCTGTGAAATTACCAGAAGCTGAGCAGATTCTATTCTCTTTCATTTGTTATATTTTTCCCATTATTCTTGTATGCATTAGCAAATATACCAAGAAGAATGTGGTCTTTGGTCTACCGTGAGACCCTTTCTTTAGATCTAAGTCCTTTAGTCCTTCTGGTAGAATCTCAGTGGATACAGTACTCCCCCATCTAGAAGCATGACTACATGATTTGTTCCTAAATTTTTAGGCTTTGTTTTATTTGAGTGGCACCGTGTTAGTGATCTATGTCTGGGGAAAAAAAAAAAAGCATCTGTGCTGCTGGCTGTAATAGGTGGATGATTTGCTTTAGCTCAACAGGTGGAGCTGTGACTTTGCTAGCCTGTGGATCTGGGCTAAAATACAGCTAGAGCCCTGTCTCACTTTTGCTCACATATCTTGTACCCCCCAAATTTGCACCTATATTTCCATTGCTCATGAAAATACTTTAAACTCCTGACCTGTAAAAAAAACCTTCAGGTAATGAGAAGCATATATGTTCACATGCTCATCAGGAAAAGCTGTTGACTGGTAGGAATGTGATGGTTCTAGGGACCCACTATGGATGTTTTATTTTACCCCGGCTCTGCAGGTTAATGAGGAAATTAGCCAGAGTCTAAGATAATATTTCCACTTAGACCCTTCTGAATATGGTCCACCTTGCATGATTGATTTAAGATCAATCCCTGAATTCTAGGAATTTCAGTAACTACAACTGTGATCTGCCTTTTTTTTCTGGCTCTCAGAGACCGTGGAAATATTTGAAGTAGTTCTCTCTTAGGTATGTTTATAAAAGCCCAGTTACGGTGGATTTATGTAAATAACTTATTATGTAAAAATAGCAAACTTATTGCTTGTACACCCCATAATTTTTGTTTTGTAGAATACTTGCATCTCCTATATGCTGTGGTCTGTGCAGCCCTTTTCTCTTCTTTTAGCTGCAGTTGGGACTGAAAATTGTGAAGTTCTCTGCAAGATTGTTTTGGGAAACTGGAAGAAGCTGAGCAAAATGCTGGTATATAGACAAAACTGGAGGGTTCTTTGCATTCCCTTTCCACCTCCAGAGTTGGCTTTCCAGCGTTCTGCTGGATGCTCAGCCGCAACAGCTGACAGAAACAGTCACTCTGACTTTTCCCAGAGAAATGAGGCAGGCAGGCAGTTTGAACAAGTCCAGATGGAACAGCTGATGAAGGCCAGTCACCTGTGTTAGCTCTTTATTTGCTACAGAAGCTGACCATGTACATAATGTACATGATGACCATGTTGCTGTACGTGATCCTAACACTGTCTGTGCTCTAAGCTTGGTGTGCACGTAATTTAGTCTTGCATGACCTGTCCAGACCAATGTTATTCAAGAAATGGTGCAACTGGGAATTGTACTTTGCTGCTTGTTTTCAAACAACTTTAAAATAACATAGATTTTGCCCTGAGATCATGTGGTGCTTGAGAAAAGGGATGAAGGACCCTTCTGTGTTGGGGAAATATCTCTCTAAAAACAAGAGTGGATTGAAATGAACTGGGACAATAGCATGAGGATATAGCTACACAAGTTCTAGCTCCTTAAACCTTTCAATTCTCCTGTATTCTTATTCTTTTATATTCTATTTTATATCCTCTATGTATATTTTATATTTAAATATATTTTATTAGAGCGAGAGAGAGAGAAATATATTCTACATATGTCTGTGTAAACATGTCTTGTCTGATGAATGTTTATAGAAAGGTTGTCTCCCATATGAATTTGTGTACCCCTCAGCAAACCAGCGATTCAGACGTAATACTAGATGTTCACTGATCACATCAGAAACATTCATGACACTGCACTTACAGTGGCAAGGCCAAGTGAGGAACAAAAAGAATACACTCTGAAGACTTCAAGCCACACCATCTTCAGCAAAAAAATACTCACTCTGATTAGATGAAGCAAAAAGTTTCCAAACAAACTCCAGTCTAAAATACGCTGAAAGTGTTCACCAAATGCTTATGAACAAAAGAGCAGAGATCAAAATGGGGAGGCTAATTCATGAACAGAAACATAGGGTAAATTAATCAAATAAATTGTTTGCTATTAATAATGTGACCAGCTACTGTCAGATTCCAGTAAATATGCCCAGTGCAGGGATGGAAATGCTATCCAAGTGAAATACATTGATAACTTTTTCCTAGTTTCAAATGTCTTCTGAGTATGTATTTAAGGAACAAAAGCTGTCATGAAAATAGTTGAGACTGTTTTATGTTAGGCTATCTTTTTAACCGAGATACTTTTCTTTGACAACAGAATTAATTTCAGGTTACTTAAGGATGTCAAATGTATCTCCACTTAGGTAGAGAATTCTTAGAAGAAATGTCAGCAATAAAAGTGACCTCCAATGGTTATAAAAATAAACCTTAGGTTGTACTCTTTTGTTTGTCTTCATGATAGGTAAACATGGCCTGCGAGGTTTACTTTTTTTTTTTTTCCAGTCAGACAGTTTTGCCTGTTTAATACATAAGGAATGTTAGCTATGGTCATCTCTACTTTTGCTAGAGGACTTATTGAGCATGCATACTATTAGTTCCCATAGCTGGAGAGACAGGGGTTTTTCATCTTTAGTTAGTTTGTTGCTTCTAAAATATGAATGTATCACTGAAATTGCATGGAAATGAGTAGTGTAACCGAACAGCAATCCTAGCTCAAATCTGTTCTGTAAAATCAAACTAAAATATCAAAGAAAACAATAGAATCTGAATGAAGATTCTTTCTCTCCCAGTTGCTCAGGTTTCACAGTCTTGGCTCCTTTGATACCTATTTCTACTAGAGTCTGACTCCTATATACCTGTGTCTCTATTGTATTCTTGGCTATTTAAGGGTCATTTATCCAACAACTAGCATTAATGGGGACTGAATCAGTGTTACCACAAACTTAAGTCCCTGACTTCAATCACAGCCTTGGTTCAAGGCTGAACTCTTCACTTTGGGTTCTTTGCTCATGTAGTATTACTACCATCAAGCGTAGTAATGAAACACTGCAGGGGATCAAACTGTCCAACGAAATGACAGTGCAAAAAGCTTCTCTTAGTGCAATATTCTGCAATATGCATCTTCCTTTTGGTTGTCTTGTATCACAGCTTCTAGTTTTTATTGGTTAATTACTTCATTCTCAGATCAACCATGCACTCAATGTCTGGTCTTCCTTAGTGTGGTGATTTCAGTTCATGAAGCTCTGAATACCATCTTTGGACATCTCTCAGTGTGCATGTCCTCACTGTGTAGAACCTTTTCTATGGCTGGTGTGAGTCAGACCACACTTATCTTGTTTTGATCAGCCTGGGCTCAGTTGTCAGCTTCAGTCACATGTTCAAGCACCCCATTAGTCAGTTGTAAGAAGCTAACCCCATGCGCTAAGCTCTGCTCCCAGGTAAATGACTGCACCTCTTGTTTAGTTCTCTCTTACAAAAGAATTATATCTCAGTGGTGATAGTTAGATTTCCTGGTTATTTTTGAGCTTGAATGTCACCTCTTCAGCCTAAAACTCTGTAACTTTACTAGTTCTGTAGTAATCCCACTCCTGACTCACAAGGCAGAACACAGGCACGTGAAAACTGGGACAGTACTGGACACTGGACATGTCTACCTTAAGGAATAGTTCCAATTGGAACTATAACACACTAGTTTTACAAAAGACATGGAAAAGTCACAGAACTTTCCCAATCCCCATTTCCTTTGTTTTCTCCCTCCGCCCAAATAACTCCTCGTTAGCCCAGTGGTTGAAGCACTCACTAAGGGTGTGGGAGATTCAGTTTTCCTTCTCTGCCTCAGGAAGTGTGAACCCTACACTCACATTTCTGAGGCAATTGCCTTACCATGGCCTAGTGGGAAAATCTGGGGGGTTTTCTTGCTCCCTCTTGTTCATTTTATTCTGCTTGGTTTAACACAATTGGGTATTTCTTTGCTCAGGAAACAGAACCTTCTCCTAGGTAAGTTCTGAGACACTTGGGGTATTAAGCCTTTCTCATTTGCTCTTTGGGTCTACACATGAGTCCATTCATAATGGAACCACTTCTATAAGTGATTTTGAGAGCCCTGTAGCAGGAAAAGCTTTAGTCTGATATGAAGGAAATCCTTGAACCAGACATTGAAATTAGCTTGCCTTGCCTACTCTAACCTTTGGGCTAATATGTAAAAAAGAAACAGTACCATCTCTTCTTGCTACTTTTAAATACTTCTCTGTTGGTTTTTGAAAGATGGGCTAAGTGCCTAACTCTAGGAGTGTTTCACAATCATAAATCCCTAGGAAATATCAGAAAGTATTTAAGTTACTTCCTTGTTTTCTTTTGGTTGCTTAGTTTGGATGGCTCCCTGGACAGCATAGTAGCTTCTGTGAATCATGCTTTTCGAAAACTTCTTCCAGCAGGAGAATGTGTGTGCCTAGTTCCAGGTTATGAATTCTAGCAGGTCCTTTGGAGAGAGAGGGTTCTTCACTGCAGTGATTACACTTGAATCTAGTCTAGAGAAGCTTCCAGAATTGCTAATACTAAGCACAAGCAGTCTTGTACTTTCCTATTTTTAATCCATTTCCCTGATCACTTTTATCTTCATAAAAACACCCAAGTCCAATTCTTTTCCTTACATTTTAACAAACTTCTGTCAATCTGTCATAGCACAGCTAATGAATTACTTTTAGAAAGCTGCTCATTTGCCCAGGATCCTGAAAGCTTTTATTTTTCCCTAAGAGCAATGTTCATGTTTGGCCTCAGGTGTATATTGTTAACTTGAAACCAGTTAATAATTTGTCAGCCACAGCCATGCCTCAGTGCCCATTATTTTTAAACTTATAGTTGGCTTTGTTTAGTGATTTGCAGTAGAACGGCATCTATCATTCTACATAAAAATCTTTCATTAAAATACTACATGCTTTCTTTATGTCTAGCCACTTTCTAATCCTCAGTGCATGAGCAGTGGCTGTCAGTAAGAGGACAGGAGAACTGGGCTCTAGCATCATATTTTCTTGGCCTAGGATATCAGGAACAATGATTGCCGGGATGTTATGGCTCAGTGCTTCTAGCTCTGTGGGCTGCGGAAAGCACACTGTTATGTGGAGCTGAAACACATATAGGTTATTCCATGCAAATATCTCTGAGAGCTGGAGCATGTAAAGAATATTAGTAATATTCAGCTGTAAAAGCTGAGGTGCTTCTGGGAAGAAATAGTTAAGAGTTGAGATTAAAAAATCCCAACAAGCTAGACTGACTTTGAATGGGTATTTCAAGAACTGTTAAAATTATATGCCTGACAAAAAGGCCATGGCCTACCACATTTCAAAGGTTTTCTTTTTCCCAAAGCAAGGCAACGTTAGGACTTCTCAAAAAAAAGCTCCTGGCTTTTCAAAGCAATGTATATTTTCCTGTAATCTTGTTATCTGAACCATTTTGTGTGAAACTTTCCACAAAGAATAAACAAATAAACAAACCTTGAGGCAGATATCTTGAAGGGAAAATTTTACTCCAAATGGTTAAAGTTCAGCAAACTCATAAGCAACTCAAAAAAGGTCTTCTTATGGGAAGTTTCAGGCAACCTTAATCATAGGCATTGCTACCAGAACCACCTATAATTTGCAGACACATGTGCCCTTGTAGGCACTCCATGTGGTAGTACTCTCCAAAATGGTGTTATCCTATAAATATCTCTTGCTTTTCTTAAAATTGCACTTTGGAGAAGCTGGAAGTGCTAAATAGAATGCCTAGAAGAATACAATTATTGTTATTAATGATAATTTGTTTATAGAAGTACCTACTGTATACTGGTTACAGAGCAGACTTTCCATAATAACTTTTGGTCATGATGCACTTAGAAAAAGCAGAGGAAATGCTAGATAGTAATGGGAGGTAATTTTTTTTTTTTAATTAAAAGTGTCAGCTAACCATATTCAATACATATAGAATGAAAAAATTTAAATACTTAAATGAGGAGATTGTATCACACTATACATAGCTTTAACTATTTTCTAAATGTACTATTCTAGAAGTATAGATATTATAGTGCTGTTGATCCAGAAGAATATGGTTTATTGCTTTTAAAATACAGCTTTCTCACCCTGCCACAAGAAGAGTGAGACTTCAGCTCCAGGAATAATTAGTGATCAGTTTGTGCAGAAGCAGCTAAGGGATGTAAGAAACAAAGTCTGTTCTTGTTCTTTCTTATCTGGCCATCTTAAAATTTAGAGATTTTTCAGCTGTTAGATGAAAATAGTTTGCTAGTGCCACCAGAGCAGTGTGAAATGTTCTGGCAGCAGGATGAAGAAAGTCTTACTTCATTTCAGGCTGCATGTGACCTTGGGACAGCTTAGTTATACCTTGGGACAAAAAAAAAATTAATGTTTCATTCTGTAGTAGTACCATCTTTCATCTTTATGTGGATTTAAAAATGTAAATAAAATTGCTTTCTGTCAATGGTATACATGAAGGTCATAGTCATATTCCCTACAAGAATTCAAACTGCCATTTGACCCATCATTGGTTCAATAGATAACAATGCATTCTATTCATTTCCAGTAATCAAATTTTTAAGCATTTTACAGCCCAATATTTTATGCCTAGTTGTCAATTTCAAAAATAAGAAATAAATCTTTAAGCACTTCATTGCAGATTTATTTATAGAATAACTGTGTATCAAATACAAAAGTTATTTTAAATGCCAGGACATCTTGTATTACAGTCTTAGTTGCAAAAATGGCAAGACTGAATACCAGAAAGATAGGAGCCATGATTATCAAAGGGGTTTAAGGGCTCCTTCCTGGTTCTACTTTTAACTTTTATGCACTTATTTCACACAATTCTCTCACAGAACTTCTTTGTAGCAGATTTGGCATAAGTTCTAGTCTTCTAAAAATTCAAAACAAGCAAAAGGCATTGTGCCTGCTGCTTTAAAGGTGGGGATAGCTAAAAACTGTTTGAATTTAGATTATACAGTATAAATGTGATTTTCAGGTTTTGGCAATGCAAGACATAGGAATAGGTGTGAGGTTTGTTTGCCACAACACAGACTACCCAGATGCCTGCAGATTTCTCTCTGGATATCTAGAACATTTGTCAGCCAAAGCTTCAGCTGGTATTAAGTCAGGATGCTTCCCTTGATCTGGCCATATGTGCCCATCCATACCTTCTGCTGTTGTTTCCTCTCTTGGCCAGCAGACCAATTGTTCTGAAAGTGTATAAGCTGCCATGCTTTGAAACAGAAACAAACCCTTAAATCTGATGTATTAGAAAGAAACCTTCCTACACACAAATGAACCTGTAATTGCTCAGGAGAAAGGATAGATGTTCCTTTTGCTGGAATGTAAATTGTATTTTATTCTTAAATATTTCCTTGCTGAATTATTTAGAAATTCCTTCGCAATGTCTGATATTGGTCACAGGTAGAATCAGGACACTGGATTAGATGAATTGATTTGGCCATTACTTTGTTTCTGTACCATGTGGAGCACACTGAATACATGTTACCATGAGATTATTTCTACCTAGTTAAGAGAAACTGGTGAAGGTTAAATACTATTAGACTGCAGATGCTTTATGGCAACAGAATCATGACAGATACCACTTCCCAGCCTCCCACTAAATATCCATGGGTCTACAATAAGATCTGATTTGCAGCATTAAGGTAAGACACTGGGGAATAAATCTTTACAAAAAAATTCTTAAGTTTCATTTTCTGGAATCTCGTATAGCTTCTTGTACTAGGAACAAAAGGAGCTGTCACCAGGGCTGGTGGTGGGGAGCTCAGCATCTCCTATAAAGTGGAGGAGATTTCTGTAAAAAGTTATGGAGAATATACGTGTTGGTCTTGATTAGGGCGCAACTACATAGCCAAATGCAAACAGTTACATGCTTGGTTAGCCCATGTTTTGAGCAGTGGGACATGAAGCTTCCCTAATCTTGAACATATGCGGTCAAGTTAGGAATGGCAATATTTGAGCTAATAATTCCTGCCTCTCAGCTGGGTGGTTAGATTAGTAGATTAGTATGGGCGTAGTTGTGCACAAATGTAAATGGTTTTAGCTTGAAGGTTGCTCACATATGGACAAAGACAGTGCATGCACTATATTGGACCATGCAGATATGTTCTTGGTGAGTTGACAGAACTCAAGCCCATCTCAAATGAACGAGGTGAATACTGTATCCGAGACATAGAAGATCCATCTTCCTGAAATGTCTCATCCTTCCTCTGGTCAACTACTTTTTCCTGGTCTTTGCTTACAAATGTGTTTCTATGTTCAATGAGAGATAGACAAGCACAGCATTTATTTGTTATAATCACAGTAAGTCTCAGCTTGAAGGAAAATATGTGAAAGCACACTCATGAACCTAAAGGAAACGGTTCTTGTATTTATTAACTGAGAGGGAATATTTTTCAGAATGGATGTGTTTAAAATGAGTCTCCTGTTAAGGTCAGTGAGATCTAAGAATATGTGCTGACTGTAACCAAGATTGCTACATGGTTTGGAGAAGTAAAACTTGTTTTGATTTTTTTTCTTTTGCTTTTTTATGACAGCCCTTTGGAAAAGTATAAGCAGAAGAGAGCCCTGAGGATTAGAAACTGTACTCTCAATATATTACAAAAAGCAGTAAATGCAGATAGAAAAGTATGCCAGTTGTCTATGCTATATGCAGAGAGACTAATCTAAAGCCTGTCACTGAAATAATGGCTTTTTCCTACTGGCTCCAGACAAGTTTATTTCAGGTTAACAAAGTCTTTCGCCCAAAGATTTCAGAGCATTTTACAAAGTAAAAATTAAAAAAAAAATCTTTAACTTTTGGCAGAAGTGTCGGGGAGTAAAAGATGCTACCCATTTTGGGCACCTGTAGTTTTAGATATTCAATACTTACTTCACTCCTCTGAGTGACTAACAGCAGGTGAACTGGTGGTGAGGTTGGAGATGGAACGCAGTTCTGCTCCGCAAGTCTGCACTCTAACCACAGGCACTAAGCATAAGCCTCAATGCTGGATACTGAATGGGAATTCATATTATAGCTACAATGTCTCTGTGTGAGGCAATTGTCCTAACTGTCATAAACAAGGACATTCATATACACGTAGAAATACTCCACCAATTGAGAACAATTAACAATATGATAGCTCAACACATTTAATCTTTAACTGAAGTTGCAGAGCTCACCAAAGAATAAAACAGTGAGGCGGAAATAGCAGAAAAATATATTGATTTGTCAGTAATTGATTTTTTTTTAAACATGAATCCTGCTCTCATTATGCCATTTCAGATCGATGTTTTAGGATATTATGTGTTTTTGCAACTAACTCATCTGTAATAAAAGCCCTCAGAGCAGAGAAATATGATCAGAAAAGGATTTAAAAGCACCAAACGAAACTGAACGTTTCATGATGGCTTAGAAAGCTATTCATAGCTCATTGTCATTGATAAAGACTTAGCAGAAAAAATGGTATCAGCAGAGCTGCACTGTAACCTTTACATGTCATTAGGTTCTGCTGTTTCTGACCTTGTCTGAATAGCTGAGCTGAGCTCTATGTAAGTCTTTACATGTTACTTATGTGCTTTATACATTATTTTGAAGATAATAGTGGATAAAACAAAGGCTCTTTGCAGATGTGTCCATTATGCTGTTGCAAATAAATCCAGGCTGAAATTTAGTGTTAATTAATAAATCGTTCACTGTTATGATGAAGAGGAATTGCTTGATGTCATTTTTACTGACATGGAAACCCTGTTAGTTCCAGTCCATCAAAGCACCAAAGCATGTGCTTAGCTTTAAGCATGCAAGAAATCCCATGGACTGCAATGAGACTCCTCACATGATTAAACATTTGCTTCCATCCTCTGCTGGACTGAGGGCCTATGTCATGCAGAAGCGTCTGTGAGTACTGTAAAAATGGATGTAAAGCTAAATTCTTTCACTAGCGATCAATTAATATTAAGTGGAATCTAATTTTTCCATCTAAAAGATTACTTCATAATATATTTCTTAACATAACATGCTGTCATTTTCTCTACTATGACATAAAATTAAACACCAGAGCAATGCCAAAGTTCACATAAGAAACCACTGTCTGAACTGTGTATCACTCTTGAGGCAGTAGCTTGAGTATTCAAACTAGAAAATAGGCCTAACAAAGATAATTGTTTATTATTTTATATTGTGTCTTACAACTTTATTGCTCACTTACTGATGTGTATCTGATCGATGAGGGATGATGATAATTTTGTATGGTACAGAAGATGAGGATCTTTACCCTTTTAGCAAGGCCCACAGAAGATTTAAGTATCATCCAGAGCAAGGTTTAAGTAGGATAAAAGAATGGTTTGGGGCTGGCTTTCTGTACATAGCTGGATTTTACTTATACAGGATACTGAGAAATAAATTCAGCCCTGAGGTGCCTGGATACTTTGCTGGTATCACTAAAGCTAAATTACAGCCAGCTTTAATGCTAAGCCTATTGTAAATTATAAGCTACTAAAATAGTAGAGAAAACAGTGGAAAGACCATGTGTGACACATTGGTGAAAGCAGGAGGTCTACTTCACTCGTTTTTTGGTCACAATTCTGTTTGGGTATTGGTTTTCTGAAGTAAACTCTGATCCATACTGTAAAATAACCGTGCTCACTGCTGGGGAGTACTGATTGCCACTTGGTAGGAAATTGAGGAGCATCCTTGGTTACATCCCACAGTGTCCCTTCTGAGACTAACTTCGGAAAGACCATATGGACTGCTGCAGCTAGAGCCTACTTTTTCCCTGCAGTTATGGACAAGATGTGTCCGAGGTTCTTGGTTTAGAGGGAAAACATGTCTCTTTGCTTTACATGCTTTTGCTGATGATGCTGGTCAAGTGTTGAGAAAAAAGTAGCCCTGATTTGGCTACCAGCTCTCTGTTTCAAACCCTTGGAGAACATATGACAATTTTAGTGGATCTTGGCGCTCAGCACAAAGAGCATAAGTATGCCTGCCACCATTTTATCTCCCCGCAGTTACTATACAGATCTGTGGCTGCTTCTGCTTGCTCCTGCCTCTGCTTACCTTTCATGTCAACCAGTAGAAGCAGTCCTAGCTTTATTTATGCATGTACCAGTGCTGTCCATTACCAGTCTGCACTGACATAAGCTTGGCTACCCTTCCCTGATGTGAAACTCGCCCAGTTCCCTCCACATGGCTCCTCTCACCCCTTTCCAGAGCTTTGGGACTCTGTTCTCTATAATGAGAGGTAAGATGAGACACAGCTCCATGTAACTTGTTAGGAATTGTCTCCTTCCCAGGCTAGGTGTTGGGTAACTTGTCTGGTAAGCACCAATCAGTTGTATGGAGTGGTTTATATTGCTGTAGTAGAAGAAACCTGTGCAGGGAGAGAATACAATCCAGGTAGGCATATTTGTAAAAAACTCACAAATCAGTCTGTCCACTTTAGCATAAATACTCGTGCAGAACACGAAATGTGAGTGGCACACCTGGAAAACTACATGCCCTGTCTGACCTGGTGGTAATGTTTTCCCTTGTTATACAGAAAGTCCATTGTGATAATGGCCACCACATCTGTGCTTCTGTGATAATCCCAGTCCCAGTTTCTCTTGGATCTCTCAGTTTCCTTCCAGCAGTTTCCTGCTGTTTCCTGACAGCATCCTGTGCTGTGCATCTGGTGACTGAAGGGGCTAAAAAATCGGAAGAGACTGCTCTGTGAGAGCTTTAGGTATTCAGGTATGTGGTTTGGCCTTACCATCCCCCAGTCCCCAGCTCTGCTCTCACTCTCTTTCTCTCTTGCTCTTTTTGAAAGACAATCTATTGTTACTGAACTGTCTACCTTGTTTTGGGGTGCCTTTGATTTACCATCTCTTTTGTTGTGTGGAGGAGGAAGAATCCTGCCCACAACTTGAGCCGTCCAAATGAACCTTACCAAGGCAGGTGACTGTTCACTGTCCTGCAAACAGGCATATGTGTGAGAAGAGGACCACTTGTGAAAACACCTCAAACACAGGGCCAGACTTGAAATGGCTCAGATGTTGAGTGATGGAAGGATATGCTGGGCAAGATCAGAGGCCAGGAACAAAGCCTGCACATCTTAAAGAATGCATCCTTTTGTGCTGGTTTTTTATTGCAGATTTTCCTTTTAGGCAGTGGGCTGACTTGTATATTTAATTCAGATTGCTATGCATGATTGCTTAGTCAGATGGTATCAGATTTTGACTTGGAGACCTACCGGGGAGGATGGAGGTGGCCTTATGTGAGTGAAGCTTCATGCTTCTTTGGACCAAAAAGTATGTATAAGAAACATATATATATACATATGAATATATATATTTATATGTACGTGTATAAATAACAATTAACTTGGACTGCTTTTGTGAAAGTCTGTGCCAGGAGAGGGTTCTCTTAACATTGTCTGCCTTTTACAGAGCCTTCAGGTCAGGACTCAGAGAGCTGAGCTGTGGCTCCCCATGAAACTCCATGTTTGAAAATATTCTAGGGTGGGCTAAGGACAGGGTCCTCTGTGGTAAGTGCCATGCTTGCCTTCTAGATGAGCCAAGAACACAGAAAAGCACTCAGGTTACTGTCCTTAAGGCAGAGCTGTCAGAATTCATTCTTTGTGAAGAGAGCAAAGCATGGAGTGAGGTGAACAAAGGTCTTTTGTCTTGGACAACAAAAAGGGTTTGTGGAGGAATAAAAACTGTGACTTGTTGACATGTGGCTCATCTCTTGTCTATCTGACTTGGAAGTGGACCTTGGCTTTGGTAATATCTTGTCTCCTATTCTTTTCCTCCTTCTTCATGTGGACCCAAGAAGGTTACACCTGATCTGTTCCTGCGTGCTGTGTCCTGTGTGCCTTATTTTGAGTGTTGGTGAGATCTGATGATCTGGGATCCTATCAGTGGGAGAGGGATGCTCCAGGACATCCTAGCATGAGTTACACACAGGGAGGTGATGGAAATAGGTCACAGTGCCTGCTGGCTCTGTGCTCTGGCCTGGGTCCTTGGGAAAATAGGTACCTGTTTGCTACTCTGATCTTGGGCTGCCATCTGCAAAGTGCACATGTGCCTGAAAGAAGGCTGATAGCCATGTCCAGTCTGTTGTCCAGCTCTCCTTTTCCTTTGGCTATAAGTACTAGTGAATCAAGTGGTGAGATTCATTGCCCTGTACCACAGCTAGGGTGTCACTATTGAATATGATGGTAGTGACATAAAGGTAATGCATTTGCATGTGCTTCCACTGGCTGGAGGAGCTTGGTGCTCGTTGGACAGCACATCTCATCGTGCTCCTTGTAACAGGGCCTACATCAATATACTAACCTTTGCCCCTCAAATGTTTCTATGGAAATTTCTGCTTTTTTTGCTCAGGATTTGGCCTTTGGTTCATGGAAGTCCCACTAATTATATCACAAATGATAAAACCCTCTTTTTTATAAATAATCATCATTTCACAGTACACTTTAAACAGAACTTGCATTTCAAAATTCTACATTTTGAAAGACTGAAAGGCCCCCATCTTATTCTTATTACAGTCAAAGGGAGATTTCCACTAGGCAATAAGCATGATAGGAAATGGATGTAACTGCAAATTATGCATCTGATCTATTTTTCTCTCTGTTATCTAAAAGGTAAATGAATGGGGAGATCAGAACTACAAAAGAGTTAACATACCGGTCTAGAGTAAAGCTTTATCTGCCTACCAAGCTGTCATCACTCACAATAAAGTGAAGTTTCTCTTCTTATGCAAACACTTTTAACAATTTGAAAGCCTTTGTAGGCCAAGCTGTACAGGGAGGCTAGTATTGCCAGGCAGAAATCTTAATTCCAGTCATATGCAAAGCCTACAGTGTTAACATTCATAAGCAGTTTATGAATAGGAATCAAGAGGAAATTACCTACTTCTTATCAATAGTCACTATTTCCTCTTTATGCCAAGAAGGTTGGGGGAGAATATTTGGTATCTTTATTATCAAAATGGCAAGTTATTTCTTTTGTAGACTTTTGAAGTGCATGAGTTGTATTGCAGCACAAAGAGTGCATGTCCTTTTTTGCACAGAGAATATAAAGTCTGTTATACTTGTAATACTGCAGTATATACTGAATGGAACAAAAATAACATGCATCCTCAGCTTTCCATGTACGGAAGTAGAGCTCAGCTGTTCCTAGTTCTGTGGAGAAGAATCAGGGAGTGAAGTATGAGGTTTGCAAAGGAGTGATTTGAAGGAACCCTCTGACTGCCTACTCATAAACACTAGCTACACTATAATGGAAAAGGAAGGGGATGGGACCTGGACTCTTCCTGTCCCTTGCTGAGACCACTGAGCCTGGCTCCTGCAGTGCTCAGGAGCATGGGAAACATATCCTGCCCCTTCCAGTAGGTGTTGCTCACCCTCCTGAAGGTGCTCCCCTTACCATCCTGAAGATCTCTTTTTTCCGACACAGGAAAAGATGCTGGTTGCTAGGCCTGATTTGCCTCCAATATGCATCTTAGAAGGGTGCAACATGCATAGGGTATCTCATGATTTACACCAGTGGAAAGCAAAGGAGAATTTGGCCCATTAAGTCTGCTTGAGAGCACGTGTTTTCAGGATCTTGGCACCACTACCAAGGCTGGTGAAATTTAGGACACAAACAAGCCCATTCATGATTTTTACCAACTAGATGTAGCTGTTGCTATTCTGTACCTTAAGCTGCCTGAGGTTAGATAATGTGCAGTGACATCCAGAACAGTATGTTCTGGGTGGAGTACATCCCTGAGCCACAAATGGTTAGAGGCTGGAAGGATATCCTGGGGAAATTCTAGGGCAACAGACTTGCCTTGGTCTTATACTCTTCCCTAGGTATCTTTTGTTTGCTGGTGTTGGACGTAGACCTTTGGTCTGACCCTGTCTGGCCATCCTTGTGTTCTTATGTGAATGGTGGTGAATTTGCTTCGTGTAATATTATTCTCCTCTGATTGGTGGAGGAAGGAAAATGGTTTTCTGTGCCACATCCTGGGACAAAGTACAGCCACTGAATCTGATTCTTCTCTTCTTAACCTGTTCTCCACATCCATCCCTTGAAGCAGTAACAAGTATGTGAGCTGCTGTAAGTTGAGTATAATAACTCTTTGCAGACAATTCTTTTTTCTGCTTCTAAAATGTGCTTATGCAGGTGGATAACCTAATGCAATTTGACTATATTTTCCAACTTAAAGGAAGCAGGTGTCTTATCTAAGAGACATCTGCCTCCCCTCCTGAGATGAAATATTCTGGTTCAACTGATAGAAAATAAAATTGACAAGCTCTAAAAAATTAACATTTTTCCTGTGACAAATTCGAGCTTGAGATTGGCCACCTGAAAAATGAGACTCATTGGGACTTGATTTTCTTTTATCTAGTTCTTTTGCCGTTCTGTCTGCTTCCTTTGCTTAAAAAAATTAAAAATATGTGTATTGCTGTATTGCTGTTTATCCACTGACTCACAAATTAAAATCATTTACTCTGTTTTCATACTGCTTCTACTTCTGATCTGATTTGTTGTTCATCTAGCAGATCTGCGTAGTATTTACAACCTCTGTGGGTTTCTAAAACCACTGTGGGAATTCTTAACTACACAATGTTCCCTAAAAAATTCATAAGATAGTATCTATTTCAAAGCTTGAATGGAAATTTCGGCTGACATTCTATATAAAGAAGTTTCAGTGGGTAACCATATTTGTGACTATTTCCCTGTTTTCCCGTTCAGAAGGTGACATATCATAGAGGTAATTCAATCAAATACAAAATATGTATATTTCAAAAAATAATTCAAATTAATTGTCCATAAAGTACATGATAGATTTCTTAAAATGTATCTTTAATGTTATTAAAATAGATGGATATGATTCTCTCCTGCTTAAACACTAATGTTGACTCATCCCTTCGTTGACCAGAACAATGATTAGAAAAGCACCAATGTATTACATTTACTTTGTACAAGGAAAAATGAAACACCAAGTGATAAATCAAGGCCAATGCTTTCTTTTGCAAAAAGAAGACTGAGGATCAGCTGGTCATCATGACTGAGCCTAAAATGACATTCCTCGGTCCATGTTTAAACAGTAAAAGTTGTCAGAGGTGGTGACAATCTGGTATCTCCCATTTTCTACAATAGATACTTTTGGGTGTTTAGTGCTTTTGAAACTAAAATCACTTGTGTAGGTACCTTTCACATCTAGGATTCTCCAGGGATTTAGGAGTCTACCTTTAGACACTATTTTGATATTTCAGGACTCTTTGTGGATGAAAGGTGGCCCTAGAGTCTATTTTTGATTTTAAAAAGTGTTTATTTTTCATAGTATGCAATTAAAGTAGATGTTTCTGTATACTGTAATTTTTTGAACACGTCATGAACAGATAAAGAATAACAACTGTAAGTTCAGGGAATGATTTTGTCTGCATGTGAACATGACATTTCTACATGAAGCAGCTATTTGGATTTCTATGCATTTAAAGGTCTGTACTGGGAAAAAATTTTGATAATAGCAAATACAAGGAATACAAACACTGAAAAAATAACAAAATAAAATGTTTGGAGAGCACTGTTTTTGCAGTATTCACTACGTATGAATATAAGTATAAATCTAATGTCACTGCTATCTATCTGATCTATTTTTGCGTCCTTCACCTCCACTTTTTAAAAGAAACCTTGAAAACATGACGTATAGCTGTAGAATGCTTACAATTCAATACCAAGAAGTGCTGAGTGCTCACAGTGTTCCTGGGCACAAGAGTATAGAAGGGAAAACAGAAGAACTACACTAACATGCATGAGAAACTGATGCAGTAACTTCACTGCAGGTTGAAGAGCTTCTGCGTTTTACATGTTGGGTCCCTCAAAAAATTTTGCTCCCCTTTCATTGTCCCAAGTGAAGCAACTGAAGTGGAAAAGACTTTCATTCTTCTTCTTTTCTTTCTCTTTTTCTCTTTCTCATATGATATCCTTGTATGTAAAAGAAAAGGTATCAGAAAAGAAATATTGATTTTTATCGTGTGTACAAATTATGTTTTCACAAATTAAAGTAAAAACACTTCATGAAAATTACTGAAGATGTAAAACTACTTATACTCCATTAACTCTCCATTAACTCCATTACTCTGTTGGTGGTGAATCACAGATCTTAAGTAATCAAATACAGAATTAATTAGTTTGTTCAACAGTGTAACTGCATCTTTAACAACAGTGACAACAAATCATAGTTCTTGTGTTTTCACAGGGGGCCGGAAACACAGCTGTGACTTTGGGGGCCAAATACAGCTATTTCTTTGTTGTTCATGATGAGGGGAAGACCAGTTCTGGTTGCAACAGTGGGAAGGGACAGGGAGTCAGTTTGTGAAGGGGATTGTTCATAGAAAGGTAGAGCTCTGGAAGGGAAGAGCAAGCGATTTTTTTACTTGAATATGTAGCACACAATGGTACATTCTAGACACCTACAATGAATGTGGCAGACTTTTTTGAAAAGTACATTATGGCAGGCATTGCATCAGGGATATTCTCCTCATATCTTTTTGTTGACCTGATTGCTGAGTGAATTGATACAAGAGTGTGTCAGGGAGAAGCAGAAAAAAATATGCAGCTAAGAACAAAATTATCCTCTGAACAAGGGCAAATGGTCTGAAGCTTTTGAAACATTGATGCAATATATGTCACATTTTCCTACTTATCTGTAAATGACCATCAAATCTGTGGAATCCAGGAATGCCCCTCCAGCTTCTGAATTAAGGTGCATGATCTGGCCATTTCCTGATTTGTCTTGCGCCATTTTTATCCTTCCTCTTCCTCCCTATTCCTTTGCTTTCACTTTCCTAGGAGGAAGGGCACATGGACTGTAGGGGAACTTTAGTGAGCTCCAGACAGGTCCCCAGTCTACCTAATTGTGAACAAGAACTACAGGATGCTTTCTGGAGTGCATACGCTGAACAGTCTAGGTATAGTCTTAGGGAACAAGCCTTTGCTCTTCAGCTGTGGCTCTGGGATGAACAGCACAACTGAGGAGGAAAGGGAAGGTGTTTTAAAGCAGTTTTAATTTCCCATAGCCCTTGGAGGTTGCATGCTGGCTTGATATCCTTGTGCAGCTCCACAAAATCCAAAGAAGCCATTTTTTTAATATAGGGATATCTCTTATCCTGTTTTTTTTTTCTTGTTCATTTCCTCTACTCAAGTTATAAGGATAGGCTAGATGTTTTCCTACTTCGTGCTACATTTTGAGCAGTTGCTCTAGTAGACTGCACTGTCTTTAGGCTTGCTTTTCACTGTTGGTGTGGCAAATGCTGTTCAAGTATAACTAAATATTGGGGCCATATGCTGTCAGACATGATCGTTTTTCAGAACTATACCAGCAGAAGTGAGTCCTTTGATAATATCCCAAAAGCAAGAGCAAGAAGTTTTCTCTGGTCATATTAATGTCATGCTGGTTTTCATTTATTTTTCAACCAAGTTTTTTCTTTACTGCAGTGAAAATTCTCATAAATAAATCATGGAGCATTAAATAACTCAGTATGAACTAGGTATAGGAAGCATTTGCCTTTTAATTTTAGAAGTCTTTGAAACCTACTTTAGATGATTCTGTTCTAGTATTATTTCAAATGTTCAGCAACTGTGGCGTTTCTTCTGGTTGCTGGTCTCTGCTAAGGAGATGCCTGAAACAACACTTTCCTGGAGGATTAATTTCCATAAAGAAGGCTGCTTACTCATGAATACCTTCTAGGTCATGGTTGAACTCATCAGTAGGTCAGAGAGGGAGAACTTGTACTTTAGCTGCCTGTAGTGCTGTTGACACAAAGATGGATGATATTAAATTTTGGGTATCATACTGTAAGTCCCCTACACATGAAAAGTTTCTGCTTCAAAAGTTTCTTTTGTGACAGATACAGAGGGAAAAGTCCCCATCAGGGAAAACATAGTGTATTATTTAATGTTAACATTAGTTCTGTGACTGCCCCAAAGTCAGTGTCACTAGCAATCTTAAATTCAAATTTTCTTGAAATTATAACTAAAGTATTCCCAGTTAGTGTGCTCTCTTCCTGTTAAATCTGGAAAGACGAGAGAAGTCTCCACCTATGAACATGAAGCCTTTTTCTTCCTTGGAGGAGAAAAGTGATATCTGTAGGCTGAGGGTAACCATGAGTAAGCAATGTATCTGTATGGCTGCTGACAGAAATAAGCTCTTTGTGGATGCATTTTGAAATGGCTGCCAGGAAGCTGGAGCAAGTTCAAAACCTGTCTACAGATGAGGTAGGGTAAAGGAACTTTGTTGAATAAACACAGATGGATCAAAGATTTCCCATGTAATTCAGATGGGTGTGTCCCCAAGGAGGTTGCCAGAAGCTGACAAGATAATGGGGTGAAGTGGATGAGTGTCACAGCAATATAGGCTGGATCAGAGGCATTGAGTTTTTGCTGTGCTAGGAGAGGAAGGATTAGAGCAATCACATCAGCAGAAACAGTGCTTCCAGCCTGAATATCACCATCAACTATAGAGGGAAATTTAAACTTTACTCTTGCAAATAGCCAGGTGTACCTGCACATGCAGAAGTGTTACCAAAATTGGGAGTAGCATGTAGAAGGTGTGTGCTCATGAGTTTTTGTGCAACAAACCAAGCATGGTGAATAGTATAAGCCTCTTATAAATTAACAATCAATAAGACAGCAGTATATTACTGTTAGGGTTTTGAATTTCTTTTTTTTTCTTTTGCTTCACTCACTTTCCTTTGAAATTTGACTTTTTTCCCCACAGATTTTACCAGTGTTTTCTATTCTCTTAGACTAATCTCTCTCATTTCTTTCTTCTCCAATGTCATTTTCTTCTTCTAAAACTGTTTCCCAAGACTTTTTCTCCTGTCTAGTTTTATCTTTTTTGATAACATATCTCTCTTCAAGGTTTATTTTGCTCTTTATTTTCCTGGTGTTCCTGATTCAGATCTGTGTATTTGTCTTGGTTTTCTCCTACTATTTAACCCTTTGAAGACCTATATCTTTTACTACCACTTTCTCAGTCTTATGCTATTCTATTGTCAGGTCTATTTGTCCCAGGTTTCATCACAGGTGTATGGGGAAGTTAGTAAATCTATGGAAAATTACGTAACTACAATGCTCTAGGCTTTGACTTTTTTATGTGTGAAAGTGATAATCAAGCCTTTGGTATTTTAAGGCAGAAATGAAATAGTCTGCCTTTCATAATCAGGTTTTATTACTGAATCACACAATAATTTTAGTGACATACCAGAATTTTTTTGACATCTCGTAAAATCAGTATAATTTATTTCACTTTGTGTAAATGCCTATAGTTTATGTAAAATGTAACATAATTTACAGTGAATCTTTGCAGCTTCCATAAAAAGATAATGAAATTGAAACTAAGGGAAGGAAACAAAGAATTGATATTACATTTCCAGTATAAGGTAGACAATGGGAAAGAAAAGTGTATAAAACCAAGAAAAAGGAAAAGGTTTTAGAGGTCAGAAAGTCAGTTATGTGTTTTCAGCTCTTTCCAAATTTCTGGGCAAACCTTAGACAGTATTCAAGAACATTTAAAATGTTTAGGAGCATATGTTCTATTTCAAAAATGTTTGAAAATCAGTTTGATTTACTCCCCTTAATAGTAGGCCTAGACCCAACAAAGTGTTTAAGTTTCTAACTCTTATGTAGGAGTTAAGGGCTTATGATAGAAATTGCTGTAATAACAAAAACTATCATGGTAGTCTTTTATTTCCTCAAGAATTGTGCCATTATTGATTAACATACACTTAATTTCTTTGAGCTGAAATTTCGTATTTGACAGTGATGTCTTCTCAAAATGTCTTTCTTCCTTTTTAAGTTGAGGTTTATATTTATTTGTTCAGTGCATAATAACATGAGATATCGGTTTTGGTTAGACCTTCCAAACAATTCAGGATGAATAACATTAATAAATCGCTTTGGGAACAAAGTTTATTGTAAATAAGTAAATAAATAAATAAAGAGGAAGAAACACCAACGGTAGTCCTCTACTATCTTCCAGTGCAGGACAATAAGAAGTGGTGAGACCTCAGCAGAATGTAATGTCTTTCATTTCATTTTATTCAGAAATGCAACACATAGCAATCACTGAACATGATCAAACAAATTGTTTATGAGAGTTCATAGGTTCTAAGAGTGCAAGTAAAAGATTTCTTGTATTCCAGTTAGGAGAAGGGGAAAACAGATAAGTATGGCTTGGAATTCTTATTTTGTTAAACAAAGTAACTTTTTCAAAATTTTGAGTCATAAAAGTGTAGTAATTGTGCACTAAAGAAGCTAACAAACAAGATTACCTTGCGCCAATTGTTTAGGTTTAAAAATTGCATCAAAAACAGAGGAGAGACACATTTTAAAGCTTATGAATGAAGTGCTGATGAAAGCCTTTTAATGTGGTATGAAATATATATATTTTTGGATTTGCTTTACCCTTGTGTATTTTCTTGCAGGGCTGGTTAGGTATGAACTGCATCATTAGTCTTTAAGAAATGGTCAGTTACTGGGAATTGCAAATTAGCTTTACCTGTCAGTGCCTCCAAAGGGAAAGCTTTGCTCATCTGCAATATGTGAAACAATAGGAAACCAAATGTCATGGGAGTCTTTAAATCAGCTATGACAACAAACGAATCTGTCTTCAAAGAAGATCAAGACGACGGCCCTTCCTGCCAGGGTGCAAGGCTTAGGAGGGAAAACGGACAAGTTCAGAAACAGCACTGCAGGACAAGACTTTAATTTTAATAACAGATCAGAGAAAAGGAATTAGTAAGAAGCAACACACATGAAGCACATACATTTTAGATAAACTAGACAAACTAGGAGATCTGCCTACTTCATGAACTTGCACAGACGTAAACTGACTCACAGATAGTATTGCTAAATTTGTTTTGGCTGTCCTTCCTGCCTCTCTCCCTGAATCTCCTTCAAGGGTCTGTCCCCACACTGTAACAGAATGGTCCAGTGCAGTGCAGGGGCTATACCTCATGTTTCATATCATCAGGAGGCAGGTGGCACTAGGAAATACCTAGGGTCTTCTCTCATTCTGACAACCTAAAATAGACTAGCAACAGAAACTATCTGCGTGGTGAAGGAAATGTCAGTGTCCTAGTCAGTGTCAGTGTCTCCTAGAGTTTTGGCTAAAGCAACTAGACTAACCCAAATAATTGTAGGTATCTTTAGTCTGAGAAGAATATCTTGAGGCTCTGCTGATTCTGCAGGCTAGAACTCTATTGGCCGCTCTGAAAGCTTAGACACTGCTCATGCGCAGAGACCTACATGTACCATCTAAATTTCACTGAATCTCATCATCATTCTTAAAGAGGCTCTTATGAACATTTCTTATGTCACTTAATCTGGCTATTGCTGCTGTAGAAGGTTTGGTTTTCTGTTGCCAGTTGGTGACTTTCTCCAGAGTCCAGACTAAGGCAAGGTGAACAACTGGGGAGGTTGGGCTCGGACCTCAGCTAACATACAGCCTTGACATACTCTTTTAGACCAAATGACAGAGTATTTCATATCCACCTTGCAGTTTCAGCAGGCAGAAACAGAGAGGTCACTTTTTCAACTAAAGTATATTTACCTAATTCTATTAGGTCAGCTGAGCTATATCTATTCATGGTTGCTGAGGAAATGACACAGGAGAATAGTAGCATTTTCTGCAAGTCTCTCATCAGTGTTGTGATTCCAAGATTTTCTTTGCTGGAAGGGTGCTGTAGTAAGAGAAGTTTATTTATTTCTTTCCCCATTGAAACAAAGGTATTTTATCATGACTGTATCTAAGGAGATACTGTTACTTAGAAAACCTTCTTGTATTATGCAAATATTCAGGAAATATTTGTGCTCCATACTTGGAAATTGTATTAAGTACTATAAAGAGTATAATGAAGAGTTTGTCTTAGGTAACTGAAAACAGGATGTGGCTTTTGTAAGGGGAGGTAGGGAGAATGTCACTGAAGAGTTTTTAAAAAAAAATCCCCAAACTCTGCTGTTTAACACAATGCAGTGTGCTAGAAAAACAACAGGTTTGCTCTCCCCAGAAATGGTGGGAATGTTTCATTTCTCATCAGGTCATGGTTGCTTATCAATATTCAATGGGGTGTGAGCACTATTATCTCACTCTTTTAAGTGCTGTTTTTTAGCTTATGTATTCTGCATAGCACCCTACAGCAGATAAGTTCCCCAACCAAAACTAATGCTGAAGAGGGGGAAGAACAAAACCTATCGGCTATAACAAATTCTCATTTGTCTAAGAGAAGTGTCCAATAGAGTCCAATTGTAGAATGGTCCAGGAAACAACCCACAACACAGCACTAGCACCATGCTGGAGAAATACTGAAGCCATACAGAGCAAACTGCAGTGAATGTAGCATGCAGTTAATGGTATCTTTAATGAAAACATTTATTTTTGCCTTTCCCTTTACAATTTGACTGCTAGAATTTCCAGAGATCATTGTTATTATGGTAATGATAGTAACCACTAAATTGGCAGTTGTTTGTAGAGACTTTGGTTTAGCACCTCAATGTGACTGAAAAGAGAAGGTATGTGAAAAGACGGTCTCTTTTTGCTAACAGCTTACCGTGTGAGGCTAGGCTTGAATTCAACAGGTAAATACAAGGATCAGGAAAAAAACCCAAGATGAGACAAAAAGCACTACTATGTCCTTTCTCTTAGGATACAGAGGCAGGAAAGTTCCCTGAACAGTTCCTCCATAAGTGAAGGAATGTCATTATAGAGAAATGTTGGGAAGTTGCTTCTCTATAGGTCAAATATGCATTTCTGAAGTGTTTAATATTTTCAGCTCATTATTTTATGACATCATGCTTACCAGTATCCCATGACTGCTAACTTTCTGTAGGAATCGAGGGGCTAGATATCATCTAAGGACCCATAAATTTCCTAAAAAGTGGTGAATTTTTGTCCCATGATATTAATAATCTCTATTGAATAGATACAGAACGGGAGTCTGGAAAGCTAAATGTCATGGCCAAGGTCAAACAGAAAAGAATGGTAGAGCTGGGATTTAAACCCACTTCTCTCCCAGGTGTCTTAACCACAGACCTAATCTGCCATTCTTTCTCTTAAATGTAATTTATTTTGTAAGTCAAATTCTCGGTATATTACTCCTAAGATGTAGCAGGGTAATAAAAATAATTAAGCAGATGTTCGAATCACTAAATGAGTGTCATTTTTTGTTTGAAGGCTATCCCAACACGAACTCAGATTTCAGTCTCCAGTGCAAATGTCTGATCTAATGTTGGGTTTTAACATATTATGAGAGAAAAGAATCTTTAGCTACCTTCAATGTATTCAGCTATTTGATTAATTGAAGGGCTCAGCAGTCAGCGGACATCTCATTAGCCAATTCATGTAGGCATGCTGTGACTATTTTGGATCACATATCCACAATTCAAATTGACAGTAAAAGTCCAATTAAAAAGTAAATGTATTTTCATACATTGTAGTGGTGGTGTTGTCATGTGGCTTGGGTTTTTTTCCTTTTATTTCATTCCCAATTACTCATTTTAATGATGTGCTTCTGAATATGAGAAACTAATGTTCTTATTTGGAGCTCTGCTTAGAAGAGTTGTCAGGCAACCTTTCCCATACTGTTCTGCTCAGCTGCCACAAACTTGTGTACTTTGACTACATGTGCAGAGGTTATTGTGCCAGATGGTGTGGCTGTTTCTGGGATGTGAAGAACCACAGAGAGGCCCCTGAAATATATCCCTTATGTCATAAAACATCACTTTAACTGGCTTTTAAGAGATGAGACTTATAGGTATATTAAGGTGCAGAGAGCCAAATTATATCTAATGCTGAATATCAAAAAGGTCAACTAATGCATTTCCAAAGACATTCAATTTATCTCCAGTATCATACTACTTTTTAGCAAAATATGTTATTCACTAACATCAGTTTCTAGATTAGTCAGTTTGAAAAGACAGAATGTTGATTGATCCATCCAAATTGTAGCTTGTCTCTAAATGATATATTTTGTTATTCATTATATATTCCATAGTTTCATAAAACAGATTATGAAATATATTTGCTAGTACATCAAACTAGACAGAAGTATACAGTTCTACTGAAGTGGTGCAGAACTACCACAGATGACTGGTTTGGTCTAAATTACATCAGTCTGCAAGCAAAGAATTTCGGGAGCTGTGACTGGTTTCCTATCTTCCTTCCCCCTCATCCCTCCCTTCCTCAAAATAAATAGTTTACCAGTAAACTGGTTTAGCTCCTTTAACAAGCCTCTTGTTATATGAAGGTCATATCAGTGCTGGAACAAAGGAGTGGGCAGAAGAGAGGACTCTTTCTTTTGAAGGTAACCATCAGTTATATTGACTGAACTCTACTATGAAACTAATCTCCCCACTCAGGACATGGGAAGGAGGGTATGACATAATCCCACGGCCAGTGAACTCTGCTAGCTGGTGTAGGCTGGGCAAGTTTAGGATTCTGCAAGTCGCCTTCTGCTTGCTCCAAGGGTAGCATCTGACTGGGAACTATTAACTCGCTCCCACACTTGAAGGTCTTCAAACAGCTATGCAAGCAGTGTGGCCTTCTATCCACAGGCAGCTGCAATCCACCAAGTAGTGGACTGAAGAACTCCAAAGTACCAGTGAATACACAGTTGTTAATATGAGCCCTCGTTTCTCCTAAAGAACAAGAACACTGCTGTGAATATGCATTTTCTGCATTTTTCTTCTTATATATAATTTCGTTACCTCAAAGGCACTTAGAACAATCCTTAGCCATGCCAACTTATTGGGCTCCAGTTATATCCACAATACATGAACTTCCGGGAGCTGGGAAATGAATTTGAGTGGAGTAAATCACAGCCCTAAGTGGCTTATGCATTCCTTAGATTTCAGTGAATGGGAGCTAACATCTGATGCAAACTGCAGTTCCCAGAAATTACTGTAGATCTTTATTAAATCTACCCACTGAGTGCATGAACTTGCATCCTATGTATTGTACCAGGAAAAAAAATAAGAGAAAAGATTTGCTAGTTACTGGAGACTTACGACAAGCTTTTTCTGATCAGTTGTGGAAATTAAAGCTTTTTACCCATGGCAATTCATAAGTGTGTGCAATTCAAGATCCTTACATTTAGCTATTGGCAGCATGGTTGGTACTTCAATAGTTTTGATGTTTCATGGTCAGCTTCTTTCATCTTCAGTGAACTTCAGTTATTGACAAAAACTGTACATAAGTGCTTTGAATAGTAAAGTTCCATTTGTAAATCACCACACAATGATGAGACGAACATGTGTACTGGGACCAAAATTTAATGAGATGCAGTAGGCTAGTGCATTGACATAAATGGAAATTTTTGAAGTTCATCATTCAGTGTCTAAAATTAGCATTTTACTAACCAAAATGCTATGTAGACTAAACTGAAAGGTTATTTTAATTAACTTTTTATTTTTGTCATTTGTCGTTTTGTCAGGTGAATTGGGAAAACATAATTTAAATTATATAGATGTTTATCTCTATTAACATCTCATAACTTACCAGAGGGTTACTTTATTTTTCTATGCCATAAAATAATACCTTGTTTCTTTAAGGTGTACTGACTAGCTAGTCTTTTGTGTCTGTCTAGTATTCATTTAAGTATCATTTATTCACTGTGAGTAATAATTGGATTTGGGCAAGAGAGATAAAACAAATGTAAAAATATTCCTATGTCTCTCAATTATTTCTTGCTTTTAAGGCAGAGGAAAAAGTAAAACAAGTCATCAAGAAATTAAATACATAAAGATCAGAGGTGAGATAATGAGCTCATTTGCATTGCATGCAGGATTTATTTTGAACTTCAGAACATCAGATCATAAACCAGTCAACATTTAAATACAGCCATCTATATGAAAGACTAAATCAAAACGGGCTTCTTTTTCATCCTCTAACGATTATTCTTAGCTGGATGGTTTCAATCTTGCATTTGGTGATCTCTGGATGTGAAGTTCAGTATTCTTTTCATTTGTATCTTTTTTTTTTAATTGCTAGTAACCTAAAAGCTCTACTGTAAATAGCAGTTAGCAGAGAGTGCAAGAACTGTAGGATAGATGCTGTACATGAAGCAAAAGTGCAGGTATTGAGTTATTGAAGTTTGCTTTAAAAATGTTTTTGCATTGGTCAGTTCAAGGCTTGACTTAAGTCAAATGAGACTTGTGCTATGTCAGAAAAACAGAGCTGAGGTAACTGACTCTAAATGCAGTTTTCCTGTCCATTAGAAGATATTTTATAGTCCTTTCACACTGCTGTGGATATCTGTAACTGTTTTACAGACATAATATACTATTCAAATTGCTGTGAGGACTAGAAGAAAAAAGCCCTATTCTTATAGGTTGTGGCTTTATCGTCTGCTGCAAAATAATGGAGGATACACAGGAGAGCTGTACTTGCTCTGCTCCAGGAGCAGACCAAAGGACAATCTGAACATGGGGTTATGATGGGGGCTCCACTTATGTATGTCCACTTATCTCCATTTATGTGTGTTAGGATTTTGCCATTAAAATTCCCATCTTTTCCCCTTCTATCCCTTCAGCCTTTAATCTCTGGGAAGAGACTATTACTTTGCACTTTTTTATTGAGCTGATTATTCCTCACGTCCTTCTGGCCAGAGATGAGGGTGGAGATGCGCCATAGCTCTCTTAACTCCCTCAATTACTTGGATGTATCTTTCTTACTCTGCTCACAACAGATAGATTCATATTCTGAGCAGGGCTGAGCAAGGACCTATGTTTATGTCAAGGCTTTCCTTTCCTCTCTTTCCCTGAACACCCAATCAAGGCTGTGACAATTTTAGCTCACTGTGATAAATCATAGTTCAGCCACCTCATGACTATGGCAAAGGAGGGAGTTTAAAGCTACAACAGAATAACCTTTCAGGGATGCACAAATTTTCTCAAATAAATAAAATCAGAAAAGGGCACCATATTTTCCCTTGATTTTTGTGATGTCTGGAACTAATCCATGCCCCAGCTACCACATAACTGTAAAGTCATTTGATTTTCCATTATCTAGGTCACAGGTTCAAATTCAGTCCAAGATGTCACTTGGCCCAGTCTTCTGTGAATTAGACATGCTTGACTAGGGATACTGTCAGATACTCAGCAACCATAAATGGACATGCAAAATTACACCTTTGCTTGGCCAGTATAAAAATGGAGACAGAGACAAAAAAATAAAGTGATATGAGTAAAAAGCAGCTCAGGTGACATTTTGCAGAAAGCCTAACAGAATCTACAGTCAACCCCCCCGATAAAGCTGCTGTTCCTGTTTGCTCTCTATTTTTGACTGAATAAAATCAGCCAAACAAACAAAATAATCTTGTTTGGTGCAGACTGCTGTGTTGGCACCTGAACAGCACCTAATGTGCCAGCTGCTGCTTTGTTTTGTTTTTTTGTTTGTTTGTTTGTTTGTTTCTTGCTGTATTAATAGATCGCACATCACTTTTATTATCCACTGAAAATACAATAAAGGCCATTCAGGATGTGTGGATGACAAGATGGTTTCATGGAGTTGGAGGAATCTGGATGCATAGGATCTATTTTTGGAATGTATGATCTTCTTTGTTTTCACTTGATTACACCTGTACAAAATGTATGGCCTGTTTACTGTTTTGGGTGGATATGAAGGATACACTGTGGATTTTTTAAGGGTGCCTGTAGACTATACACCACAACACTTTTTCAACAGGTACTCTCCAAAATTGCTGTCATCATCCTAAAGAATCATTCTGTACCTCTTCTTATCCTCTATTTCTTTTCACAAAAAAGACTGATTTCCATCATGTTAAATTTTGTAGTTTTTTTTGTAGAAAGAAGGAGGAAGGTTTGTGTGAGTTCTTTTAATTGTATCAGTATTTCTTATATTTCTTTTTTGCTTCTTTTTGTATCCTCAACTGTCTATTTCAGGTATCTCAGTACCTTCCTTTCCTGGATAGTGGAAATAGAGTGAGGAAATCAGGTATCATATTATTTTGACTCACAAGGCAGTCATTAGAACTAAACAAGTATATCAAAAAAATACTCATAAATGTGAAAGACGAGTATTTAGGGGTAACTGATAAATTTGGATGGACAAGTTTTGCTGAGAGATCATTTACTTTCCCAGGTAAAGTTAGTACTAATTTATTATTTCTGAAGCAGGTAAGAGATGACTTTTAGGACTTGCAAGAATTTTTGAATACTTGTGGAGGGAAATATCAGACAGAATCTCAGACTGCTAAACACTAGTTATGGCTTTTTGTACACAAAATTGCTATTACTATGTACTTAATCCTCATAACTTGCACATATAGAATAAGCACTGATCTTCACATACCTTTTAGAACTTACAATGTCCATTTTGTGATTTTGAAAATCATACCACGTTTTAGACTGAAAAAATTCATTTAGTTTGATTTTGTATGTTTCCTTAAAACCTTTCCCCAACTAATAATCAATTTTGTATTTGTGATAAAAGCTTCATGCAATATTTATTTGCTTTAAAGAGTTTTAAACTGGCAGTGTTTATAAAATACTTTGGAAAAATCCTTGTTTAAAAATGTTAAGATCACAGTTGTCCATAAAAACGTTGATGTTATTAAAACAGCAATAAAGGTGTAAGGACATAACATTCAGCTTGTTTTTAAGTCTGGTAACCTCAGCCATATAACTTAATCACAGCTACCCCAACCTCTTGTTCTTTAACTTTTTTAGAAAATACATTTTAGGAATAAAATATTAGACTAGTGGTTCATGGCACATAATTAAATATGAGCAGTAATATAAAGTGCATAAAATTTATAAAGCACATAAAAATATAGACAATGGTGTGTCAACATAGACAAACAAGTAGGCATTCAACCAGATACACATGCAAAGCTTTTTGATATATCAGGGTATGGCACTTTTAAAATCATTATTACCAGTGTTTACCACTTGCTTGCTTTCCAGTCTGCGTGGCTTATTGCTTATTATAATTTGAAAAGATTATCTTACTAGGGTAATGAACAATAAAAAATTTGTAATTCATCCTAATAAGCTTGAATGGTAACCCACATGCCTTGGACATTTCTAGCCAGGCATAATTTATCCACATCTTTGGCTGTGAAACAGTGTGGATCTTCTTAACTGAGTCCCTGACAGATGGTTTAAGCTTTTTCAGGACTACATTTCCAATCATTTTGCACATATTGCAAAATTGGCCTTGAAAAAGGGTAAAGAGTTGTTATGCTGCATTAACATCTCTTCTGAATTGCTTGCTGTGAAGGACATGAAAAACAAAGGAAATCAAAAGAGGAATGTTTTCAAAAGTTACAAATGTTAGACATAAAGATCATCTTAAATTACATCACTTTTGTCAATTTGAATGTGAATGTAGTCACATTATGCATGATAATGAAAACAAAACATTCAGTTACCTTGTTTCTTAAATGATTCAGATGGCATCCATGGTATAAAGTGTTAAAAGTGCTGTAATTAGAAAGACTTCCTATAGTCTTAAATCCTGCTGATGGATAGCACAATTGACTACTATGAGATGAACAGGAATTTCTGTGGCACATTTCAAGATTTTTGCTACTCAGAATGAAAAGGCTCAAATGTCTGCATTCATTCTGCATGAAACATGAATTGATCACACATACTATGCCAAATTTTCATTTTCTTTTGCAGCTTCAGCTGACTGGCTTCTTCATATAAAGTGCTGTTCTTTTCTTCTTGCCACCTTTTAGTCTATGATAAAAATCAATGCAAGCTGAAGCCTTCCACAGTCATCTATAAAATGCAATTACTGTATACAACACACAGTAAAACTCCTGTGGTGTATATGTTGAGACATAATTTATGCCACTTACCTCCAGAGAGGTATTGATCTTCCTCTGTGAATACCTTACAAAAGGGTCGTTGAATGCCAGCTCAAGGAAATATGTGGTTATTGGGCTTGATCTATAATTTGATTAATAATGACCTATTTCTTGAACTCTGCTCCTTACTGCACTGTCTTCTGTGACCCAGTCTTATATCTTTGAATATCCCCCCTGCTGATCTCCTTCAGAGGCTTGCTCTCCTACCCTGTCTTGCTGTTCTGCAGGATCCATTACCGCTATGCTCTCTGTGATCCACACCAACGGAGCCATAGGAGAAGGCTGAAATGACCTGGCAGGTTAGGTTATTACTATTATTTTTTTAATTGCCAGCAGTCTTTGCTAATCCTGAAAGTAGTGGTTGCCCAGCACGGCCTGCGACCATTTTGTTACTGGATCCAGTCCCTAGAATACCCTGCTGCATACAGGAAGGAAAAGCAATTCTGAATAAATAGTCCAGCAAGGCATAGCTAAAAACTCCATGACTTGGTTTTGTTCATTGCTGTGAGAGCTGCAATTTAGCATATAAAACACCAGGAAAAACCCCTCAAGAATGACATAAAACAGGGAATGGGTAGATTTTATGCAAAACCTTTCAGCATTCTAGTGGCAGAAGAATAACTGCACAGGGAAAGTGCTCAGTTTGCAAGAATAACCTCTGTTATTCAATATCTCAGCACCTAGTCTTAGGTATATTCCTCAAATAAAGGATTGTTGAGTGGTATCTCTGACCTGACAGTTTCCATTTCAAAGTTCACATTCCTTGAGACTCTGCAAGAATGATAGCAATTTGCTGTACTATGTTATAAAACATTGTGTATTCATAGAATGGGAGTTCAGGAGAGTTTAATTCACTCTGGGCAGAGACCTGAGTAGCAGGGTAAGCTTCTCTATTATATGATTACAGTAAATAGTTCAACCTTGTTCTGACATAAATGCCCTGGTTTGGGATTTGACAGAAGTTAATTGCCTATTGTGATTGCACCGTAGCTGACAAGTGTTGTGATGGGGCATGATAAAATACTATTTATTGAAAATGAGAAAAATAGCCTGTTAAAGGAAGGCTAGCAGTATATTTTAGGCACAAATTAGCCTAAACTAATTCAAAGTGGAATTTCAGAGACAAACAGTGAAGCTTTCCTCCCTTTCTATTCGCTGGTGGGGTTTTGAACCAAGCACAAGCCTGTTTTGCCAATTCTGGAAATCAGAAAGTGATGCTTGAGTAAAGAGCAAAGTAAAATACAACAGCCTCATGGCACGTATGGAAAAAACAGTCTAAGAAAACAAAATCAGAAGCTGAATTTGATTTTAAAATGCCTTTTGTTTTACTAATCATGTTATCAGGAAAACCTAACCTTAGTGAAGTCAATGGTGGCTTTTTTATCAAATTTCTCAGGACAAGGTTTACAACTGTGATTTCTGCAGCCACCACTGTTACCTCCTTGTGCAAAGTCTCTTCATGGATTCCTGTCTGAGTTTTCCCACCTATAAGATATTTTTTAGCTATGCAACATTGCTTGGAGAGCTCTGTTGAAACTATGAAACCTGACTGTATTTAATAAGAGACTTAGAATCAATAAAGTTGGAAGCAAATCAACTAGTCTCACTCCTTGGATGATTAAATATTTCTTTCTTGCAGTGTAATTTATAAAGTTTTGTCCACTCGAATGAGAAAAATGACTTTTTAATATTGAGATGATGTGAATAAAAGAAGTGAGTAGAGTTCCTAAAACAGAGCAGTCCAGTCCAATCACAGAGCAGTCGTCCCATTCAGGTATGGAGAGGAAGTCTAATCCATGCACTGCTTTCTGGAAAGCTGTTATACAATGAGTGAGCTTGATTCTTTATGTGAAGAACTGAGAGAGGGAGGGTACTGAGAAAAACTGAGAGAAGGTGAGCATTTTTAGAACTCAGCTAGTGCATATGGACACTAATAATAAGAATTTCTTTTATAAGCTTGAAAGATCGTATTTCGGAAAGAGCTGAAGGATAGGAAACTTGGTTGAATCAAATGATCACAGATTGATCAACATCTGCCAATATGATTTAGCCATGAAAAAGGTCAAATGTTTCTGAGGCAAAAGCCTGATGAAGTATTTCTAGTGAGATGTGAAATGACATCACTGGCACTTTATCTGGAATACCATGTGCAATTCTCATCATTCATATTCAACGAAGAAAGAAAAGAGTTAGGTACAGAAAAAAAAGATGTTAAAATGACTTTGGGAAAGACCAGACTCTTTTTGGAGAGGAGACTAAAAGATGGTTTGTTAAGCCTAGCACAAAGAGACTATGTCTGCTTTTGGGGAAAATACAAGAGAAGGAGGACATTTTTTTCAGCTGCAGAACAATATTGTCATCAGAATGAATGCCTGACAATGGATTGTGAATACATTTAGGCTGGAAATCATCTGTGCTGTGTTGCCATCAGAAGTGTGAAGTCTGGAGCATCTGGGCAGCTGAAAGACCTGAATGAAGACTAGTATTAAGGTGGATTATGACCAGTTTCTGCAGGAGATGATGGAATGTAGTGCCTGCAATATTTCCTCAGATTCCTTACTGCCCTTCTTTTTCAGGTGTGCCTCTTAACTCAGATGAGCTAAATCCATCAATATAAACCTGTGTAATGCTGCAGACTTCAGTTTGACTGCTTGGCTATATAAGCACAGCAGCACTTTATCTGGTATGCTTGGGTCCATGTAAACAATGCTTCACAGAGACAGCAAGTACTTTTTAAAAATCTTAAAATTACTAGCAGGACTGGTGGGTTCGCCTGAACTCACTTGGCTTGATGAAGGCCTAAGAGAGGGTAGGTGAGTTATATGCGATCTTTCTGATGATAGAGAGATTGGACTAGAGTAACCTAAGACTAAAAACTCTCAAGGGGACATTAGATGAACTAGAGCTTGACAAAATGCAGCCATGTTTCTTCCACAACCTTTTTACTTACTATGCACACTGTACCAGGAATGCAGGAGAGGACACTGTGGAGACTATGCAAACAGGATGCTATTTGGACATTACTTATCAATGGAAGAATTGTCAGACATCTGGATACCTTTGACACCTTTTGAACTTCTGGAATGAGACCAGGCTAACTGTACTCACCCAAGTATGTTCTAGTTATTTAGGTAAGTGAAAAAGATGCTTCTACTACACAACAAATGCTGAACATCCTTTATTCATCTGACAAGTTGGATCTGTAAGTTTTCTTTCATTCATATCTGAAAATGATGAGTTCTGAGGTTATCAGCTGAGACCTATGTCACCATGATACTCTGAAACTGACAAGCAACCATAGTTTGGTCTAGCTTGAGTGACCTGGAAGGGATCAGTAAATACAAATGGTGTTTATCCTCCATTTGACAAACAATTTATCAGGCGTGCCTGGTCACTGGAACACTAAGTCTTCTCTGACACTGAGATTTGATGTGTTTGATCTACAGGAACATGACACTGAGGGAATGAACCTTTGCAGTACCCAACCAGCCTGTGGCCAGCAAGGGTTCTTGAGCAGATAATTACAATTCCTGATGGCAAAATTAAAGCTGTTGGGAAGAAATGCAGTATTTTAAGAATTCGCAGAGGCAGGGATTAGCTAAATGGTTGCTTTGGTCTGTCATTGTCCGTCCCGTTTCGCATTCCCTGTTTCCTGCCTATTGCATTGCAGTCTGGCAAAGGATTTGGTGGTGGAGCTGGGAGCTGGCACAGGAGACAGGGGAACAGCCTCTGTCAGCGCTGTATCTATTGTGATTCTCACTGTGCAGAGGAAATCTCTAGGCAAAGGGGTGCTTTGGGGGCCTTGATTTCACTTTGCAGCCTCAGTGTAGCTCAGGCAGATTGCTTACATGCTAAACATATTATATATAGATGAAATACACATGCTCGTTCTGTACTGTGTATTTCACTGACTGAAAGTTCTACCATATTTTCCAATGCATATATTTTGGGAGTTAGACTTTGGCTATAGAAGCTAACACATTTGAAGACAGAACTTATCTTGGTGAAAGCACCTGGCTGTAGCAAGGTAGTTGACAAGCTATAACCTTTTTTTAAATTCCATTGGCAGTATATATTACATGGAGTTTATTTCTTTACAAGATTTCTTAGTGTTTCTCTGGTAAATTAAGTGATACTATTTGACATCCTCATGCTCTTTGCTTACTAAGTCCTTATTCATATTAACTTATGTCTAGTGAGTTTCTATCTCCAGTTTCAAGTGCAAGATCTGTGCTTAGAGAGTTTTCCAATGGTTTGTGAGAATGGGAAGTTGTGGTTTTGATCTGCGTTCATATAATGGTGGCTTAAGCTATTGTGTTTCTTTGTGATTCATACAGGCTTATAGCGCTCACGCAAGCTGTTACTATGCCACTGCTGAATGGTGATAACTTGCTGGGATCTTAGTTTTATTACTTTCAGTTGTGTGACTGTACACCAGAAATGTTCTGTGGAAACTGGGTCAGAAAACAAGGCAGGTATAAAAGCACTACCTTGTTTCTGAAGAAAAGGCTCAACAGCACGAATACAAATGATTTATACATCTCTTAGCCAAGTTGTGGCAGTCAACAACAATTCCCAGGTGTGTTTAGAAGGGCTTTAGTCCTGTGTTTGCCTTGAGTGCAAGATACAGCCCACTGTGTTTGTTTGCAAGTGTAGCTACTACTATGAAGCATATTTTCTCTTATCAAGGTTGACTCAAAGGAAAGCAGCCACCAGAATGCTAAGGGAGTCCAGAAGCAGATTGGCCCCACACCAGCCTGAGGACTGCTGCACAGCTGGGAACAAAGCCAGGGCAGAGGCTAGAGAAAGGGCCAGTCACAGATGCAGATGCCAGTGCTCAAGAAGTATAATCTGGAACTTGACAGCTGCCAAACTAGCCCTCAGAGTGGCCAAACTGGTTGGCTTTTTTTTTTGAAGGAGATGACAGAAAGTGGCCAAAGGAACCAGGAACGTCAATTCTCTAATTACAAGACTATAATAAAGCCAAGCAAACACTATGATTGTACTGGTGTTTTCAGAAAGAGAGGCACTGTCAGCAGAATCCTAATTCACACATTCTCTGTTGTTGCATCCTATGTTACCTCCTGAAGGGCTTGAGATTAAAAGTAAGAACAAAACTGATGCTTCCCCCACTTCTCCTAACTTCATCCCAGTCTAGGGCAATGAAATAATAAAAAAAATAGGTGCTCTGCCCATCCCCAGATGTCATAACCCTTGGAGCAAGGCAGTCTTCAAATTAGCAACCCACTGATACTAGTGTCAGTCCAGCCCTGATTGTTAGGCAGCTGGGCACTGGCCAGATGAGCCACCCCCATTAATGGAGTGCACTTACTATTATATGGCATAAGGTACGAGGTATTTAGAAGCAGACTGTGACAGCTCAGCACCTCCCTGAAGTTCATATTAAAAGCTGGTGATTCTTGCTAACCTCTCTTCTCTGGCCTGCTGGTGTGCCCGGAGCTCGTGACTGACCTGACAGTATCCCACCCTGTGTCTGCAGACCAGCTTCTCTCACCCACTGCTGGGGAGGTCAGGGTGGGAGGAGGCCTCTGTCCTCAGCCTGAACACCTATAGCAGCATGCTCAGCCAATGAAGCTCCTGAACTGTTGCTATCCCAAGAGGAACACTGACTCTTTGTCACCAGAGCAAGCCAACCTCTCTCAGCTTTACCGGGCCTCTCTAAAACCCTTTAACCTGGCTAAGCGAGAGACATTATGCTAGGAATGAGGGCAAATGGATGTAGAAAGAGAGAGAGAGAATATGAAGTTAAAGAGATGATGTTTTTGAAGTTAGAAAAAAATCTGGAGAGCAGAGCAGGAGAGATATTTCATATTTGAGAAACAAATCTAGTGTGAAAGGAGATTGATTTCTGGGGGAAAGAATATGAAGGCTATTACTAAAATTGACTTTTATACAACATGCATCTAGTACACATGAAGAAATTCTTTCCACCTGATACACTACAAAACCTTGCAGGGAATTATGGAATCACATGATAACTAAATAGATCATATTCCTCTGACCATGTGCTCTTTATCTGTCATATACCCTTTGCTCAATGTTTCATCTTTTTACATTTGAGCTATTATCTTAACATGATAAAATTAGTGTAGGAGAGAAATGTTTCCTGCTTCTCCTCATAAATATGGAATTTACTCTATAATAATCTCAACTAAGTGCCCAGGAAGGACATGATATAACAGTACTTTTCTACACGCAGAAATGTCACTTCTTCAGAGTACTTTATCTCAAATCATGGGTTACAAAGGGAGCAGCCACTGGAGGAGTGAGATTCCTATTTGGTTGATCATCCACTTGTAGCCCAGGAAGCAACAAAACTCTACATAGTTTATGTTTTTATATGTTAACAGGCCAGATGATTCACTGCCTAAACGTCTGCTTCTCTCCACCGACTACAAAAGGAGCCTGTCATGACAAGTTCAGTTGTAGACTTTTACTTTGCAGACATCTGAAGGTAGATCAGTGTGAATCACACTTAAGGGATACTTTATGGCTTGAGGGGGACCTGTAGTTGAGACCCCAAATTACAAGCCCAATCCCTTTCTTAATATTAACTCCCCACCTAATACGACTTGTCCATGTCTCAGTGAATGGGAGACTCAACTCATACTCAACTACTTAGGGACATTGTTTTCATTGCTTGCAAAAATGGAGTGTAAATTTTCCCTGTCTGCATATTTTACTTAGAGGGGAGATACACTCTTAGGGTTCTTTCTTATAAAACACACAAGAGAAGCATAAGGTGTTATTATTATGACTGTCATCACAGAATCAGATAAAACATGTCTGGAACCTATTCTTAAAAAAAACAATAATATGGATTTTATAATCTTTCCAGGAAATCTGTTCTGAAGCTTTGCTCTCCTCATGTTAGAAAGTTTTTTCTAATGCCTACTCTGAAGTTTCCTCATTCCATTATTTCTTGTTCTAATCTCTCTGGACATGGAGAACAGTTGATTCCAGTTCCTCAGCAGGATACTGTTGAAGTCTGTTATGACTTAAGTGTTCCCTTCTTCAGATTAAACAACTCTGATTCTTTCAATCTTTCCTTGCAGGTCACTTTTTCCAGACCTCTAATCCATCTTGTTGCTCTCCTTGGATTGCTTCAACAGGTTCACATATTTCTTAAAGTGTAGTGCCTAAAACTGCATACGTTAGTTTGCTGCTTGCCAGTTCCAGAGTGTCTACAGACATGTCTTAAACATGATATTTTACTGTCTATATAACCTGGGCAAGAGTAGTATTTTTTGCAGGGAGGGCAATATTGTCGACTTTGTTCAGCTTGTGATCCCCTATAGGCCTCAAACTGTTTCCTACTGACTCATTTTCCATCTTCTATTTGCACAGTTGATTACTTCTACATAAATGTAGCACTTTCACTTGTCCTTACTGAATTGTATCCTATTGATTTCAGACCACTTCTTTAAACTGTCAAGTTTATTTTTAATAGTGAAAAATGAGGTCTCCCTTCTCAGAGCCTGGCTGTGCATAGTTCAGTATGGTTACGTAAGAGGCAGGAAAGAACGACAAACTCCTCCACTTGTATTCCTGTGGGATGGCAAGGCGCAATGACAGCCTCTCTACCGGCATGAGTCCATACCTTGGAATAGGAAAAAGTAATCATATTTTGTTACAGTAGAGCTGAAGACAAGACAAGTTTATTCTACTGTAGAAAGTGTTTCTAATGCCTCATGTAAAGTTTCCATAATTCATTACTTTTTATCTTGTAAGTGGACAGGGAAAACAATGTATTCCCATTCCTCAGCAGGAGGACCCTTGTTTTAGGTACTGTATGCATATAAATCAGTAAATGATTCCTGCCTGCTAAGTTCACAACCTAAACAGAAGAAACCAGGGATGGAGGCAGGGGTCTTAATAGGTAATGGGAAGGTGACAAATGATATGTTCATTATATGGCACTTTCTAGGGAAGGGCTTAGTCAGGAGTTGACAAGAGAAAAGGAAAGCAAAAGTGTAGGGGAAGGGTGCACTGAAGTAAAGGGAACTGAGGGGTATTGAGCATGGAAAGGGGAACAGAGAGGGAATGAAGTCGAGGGGAAGAGGCTGTGGAGGGAGTCTGTAGAAAAAAGTCAGACAAAGACAAGCCAGGAAAGTTCAACCTGATCTATTAAACATTGTCTGTCTGTCAAAAGGTCCCCATTTCATCTTCCTCAAGCATCATATGTCTAGCTGTACCCGCTCTAGTGTTTTCCTTTAAGGCCATAAAGCAGGAGAGGAGGATGCAGAGGAACGGAAAGCAGAGATACTAGTTAGATCCATTTTGTCCAGAGTCTCTGTGTGGATATGGGTGTGTGTGTCTCATTAGCACAATTCAGGAAAGTGCTAAAAGCAGAAGTGGCACAATCTGAGCTATGTTCCACACTGAGTAATATGTTCTGCCCAGTGCAGCAGGTTCTTCGCAAAGGAAATGCATCTTGTAGTCTGGAAGAGGATGATGACATAACCATGTTTCTCTCCTGCTTCTGGGACACTGCCTTCAGGAATACTTGCTGTGGCAGTGTTCTTCCATGCTACCTTTAGAGTGTGCTCCTTCCACTCAGCTTTAAAGCTCTCTAGCCCAGTGGCTAGAAAATCACAGTCTATTTTCCATTGCTGAGACCGAGTTGAGTTGAGTACTAAAATGGGCTGTGCAGAAGGGTGAAGCCCTAGCCATTCATTTTAATTCAAGGTCTCTCTTTGTTTCTTTGTTTCTTTTCCCCTCGACATAATTGGAGCACATTAACATCACTGTCTCCGTTTATTAGGTCATTTCTGAAAATCGAAAATCACAGTTTTGTATTCATTGATGTCTTTTTATTTGTAGGAAATCATTTGCAATGAAACTATTTCTAAATTTCCCACTGTGTAGAAGACTCCAAAGCTGCTTGCTTATACTTCATCAGAAGAACTGCTGGAAATAATAGCTCTGAATTAAGGAATGATGTTGCCTGAGGTCTCTAGCTTTGATAATTAAAAATGCTGGTCTCTCAAGGTGTTGAAAACTATCAATTCTCATGAGCTGCAGAGGGCCCTGAGGAGCAACAACAGCACCTAATTGTGAAGTGATGGAGTAAGTTTTTCAGAACATGCACCAGGGCAAATTTATTCTGCTGCACCACCAAAAAAACAGAGCAAAAACAGATGAACAATATCTCTGAGATCCATGAGTAGTTTATTTTAACTAGGCTGTACTGACGATGCTCTTTGCAGTCTATGAAGTTTATAACAGCTCTGGTCCATTTCTATTTACATTTTGCACGTGTTTCTGACAGAAAATAAAAAGAAATAGAAACTGGAAATTTAAAAAGATGACCTGTAAAGAAAAGAACATACAGTTTGCGCGGGAGATGCTTTGATTGAAACTTTATCTGGCCTTCCCAGAGGAAGAAAAAATTCAGGATTCTCTCTACAGGGGAAACAACAGAGATCATTTAAAAGTTCCAGTGGTTTATAAGTTATTACTGATCACTGATAAAGGGCAACTCTGCTTCTTTCCTCTCTCATGGCCTTTTTACCCCAGCTTCACTTCACACTTCCCTTTCTTCTTCTGTCCCCCTCATCCCTTTTCCTGTCAGTGATATCTCTTCCCTCATTTTTTAAAAATATAATTTCAAATGTCAGCCTAACTTGTCGGAATACTAAGCCAATTTGGTCTACTTTTTTTTAAATGGTATATTGAGTCCAACTTTTCTTGGCCATTTCACCACTTGTTCAAAGATATTTCCAGTCACTGGGAATACACATTAAATGTTGTAAGATGTGATCTTGAGTAGTAAGCATTTACCTGAGGCTTGTAACTGGGGAAGCTGAAGAATTGCTTCTCTGAACGTTCAATGTGAAAAAGACTTTTTCACACTATTTGCTTCATATTCTAAAGTTATCCCTTGTCTGACTACAAAGACTGACTACAGCCTGAGTAGGAACTGCATTTCATTGATAGATCTGTCCTTGAAAGTAAATGCTTTAATTGGAACTTCTTTAATGGTCTTGGAAACCTTTTAATCCAAAGTTTTGTTTCTGGAAGGATATCCCAGAACACTGGGAAGATAACCCAAGGTCTGTTCCTTTAGCTTCCATAAGGGAAAATTATATGAAAAATGGATGTAAATGGAGATTTGCACCACTAACATTAAAAATTCAGTTCCTTGTTTGTGACAGTTTCAAAAAAATAACAAAAACATTTCAGTGATGACAAATATCTAAACAATTGTAATCCATAACAGCCACAATGCACTGGGACTTCCCAAAAGAAAGAATTTTTGAAAGATGAAGGGCACATTTTGTTTGCTTATTGTAATTTGATTTTGTGGAAGACATTGATGGTCTCAGCAGGTCTCAGACAAAACCCTTTAAAACTGTGACTCCTCTAATACCAGGAGATGTGTTTGGCAGTAGGAGTGTAGGAGTAGGAGTGGAGTAGGATGTGTTTGTCATTAGTCTGAATCAGTCACTTACTGGGTAGCTGATGACTAGGAAGGTATGTGTGGCAGATACCGAAATGGATGATTTTATGAAGTGTCAATAAGGGTCTGGCAAGACCTGGGAGTGTCTTGTAACCACAGTCTCAACTTCTACCTATGTATTAGGAAGTGGGAAGGGAAACAAGTCTCTCAGAAATAAAATTTAAATTACCAAGAAAAAAGTACACCTCTAAGCAACTGTTTCATGAAACACATCTGATTTTACCAATACATGCAGGACAGAGGGAGTGTTCAAAATCTCAGACTTTTGATGAGAAAACTGATGTAAAGATAAGGAACTTGAATCTATTTAGAACTGTAGAAAGTTTTGAAGAACGGAAAGCCTGTACAGAAAGTCATGCTTTATCTTTGCCCCAACAGAACAGAATGCTACCACAGAGAACGAACAATGTTTAGGGAAATTGTATAAAGCAGGAGCTAGAGAAGGCTGACAGGTGCTAAAGCTTATTCAGGTCAGACAAAGATATCTGCCAAACACATCAGTCATATGAGATAAGGAAAATTACAGTTGAAGTAGGGGAGGAACAGGAGCTGCTCACAAAGGAATATCCAAGAAAGCTAATGGTATGTCAGAACAAGATGTAAAATAAAAGAGTCAAAAAATTAAATAAAACCTATATATCTTGCACAGCTGAGAAGCCTAAGTAGTTGAACTTGATTGCTTGGGCATGTGGTTAGGAGACTCCCAAAACCTGGAGAACTGACAGGTGCCAATAAAACATTTAAAAACCTGACATTGACTATTCATAATGAGCAGATTAAGTCATCAAATGGTTGTACCTAAATTATTCTGTATTCTCCAGGGAGATACAATTTCTTAGTACATGGACATATCTACAGAAATACTGGTTTTACCTTAGAGATTATTACATATATTACATTAACAGCATCCTGACCAAGCAAACAAATATTCTTCATGAGAAAGCAAAGGAGAACAATAAGATATTAACTGGTTAAAGACCACAAAAGGGGTGACGCTGGGTATCTGGTTCTAAACTCAAAAGAATAGAATGTATTCTTTCTGTAATATACAAGGCAGTCCAATTGGTAACAACAGCTGAGACACCAGATGTGACATTGATATAATTAAGCTGGTTTATTAAGTGACCGTGGAGTTGGAAGCACAGTATTGGAGGCTACTTTGGACAGCTCACTATAAATCTCCACAGTAATCAGCAAAGAGATATAATATGGTAGGGAAGAAATAGAAAGATGTAGTAGCATCACTTTATTAACTGTATACTCTCAACTGAAACCGTATACATATAAAGTGGAAGAGGCCAAAAGGTGCACTGTAGAAATGGTTAGAAGCATAAAGCAATTTTAATGTGAGGAAAGAGCTGACGTGCTGAACTTTAAAGAAGAAAAAAGATACAATGAAGGTATACAAGGTAGTAAATATTAATAAGAAGCTAAATCTGAAACTTCTATTTACTTTCTAAGATTCCATCAAAAAAGGGACTTTGGTTTGAAATTGAAAGCCTCCACAATTAAAACTGATAAAAGGAAATATATTTTAGCATAATACTTAATTAACCCATGTCATTTAGGTAGACAGTTCAAACATCCACAGCACATTAAATAGGAAACAACAAACAAATCAATAATCAGGCACTTAAGCCCTCAGATGTTAGCATATTTGCCAACCTGGGAAAAAATATCCTGCGGTGAGCAGGCTATTTTAAAAATTGCCACTTATGAATTTTGTTTTTTCCTTTCTTTCAAGCACTTGATACAGTCCATTGCTAAAACCAGGTTACTGGAGTGTCTGTGGATCATTGGTTTTAGATAAGATGTGAGAAACAAGATGTTCTTATACCCCTGTAAAAGCTGCAGGAAGTAATTTGACCTGCCAGACACTTTTTGAAATCTTGGATTCCAAAACTTATAAATAGAATGTTTTCAAAGCCCTTGGAAATTCATATGGGAGAGATATCATATACTTTCTTAGCAATCTACTTTATTTAAAAGTAGAAAATATTTTGCTGTGCCAAAGTAAGGACAGAACTCATTTGAATAGTAACTAGTTGGTTTATATCTGTTTGTATCATTCACGTATATGGGTGAATATGGGAAGGAAGAGAGAAAGTCCTAAATGTACCTTATTTCCACTGGGATTGCTCCAACACAAAGAAAAGAAGTGCTGGAACTGATTGGTCTTCACTGCATCTGAGCATTGTTTCAGGTTTTGAGGTTGCAGCTCCTGTTAGAGATGGCTTGTGGGACTGGCATGGTTAAAGCATACCAGTAAGATGCAGAATGGCGATGTGATTAGTGTCTTATCCAGCTGCCCTTGAGTCCACCACTCCTATGACCTAGTCTGTATTCATGTAGACTGTCTGGGGAAATGTGTGTTAGAAGGAAAGGCAGGAGAGATAATAGCACATGTCCATAAGAAAGTTGACTCATTTTAAGCATGATGCCAAGACACACTAACTACTCTGTTTTTGTGCTCCATGATGAATTCCCTGATAATGTCTTTTCACATAGCTGTAACCTCCTCACTGCGGCTTATTTGCATATGTCTTAATGACGTTTATCGTTAAGAAGGCATTTTTATGAGTTTTTATTTCTTCAATACTATGTTAATTTTCCACAGCTAAAACCAGATTGCCATTTTCATACACAAAAAAGTTTTGTTTTACCAACTGTTCTTTCAGACTTGTTTCATACTATGCAAACTTATTTTAGAGATCACATATAATGCATTTTAAAATCACAACAGTCTAAGTCATCATTTGGCTCTATGAGGATACTCAGAGGACCAGGGAGGTACAGGAGCCTATGCCCACCTCACAAACAGAGGAATGGCAAGCCTCAAGGGCTGTTACCTGTGTGTGAATGAGTTATGGGGAGAGAAAGCATTATTTCTTCCACCCAGACAATCAGAAAAAAAAAAAGAAGAATTTAACTGATCGGAGATGGTGTGTGGGGGGGTAGGAATGGGGAGGAAGTAAACTTCATCCTCTGAGAGCTGTCATCCCTGAGATGGAGTAGGGATTAGAAAGGGAGTTGTGAGTCTTAGGAAATGTTGTAGTGGGTTATGGCAGCTAAGAATTTTCCATCCACTGGGAACAAAAGGAAATTCTCAATTCAGTCCTTAACTAAATATTTTTCTTATAAACACATTTCTCAGTGCATTTTCTGGGTGCTTTTAGTACAGACAATTACATGCCCCTGCTCTAAGGAGCTCATAATTTACTATCACACAGGATACTACTATAAAAGGTACAATAAAACAATTGGATGGGGAAGGTCAGAGCAGTAAGGCTAGGGAGATTTATCAGAGATGGCATGGACACAGCATGGCTGCAGACATCTTTTTGCATTTACATCCATTTTATGACTGCTCTACAATGCTAAGGTGGTATAAAGAGACCTTATTTAAATGAATCAAACCCATATAACAAAGTGAATGTTTTATAACTAAGTATAATTAAGTGAATGTATTAGCTGAGTGATTAGCTGATTACATGTTTTTGTAGCAATCATGACAGAGCAGTTTTAATGAGTGTCTGAAAGTGGTCATGACATTGTCATTGACTGCCTGGTTTGATGAAGGCTTGCATACCACCAGAGGGATTTCCTCTAAAGATGTTTACATCTACTACAGCTGCTCATAGACAGCAGGCTTCCAAGGTGGCTGCTCCACAACCATCAGCCTCTTGAGGCTTCTGTTACCATGGACATTTTGTGGGAGACAGTAGCAGGAGCCTGCTGGGTGTGGAAAGGGGACATATTTCCAAAACATGTATTGGCATTATACATGCTGAGTAATTGCGTTTCAAAACTGTCATGTTTTTCAACACAGGACATCTGTGCTGGTAGGCAATATCTGTGAAGTGCAAACAAGTGGAATTAAATATACAATAAATATGCTCAGACAAATAATACTTTTCAGGAGAGAAGCAGATGTGCAGAGTAACTCCTTTGTCAGCTATCTCTTTCTCTCAGGGAATGTACTTTCTCTGTTCAACAGTCTAGCACCAGACCAAGAAATAGGTTCTATGCTCTGAGGTGTTGCTGAGGCTGTAAGTTTTTTTAGCCATATAAGACATGTGGTCATGAAAGGCCTAGTTTCTGTGCTCCTTGGCACATGCTCCTTGCTGAGCGTTCTCCCCACACAGAGTGAGGCAGATTAGGTACCTAGTCTGGGAGTCACGGAAGCTCACATGCTTCACTGGGGTAGCTAATTCATGCAATAGGATATGCCAAAAAGGGTGTGTTGCAAGCTACAGCCCTCCATCAAACCAAGATTCAGAGTCTGGAATTGCTGTCTGCACTTAGGTGTCTCTGTGATGCAAAATGTTGGGCTCTCTTTTGACGAATGGTACCTAATCAACAAGAGTATCCCTGTGCCAGCATGGGCACGTGAGAGCTTTCACTTGCACTGTCTCCAAAGATTTTGCATACTAGGAAATGCCATCACTACCACCTTTTCAGATGGAAGTCTCTGTGCCCCTTCTGTTTAAGCCATGCTCCCGCTTTTGAGGCAAAAGCTCCAAGCACTTGGCCAGTGTATAAGGGGTGTGTATCATCCACCACCATGGCATTTCACAGATCTCAAAGCAATGAGTGAGTTAAGTTTGGTCAGAACGTGGCTAGAAGTCTGAGACTCCTCTGAGGTCTCAGTACATCCTGAATTCTTAACAAGCGATGACTTATCTAAGTAGCCAGCTAAGTAAAGAGAAGCATGACTCTGAGTTTCCTCAGTAATACATCTTAAAGCACCAGAGAGGTCTTCTCCTGAGACCTAGGTGGGTTAGGTAGGGTTTTCCTCTACTGCTCTCCTGATTTTAAGAAATTAAATTTAATCTATGTTGTGTTTTGGGTTTGATGAAAGCCTGCTCATGGTCTAAGAAAGGTCTATCACACACTGCCTCAGAAAAGACATGACAAGTACGTTGCGTGAATAGAGAGGGCTGAAGCATTCTCAGAGGCATAAGAAAAACTGATTTTTTTTACATCAGGAGCATCTCTGGCTCTGGCTCATTGTTGCTGCAGGAAGAAGAGGAACAGTGAATGGGAAAGAAGGATCAGAGCATGAGGGAGGTTGAGCTAAGCAGAAGTGGGTTTATTGGTCTTGCTGTCATCAGCCATTGCTGCTGTGGTGGAACCTCCTCCACCTAGAACCTCCGAGCTACAGTCCAATGTATTCTAATCCGTTCTTCTGCAGCAGCAGTAGCAGCTGCAGTACATAGCTTGGCTTTCCCGGGCGCTGGTGTAGACAAAGTAGATAGAGAGGTAAAGGCTTTTTTTTTGTTCCTGCTAGTGTATTGACCTAAATAAACGTCAACTTGGCTTTTACCTAAGACAAGCCTGCCTTTGACATAGTAACACATTTATTAAGCTGAAAATGAAAATGTGTCCAAAACTTGATTTTTGGAATTTAATACCCACTCTTTATGGCGGTGGCATTTCAACAAATTCTTTCTTTTCTCACACACATATAGTAACTCTGATTAACTCTTATTTGGAAAAAAATGGAAACAATTCCTTTCTTTGAAAATCTTCACAAGTCCTGTTTTGACACATCTGAAACAGAATATTTCAACTTTTCACTTTAGAACAACAATTTTTTTTGTTTATAAATTTATTTTCACATATCAAATAAAGTGTATTTAAAACTCTCATTGATATCTACACGAAACATTTACATATTTTTATAAATAAATATGATTCATTAAGACAACTAGAAAAAAAAGTTGTGCTTTGGAAAAGATTTAAAAGTTTTGCTTTCTTGTTCCAATTCAGGGCAAAAAGCAAATTGAAATCTTGTAATATTTCCCAGGTAGGCAAATATTGCTTACTCTTCTCCTGACTCTATTGCACAAAATTAAGTTAAAAACATTAAGTTTTGGTCCAGTAATTTAAACATTTAAGCCATTTGAAAAGATACAGTGATCTAGTAAAGTATGCAGGTTACTATTGTGTGGAAATTGTCTGAAAAGTATAAATTAAACATTTTTCCCTTTGTTTCTGAATTAGCATTGGATATCTGAATATGGTCAAAGGATAAACCAAGCAAAAGCATCAAGAAATTTGCTTTTAGTCCTCATCTTAACAACTTGATTCATGCCTTTCAGAGAATGAATGACATTAAGTACTGAAAATGAAGTTGGTATTTTGGAACTGATTCCATCATATAACATTGCAAAGAGCAGCAAACATCTTAATGTTGCTTGCTCTTCAGGAGTGATTGTTTAGTAATTTATTCCCATCCTTTAAAGAAGTTGCACTTGCACGGACATGCTTTTTGATAAGCAAGAGAGTTTTTGCCTCCTGATTTTTGTTGGGTTTCTCTGTTTATTTAACCTGCAGGTGAATATGAAGTGACTTGGAGTATTTCTTTTCTATGTCCTTTTTATCTCCTGAATTTTGGGTGTCACTAGTCTTTTTTTGTTCCACATGAATGGTTTTTAGCAGCAATTATTCCAGCCAGATTAGTATTTTTCTTCTTATTTGAGTGCATATGCCTTTTCCTGTTTTGCTTACTTTATCATAATAACTAGCAGATACTGTTTACATATAATATCTCTTTTTTTCTCTTCAGTGGTTTATAATACCACTATATATTGTGAATAACTGGCAAGAACTTATTGGTAGTTGAACAGGACAAATGCAGTTCATTATCTTCTTTGTAATCTTGTGCTTTTAAAATTTAATTTTATATTGCAGAGATTGTCCATTTCCGGTGGAAATTTTAGTGACCTTCATCAGAGTCATTTTGTCTCCAATGGTAATTCAGGGGATAGGTTTCACATGGTCACTTGGGAAGTTTTTTTGTCTAACGCCTTAGTTAGGCAACAAAATTCTAAACCATGATCCTCTCTCCTCCCTCTTTCCCTCCCTTCAGCTTTTGCCTGACCCTGAGAGCTGACACCTCAGTCTCTAAGGCAACTGAAGGGCTGCTTCTGGACCTGCACACAACCGTTTGAGCCCAGATCCAAATAAGCACTAAGCACATAGCCCACACCTACAGCCCAGGCCAATGGAAAAGGCATTAATTTGCCTATTTTACCTGAGAGGCTTTGTCTGATAGATATGCTGTGAAGACCAAACATTACAGATTTTTCTTCTTTCCTTCAAAATAGGGCCTCTTTATTTGCCATCTATGGAACTCACCTAGAACATGGGAATGTGGGGTTCAAATCTTTGCTTACCTTCCTTCCTCAAACATGCATCCTTCTCCCCTCTAAGAAAGTGCCCTTTGCTGAAGCTCTGTCTTCAGCGTCTCCTGTGTTGCTGCTTGGGATGCTGTTTTTGTACATTGTATTCTGAGGTGTCCAATTTGCCTTTACATTGCACAGGGAGTCTGCATTCCTCTGGATTATGGTATGGCAAAACTGTACACAGATGCTTCAGATCATGGTGGCTGTTTCCCTTTGTAGATCTGAGCCCATCAGTTTATCAAGGTGAGGTGAACTGATGAAATTATTCAGAAGAAAAAATCACTTCCGTGACCTATTTAATCAAATAAATCGATATTAGCAGAAGCACATGAAACACAAATTCTTGACTTGTGGCTCAATCTACAATCCCTGGGCATGGAGGCTTTCTTCCCTCCATGAAACAGCTTCTGTTTTTTTGTATTGTTTTCTGTGTTGCTTTTTTTTAAACCATTGTCACTAGCCTATTGCTCTGTCATAAAATGTAATTATCCTCTGGAAGCAATGGGAAACAGCTGAAAAAATTTAACAGGAGTTTATAACAGGGAGTGTTTTACTACTCCTTAAGAAAGGCAGGCATGGTGATTTAGATATGGTATGAATAGCTGAGATAAGTGATGTTTCTTGTCTGAAGTACCTACACATCTGAAGACATTTTGTTCACTATAAAGAAACCCTTCTACCAGCAGTCATGGAAAGTTTAGGAAAGTTATATTTAACTTGGATAGAGAATATAAATGTCATACAGAGTGCTTTAAGTTTGCTGTTGCTACTGTGTAAAAACATTTACATTCAAGATCTGTTCTATTATTTGCAGTTAGGATCATCCTTGAAAATATATTTGCTAGCATAACTCTATGGTGTGCTGTATGTCAGGTTTATTGATGCTGAAGAGAATGTCCTTGATATAGCATTTATTCAAATTTGTCTAGGTATCAAACTGGTTTAGAACTTCATGTTCCAGATTTAACATAAATATATCTGCAGATATTACAGAAATGATCCTGAACTTATAGTTCCCAGGAGTTGTTTTTAATGTAGCGTATTCTACAAACAATATTTGGCTATGAAACATAATTTATTGGGTATAAGAAATACTTCCATGCATCTTTCATTGTAATATGCTATTCATTGATAGTGTGAAAAGTATTATTGATTGCTACTAGGTATTCTGGTACAATACTCTGCAAGGATTGAAGTTTACAGATTTATTATAGTATCATGCAGTACATTTATTTTTGGCATAATATCTACCAATCATATATTATTTAGAAGACAAACATTAGTTTATGAGTGTGAAACAAGATATTTCTTTGGTAGAATGCACATAAATCTTTCTATGGAAGCTACTAGCTACTGGTATAAAAGGGATTTCATGCATACTGGGGAAGTGATGTTTATCAAAGATTATTAAGTTTGAAAAATCAAGCCTTCAGACTGTTAGGGAATACTAGATTGTGTGTATACTTCCAAAGACCTTCAATTTTTGTAATATGTTTCAATAAACTGTGATAGAACATACTGAAATGTTGTAGACAGTCTTCACTTTGGAATTCCTTTCCATTTTATTGAGATGGAAAAATAAGACATGTTTGAAGAAAAATAATCATTCAACTTTTAAAATGGAATCATAACATTTTAACATGCTGACCAAAATCCTAATTTTCTGGAGTGACTTTTAGAGTCATCTCAGTGGTTACAAAAGCTGTCCCTGGGTCTGGAGACCATGTCAAAACTAATGCTATTCAATTTTTCAAACTTTGACTGCTAAATATTTCTTCAAACCTGCTCCTTATTCTTCAATAGAAAAAGTGAACTGTGTTCAATGTAGGAAGAGAAAACTTGCTTTTTTAGATCTACTGGAAATCTAAGGAACAAGCCAAGTTTTAAGACTGCTGTTGAGGAACTAAAATTGTCAGCAATCTAGACAAAAAGTCTATTAGGTGAAGACCCATGGGAAACTGAATTTATTTGAATGTGTGGTTTTTCAGTCTTAATGCTACACTGAGACTCACTGATTTCTTTTTGAGTAAGGGATGAATCAAATTTGATCACGGTAAAAGCAGAAGCTTTTTAAATAAGAAAAATACTAATGAGAAATAAATTTCAGACATATAAGTAATTGAAAAAAGAGGTTAGAATGGAAATCAAAACTCCTCCTGTGCATGTGAATATGTGTATCGCCTATCTTTGTTGCCCACCAGAATAATGAAGCAAATTAACCTCAACTGCTGGAGATCTTATAATATGCTCTCTAGAAATAATGATTTATAGATAAAACAGTAAGGAAATTTTATATGTATAATAACGAGGAATTTTTCCATTGTGCTATTTCATGACAGATTTGAAATTTACTTTTGCAAAGAGGTGTTTATGAAGACCATAGTGCTTTGACTGGAATATACACTGCATGTAAGTGAAACTGTAAAACTTACCATCCAGTATTTTAAAGATTTAGTATAAAGTGTTTTGAAGTTTCAGCACATTATTACTGAAAAACTACTCTTGGCTTCACAGATCTTTCTTTAAAGCTTGTTAAAATGAAATCCTCTTTTCCTTCATGTCTAAAAATAAGTATAGGTAAGCCCTGATTTTCTGAAGGTTGTGATGGACGACTGAAATCCTCATAAAACCGGTGTTAGTTATAAGAAGTTTCAGACTTGATACAATTTTCAGGTACAAGGATTGCTATGAATTTTGAATACCAAAGACATTCAGGGCTTAGCTGCATTTCCTGCCTCTGCACCAATAGTAGTGTTTATTTTTTATAAGGTTAAATTATTGTGCTTTGTCCAGTGGGCTTTGCTCTGACAATAACTATTATAAAGAAAACCCAGGCATCTCCATCCCCTCTGCAGGCATACAGTGCCTGAATAACAGCAAAACGAATGTGGCTTTGCTGTGTGTAGTTGTTAGGGAATAGTCAACAGAAAGCTCATGCAGAGATGGAAGTGAGGGTCGGGTGTACTTTGAACTGTGCTCTTAAGGTCTCCATTTATTGTTGCAGAGGGAAGGAAGGCTTTACGGACTGGGAGAAAATGTGGTGAATGCAGATCTACCAGTTAACCTCCTGACAGTGACTGAGTATATAGGGAGCAGTTGCTATGCAGGATTTAATCATAAGCCTCTAAAAGAGTGTAGCAGGCTTGTTGAAAGCAGGCTGAAACTTTCAGAAGAATTCACAGTCTAACAAAGGTGACTAGAAATGATTACAAAAAGAAGAACAACGCCTGCATGTTTGCCTGGCTTCTTTAGTGCATTACTGAATCAATAGATAAAGATATGGCCATAGATGCTGTTTACCAGCATTTGGTGATGTGTCACAAAGAAGCTGATCTGTAATATTGCAGAGCATAGTTTGCAAATGATTTGTTATGCTGGAATCAAAATGAAACACATCATTACATCAAGAAAAGGGGACAAGTCAGGATGGGAAGTTATAAGAGGCAAGAGATTTTGGCAGATCTCAGGGCTGAATCTGATTCAGGTTTTAGTGGTGTCTAAGCTGCTATGAAGATCATGAAGTGTACTTATATAAACTCATTTTGAGAAAATTTTGATTTAAAAATGCTTAAATATTTTGATAATCAATTAGATAGAATCAGTATGTGCAGGATGCCAGTTCTTAATGGACTATATATATATATTGGTGACCAAGAAAAGGCTGGAGAATCTGAAGTGGATATATTTTGGCACATACATCTATGGTTAATTGATGTCTTCAGTTAAGCATCAAATACTGGGCTGTAGGGAAAAATGTGACCCTAATGAAATAAGTGGCTCGACGATTGAGCTTCAGACACAAAAATGTCTGTCTGCATGGGCAAACTGTCACTAGGAAAGAACATGTTTAAAACTCTTCTAAGAAATTAAACAACTGCCGTATGGACAAAAACTCTCCTTAATCACTCAGGAGAAAGGCTGACTGGTGCCTATAATACAGATAAGATTTCTAGGAACTCAAATTTTGGGTTGTTGATTTCTCCCTTCTGGAACAGAGGTGGCAGAAATTAAAGATGACTAGAAGGCAACAAAACCCAGGTCAAGAAGAATTAGGAGATGACATGTAATCTTCCCAAAAAGTAGATCCAAGGAGCTTCATCAGTGCTAGGGAGGAAGAAATCAGTAATTGATGAAAAATGTTTTGAAGTCAGATATGAAAATCAGCCAGATGGAAATTAAAACTAGTCTGGAAAACCAGATATGAACCATGTACTGTTATGGAATTACAGGACCCATTGTTGACAGTGATTTTCTGTCCAAATCAAAGAAGTAAGGTAAAATGTGATTAACACAGAAGAGGCTTTCTATTGAAAAGATAAAGAGCTAAAATCTTTGCCTGTTCCTTCGGAACTTGCTATAATCAACTTAGGAAACTGGCAAGACATTTGAAACAAAAAAAAATTGCAAGTCTGTGAAATGCTCAGTGTTTCCTGGTTAAGCAATGAAATAGGAAAAAAGTGGATTGTGTAAGAAAACTTTCTCATAACATTGCACTTCAAAGGATTCAGGTGTTGCTGCTGGAGAAATTACAGAAAGTTATAGGAATCCCAGAAAGCTCATTTTGGTATTGTATCAAATGATTTTTTGGGGAGTTGATGAAGAGGAATTTTTAGCTTCTGACTCACTAATGACACTTTTTAGGCTGCAGCAGAATATAGTGGCAGAAAAAATGAGAGAATTACTCAAACTTGTCTTTGAGGCCTATATCCATACTTTGGTGTCAACTATTTGTGTTATCTACAGCTCACTGAAGTCCTGGAGAGGGGAGAGCAAGGGATTACAGAATCTGAGGATAATGGTGTATCACACCTAGCCAGAAACCAACATAGACCCCAAGAATAAACTGACAATTAACTATTTATTTATACCTAACTAGGCATGGATCTTTAACATTAGCACTTGTGCACAGAAGATGAGGAAACATTCTTACAGTGGATTTTTTTTTTTTTTGAGCATTGGAATCTCCTTATGCAACTGAAAGAATAGCTGTTCTTTACATTGAAGACAAATATGTGTCTAGTGTTCATGATGAGAGAAAAGGATACTAAAGTGATGCATGAAATGCCTGAGATACTTGGAAATAAATCAAATTTAGTTCCTGGAACTAATAGCCCATGCAGTAATGCAAAAAGTAAAAGAAACTAATTTCACTAAATACTGGTACATTGAAGATTGCTTGTGAAGTGCTTTTTATAAATGTAACGCAAAATAGGAATGTGCATCACAGCCCCTTTGGAAAGGTTCTTTCCTGCTAGGAAATAAGCAGAAGCAGAATAAGTGGAAGAAGCAGAATAGACATATTTCATTGCAGATACTTGCTTCAGTGTGTGGGCTGTGCAAATAATGCCCTAAATGTGAGAGCAAGATATTGTGCAGGAAGGAGGAGGAGTAGTGGAAATACATCTTTGATGAAGTCTTAATCTGGGAATCGGGTTTGATTTGATGCTTGGAGTTGCAACTAAGCCTATGATTTGCAGAATTGCAAAATCTATACTATTACTGGACAGTAATAGAAAAGAAGTCAAACAGATGATTCTCCTCTCAGCTGTATATCAAAATAGTTTAATGTACAGTTTGTGTTCCTTCTCATTTAAACCGGTGAGAGTAGCATGAAAATCAGGCCTTAGAAGAGAAATTTGCTGTTAAAACACTATTTTTGGATTCTGTTCCAGGTACCTCAGTGTAAGTGTCTACATGTAAACTGAGTTTCTAGGTTCTCAATATAATCAATAGGGCTTTTTTCAGTTGCTTAAACATCGTCATTTAGTGCCATTTGAGACTCAGACCACCTTGCTTGCCAGCTGCTGGTCCAGAATGGGTTGGATCTCCCATGTGTCTTATGTCATATTTACCACATTTGTGCAGTTAGATAGCCAAAAGCATAAATTCTAGGCAACTGAATTGAGCCCATAGTGAGTATGGTTACTGGAGCCTATAGATGTATCCAGCTGACCAGCTAGAAGATGTCTGAGCTCCACTGCTCTCCATTGACTATTATGAGAGCTTGGGCATCTAGTGTACACGTAGACACTTCCATATAGACACCTAAATACACACATCTTAATCCTGGGCTGAATCCTACCCTATGTGACTGGAACAGTGCTTAGGGGCTCAGTTCAGTTGTCCAAGCCAAGATGTCATTTGAGACACCTTAGGTGTCTGTGATATCAACATGGCTTTGGCATGTATGGCACAGGGTCTTCAGTACACTCATGCCCTTCTGGAGTGGACATATGGCAGGCTATATCCTAGGCTGTCCCAAAGGCATTAAATACCTGTTTTTTGGCAAATTAATATTGTTTTATTTAAGGCACTAGCAAGTGCCCTAAAAAAATGTTCTGTGTTAGGGAGGTATACATTTCCTAAGGAAATACAATTCCCTCCTTTCAACTGTTCCAGAATAGAGCTAGATTATTAGGATGCTCTGCTTCTTCTTTTTAAAAGGGTCTGTTTTTTTTGAAAGAATTAACTGACTTTCAGATCTATTTTTAAAGGAAGAAAATTAATATCGTAATGAGAGTACTTTGCAAAAATACAGTGTTAAAGTCCATATAAAAATGGACTCTGAAGTTAATAACTATGACAGAAGGCAGATCCAGATGAGGTCTGGATTCTGAACAGTGCAGATTCAGTCAGAGTCAGGGCTAGAGCTGGGTTTGGATCAGCTGCAAGGGATTTAGAATTAGAATTTACAAATGGTGGAAGCACTGAGAAAGCAGCTGTTCTTATGGGATTTTCTATTCTCCAGTGCTTAAATCTTGGCAAAAATATGTTTTTACTTTAATGAGGTTCTAAACAGAAGGAAAATTAATTCACGTCCAAGTTGGCACTTGACTTAGGACCCCAGAGTGGACTCAGATCTAGGAATTCAAACCCAGTCATTCTGCAATTGCAATGGGATATGAGCACCTTTAAAATTCTAGAAATGCCCAATTCCTAACTCTATGTCATTTTATAAAAGAAAAGCATGCATAAGTATATTTTATATTAATAAGAGATAATGCTGTTTTTTTTAATCAATATAGTTAATGCTTAGGTCATGTCTTATGATTACTTTCATCATTTTTTGTTTTAAACAGTAAAATATTAATGTGTGTGGGATTCATGGAGGAGGAGCTTTAATTTGTCATATCTTAGTCAGTGCCTTAAACCGTCTTATGATTATTTTGTACATGTTGAGATTTGCTGCCTTGCACCAGATCACCAAAGCTCCAAACTGCATGCTTAAATGCATCATACTGCATTCATACCATGTAGTCTAAAAAGGCCAGATCAAAACTGTATAGCTAAAACCTTGCATGTAGTAAAAACCACAAAATTAAGTTTGCAATGAAGTTTCTACGGATGCCATGATAAGGTATTCTAATGCTATCAAACATAAGAAATGTGCAAAGTGTATCATCTCTCATTTTTAATGGAATGACAGTTCTCTAAGAGCTCAGAAAGTGCTCACAGGATATCAAGTATGCAAATTAAAAGGTGGAAGACAGGCCACTTTGAAAACTCTTCAAATGTCCCTGTTGTCAGTAAGCAGCTTCCAGATAAAGAAAGTCTAGAGAAACAAAAAGCAGTGTTTTCTGTGGATATAAATCCATATTTTGTCAGGTGGCAAGTTCCTTTAATCAGGTGTCTTTGGCAGCTTTCAGGCGTTGGTTAAAGGAGAACTGAAAGAACCTGTAAATTATTCTATAGCTATTATTGCTACTTATTCATATGGTAAAATGGCAACACTATTCTAGCAGTAGAAATCACATCATTCTAGAAGGAATAGAGAACACCTTGGAAAAGTGAATTTATTTTCAGGAAGAATATATTTCTCTCACTCTCCACAATAATCAATAGGTTAATTAATGGCCTATTTAAAAAAAGCAAAGGTTCTATGATATTTATTATTTTCATAATTAAAATAAAGCAAATTCTAAATATCAACAATTTTAGTGCAAATGGCTTCATTAACACGCAGCAGAGAACATACGCCTACGTTGTTGATACCATTTTTCTTGTTTAATACATGGCAGCTAAGCAAACTGGCAGCACTTAATATGATTATGTCAAGATCTCACGCAAGTTAGCTCACAGCCAAAGGCTGACATGTAGAGTCAATATGCCAGGGCTAATTATGTTGATGCAAAAAAGTTACCTTTCTTTGTGTGTGATAAATGTTTCACATAGATTAAAGCATGTTTGTGTACTGTGAATTTTACCCTGAAGATTGTACCAAAAGGTCAGCAATCCTTGATGCAATTCAATTATTATAGTGTTGATTATGCATGCCTTGTAATCCGATACTCTGATCAAAGTCAAGTGTGGGATTTGAAAAAAAAAGTATGTATTATGACTCTTAATCATAATTTCTGCTCAATGATTATGTCTGGGAGGACCAGTATGGTCTGCATGTTAATCTTTTAAACAAATGCTTTGACTACATCCATTGTACTTGGTTTTTAGTTCTTCGCAAATTGGAGGTATAAGCATATTCTTTTCTGTGAGATTTTGTGCTGTCCATGACACATACATATAAGGAGGAAGAGAGCTCCCAGAGATCCTCTTAAAGACTCAAGGATCAAACTTTTTACATTCTGTAAAAATAAAAAATGCCCAGGGCTGCCTGTTCTTCCTTCTTCTGATTTCCTAACATTCTCTTGCTGCTAATGGAAGCCATATTGCTTATTTCACAATGCTTAAGCTCCCCTTTCTTTTTCTTTTAAGTTAATCAATAATTTTCAAATGAGCACAGTTATTTTGTACTGCAAGAGTATGGCTTAGCTCATGGGAAAAGCATGGACATGAGTGCACTGGAGGATTAACTCCCATCTTAATTTTTCTGGTTGCTTCAAACTTCCTCAAAATTGTACAGCTTTTTGCTTTACCTTCCTGGCGTGACCATCTCTGGGCAAAATAATCCTCAACCTTACCATCCTTGCCTCCTCTTTTACCAAGATGATTGCTAGTTTATGCAAATTATAATGTTAAGAAGAATTGATATGAAAACACATTGAATTTCCCACAAATACCCTTCAACTTTTTCTTGATCATGGTTTCATTCTGAGGTGAAAATGCAGTTTCTGTGTATTTTTATATTACAAAATTGCTGATTTGTCTTTTTTTTTCTTGCTGTCTGCTCCTGGTGCAGGTTTAGTATTCATTTCTTCTAAGAAATCATCTGTCAGAGGTTGACAATATGCATGCTGGCCATATCTCATGCTTGTATTTTTTGTATATATGGTGCAAAGGGGTGCACATAATTGTCAATTGGTGGGCACACCTTGAATGTATACTATTGCAAAATATCTGGCATTTGAGAAATAGAAACTGTTCTGTAGCCAGTGTAAGACTATCAAAACAGATTCATGAGCTGTTTCTCCTTTACAAGACTGGGAAACCAACTTTCTAACCAATCTTGATGTATCAGTGTGCTGTGGTGTAGCTGAATTCTTTCATCCCCCTTTCCATCCCACTCCCCCCTAGTATGTTTATTCAGTAATGACAGTTCACAGAAGAACTCTCCAGAGGGATATAAAATCTTGGCATCTGTGTTCCTTTTTGGAGGCAAGTATTCTAAAGAGCTATCCTTGTTGCCTAATGAACCAAAACCCAAAACCTTGGATTTCATTATGGTTATGATTCCTTAACCCACTAGAGTCTCTCATCAAAATGTGGTCTCATTAAGTGAAAGAGACACTGTGCACCACTCCATTAAAATGTGCTAAGCTAACTTGTTGTCTGATGTGAGATGAAATGAAATATAATTATTTCAGATCTGTTCCTAGTGGACTGTAGCATACATCATAAGCTTGAAAAATATATAAGACAGTTTGGTATTCTTAGTTCTGGAGCCCAATTCTGAATGCATATGTACAGTAAGGAGTTCAGAGAGGCACGATCTTCTTTTGGGTGAGGAAATTGGAAAGCTTGTGTTGCAGTCCAGAGTCAGCCAGTAACTTCTTGTGTCGCTTAGAAAAAAAAAAAAAAAAATCACTGCAGCTTGCATTTTGCTTGGTGTTTGCACAAGTACTGGGAGGTGAGAGAGCAAGAAATGTTTCTTCACATACATGTCCCACTTTGCAGACCCTGGGCACAAATGCAGACTCTAATTTCTTCCACAAGAAGGGATTTTTCATTGCTAGTGACAGCTTTTAGATCTACTGAGTAATTCTTGTGCTTTTGCAAATAGAAAGATCAGGCAAGCTACAATATGCTTTGAGGTAGTAAACAATATATTTGACCAAAAGAATCTATGATGTAAATTAAAGATTGGGAAAGGGAAGAAAATATGTGCAGTACCGTGTCTGATGTGCATTGGGAAGCTGTTTTCCAGGGAAAATCTAAAAAAGATCATATTTACAAACAGAAACTCAAAGCTTTGAGTATACAAATAAGTACCTAATTTCAGTGCAGAATTTCTGTAACCGGGGCATGTAAACTTAACTTACAAGTAGGTGTTTAGCTAGCCATTTACATATAAGCCATATGAACACATACTGTGGTACCTGCATACACAAATAGAGCTTACTATTGTAGACCCATATTTGCAGATGGCTTTGGATTTCTATAATGTGCTAAAACTTAAAATATTTCTCTATGATTTGTTTTAGTAGTTGTCTGGAAAGAAATCTGGCAAATTACTTTGTGTATTTCTAGATTCACTAATGATAATGTCTGAAAGGGCATAATAAAATGAAATCTTTATACCCAACTGCTTTCATACCTCATCTGGGAAGGTGATATCTGAGCATCATGCACAATTATTATAATTTTCAACTGAAGCCCTCTGTAGTTGTGCATCAGATATTTGGTTCTATTGTCATGTGCTGAGTTATACTGTGCATATTATCAGCATGATGGGGAAAACCACAAAACAGCATATGAGAAAAAATGAGAATTAGCATGGTGCATGGTATTAAACTGTCTTCTTTTGGACTGTTAGTTGTCAGAAGTCAGAAAAACGTACTAGACTTTTCTGTCAAGTGTGTTCATGCTGACCTAGGCATCCTGTGGGTCACAGAATACTTGAATAGTTCTTGAATATTTCAGCACATTTAATTCCTCAAATGCCACTTTAAGCATTGTGCACAAGGTTGATACAGCTGCATGGTGAGTTCTCTTTTTTCTTGGTTTAAGAATTAATTTGACTCTTCCCATGCCTGAGAACAGTATTCCTGTCTGGCTTAAACTGAAAGATTTGCAGGAAAAACAGTGAACTGAAGAAAGAGTAATGATTTGTAGGGAGCTACAGGAGGTCTGAGTCCCAAATCCAAATGTGACATTGCTTACAATTACATAAATAGTGTTCCCATGCATTTATCCCAGCTATAACCAATAGCTAATAACAAATTATAGAGGCCTGATGTGATTTACACACAGAGATTTCTTTACAGGACTTTGTGTGAATAAAAATGACTATTATTTCTTTTTCTCTCCAAAGAAAGGAATCAATCGAATTCTTGTGGAGAATATAATTTTCTTCCATTTGGTTTTAAATAACATTACCACAGCAATCAGATATTGAGGTGAAAGACAAATACTTCTGGACCTGGATCTGAAAATGTACAAAACATTAGACAATAAAGAGAACAACTCCTTTGCCTTTGTATTTCAAAGGGCATTAGCATTTTGCTGTATAGGCGGATAGCTTCTCAAACTGTTTTGCCTCTGAGTGACCTACTCCATTAGTTTTAAACTGTTTAATGTCCTCTGAAGATTTGAGGGGAAAAAAAATAAAACCTTAACATTTTGTCATTATTTCAAAGAGGTATTTGATATCACAATACAATTATACTACTAATTGATGATTGCTTCTAATAGTGCTGTATCTTCCACAGCTGAAATTTCAGAGATTATTGTAAATGTGTAACAGTATGGAGAAAACAGTCCAGGTGTATCAGGAGAAAAGGAAATATAATACCATTAATCCTTAAACTGCATTTGAAATTACACAGGGAGACCAGTGTCCTGTAATTATAAAAGGCAGCAATAACAGTGTGATAAAGACAACCCCATGCGGTCATCTCCAGGGCTTAGAAAAGGGGAACCAGATAAATAAGGGCAACAATCCAGTTCTTGGCAGTGGAGGAAATGTCTGCGCATGTGTATGCATGTCGGGGAGGGGGGGCGAGAAGGCAGATGGGGAGAGTGGCGAGGGGCTTCCGCAGATGCGCTGGTAGGAAAGATGGTAACAAAGAAAGAGGACGGGAAGATCTGAATAGGCCGGCTGCCTGCAATGGCCTCACACACTGCGCCGCTGTAACTTCGGGGCTTTGAATGCTGCGTTGTACGTTTCACTCGTCTAGTTTTGTAGACGGAAGAAAGGTTTGCTTTTTAATCAGGGCACACTGCAGAAGCCAAGATGAGATCATGGCTTCTGGTTCATGATTTTTATTTTCTAACAGAGAAGGTTATCTTGTTTCATTCTCATACCAGGTCAGGGCACGAATACAGCACCTCATGTGTAGAGTGGTTTTAATTATCCTTTTAGAAGAAAGTGATTAGAAATAAAGCAAGTAGGGTTAAATCTTTGGGCTGCTACTCAGATTTCCCTGGTCTTTCATTGGATAGGCTCCTCTGACTGCAGTGAGAATTTGCCTAAGTAAAAAATGAGTGAGAGCCTTTGGTTATAGCTTTAATTACAGGACAGAGCTACCAGAAAAATCAATGTCACATTCATTTAAATTTGCCATAGTAGAGCATGCTGTTGGCCTCCCTAAACCAGTGCCCTGCCTTTGTCGGCTGTCCAGATCTGAAGCAATGGGGTTGATTTTTTCACTGTTTCCTTACAGGTGGATTGCTACAGTGATTCTGACTAACTGCAAGATGTGGCAGCAGCTGCTGCTGTTATTGATAAACGGTGCAGCCAGTTTGACTAGGACACACTGAGGTGCCTTTGAGGTAGAGAAATAAGAGGATTTAAAGGAGAAGCCCTAGACAGAGTGATGTATAACGTGCTCGGTCTGCCCAGTTGTGAATGGTTGTGTTAGGTTCAAAGCTGTGTTATAATGCATTCCCAGTCACGTATCACTGAAGACTACACTGAATATTGGTGAAATGTTGAAATGTTTGGGTAAACCCTTCCTTGAGCAGACCTGAGGACAGTATTTCACCTAATTTTCCCCTTTCTCAGGCGGCAGTCTGTTCCCACTGATGTGCTTCCTTTGGTTTGGTCTTTCCCCTTTTCCTCCACTCTTTGCTTACCAGGGAGACCTGGGTTTGCAGCCTTTACTCTTCCTCCTACAAGTGGGGTTAAATTCGAGGAAGATACTTCCTCATCTTTATTGCCCCATGTGCTGGAGGGAGCACAGGGACTCTCTGATCAGTTAGAGGAAGCAGAGACGCAGTAGCCCTAGGCAGTATCATATCGTTGTCTCACTAGGATCCTTCCTCTGACTTACAGACACTGTTACGTGATCTTGCTGTCCTTTTCCTTGCCTGTGACTTGCAAGTAGACTTTTTTCCTCAGTTTTTATGGTTTTGGATGTGAAGGGAAAAAAAATCAATAAAACATTCAAATAAAAACACAGTGAAAAACAAAGAAGAAACCACACAGAGAGCGCAAGGATGTGTGCTATTTTGGTTGTAATACACTTGAAAAGTCTTTATATTTCTGTGCAAAAGGGAATGATTGCTTTTGAAGGTATATTCAAGGATATCCACAAAAAATGCTTTGTGAATATCACTGGATGATGAATTATATTTCTAGTAGTCGATGACAGAAAAGACTTGACACAGAAACAACTTTTCAGCTTACATGGGTTAAGAAAATGCAGTGTAGTATAAAAACATACTGTCGTTATCTGATTTGGAAGATAAGCAGGGAGGAAGCAACTAGCCACATTGAAAAAGCAAACATTAGGATTAAAGATTAGAAAAGAGGTCTGTGTCATTTTGCTAGAATACCCAGCAGGCCATTTTGTTCGCACTCAGTAAAGCAAAACCTTTTGCTGATGTTGTCACATTGTTTTTAGCTGGAATTCTGAGGTATGCATATATGATAAATACGGAGGGGCAATAACCTGTATTGAGATGACAGGAGATACGATTAGATCATGAGAAATCCAGATCCCTCACCAGAGAGATGATATGCAGAACAGACTAAGATGCAACTAGACAGGTTGTGAAGAGATTAAGGTTTGCTTGACACGAAGCTATGAGCCAGCTGCACAGCATGATACGGGTTTATAAAGCAGGCTTTCTGCCCCCCTTCAAGGAACCTTCAAGTCACTCACCCTGAAAGGAAATGATTGCTCAGAGTTTAGGCAGGGTGCCTTGCATGCCTGCGAGGTCGTGGCTGAGTAGTGGCGGAGCTGATCTCCGATGTTATGGCACTCAGTGATACAGTGGGAGCAGGTGAGTTGGAGAAAACGAAGTTACAGTGGGCTACCCTAAAACCATAAATGCTCAGGATAATATCTTCTGCTGGTAGAAATCGATGTAGCTCTTATACTGATTTAGAGGGAGTTTGTCTTGGAGACATGACAAAAACAACTGTATCCTCCCCTTTTTCACTCAGAACATAAATGTTTTTGCTGGGATTCTGATGTTCACCACAATCCAAGATGCAAGATACCAAAATGTTGGTTTTCAGTGCTTCTCAATCATCCTGAATTTAAAGGTCATTTAATATTTCCCTGTTTTCTTTCTTTTAATAATGTTGCATGTGCTGTCATATAACAGATTAAAATTAATTAGCCAGATTCCCTTTTTGTAGAAAAAAAGAGCTCTACAATCTGTGCATCTATATTGTGCACCCCCTATTTACTTGGCTAAAATTTAAAATTGATTTAAAATTTCCACAAAAGCAATTTGACAGAAACTTGAGCTTTTTATTCATTTGTTTGTTATATGGCAAAGGTGTTTTAACCAAAAAAATCCAAATTTCCATCAATATTTAATCTTTTTAAACAAATCCAAAATTTCTGTAAGAGAAAAGATATTCCATTCACTTGTATCAAACATACTTCAGGTAGTGAGAACTAGTAGATTATCAGCTGATATATTCACAATGATAGCAATGTCCTCTCTTTGAAATTGTCAGGTCAAATAATTGCATTTTAAATTTAGGGTCTTTTGTTACATTTTGCTTGTCATGTCTCTTCACTGCCATCTCAAGATGTTTCCATAATTGGAAATAGAGTAGAGATTTCATATCATTCCTACAGGGGACACAGATGAAATGATCAAGGCTGAAGGGACAACACATGAAAAGAAGCAGAAGGAATTATTATTGCCCAGTTCAACAAGCGTTCAGAGCAGGGTGTCAGAATGGATTGACTTCAATAAAAAAAAATTGCCCTAGTAACAGCTGAGTTAAATGTATGAGTAAGGACCTCAGGAATTGGACTATTGTCTGATATTTCCACAATCACTTTACATGTCAGTCAGCATTAGTGACTGGGAAGCTGACACTGTCTGAAATAGTTTGCTTGTTAAGTATTGGCAATGTTCTGATTAGCCTTGTTTTTTAAGAAGCGTTTGTGGTGTAGATTACTGTCTTTATCCTTGGCTTGTTGATTGGTATGTTCTACTATTTCTCACACTTGTTGCACATCTGCTTTGAATGCTTTGGGGCAATGTTTCATTCTCTAACAGTTCTTCAGCATGCTCCATCCTCATCCAAAACTTATTTAACGCTGAATGGAAAACATCAGTAATGGTGGGTGTAGCCTGTGAGTATATTTCTATTGGTCTAACACTGTGCTCAGGTTTCTACTGCAACTGACAGAGTCTGAAATTATTGAAAGCTCACTCTTGAATATCATGATTTTCTTAACCCAAGTGAATTCTTTGTGAGCTGCACACCATTAGCAGACAAGTCAGTAGGTGGCATGGAAAATTTGGCTTTTTATTAGTCTGAATATATAACTACAGAGTCCCTATTCTAGTTTGTTTGTGTTCTGATAAATGAGTATGTAAAACTATTATTGTCATAAACATACTCCCTCTCTGCACAAGCTATAGATTTATTTACAGCAATGACTGAAAAAAAAAATCTTTCCTTGTAGCAAAAGAGAGGGCTTGAAATAGGGCAAGTAATATATAATTCCCTGGAGTTGGGGTTTCCCTAAGTTTGAATCAGGATTGTCAGAGGGCTTGCAGCTGACTAAGTTTCTGAGCTATGTTTTCAGGCCACTCCTCTGGCAGCATTGCAGCTCCCTTTTCTTACCTCAGAGGTGTCCTGGGGGCTGGGCTTCCTGACCTTCTCCGGGGTGAGGTGTGGGCCCAGGGTGCCAGGGGATAACCGCATTGCTCCCACTGTCAGCTTTTGCAGCAGCGTGAGTTAACCTCTTCTGTCTTACACACTGCTGTTCTCTGGAGACAGCATTCACTCTTGCCTTAATCATTATACTTAAATAATTGAATAATCTATGTGGTTTATAGGAGTTCTTGTGCCGTCCCTTTGGCAAAGAGCCATGTCTGGAGAGAAGGGATGTGACTGAGGGACTGCTGTGCCCAGCTAGCGGCTGGCTGCTACAATGGGCTCTTGAGGTTGGGAGCAGTGAGGTGTGCTACAGCAGCACCAGACCTTTCACTTAAAGCACCCGGATCAGAGAACTGCAAAGGGAATCTCGCTCTATTGAGTGCCATTCTTCATGGCGCTCACCTTGATGGAGCACTTAAGATGCTGCTATGAAACAGAGTGGTGTGAGTAAACCCCAAATCAGTGCATTAGATGTGAAAACCAGAGCACTCTGCTGCCTAAGATCATTGCTGTTAAACTTTGAAGACACAACAGGCAATACAGTGCCCAGCTACCTAGTAATTTAACTCTGAATCATAGTACAACTGTTAGCAGTTGATTACTATTACTGGCAGGGATTCTTAAATAAAAAAAAAGCCCATCATTGAACCAAACCACACAGCAGATCTTCTTGTGAATCCAGCTGTAATCACCATTCCCTCCATCATAGCATACTTAATTACACAGGACAAAAGGTGAAGTTGGGTAATCAGGTGACCTGTAAAATAAAGTATGGCATGGGCCTTCCTGTGCTTATTTTCATGCCAAGAAGGTCAGTTGGCAGATGTGAAATGCCTTTTCAGAAGTTACTTATGGTCTGTTTCCTTTCTTCCTCTAGACATCATCAATCACATTCTTGTTTTCATAGATGCTATTTGAACTACAGGCAGATTCTAATGAGGCAATGTTACAAAACCTAAAGGAGTAAGGTGCCCAAATGCAAATCCATGTCAAATAGAACTTACCTCTCCTAGGTGGGCTCTATATATCACAACCCATGTTTCCCCACTGTACTGAAGAATATTTCTGAGCAATTGCTAGATGGGGAAAGGAGAGAAGGACAGTCGGAATATTTGACAAAATGCCCATTTTCCTGGGGAAAGCCTTAGGAAAAGAATTATAAATCATACCTGCAATGATTAGGTTTATCTAGACACTCAGACATGCAAGTGTCTAACTTCTACAAACAATAGTGAGGTATGTGTATGTAAATTATAGTATATTTTATATAGCCAATTTGGTTTAAAAATAAATCTGATCTATTTTTCAAAAATCAAGCACTTAGACAAGTTCCCCCACATCCTTTGTTTTACAGTAATGCCATCTTTTTCTGCTGATATTGCAACACTTAACTGAATTCCCAGCTCTTTGGCATATTTTGAAAAAAAGCTTGCAAAAATGCTGGAAGAAATAGGTTACATGGACTCTTCTGGTTTTCCCTTTCTCTGTCTGGTTTTCCTTTTCTCTGTCTCTTCCATTAGCACCTTTTAATCTTTTCTCTGGAGGAGGCAACGGGACTCGAATGTTCTACACAAGTCCTGGATCAGCTAAAGTGACTGAAATGAAATAGGGAGGTCTATTGGAAGCCTTACGCGCTAGTCACATTACACGTGTTGCATCCATTCAGGTCAGAGCAAAGGTGTTGTTATCTTTTCAAACTGTGCTTTAAAGATTCCAGTACTTTTCAGACATTGTCAGATACTCCTTTGACTTAGGTGAACATGCAAGGTAGACTCCCAGTAAGGTTGTAAAGTTGGATGTAACTGGTGGGGACAAAATGTCAACAGATTTCGATAGCTTCTTGGTGGTTTGTGTCTTCTGCCAGTTTTTTTTTCCTGCTTGTCTAGCATGTTGACAAACCCAGTCTGAATTCTGGAGCGAGAAAGACGTCCTTTCTTTGTCTTTAAGAGCTCAGGCAAAATCTGAGGTGAGTGTCCTGAATAAAGCAGTATGAGTATTAAGAGGAATCTTAGGTCTTAGTGAGCAAATGTGTTGGAATATTTTTTTCTCTTTTTCCTGGCTTTTCACAGTACCCCAAAATGAGTGGGGCTGGACCTAGGTTTCTTAGACTCATTTTCTGGAGCTGCTTTAGCAAACAAAGGACAGTAAAGCACACAGTTTTCAGTACATTATCTCCCTCCCTTCCCAGATAAATCTGCCACTGCTATGGAAGTCAGACACCTACATTTAATATGTTATTCCAGTATTACATATTTTCTCACAGCAGATGAACCCTTCTTTCATGTTTGCAGCCTGTCAAATGTAGTACAGAGATTTTAAAATGGAATAAAAAGTGAATATATTTTCATTGATTGATATTTATGGTGCAGGTTTGCAGGGGGGCAGCAAAGATGCTGGGAGAAACATAGTGAAAAATAAATATGCCTTTAATAGTCATTCTTTTTTATAGTACAAGATATGTTTAGTCAATAGTGTATGTCAAGACATGACTTTCATTTTTTAAAATATAAAACTCGGATAATTTGCTAAAATCATAGCTCGTGGCTGAGAGAAATGCTGTCTGGAACAGCACCAAGTGAACTGGCATATTTACAGAATGGAATTGTCTGAGGACACTTTGCTGCAAGGTGAGCTTTACATATCGCAGAAAATCACAATTCAGAGCCTGTGATTGCTGGTTAAATACAACGAGGTAGAAAAACTGACAAAGCAAAGAAAAAGAATGCAGCTGCCTGAAAGCTCTGCTCCTGCCTGAAGGCGATACGTGCTCATGGTCCCCGAGGAAAGGGGAGCACCAGGGCTTCCTTCCCCACAGGGCCCAGCAGCTGAGGCTGCAGGGCGAAAGCAGGGCAGAGCCCGGGGGCGCGCGAGCCCTGCTCACGTCCTGCACCAGCGTGCTCTGAAGATAATGCAGGCGACGAGGCATCCGCGATGAGCACCCCGGGGCTCTGGGAGACCGGCCTCCTCAGCACTGCCCCAGCACCAGGCCACCCTCAGGGAGAACCTTGGCTGAAATGGCCTGAGGTCACTCTCAGTCACATGAAGTTCATTTTCCACATGCTCCAGTTCTACCTGGGAATATACTTAGTTATTTTAGACACATATCCAGCAGAGAGGGAGGATAGACTCTCACTGCTGGGACACAGAAGGTAAGAAAGGGGCTGAGCATCTCTCCCGTCCGTAACTCTCTGGGCAGTTTAACTAACTGCACAATGCCTGCTTTATACACCAAGCTGTTGGCCACAGACGCATTTGTGAGCAGGGAGAGACGGCTCTCTCTTGATCTGCGAAAGCATTCATTGCTGCTCTGATAAACAGATTGCATTTCAAATGAACTTGAAGCATAAGGAGATGACAGTTTGGGAAATGTAAAATTGAAATATGAATGGGTTATATGCTACTGTATGTGGGGGGGAGGGAAACATGATAACAGAGCAGTTTAAATAGCAGGGTTCCCCTCCATTCCTTTTCTTCCTAGTGCTTGTGCTAAATTACGGGCTTAGTACTCAGACTCCAGTGCATATTTTACCACCTTGTTTCATAAGTCTGAATACAGCATTTAGTGGGAGGACAGCCTGTAATTATGTTGTAAGTTATCAAACAAACTGCAGATGTATAAATGTGAGGGTAGGCTTAACTACTTTGTTTTGAAAGGGAACTTTACTATTAAACAAATGTGTACTTATTGGAAATGGCAGTGTTGAAAGCCTGCATTGTGAGTCTGACTTAATAAACCTAATCTTTCCCTAAAGCTCTATATATTAAGGAGAAGTAATAAGATATCTTGACTAACTTAAATATTTTCTTTCATCTTAGAAAAAGGACCCCACTCTTAAAAGTAATTAATTATCCGACGTAAAGCATCCCGTGTGCATGACCAGTTTTTCAATGTTACCTGCACAGAAATCACTTGCACAATAACCAGGCATGTGTGTGCACAATAGCTAATTAGACCATGAGCATTAAATGTTTGTGTGCACTTAGAGAAAGGAAAAGTAATTCTTTTTTGCATCTATTTTTGGGAATCCTCTGTGTTAGAATCAGGCTTTGACAAATAGATTTTGATATGAACCAGCCTCCACCAAAAACTGAACCTGAATGTCGGGCAAGTATCTGATATTTCTCGTGAGCTGTGGTTTGTATTTTTTCACTTTTTATTGCCTTCTGTTTTCCCTTTTCCACCTAGGGCAGGGAAGAAATGTGGAAATATCCTGTGAAAGGCACTATTTTTATAAATAATTCTAATCCATGTTGAAGTGCCGGGAAGCTCACTTTCTAGTCCACTTTTACACACACAGTAGGTTTGGATCATCACATCATCACATCTGATGAGCGTTGGCCAATGGTCACATTTTGTGAACCGATATGAACTACTCTCAAGCCTTCAAAGTTTTCTGGTTCTTTACCAGTAAATATGAATGGGGTGCTGGTACAGGCACTGTATAGGAAATATGCTACAAGGATAAAGGTTGTGTCAATATCTTGTAAAGTATTTTAAGTGGATGTGAACAAATGGTTAGGCAAATCTGGTCTTTTCTGATTTCCTGAATAATGATAATAAAAAGTCCAAACATTTTAAACATGTTTCATATTGAGATATATGCAATTATTGTCAGCAGGGACAAACCGGAGTCAGAACGAATTATCCTGAATTAGTGTTTTGGCTTTGAAATGCAGTCCATTATTGTTTGCATGGATTTGTTTGTTGAAGACTATGCATATTTTAGGAGCAAAGAGACAGAAGAAAGCAGTGAAGATAAGTTGTAAAGAAGCAGCTTATCATTCACAGTCCTGAGCAGCGGAACAAAGGAATGAGAGAGTAGAGGAGGAGAGCACAGAAATGGGAGTCTTGTAATTCACATGGCTCTCAGTGGGGAGACTGTCTGGAGACCCAGAGCGGTGGGGAGGTAGCAGATGGAAGCAGGGAGTCCATTCATAACTCACACTTGAGACATTTTTGGTATTTGCTTTCTGCTGCAGTTTGCCCTTTCATCTGAATGTGTCAGCTCGCCTGTTGTGGAACCAACATCCAGAGCTTGCATGGTCCATAAGGCTACAGATATTTTGCAGTGGATCAGGCACTTATATATTGTCTAATACATAAGGCATGCAAATTGTCATTACAGCCATCTGCAATTTTTTGCAACAGTTAATGCCTTTAAAGGAGTTTCCTTTTTTTCTGATGAATCCATACTACAGCAAATAATGGGACTACAATTTCTTGACGAAACATTTCCCTTGCCATAAAGGGGTAGAGATGAACAAGGATAAAGTGCTGTTATATTTTCTTCTTTTAGTAGTAGGCAATAGGGATGTAAAAAGAGCACAGTTAAGTAGAGCATGATATATTCACTGTTTACAAAAGCAAAGACTTAAGGACTAGCCACAACAATGATTAGTTATAGGAAAGAACAGTTGCTGACATATGAATGCATTGCTCAACACTTGGGTTGAAAAGCAGTTCTATAAACTGCCCTTACTTCCTCAAGAGACCAAGCAATTACACTCAGGAGATCAGGTGACCTTTCTATTCATGGTGATTTCAGGAAAAGTGTATTTTAATAGGCATACCTGATTACTTCACTGGTTAGACCAAGTTTATACCACCTTCAGAGCCTGCAGCTATTGGAGAGTGAATTAGATTTGCCAGCAACACCAGCAGAATTCTTCTATAATAGTCTGACAATCTCCTCAAAGGCCTTTCAAAACTACCTTTTCCAGTGAGCGGGAGCGATGTCTCAGAGGACATACTTGGAGGCATTGTGTAATGGAGAGGAGAGAGCACCTAACACTGTGCTGTGCAAGTTTAAAAGACACAGCATGCAGCAAGGTAACATGTAGCAGAAATCTCAGCACGCAAGATCTGATTTTGGGCAACTTGTGAGCCAGATGCATACTGTGTGTCTTTTAGATAGGTCCCAGGCTAAAATTGCAGGGCTGAAGGGTTGGGAGGAAATAACCTTTTATGTTCATGTTAATAAGCCCAGATGGCTGGCTTTTGATGTAATAAAAGAACAAGAAGTTAAAAATATTTTCTACTGAAAAGCTGTATCATATTAATCGTGTTCTTAATTATGCTTATTCCTGTAGGTCCTCTCTAAGTTAGTAGTAAAGCTCCTACAGTTATCTATAGGCTATGTATTGAGTCTTAGGGATCTGGTAGTGACTCTACATGCTTTTAGGGATCAGAAGTCATTTGATCAAGAGGCACAGCTGGTGTGTATGACCTTAATGATGTTCCCCAATTGTGTGATAGCAATTCAAAGGAAAGTCTAAGCTAAGTAATGTTATGGGGGATTTGAGGTAGTTTTAGAGTGTGCGCATTAACAGTTATGAATATGCAGGTGATGGGTGTTAACTTTATAAAGTTTCTGTATCTTTTAGGTCTTATATCTTAGGTCTGTAACTTAGGTATGAGCCCTCCACTTTTAAGTTTTTGTAATTGACTAAAAGGTAGATATCACACTTTGTCTAGAGTCCTGCATAAGGGTGGGTAGGTAAAGTCTGCTGCATGTGAAAATATGCTTGAAAACTGGCACAGCTTTCTAAATGTGTTACAGCTAAAAAGATCTGCCATGTATTAATATTTGTATTTTGACAGAAGGTAGAGACCTCAGCCCTAGAAAACTTTGTGTTAAGGGCTGATCATGAACACAGAAAGAGACAATTTTTGTTCTGAGTTATCTTATGATCAAAACACCTTCCCTTGTTTAGTAGAAAAATTCTTTATTGACTTTAAAGAGAGAGTATAAGATCAGATAAATGACAAATTTTCATGATAGATAACATTTTAGTTACTTCACTCGATAGCACATGGAAAGTGAAAATATCCTTTGAAATATCTTTTCACTTATTTTTCTGGAAAAAGTTAAAAGTACTACTGTACACTTCATTTCACTAATAGCATGCATGTATTGTGCTTTTATCTTTATATTTATGTAGATTTGGTGAAATGAGGGGCAGGACTAGAGAGGCTAGGAATTAGCTTTTAATCCAGAGCACAAATCAGAGCTTGAAATGTATTGCAAACGTGAATCCATCAGTGACAATCTAATTGGATCAGGATGTCTCTGAGTGCACAAGGCTGGCGACAGCTATCCTGTTAACATATATTTCTAGCTATGTAGATACCTAGACACAGGAAAGAGCATTTACAATCCATAAATCCCCCAGTGGAAACAACCAAATTGCACTGATGTCTGTAACCTTTCTCTCACTAATCACAGAGATATTTCCCATACAGCCAACTTTCAGTAAGAAACTTTCAGTGGTAAAACTTATCCACGCATGCCAGCAATCTGCATGAGAAATAGGCTAACAACATGCATATGCAATCACAGTCACCAACAGAGAAAATGGACATATCAAATGCGTCCTCCAGAGATTGAGAGAAAAGGAAGAAGAGAGGAGGCTGACTGAATGAAGAGTTTTGGAGAGCTATTTGTACTACAGCATTAAGAGGTACTATTTATTATTGCTATGGCAGGAAAGAGAGCAGTAAGTGGGAAAGTTCAATGGCAGCTGTGCTTTGTAGCATCTGCCTCACTCTTGTTCTGGAAAGGACAGGGAGATCCAATAGCGCAGAAATAATAAATAGAGACTCTGCCTTTATGGGCAGGGAGAAGGTCTAATTCCACTCAGAGGTCCACAGGGCACAGTAACCAGAGTATTGAAAACTGCCAGTGATGCACCAAATAAGCATTTTTTAAAGTCAAAAATATATGGGGAAAAGAAAAAGATGTCAGTCACTGTGATGACTCGGCAGCTGCCCAACAAACAGTGACTAGAAATGTGTGGATCAGCATTTGAGAAAAGTTTGTGAAATGAAGTTTTATTGGTTCTTCAGAAAAATTAATCTTGCCAAAATGTTTTTCTTGTTTAGTTGCACTGAGTACGTTCATACTCTGTAGTTTGTTATCAGAACCAAAAAGTATATATTTTTATCCCCAGTCTCCTCGACTTGAATGGCAATGGCTTTGAAAATCATAATGACCATCCGATATAATCCTGCTCCTGTTATAACTGGTCCTTAGAAATGGCTTTCTAGTATGTATGGTTTTCTTTCTTCTCAAACATACAATATCTATTGAGACAGATTACCTACTTTACAGTTTTCATTTTGAAGTAATTCTACCTAAAATGTTATTTTAATTGATAGGAAATTTGGTCTTGATTCCACCTCTCTGAAATTACTGGAAGCTTTGCTATCAGTTTATTTCCTTCAAGTGCCAGAGGTGTTCAGATTCTAGTTCAAAGCAATTACATCATCTGCATGTACAAAATCTGAAAGGAACTTCTGATATTTTTATGAAAATTCGCTGCAATGAACCTAAAATTTCTCTGAGTTTTTGGGATTATGCATTATGAATTTGTAAATTACAAAGCTTCCCTGGTTCATGGGAATCCAGGTAAAGACCAGGGCAAGAAATTGGCAGAGGCTGTAAATGTTGATGATTGACTGACCTAGTGGTTTTTGTGTACAGTTTATGTTCTTTCTTCTCCAAGATTTCATTAAGACATAGTGAACAGTAATTGTATGAACTCAGAATGAACATCTTTTTTCTGTTTTTAAAATGTCCTCTAGAATGATGGTTGCACTTATCTTTTTTTGATATCCTAGAGAAATCAATCAAAAAAATCTTTACATTTTGAAAAAAATCTCCGTATGAATTTGATACTGGTTGTGAGTCTGTTGCTTTTGACTGATTAGACAACTGTGACTGTTTTTGAAATTGGCATTCTGCACACATTTGTGCCTGTGCAGCTCTGTTTCATGACAACTTGCAGTAGGTAAATACAAAATGCTAGAAGCAAAATGATTTCAAAAAAATCAAAAGAAAATGAATAATTTTGTGCATGTTTATCTACATTTATCCAAATTTCTCTGGGAAAAATGGAGCAAGTTCTTAAATTTCAAATTTTCAAAAATCTGGAGACGGTCTTTGCAAAACTGGGAAGGATACATTGCACACAACTTTCATATGTACCTGAAAGATCTGAATATGCAGCAGGGAAACCTGTGTATCATGCACAATAAGTCTTCCTGTGCATGTCTTGAGTTTTGAATTTCCAATGAGTATAGGAGGGCCATGGCATATAAAGCACTTGACCAAATACTAATCCCCTATCTGTTTTTAGTTTTTCTCCACCAGCTTTTTAGATGATTTGTGAGATTGTCAATGACATTCGCTTTTCTGACTTCTCTGGGTCTTTTGAAAATTCCACCTTGTATGTAACAAACTACATGTCAACATATGCTTTAGGTCCAGTTCTGCAGGATGATCTCAAACCATATAGAATCCATATAATCCCCAGCACCATTCCTGAAGTCACCAGCACCTTGTCATTGCAGGCTGTTGTGGTCTGACAGGCAAGCATGTTTTAAAAGAAAAGCGCCTCATAAAAACAAACACATTTGATCTCTTCAACTATTTTTAGTTTGTGTCAATCTTCTATAGCCTTGGGCAATGTAGGCAAAAAGCCAGCCTTGGCAATCTTTTCAGACACTCTAATATGCCAAGTTCTGGCAGCAGCACATTTTTATCAGAATTGTTTTCCAGCCTTAGTAAACTGTTTCAAATGCTGGTGTGCCTGTTATGGATATGACATCCATAGAGACCACAATGATTGCAATCAAAAAGTAGCAGAGAGAATAGAAAGAGTTAGTGTCAGTTGTGATTCTCACTATCCCCTTTATCATGACAGTAAATTAATACAGCTCAGCTTCTGCTCTGGTAAGTCTTTTCCATAAGAACAAAATATTAGAAGGCCAGTACTTAACATTTGCAGAGAATATTCTAGAGTGTTACAAATGTAGTGGAAATGTAGTGTGAAATGCAAAAAAGTATGTCTGTGCAGTGTCATGATAAGAATGTACATGCACAGAAGAGTCAAGGAATTCAAGGTGATGATTCTCACTTAGCTCCCTTTTACTTGGAGAGAATTTTCTAACACTTCCTTTGGCAGCTATTTTCAAGCCTGTATGCAATGTGGATGTTGCATTTGCCATGGGAATCACAACTTTGAATTGCTTGACATTTTGGTGAGAGTGAAGTTCTTAACCTAATGTCACAAAAATATTCTTTTAAAGCGCGACTTCCTTCCTTTGAAAAGGTAAACATGAAAAAAACTAAATGTGTAAACTGTGATGTGTTCTAAGATTTCTGAAAGAAAATGTCATGGTCTTGGAGTGTTTTCAATGACTAGCTCACTGTGTAATCCGTAGCACAACTACAACTGTGCTTGCTGTAATGTATACTGTTAAGGTTTGATCAGAAGTGCTGAAAACACAAAGAAATTGTTTTGATTATGAGCTACATATGCTTCAGCACTTCTCAGGATCCATTTTCTAAGTGTTTAGTACCTAACACAATACCCCAAGACTTCTTCTTGACTTCATAGAACTGAATCAGTACCTGAAGCCTTGACTTTCTAGTATCAAAGCATACTCTAGTTCCATTGCCTTGGAGCATTAAATCAGGATTGCTATGAATATAGTGTTCCATATAGGCCAAGCCACAGAGCAAGATGTGGCCCACAGTGACTTACGTTATGGAATATGTTGTTTCTATGTGTTAATGCATTTGTTCTTATCCAGTATTTCTAAACTCAGTCAAGTTTCAATCTTCCCCCTTGATGATACACACACAGCATTCCAGGCTTGCCAGATAACTCTTTTTGGATGCAGCAGTGTGCAAAAAAATTACAAGGACATTTTCTTTAAAACATGAAAGGCAGTTTTGCATGAAAAATAACAATATTTTACTTTATTTGTTATGAAAGGTGGTAAACTCTGAACTGACCACAAAAATGAAAAAATTCAGCTCAGATGATATTTTTGCTCCAGAAAACCAAAAAAGAAGTACTCAAAATAGGATTTGGCACAAAATTGTCTCCATGCTTATATTTGCTCTTCAGTTTGCTAAAGAAACATGACCTTTTCAATGTTTTCACCTTGGGAGGAGGCTCTTATGTCCTGTCTCCTTTCCAAAAGAGATCAGAACTTCAGTACCAACGCATCCTTCCCCTAAAAGAAGCTAGCAGCAAGACAGAACATGATTTTTTCCTTCACTAATCAGTATTGAACTATCATAGACTTAGAGAGATACAAGGATGTACTTTGCTCCCCAGGACAGCAGTTCTCAATGAGGAAATTGAAAGACAAGCAGACCACAGAGCCTGCACTAACACGCTGAAAGCACAAATATTGCCTATTTTCTGATGTGAGGCTTGGCCACCAAATTTTTGTGAGCAGTTTCTCTAGGGCTCAGTAGGCAAGAAATAATATTCTCTACTCTAAGTGCCCAGTATCACTTGGTTTTGGACACTCTTGTTTGTAAGGGAACTTCCACAGTGATGGGCCATCCAACGATATGCTACTTTAATGAGCTGGCTTTTCCTTCACCAAAGGAATACAAATAATGCAAAATGGAAAGAACGATACATCTGGAGTAACACAATAGTGGGTCAAAACCATGCAGTTTTATTCCCAGAATGAAGCCAAGTGTGGTAGACTTCTGCTAAAGTAGATGTCACAAGTAGTTGAGGCGGGTTGTTGTTGTCATACTCTCTTCTGGGGGAGGGATAGAAACTTGTTTTTGTTTTTTTGCTTGTAATATTTATTTGTACATTCTCAGAGGTTGCTGACTGGTAGATGACCTAATTCATGGTAACATAAAACTTAGGGCAATTTGGTTGAAAATGTTCTACTCACTGTATACTCACTATATACTCCCTGAAATTAATACATGAGTAAATTATTGAAAACAACTGAAATGCTCTTTGCAAAGGTGTTTTCTCTTGGCTGGAATCATTTGGCATTTCTCAAATCTGCTTTTAAAATGCAGATGTGACCATTGTAGTCATAATCCTTTGTCAGATATATCAACTTCACAAATACTGTTTGACCTTAAAGACTGAATTAGGGCTTGATTAATATTCAGCATGTGCCTTTCTTTTCACATTTGCAAAATTAGGAACATAAGAAAATCTTGTAATAGAGTTTTCAAAGTTTTTTTGCAATAAATAAAAATAGATCATAATGGAAATAGATGTTCTGACTGTCAGAAACTTCGTATTTAAAAATTACATTTGGATTCAACTAATGGTAAAAAGAAATAAAAATAGATTTCAGGAACTCCAATATAAGGTGTAAGGAAAAAGGCTTTATGGAGAAATACTCCCTTGGTATATCAGACTGGGAACATGGGAGTGTGAAAGAACATTCCTCTTACAGACCAGTAAACATTAACACAGCTTCTGCATAGCTGCTGTTTTCTCTCTGAAGATAAAGTTCCTGCAGTACTTCTCTGTGGTTATTTTGAGCAGAGGATCTCTACTGCTCAGTCTGGTTGTAGCTGACCTAACACGCCTGCTGTCACTGATCTGCTGCCAAGAGGTCTGCACAGTCCTTTGAGCCTGAACTCTCCAATGCTTGCTTTTTGCAAATTGCACAGTTGCCTCACAGCTCAGTGATATAAAGACAAATAATATGTGGACTTTGTAATTAAATGTATTCCACTTCTGAAAGTAAAGCAATTTTAGCTGCTTACATGCTTTAAATGTGGTGAGACCAAAGTGGTGCAAGCAGTTTGCCTAGAAATTCCTCAACTTGGTGACTCCTGACCACCATAGGCATCTGATAAATAATGTCATGCTTCAGTGAAAGATTTAAGAATTAAGATAAACCCTTGATGTGGCACTGGGATAAGCTAAGGGCATTAAAAAAAATGCATCACTACTGACAGTTACCACCACAGGTGAGCTGCTCTTGGGACCTTTACTAATTTTCTTCTATGACTGAAATAGCCCTGTTTGCAATCTCTGAGTTATGGTGCAGTGCAGGTTGTTGCAGAGGATCAACGTTAGCGTGACTCATAAGATGTCCCACCTGTGTTATACTGTGTCGAATTTAAAGGTCCATCTAGCCTTGTAACATCTACCCATATAGACAGTGACCAAAAGCAGATGCCTGGGAAAGAATCTAAAACCAGAGCAAGCACACAGTGATGCCTCCCCAGAATAATCCTTCAGCCTCCAACAACTTGGAATCAGCCTGTTTACATATATAGGCTATCAAAAGGGTCTACAACAAACCTCCTTTAAGCATATTTTAAAAAGGCAAGCAAGCAGTTTGCCCAAACCAATAAAAATGCAATTATTTTATATTTTAACTAATGAGTTTATTCAGTAAATGTAGCACTCCAAAACTAATTGCTTACATTTCTTTCCACTGGTTGTCTCTTTAAGATATCAAACGGACTACCTTGCTGTATTCCATGTTGACCATAGCACCACAGTTAGACTGTCATTCTGCTGACACAATGCACAGTTAGGAAAAATATGGAATATGGAAATCTGAACTGCTGTCTTGTCTAGAAAAAAAACCCTTCTCTCTGGTAAATCCCAGATGTTAGGAAATGCTTTGTAGACTAAAATCAACACCTTCACTGTGTAATACTCTATTTAAATATTAATTAAGATCCACCTTTACCAAAATTCTTATCTGAAATGATCTTACCAGCTGTTATAACGTGTGCCTATAAAGTTTCTGGAAAACGAGATTTTGAAAACCTTGGCACTTAAAAGGTTCCTTGCTAATAAGTACCATTGAAAGACTGGCTTACATGCCCATGAAGAAGGAGTTTAACAAATGAGAAGCCAGGAAATATTTGGGAATGGAGAAAGCATAAAACATTCTCTACTTAATTTCAATATTCTACCTTTTAATTGCCAGGACAATTAAGGGAAGGGAAACATTTTCACACTTTTTTGCAATGAGAAGAGTTTGTTATGGAAGATGCTGATGTTCTGCTTAAATGATAAAATCCCTGCTGTGCTGGGCTGAAAGCTTTCTTGGTACTGGCTTAGTAGTGTTTAGGTGGGAGTGTACTGGTATTCATTAATTTTGGATATTTTGTTTCAGTTATTCCCTGACTTAGCTTCAGCAGTAGTCAAGCTTTAGGATTTTGCCACCTGCAAAGACAGTTGCAAAGGTCTTATTGCTTATTACAATTGTGCTCATCATTTTCTCTCAAGCTCTGCCACTTCACCTAGAAAACCTGAGTCCATGGATGTTCAAGGAGTGGTTTAAGGTAAGCCAGAGTACTTGCCCTCCTATTGCAGAGGTGATCTGCAGCACTGAGGAGTCTGATAGCTTCCACTACCAGAAAGAGCAATAGTCTCTAACTTGTACAACACTCTTGAGTGCTCTGGGTGTTGTTCCTGCAGGTCATCTAAGTTTTTCTGAGGTGACTAACCCTGACTGCTGAAACATCAACAAACCTTTACATGCAAACTGTTAGTATCTTTTGCCAGAACCATTCAGAGATGGAAAACTCTTGATATTACAGCCTGCAGGAGCACTCAGTTTCTGCCTCTCTCTGGAGCCCAATCCCTGCAAAGAAGAGCTGTTCTTATCTGAAAGGAGCACCTTTATTTAAAGCTTTTTGAAGTTGTGAGACCCTTTTGGGCTTCCCTGCACCTGTGTGATCTGATGGGCTGGCAGCAGCTCACTTCTTCAAGGTTGGAGAATGACAATCAATTCTAATTATTGGGTGGTGTTGTAAATATTCACTCTCTGTCCTAGAAAAGCTGAGCTTCTGCCAGAAATTAAAAGCAGTTAGTAGTCCCCTGGCTAGTATAAACGCTTGCAGATACTAATTAACAGTAGCTATTCACTGCTCTGCCCTGGGGAGAACTGAGCCGCTGCTAACAGTGCTTTTTCTAAGGCAGTAGTGTTATGTTCCGCTTCAGGCAGTCTAAAACCAGCAACAGTCTTGCCTGCCTGTTGTGTTGGCACTAGGGGGCACATGATCATGTGATGACTTACAATGAAAACTAATCCTCCAAAAATACAAGTTTTCCTGAAAACTAACCTCCCCAAAATACAAGTTTTCCTTTGGGTCAGTGAATTGATGTGATCCACTGCATGGCTGCATGTAGTGCTAAAGCTGATGCAAAGGAGGAAATAGGAATCTGTGGCCAGAGGAAAGGAGAATCATTCTTTTACACATTGGTGCAATCTTGGATTGGCTTAAGCCATTGTGCAATGACCCCTTCAGACCTTCTGATCCCCTTCGAATCATTTCTTGGCTCTCAAGGGACACACAACTCACAGTTTTAGAGTGCATTTGGGAAAGAGAAAGGAGTGGATGTGACATGATGAAAAGCAACAATGCAAGAGTGGTTCGTTAGACCTGGGTGGTTTAACAGCTCTTTGGGAATTGCTTGCAGAATTAGTATGAACTTGAGACTACTTTAACTTTTAGAAACTTACTTCCAGCAACCTCTTAAATTAGCTGGTGGAGAAGCATCACATGTTCCTCATTCTTTTCAGACAGTTCTAGTGGTGTTGTGGCTCTCGTGCTTGAATCCGTTCTCTAACGAAAAAGTGACTTGCAGTAAGTGTTTACTACAAGGTTTGTTACTTGTCAAAAGTAACTTCAGTCTGGATGTGGGAAGGCTGTGTGTTCAGGGCAGTTTGGCAGAACAAATTGAGCCATTCTAAAGGCAGGAGATTTATTTCAGAGGAATAGTATTTCTAGGACCATGCAGTTTTGACTTTGTGATTTTTTTCAGTCATTACTGGAAAGAGTTAAGGTGTCTTATCTCTTGGATTCTTCTACACTGACTGACTCTGTATAGAACATCTGTCCTTTGCTCAGTCTTTATTGCCATTCATATCGAAGCCAATGATGAATTGCTGTTTCAGTGTCTTCATCAGATTTTGCAGAGAGTTTCTTTGAGCATCTACCCATTTATCCTCAAAAGACTGTCTGGATGTTTTAATTGATCTAATATAGCACAATGGCATGTGTCAATCTACTAGCCAGCCCTTTCTTAAAATCTCACTCCCATTCTCTTAATTTGGCTTTAGAGAATGCTACATCACAATAAAAGGGTAATAACTACCATACATCCTGATTGCATAGTTGTATTAATTAATTCAGTGAGTCTGTTAGGGCCTCAAGATCTTTCACAGTATTAAGAAAGCAGCATGCTTGTGTATTTTTTAAATAATCCTGCATTAACTTAGCAATTCAGGATAATTTTGGGGAATGTTGCCACAGGCACATCTGGTTTCACGTCACCTCTCATGGCCATTGGGTTAGTGATAATGTGGCTTTCAGATTTTTACCTATCACACATTCTTACTGTGTGGCATATTTGTTGGATGCAGCTTGTTCTATAGGTTTTTGCCTAACTTTTAACAGATGGAGACCACAATAATTCTTCTGATAGAAGCTTTGATTTTTTTTCAAGAATTTATGGGGAAGTCAGTATTTCATCTTTTTGTATGCTTGCAAAATTGATTTTGGTGTGAAATAAAGAAACATATATTTCAGTATCAGCTCAGAATTAGGGGCTGCACTCCAATGAGGCTCAGTTAACAGGAGACATCCTATAGCCTTCAGAAGTATGAATCTGTAATGGTGGATTGACCTTATTGCTAGTAACGAGCTGCTAGTAACCATGTAGTTGGAGTGAACAGTAAGCTGAATTTTGCATATATATGTATGCAAATCTTTTGTAGCACTCATAGAAAACATTGAGTAGGGGCTTTTTCAGACTAGCAATATAAATAGCCCTTTTTTCCTCATGTATTCCCTAGAAAGACTTTTCTCTTGTTGGCTCCTATTATGTTCGTTGCAGCTTCCATCACATTTCCCCTTCACCTAATATGCTCCTTCTACTTTGAGCTGTGGCTGACAGTGTCCTTTCCCATGAGATGAAGGCTTTTGTGTCTGGGTTATTCCTAGGTGGATAGGGTAAATGTTGAATACTAAATCAGGTTCAAAGTCCAATGAAACTATTAAACTTTTTGCCCAATCCAGTACTTACACTTTGCATTTTGACTCTGCAGATGGCTGAATAGTCTGGATTCATAATTTTTTCTGTTTTGGTCCAATTTTGGGTCCTTAGAAACCACAGCAGATTGTTCATTGCCCATTTATGTGGCTAGTTCTCCAGTTTTTGTACTCCCAAGCTCCAGCAGAGATCTCAGCGAAGTTTCTCATTCTAGCTGTGCTTCTATCAGTAAAGATGGCCTGGAGCATTCATTTGCTTGGCAGCGTTTTGATTTGTCCATGGCTTTGCATTTGAATATGAAGAAGCTGTGTACAGAATGTTAGGATTTATTTTTATCCAATTTCGTAAAAGCAACAACAAAGAACCTGAGCAACACAACCTTGACAAACATTACACTAAAATGCTCTTGGTTTAACAGACTGACCTCTAATTCTTTATCCTCAATTTTGATTCAGGAAATAACTGTAGGTGGAATTTTTCATCTGCAAATAATTGCAGCTATATTTTACAGCACTTAGCCTGATTACAGTTCCCACAGAGCTATGGTGAAGTGTGAGTTGCATGTAACCCTGCTTCCGTTATGGGGTCTGAGTTTATTCTACATTTTTTCTAATCCAGCTGATTCTGAAGAATCACCCTGCTTTGGTATATTTTGATGAAATGGTACTTTGTTAAAACATACCAATTTATTGAAGCCAAAATTTTTCACAATAATGTAAACACTTCAGTAAGACTAATTGGGAAAGTTTCTTTCCTCTAGGGTGGAATGTCTGTTTAAGAACACTAAGATAATAAAGCTGTAACCCAAGACAGCTACTATCTCATAGTGCATTAATGTGGGGAGAATATGAAAAAGAACCTGAAAATGAGTCTTCACCACACTGGAGGTTAAGGACTTTATTTGTCAAGTTATCAGCTCTTCTGAATGTTGTATTCTCTTTTGTTCTCTCTTACAACCTCCCCAAACTGCAAAGGAACTCACCCCACGGCCTTCGAAAGGCCCTTGTTTTACCCTACTGTGGGAAATTTTTGAAATCTCAAAATCTTCTGTGAGATGGGGAGATTAGATGAGATAGGATGTTAAATTTGGAGGTGTGAAGGTTTTTTCACTCTTAGAAACACAGCAGAGGTCACGTCCCCCCCAAAATGGTGGGACTGAAAAAAGCAAGCTACCCTCTCCCATCTTGTACATTTCCTATCTGTTTCTAAAACAAAAAACTGGGATAATGATAATACAGAAAGTCCCAATGAAATGTGTGGACATATTGGCAGCTTGAGGAGGAACTGGGAGGCAAATCAAAAGAGAAAACTGGAACTGGTTCCACATTGCATTTTTCCTCTGCTGTTCTCAGTCATGCAGCTCAAGAACTCAGGGTCATAAAGATGAAATGAGAGTCATCTGGAGTCTTGTGTTAAGCAAGAATTAGAGCTTACAGAAACCTGATTTCTGTTGCTCTGCACCTCTTTTCTCTCTGAGCAGTTGATATGCTGCAAGATCAGGAGTTCCCAGTGACAGAGACAGCAGTTACAGTTCAGAGTATCTTTACTCTGTAGCTGAAAACTATAGCACTACTGGTAAACTTTGGTTTGTGGAAAGTCAGCTAGATGTATTGAACTGTTCTCTTCAGGAATCTTGAACCCATTTTCATTGAGAGTAGGAGAACGTTCACTTTACCAGGCTTTAGGTAATTGGAAACTAAGTACCTATACAGGTCCATAGGTACTTCAGTTTCGGAAAGAACAACACAAAGTGTTTAATGATCACAGTGGTTACCGGAGTACCACATTCTTCTGCTTTTTTTCTAAATCCTAATAATAATGGGTTTTTATTAGGGTTATGAATTCTAAACTACTGCATTTTTTATTTTAGTGTAACACTAACAACTCTGATTAGGTGAGTATGGAACTGGAGGTAGTTTATCAGGAAAAGCTAGGTTTCATTTTGTGTCCTGTTGTCTGCCTGGAGATTGTGAAGCTGTGTTTCCTTTCCTTAGTTTTGTCTGTGTTTGTAGATGGTACTTTTTTGCTTTACATATTCATGATTCATATGACTTTTCAGAAGTGAGTGAGAAAGGACAGCTTTTGCTATTATAAATACTGAAAGAACCTCCTTCACTCCTGGCTATGTTCATTCTGCAATCAAATGCACTGCTGTGACACCTTTACTTAAGGCTAGCTTCCTTGGCTGAAGGCAATGAAGACATTGTCTTCCATTCAGCTGGTCTTTACAGATCTGAGAACTTTTTCAAAATAATCTCTGAAAGTAAATGTAATGCAGATGATACATTCCAGACAGAAACTGGGCATGAAATGACTTGTATGAAGGCTCCCAAAGTTCTTTTAATCCTCCTGTAACAATCCCTGTCTCCTGCCCTCCCTCCCCAGTAAACTCAACTCAGGCAGTGAATGCTCACAAGCCCTTTGGTGCCTGGTTTGTTATATTTGATGAAGTTCTTTTCTGCTGACTGGATTTCCTTGTGGAATTATCCAGTGCAGTGCTTTTTCTTTACTTATTTTTTTTAAACTGACAGTGGTATACTGTCTTTGAAGTTGTCACCATTAAAATCTAGCACTTGCCAGCAAGTACTATGCAAATCTAACAAAATCATCTTAATCATCTGCGATGTAGCCAGTAATGCATGGGTGAGGATTTTGTTTAGAATGAGCTCTTGCATGGCAGGTTCAGTGGGAATGTACGTATTGCTATGGATGATACAGCCTGCTCTATCAGTCTTGAGTCTGATGAGTTCTTTAAGCTGTATTTGTAAGGGAGTTTGTGGTCTCAGGATATTTTCATCCTGTTGTACCTTCATAGGAACTTGAGTCCTCAGAATACATGACAAATTCCTAAAGGTTGAGGTCTGGGCAGTCCTCTCTGGAGTTCTGACACTGGGACACTTATCCTTTGTTTTATACATGGGCAAATATTGATATTTTAGTAAGTGTAGCTATATGAATACCCTATTTAATTGTCCTGCAGGTCATCATGCTAGTACCCAACATGACTTTGTGCCTAAGACTCTTTACAGTGTGCCAAGTGATGTTGATTATAATGTAAATATCTGTTAGGAGCTGGGTTTGAGGCTACCAAATCCTTACACACACTTAACACGGTTGCATTAGCTTTTCATGAATGCATAGCTTGCAGTGGTTAATATTGATTGCAGTCTACACTCCAAGGTGTTTGGGTGTCAGTTCTTGGCATATGTTTATTCTGCCTGATCTATTTTGTTGATGATGGCTTGCTCTATTAACACTGTTTTGTGGAATTTCTTAGGATATATGAAAACAAAAGAGCTATGCAAATGTATACAAGTGTAGTATGGTGTGACACTGCTTATGTGTCAATTTTGGCACAAGAGCATGCCAGTTGGGGGATGGCAAAGGCTAATATTCAACAGATGGCAAAGGCCTAAACCCCATAATAATAGCTGCAGTTATTTTCATTACTGTTGTTTGATGACACATACAATAGTTGGAAAAGACTTGAACTGGCTAATCAATCACAGCAAATATACCACAAAGGACCAGATGCACTTCAAGCTATCAAATGGAGATGGATGTTCAGGCTGAGTGCCACTTTTGCCCATATTCCAGGTATATTTATTCCTGAGGACTAGAAACAACATTGCTTGCTGTCATACACTGGTTTGGCATTTTTCCTTTCCATAATAACCAGGAACAAAAAGTAAAAATTGGCATCCATTGTAAGTGAGAAAATTATTCTATATTGTTGATGAATCTGCGTACTGTTATCACATATATAAATTTAGTTCACAGATGTTTCAACATGAAGATCAAAACATATTAAAAAAAAATAAAATGTTTGTTGTGGAAACCTAAACACTTTTAAAAATAGATCATAAGCTTCTCTGAACGTTCCTGATAAAAATCATACCAATTTAGGGAATAAAAAGCATTAGAAGATTATATCTCAAAGTTTTACAAGGTTAAAGGTATTGTTTTGTCCCTATAGCTTAAGAAGACTGTGAAAAGTTTGTTGTTATCCTTATAGGGGACTTTCATTTCATAATTTGAATTTTTTTAATGATTTTTCTCAAATTTGAAGAACAAAATTACAATAATCTGTGTTCTGGCAGAGACATTGGCTTTTAGAAAATTAATTAGATCATATTTGAATATTCATATTACTACTTTGCATCTACTTTGTATAAAAATAGTTCTTGTTGATTGCCTGGAGATTTAGGAATGACCCCCTATTACTCAATTTAAAAAATGTACAACAAAACAGACCTTTTTCTGAGCTATTCATTATAGAATCTACCATCATGTTGTGTTCACAGGCTTTGGATCAGCTTGTGTTAACAGGGGCATATGGTGGTCCCTTCATGTTTATTTTCTTTTTCTAAAAAAAAAATAAAATAACATAAAATAGTGTTGCTTTATTTAACAATTCTGTACCAAGCCCTCAAATACTACAACAAAGCTGGAATATTTCACATCTGCCATTGGTGATCTAACACTTAATATTAAGGCAGGTCCAACTGTGACATATTTTCTTCCCTCTGCTGGGCTAACAACATAATGGGGATCAGGAAAACAGTTCTGAACACGGCATTGCTAAAATCCCTGCAAAAAATTCTAGGTTAAGCCTTCTTTCTGACCTTACTTTCTGTAATTGGTGCAAAGCAGATTGAGAGAATCTGCAGAAAAAATCTTGTTAAATCAGGCTGCTGTTTTGTCAGCTGATGTTGAGCTACTTATGTGAGATCCTTGGTGCAAATCCTGATATATTCATGGCTTCTATAAAGTGGAGCATTAAAAAAGCCATAAACAAGGGGGGAAATTCATAAATCAGCCTGAATGGGAAATTGAAATTTTAACAAGACTTCTACAAATCTCCTAATAAAATGATTTTTTTTTTTAACTCTGCAATCATGATAGCTAAATGGAGTGCATACTTCTGGAAAGGGTTTTCTTATTTTTGCAAGCAGATTGTTTGTATATATATGCTTGGCAATATCAAGGCCGCTGAGATCTGTAGGAAATCACTCCCTGTGATTTCAATGCATCTTGGATCAGGCCAATTAAGCTCCTTTAATTTATTTAAGCCCTCTGCAGAATTAAGCTGAACATCTGAGACCAGCCTTTGAAAGCTGATTTGGAGCCAACCAGGAAAGATGATCTCACTGCCAAATGTATTGGATCAGGACTCATGAATTTAAGATATGTTTCTGTGATGTCCTGTGTACACTGGGGAAAATCATTTTGCTCTAGATTGTAGTGTTAAGTACCTGCATCAGTCTAGGAGTAGCTCTGAGATGCTGTGAGTCGGTGGCAGAGACCAGTTTTTTACTGTCCCTCTCCAGCATCCTGCTTGGTCCAGGGCTGGGAAATATTTTGCTGATGAGCAAATTAGCCTATCTATTGCAAAACAGAGGTACAAAGACCCATTGTTACTTCCACTAGTCCAGATCTGAGAGGATGTTAGTGGGTGTATTTTCCCTGCTTACTCAAAATAGTTATATTTTATAGTTACTCGAGGTTATAAGGAACATTATTTCTTCCTTTAAATCGCTATAGACCTCTATATTCCAAGTTTCAGTCTTAATAAATCTGGGCTCACTTCTGTCACCATTACTGGGTCTGGATGGTACCTTGTTCTGTACTCAATAACGGAAACTAAATTGTAAGTCTGTACTGAACACATGCTGGAGTCAATTCCTGTGCGTGTCCATCCTGTAGCTGTGCAATAGGATTAATGACAGTCCCTTAATTTTAAAATATTCTGAAAATAAACAAATGACCGCAAATTGCTGGACTACTATGGCATTGCAGTCTGTGTTAAACATATAGACAGCCAAGCTGAAACAGAGTAGCATAGTCACAAAAATAACAGCCAGTCATTCAAACAACCCCTCCTCCCAATGTATTTGAATAGGTCTGAACCTCAGAAGTATTTTGGGCAAAGGTTATGCTCAGATTTCATCTGAACTCTTTTTTTTTCCTGGACTTAATGAGTACCTTTGAGCACTGCAGTCAAGAAAACATTCCATCTGGTGATGGCTTTTGTACAAATGAGATAAAGGGACATTTTAAGCAAACTTCATGCTGCAAAAGTAGATTTTTTTTTGTTTGTTCCATACTCTACTAGTCTAGCATCACTTTAAAAGCACGATTTATACTGTACAGGTTCAATTGAAACCAGTCATTAGGCCATTAAGAATGTATCTAGTACTATCAGTTGATGTTTCTGTTAAACTGAATGCTTTTCAACCAGTTGGAAAAATATCCATAAGAATTCTGACTTTATACAAACTTAAAAATAATATTGTCATGGAAAACCTGCTGACCTTTGGTCCTAGTTTTTCATAGATTGGCATGATTTAATATTCACTTGCTATAATAGCAGGCACAAAATTAAAAGCACAAATGATTGTCATGCTGGTACTGGAAACTTGCGGTTGAAAGTGCAAACCTCTGTCTCTAGCCTTTTAATTTGTGTTGTTGAACAGGATAAAAATCAGATTGATGTGCAGAGATAATGTGGGGGAACTACGCTAAGCTGGTCCTTTGGAATAGGCTTATGACAGATTCACCAAGGTAATTAGGAGCTCCAGGTTCTGTTTTTGTGCTTGCATACTCACTGCAATCAATAGGAGTTCAGGCGACTGGAGTGTTGTTGTGGAACTGGATAATTTGATGCCATTTGATTCTTACTTCACTTCAAAAATTCATCATTTGAAACAATACTGAGGACGTGCACAGGAACAAAGCTCATCATCTCTCTAAAACAAGATTGGAGAGTATGGATCTGGACCTTTAAACATCTTATGAAACTGAGGCAAGTGTTGCATGAGGAGTATTATGGCCCCACTATTTGGTGGTGGTGTGGCTGCATTCTCTTGAACCTCTTTACCAACTAACCATCCCATCACAGCATCCTAGACATCAGGAGGTCTCCACTGACCCTTTCATCTCCATTTTCTTTCTTTTCCTACTGCCTTTTTTTCCCTTTAATCTTCTCCCTTGCATGGACTTCAGTGGTGACAGAACATTGTGACTGAGCCAGATGCCTCCTCCAGTGGCTGGGGGGGTTCAACACGTGTGGGGTTTTGCTTGCCTGAGAGGTGAGCAAGGTCCCCAGGTCCATGTTTATGTAACCTGTTTGTGTACACAGGGAGGGATTCTGAGCTGCTTTGATAGAACCACTGATTCTGTATGATTTTGGTTTTAGCAATACCCAGAGGTTTCAAATGAGGTTGAGGCAACATTGTGTTAGAAACCATGTATAAAGTGTAAGAGTCAGTGGTTGCCACAGAGAGCTTGCACTCTAGTCAGAATAAAGCCAGAAGGGGAAAGAAAGTTCTACGGTGAAACACTGAAGGTCACATAATGAGTGGCTGAGTCGGGATTAGTTTCCTAGTCTTTGAAATCCCAGTCCCCTGCTGATGCACCGCCTTGAGCACTAAGAACTTTTATAGGGAATGAAGAAATGAGGTTTTAGGGACAATCGGTTGCTTGACAGTCCATGGTCAGAAACAATCAGTGAAATCACATATCTTATCACTCAATCTGTAGTTATTGCCAATGTGCTCATACTTAGACCACAGTATATGCCAGGTAATTTGGGTTTTTAGTCCTCTATCATTTGTTTAACATCCAGTTATGGTCCCTGAGATTAGTGATGTCTGTGGAATAGGGTAAATACAGAGCTAAGTAAATTTATCTTATCAATAACTTTCTGTTTTTAGCATCTCCTGTAGGTTGATTTGGTTTCCCATCTGGGACTGTTATAGAGTTATCTTTAAAAGATTGGTAACATTTAAAAAATTCAACTAGAATTGCCATCAGCCTTTGTTACACTAGTGCCTTTTCCTTTTTTTCTTCACTTGGAGCCAGAATCTGGGTAGCAACCCTAAAGCAGTCTTTAATTATGAATATCAAGTAGTCTTTTCATTCCAGTTGCAGCAGGTACTCCCACAGCTTAATTTCAGAATATCTATTTAAAACTTCTGTATATAGAGAGAGCAGGATTTCAAACCTTCATGAAATAAATCAATAATGAAAGAATGTATTTATAGCATTTTCTTTTCAGCCACTTTGCATGGCATTGTTTTTTGTAGAACTGAAACTTGAGACTGGTTTCTGTGTTTTTGTAATGATGCTTCCCACATTTGACATAAGCTAAAAATATTTAGAGAAAAGATAAAACTTTTCTCTCTGTTTACCTAGGCTATTATTTCTACCAGAAGGGAGAATTTCTACTTTCTAGCCAGCTGTGTGTGATCTGACTACCTCTGAAATTCCACTAACTTCAGTGATTACTGAAGCAAGCCCTTCCTGCACAGCTGAAGTAAATAGTCTCTAGGCAGGCAATGTGAACTGGCAAAACAGATTCATGACTGGTTAGGACTCAACCCTACTCTCATTAAAATCAAAATCAAAATTCCTAGGGATAAAATCAATGTAATAAAATGCATTTTCCAACAATAACTTCCACTGTAGGGTGCCAAACTCCTGATATTTCTGGATCTTTCTTGAAAGTGGACTGTGAAGCCTCATTTACCTCTGGAAAATGTCTTAAACATCTGAATTTGGGCTCTCAATTTGATCCATCTGAAGTATAAAACTGCTCCTAAAAATGTGCCTCTGCCTACCAAAAATGTAGTTAGACTATTTGATACATTGCTAAAAGACAGATTAGAAAGAAATGGATTACACAGAATTACTGGAGTGTAATTGCAAAGTTAAGAAATAGGAAAATGTTGCTGTAAATACATCACCGTCAAACTAGGAGTTTGGATGGTCATATCTTGCATAGTTCAACTCTTTTATTAATGACTTATTGGTGGAATGTAGACTATGCATATACATAATATCTTTAGAAATAGAAAAAAATCTCTCTGCATCTTTATACTGGACAGAATCTGAACCTGCTCACTACTTATTTAGTTCATACTATTTAGTGAATTTAGAGCTGTCCCACAAGGAAGCAAACAATTTGCATAAAATGATGGGAAAGAAATAAGAACAAATTGTTCTGAATAGATAGATTTTAAATCCATTGTTTGAAAAGCTCTTTTATCATCAGTAGTGCGATGGATTAGTTCTTTAAGGGAAAATGGCAGTAATTAGTTATAATACCTGAGAGAACTCAATAAATATTTATTAATTAAGATTATTTATTATTCTTATTCTAGGAGTGTCTAGAAAACTCCCATGAGATCAGAGCCACATTGTTTTAGGAACTGTATAAGAACAGCTGCTATCCTAAACATCATAGAGCCCAAAATAGATGGCAGGAAAACAGGAAGGAAACAGAAGCACAGAGAAACAAAATGAATTGTCTCAGGGCACAAAGTAAGTTAGCAGCACAGCTATGACTCTGATCAGTTCTCTTCAAAGTCATCCTGGAGCTTTATCTACTGGAGCAGGTACCTCCCCTTCTCATCCTGTCTCCTTTGACTTCCAACCCATCCCCCAGTGCAACCACAGACCTCTGACACCCTCTATCAAGGCCTTACTCAGATCCTTGTGGATACCTTGAGTCATGTTTCTTATAGAACCTTCCTCTTTTTATTGAGTATAAGTTCATGATAATCTTCATTTCCTTTGAACTTGTTCCTCTACCCACACTCACAACCACTGTATTATACTTAGATAGTACAGCAAGTTTGCTTTAGATTTCTTGATATTTTTCACTTCTTTTGATCACTCTTTATACCTTCCCTCTTTTGCCAAGTATGCCACAGCATCTTGCTGGCACCCAAGACTTCCTGCCTGCTGTTATCACTGTCTGTCTGCCCTGCTGTTCTTAAACTGACTCTGTATAAATGTCTGGTAAATTGTGAGTCAGATAAGAGTCTGTGCTTTGCTGACATTTTCTAGACAATACACTGCAGATCTCCTATTAGAAGAGTAGCCTGTGTTGCTCTGTCCTTTTTTGTGGCTGATCACTTCCTCAGCTGAAGAGGACATGGAATAGCCAGCAGCCTAATACACAAGAGGAGAAGGCAAAGCCGCATGGACATCCATGTCCTGGATAGGGTCCTGCACATTCTGTTTCTGTTGTATGCCCCTAATTTTAAAGGAATTTCAAAAACAACAGCTCCAGGCAGCTGAACTAATGAAGTGGTTTTGGGCAGAAGCAAATGGATGAAAAAAGCCTGCAAGGGAAACTTGAGTAAACCTACATAAAGATAGCAGTGCTCTGCATGGAATCACTTCATCTTGTGTACTTAAGGGGCAATAAAACAGGGGGAGGAAGTGTTCTAGGGAAAATGGCCCTGTCATAACAAGAATCTACTGTATTCTCTCCATCAGCTTTTCTTAAACTATATATCTATATGGGATTTATCTTAACCTCAGTTATTGCCAGGACACTTGGCCCTCCCTTCTGCGTAGGCTGGACTTCTAGATCCTAGATTCTTTGGTTCAAGTTCTGCCTTGGTTTAGCAAAGGTCTCCACATATCTGAGGTGGGCAGTGCTAGCATTGAATTCTTCCTGGTAAGCTCCCATTGACCAAGACCGTCTCTAAACTAGACAGCCATTAAAACAGCCTTTTGCCGTGTTTCTTGAAAGATTATGCTTTCTTTCATCTTGCCTTTGAGAATCAGTCTATGTGGGTTACTTACTTAAAGTTAGGTGCTGATTAGTTAGCTCATATCTTTAAGTTAGGCTTTTCTGTGCATCTTCTTCAGGGCGAGTTAAAAAACTGACAGTAGCATTAGCCCCAAAGTTTGAGGGTGTTTTTTATGTAACAGAGTGGTACACTTTTTCTGCAGGGAATCAAATAGCTTTACAGACATTCCTAGAAGCTGAAATAATCAGAGGCAGATTTTGTGATGAATGTTCCCTACAGCTGGGCTACTGGGGAGTTTGGCCAGCAAAGGCATTCAGCATAAATTTCTAGACTTTCAGTTTAGCACTGTGGTTCACCTTTAACTGTAATATGCTCCACTCTAGAGTCTGATCTTGATATCATCTAGAGAAAAGCTTTTGTGAGCTCCTAAGATAGATACATTGGCAAATGTATGAACAGACTTTTGTTAACAGCTCAGCTTTTTTTTTTTTTTTTTTTTTTTGCAGTAAGGGTGTGATACTCTTTCTACCAGGTAAACTGCGTACTGACAAGTCAAAGCATACATTGCTGTCTGGTGCCAGAAAATGATAGAAATCTATTTATTATTGATTTACAGTTGATGCAGCATCCGGGAGATTATAAAATGAATTTTTCCAGCTCAAAGAATGACCTAAGTTGGCAGTGAATGAATATTCAAAATAAATTTCTCCTTTTTAGAGATCAAATTCTTCAGAATAATCATAGTTGCTGTTTAGGCAAGAAAAACAGCTACTTTAAAACTCTTGATTTATTATATATTAAAGCTAAAGACCCATAAGTGTGATCTGTTCCTGACCAAAAAGAACTAACAATCTAGAGATTATCGGGCCTGGGACTGAATCTCTAGAACAGTGAAGAGGCATAATGAGGCTGCGGCAATTCTCCATAGGGATGGAAATACTGTCTCTCATAGTTAATTGCAAGATACAGACCCAAATTAGGATAAAAAACAGTTGAACAGACAAGAATCACAAGAAACAGGAAGGGCAGTCTCACATGCTCATAGTTATTTGCCAAGATTTTCAACATGTCTGTACTTCAGCTGAAAATCACACCTAAGGTAGCTTTAGCTAGCTCAGGTGCATCAATGGGACAGACAGCAGCTGAGTATGTGATAGTCACCCTGAGAAAGATTCACATATCTAAATTTAGATGTCTAGAATTGTTTTTTGTTACCTTTGAGTACTTGATGTGTTGGATATTTAGGGTGTCTAAAATGGCACCGGATGCCTATGTTTAAACACATAAATCACTTCTGCAGTGTCTTAAATACATTTGGCAACCTTCAGTTAGCTCCATATTCCTGGTTACATAGTTCCTGAGTGAGCTTGGTTTTGTATACATAAAATGTGCATTGCAAACTGTATGAAAGGAATTGTGTCCCAAGGGAAGGATAATAACCAGATGTACAAGAAATCTCATCTTCTGCTTTTGTTTAGTGTGGATTTCCTTGCATGAAGTCTTGAACAAATGACTTTGAACTAAAAAGACAAAGGTTTTTATGTGCTTAAAGATATGGTTAAGTACAGGGGGATTCTCAGAGATGTGTAGATGCTCATTTTCTTTTGTTTTGTGGATACGCAACTTCTTCACACCTTAGCATGTAGGTGCTTCTGAAATTTCTGAAAATTCTGGGAAGTCAGAATCTACTTCTTCAAATTTTCAAAAATTGACAAATTTTGCACTTCATTCCCATCTGTAAAAGATAGGTGAGAGCACTCTGTTTATCCTAGAGGTGTTGTGAAGTGAAATCCACTAAAGATTTTGGGATCTTTACATAGTGCAGTAGGGACATTAGAATTAGATATTAGAATGGTAGATTATGATTACAATCCATATAATAATTATCTGTATGACCTTATCAAACAGTTGTATTTGGCATGCAACAGATTTAACCTCTGTTTCAGATTAAGAATAGAAAAGAGCTGTGTCCTGATAAACTCCTGGATAGTGAATACTAAGAAGAACTAAATTTTATATAGTTATCTTAGTCTGTCAGAGTGTGTCCCATTCTAGGATTTGAAAATGCATTGTCATTATTAAGAATCAGAATTACAGAATTTGGTGATTTCTCTTTCTTGGGATTCATGCAAGTATTTCCCTTGTGTAACAGCTTTGAAACCCCCAACCAAACTGAATTTCAACATGCAAACCCCAAACCACTTCAGAATGAAAACCCAACTGGAACCTTTAAGGGGTGTGCAACCTGATCATATGCAACTGTGAGTTTTCCATTATTTTAGTGAAAGTCTAATAGGACCAGATTGTAAAGAGTGCCTACTGGGGAATATAGAGATGATCTGTTTTCCTGCTCCAATTTCCTGTATGAGGGCCATGACCATAAATCACAGCCTGCACTCAGAGGAGTCCAGGCACTGCTCCATGGACATGCTAAATCAGTCCAAGAAGAAGGTAGGGACATCTAAATAACCTGTAGTGGCCTGCAAAGCTGGCTGAGTTTATAGACAACAGTGAGCTGTGTCATTCTTTTGCCAGTCAGAAGAGTCCTGCAAAAAGCTTGTAGTCAAAAGTTTGCAGCAAAATGTCAAATCATATGAAAAATCATAAGGTTTAACCCTAATTTTACAGCTTGAACTGGGAGGAAGTTTCATTTGAAGTTCAGCTGACACTTGGATGACAAGCTAAATCAAGCTTGAAGTTAGGAGCCTTTCCATTGTAGGTGAGCCTTTGCAAGGTGCTGTGTCCCTGTGCTCTCTGCCATGTGGTAAGAAAACATCTGCTGTGTCGTTTCCTTGGATGCATGGTCCACAGGGTCTGCTTGTATCTGGCTCACCGCATGATAAGTATGAGAGAAGAGGTGAACTGTGTTTCTAACTCATCTCCATTGCTTACTTGTTGATTTGCTTCAAGGACAGATATTAAGCAGGGAACGGTTTCTTGATCTCCCTAAATGCAGGGCCAGTTATTATACCTAGCCCATTTTGTTTATTCATTTCACAGATTGATAAACTGAGGCAATAACAATAAAATCCTTCAATTTTCTATGGAAACTTATCTGGAGATAAGGAATTACAATCCATGACTACTGGTCACACTTATCTCTTCAAAACTTTATGGCACAGATTGGCTTTGCTTGTTTTTGTGTGATTTTAAATTTGAAACAACAACAAAAAAGAAAATGAATATGTGCAACAATTTTAGTCTACATTCTGCTGTTGAATTTTTTCTTTCAGAAAGTATTAAAACATTTAAAAATACTTCCATCCATTATTTCTCATAGTCTTAAAGATGCGAATTATCCAGATGAACTTAATTTGAAATTATAATTTACTCCTGCAAATTACATGCAGAGGTTTTTCTTTCAGTATACAATTATGTATTGATCACAATATATGTGTGGAAAATTATTATCCTATGAGGTGTAAAAAGTAACTGACAATAACTGACATGAGATATGTTTAGTTACCAAAACAATTATATTATTTTTCTTGGGAGAATTTGTTTGAGGTCAGGTGCAATATTGCTCCTGAGACAATATCATTTGAGCATTACATTTACTTCTTTGGCTTGCATATGTGTATACAGCTGTACATTCCTATACAAGTACCTTCAGGAGATGTCTTGTGCTTTTGTCTCCCTGGGGAAGTCATAGCTACAAGTGATATGATCCTATGATGTGGAAATGTGAGTACTATACAGGTATAAAGAGAGAGGAAAGAAGTGAACTGAGAGGCAGTCGGAATCTCAATGTCAAGTATAGGTGGATCTAAAAAATCAAGCTCTGAGAAACAAATAGTTACTCTTTATAGTTCAGCTATAATTGTCGTTAGGCACAACTAGAGTTGCTACCCAAACACAGTAGTGTAGTGGCTTCACAGAAACGATGGAAGGTGGTGTCATTGGAATATGTAAGGATGGGAACACCTGTAGAATCTGTGTTTTTTAATTCAAGTGCTTAGTGCTGCCAGATACTATGAGAACTAGGGAGTCATTTCTAAAATTCAGCTTAGGTATGAAGAACGACAGAGAGTGATATTGCAGTGATGGATTGTATTTGTCTAAGTGATCTGACAGTGCATTTTCATAATTTATATTGCATTGGTTTATACATTTCAATTATAACTTTGAATATCTAAGCTTGGGTTAAGGGTTTCACCCTTTAAAGCAAAACAAAACAAAAAATCCTTGAATGAACATAAGAATTTTGTTTAAAACATCAGATTTCTTCAATCTTAGAATCATCGCTTTACCCAGGTAGCCTGAACAAGTACCCCGTAGTCACACTCCTTCTTTTGGTTTAATCAGAAATAGCTTGCGAAAGCAGAGTTTCCTTTTTCCACTGAGGAGATTCTCTCATGAAATGTATTTAATCTTTGTGCAACAAGTGGCACTCCATATTAGCAGATGCAGTTGATTTTTATCTATATAGTTGTAATACAGTCTATGTTTTTAGAGGTACATTTGAAACAATATTTCTTAATATGTATGATTAGATGAGTTTTAATCAACCAGTTCCTGATCTGAATGCTGAAGGATTAGAAAAATCTTATTGGTGCATAGTTGAGTCCTGGAACTTAATTTTTGTCTTGGCCCAACAAAGACTGCATGTGTTGAACTTTAAAGCATTCAGTCATCGTTTAAATAAAAGGGATAGATGGAATTGAGTTTCATTCTGTTGTCTGAAGAGATATCTCAATGTTTTTGTTAGCTGTAATATTGGGTTGTAATTTTCTTAACTGATCCATGTTAGGCAAACATTAAGGTAGACAGAAATAGCAAATAAATAAAATAACCAGTGCAGAGATCTTTCAGTGATGACATTGTATTCAGGGAACATTTTAAAGATCATTATGCCACCTTAGATAAATGACCCTATCTTCAGCTAATCTCTCTTGATTAAAAAAATTATTGATGGTTTTTGAAAGTAGAGCAGGGGCAAACTTTGCCTCTTGAGAAAAAGTCTCAGAATAGGTCAATGAACTATTCACCCTTCATTTGGATCAAAGATGATAATGTCCAGCTTTCTTTCCTCTTTAAAGTTGTTTATTTAAAAGATATGAGAACAAGAAACTGTCTATAGCAAGGTAGGCTAATCTCCAGTAAGAGTGTCAGATGTCTCATCTGCTGATTTTGAAACAGCAATATGACTCCTCAAATCAAAACTGGTAACAAAGGAACTCAATCTAACTGGATCTAACAACTGCCTAGAGGGATAATTACTACATAAAGAAGAGGGACATGAAATGGTCGTTGAAAGCAAAAGGAAAGGCAAAAATGATTTGGGTAGATAACTTTAATTAAATCAAAACAGAATAAAGACAAAGTACACTTGCATCATTCACATGAATATTAAAATCACCCATCAGCAAAATTCTAATGTAATGAAGTACGATATCAAGTCAAGTCTGACAATAATTCAGAAACATACTTCCAATAAGGTATGACTTCAAGGGCAGGCCATAAATAACAACTATAACAAAGGAAGGTCTAGCCCAATGAATAAATACAACTCACTACTGAGTTTATACTCAGCCTGACTCACTATTGAAATTATGCTCATGAAACTATCAATTTCAGTGCAGGTTGACTATTAGAAAATTGGAATATTACTGTGATGAGTCAAGCTCAGATTCTCTTTTCTCCTCTTTCATCACCTTGACATTAAAGGTTCTTAGCAATCCTTGCCATATTTTTCTGCCTCCTTCGTGGTCAGCAATTTACATGCTTATGCAATGGCAATTTAAGAGTGGTTTTCCAAGAGATTTGTGATGGGGCTGTCTTCCCAGAATTGTGGCTGTATGCTTTGATGCTGAATTTGCTTGAGACTTCACCTTTTTTTCTCACCTAGGTTCTTCAAAAACTCCTTTCTACAAGATCTTTTACACACATAGTTTTGTCTTTCTTAATCCCATGTTTCTGACAAATTGCATAGGGATTTCACATGTTTTAGTCTACTTTTCAATCACATAACATGCAATTGTACTGCCCTAGTAATTTTATTAGGTATTTCTTTCACTACAGTACAAAGACCATGTTGGAAAATCCTAACACACAGTTCTTAAAATCTATTTTAAGTATGTATGCTGATCATACTACAATTTTTCTTTGTCACTGAAGCATTGAAAATGTCTGATATGTAGAGATGAAAGTTATGAAATGTTATATATGCCTGGAAACACTTGCATTCTCCTATTGTTTGTTCCCTAAAAGGGGCAAAATATAAATAAAAGTCTTAAAGCTAGGATTCTATGAGTCATAATCTCTTTCTTGCATTTTGCCTCCTTTTTTGAAATTAGAAATATGTCTGTTTTCTTCGGTTCCTATAGCATTTTTGCAGACCTCCATAGTAAGCAAATTATTGGACAAGGTCTCTAAGATTATTGTTTCTTGTTTTTAATATTTCAGCAGCAACACTGTCAACACCTGGTGCTTGTTATTCCTAAGAGTTCTGATTGCCTCTTGAATCTCTTCAAAATTTGGTTCAGCTGTCTGGAAAGTGGCCATTTGTTGTTAGCCTTTTCCATTCTCTTTATGGAGCTCGTCTAAATACTCCCACCATCTTTCTGTACTTGCAAACCTTGTAATAAAAGGATTTCTATTTTTGTCTTTTATCAAACTTTCTCAGCGCTGATATTCTTCCCTTCATGCATTTATACCCTTGTAAAATTCTTACACAGTCTCAGCCTCCCTAAACTCCATCATTAGAAGCAAATTCTCTACAAACTATAATGCTCTGAAACAGATACAGTCTTGCCTGAGGATCAAATGTACAATTTGACAATGATCTCCATCACACCACAGTAAATATCTCCTACAAAGGAACCTTATATTTGAAGTTCCCAGAATATAATGTATTTCACCTAGCACACCAAATACCCTTATGGTAACTGGGGAGGTGAAACTGAACAATGAATCTGCACTGAAATGCACTCTTACTGAAAGTCAATAATGGATATAAACACCCAGTTTCCAACAGGGAAATGTTTCTCACAAAATAATCCTTCCCTCTCTGGCCTTTCAGGCCTTATGCTCAAAGCTATAAAGTAGCTTCAAATGAAATTTTGGGAAGCAAAATTCCTAATGCTTTTGGATACTAAAAACAAGAACTTAGCAGAGATAATGATTTTATGGAACATTATGGTCACCCTTTTTGCACCAATTTCTTTATGTTTCTCAGAAAATAATCACCTCTGTCTCTCACCTTATTGCCTACAGTCTTACTAAAAAATCTCCTTCTATTTCTCAAGTATCAAGTAACTTTTTTTCTCATATTTTGTAACTGATTGTTAATATATCTAATTGTTTTAACCTATATTTAACTTTGAATTTAGTTAGTTCTATTTCAGATCTGAAGAAGAGCTTACTTAATGACAATATTGTCTTTTGTCTTTGACCTCTGGAGGTCATCTACCCTAGCATTTTGGTCAAAACATGGCTAACTTCCAAGTTAATCTGGTTGCTTGGGGCTGTGTCCAGTCCACTGTTGAAAACGGAGATGCTATAGTCACTCTGAGCACCTGTTCCAGTGCTTGACCACTCCCATGGTGTACTTTTTTTTTTCTCCTCATTTTCAACAGGAATTCTTCTTGTTGTGGCTTGCGGTTGTTGCCTCATGTCCTTACACAACATTTCTGAGAAAAGTCTGGCTCCATCATCTCTGTAGCTCCCTTTTAGGTAATGGAAATGTGCCAGTTAAATCCCTCCTTAGAATTTTCTCCAGGTTGAAGAGAGACGTCCTTCAGCCTCTCTTCATATGTCATATGCTCCAGTTCCTTAACCATGATGGCCCTCCACTGGCCTCTCCAGTTTGCTGACATCTTTCTTGTGCCAAGGGGTCCAAAAGTGGATATAGTATTTGAGATGCAGTTGATTACATCCTTAAGCCATGAGGACTACAATACTCATGTTTTTATTTTATGAATTAATTTCATCCTGAGGCATCCTCTCCTCCAAGTTCTGCATTGTCTTCATAGACTTCTGGCTTCTCTTTCAACCTTTTCATGTTCTTCAGTGTCACACTGATTTCCCTGGCACACTGTTCATGTTGCATATTAGTTCTAATTTACTTAGAGTCTTCAGTATGTGGATGTATTTCTAGATGCTGTGCTTTGGTACTACCCTTTATTGTGTCTGTCTTTCCTGTTGGTACCAACAAATCTGCAATTTAATATAGCGGGCTCCAAAAAGTTTTCCTGAATTAATGCTTCACATTTAGGTCTACAGATTGGATTATACAAAAACAATCTGTTGTATATGTACTCATATAATTTGTATTTTGTCTAGTGTGTCAATTTTTTTGTTACATTTCTTTTGCAAGAGTGTGGTATGAGTTACTGTTGCCTCCCCAAGGTTTTTGATGCCAGGAGACACAGATTTCTGTCTTGACTCAGTAACTGTATGAGCAGCCTAAATGAGAGTAACCCCATCTGTTCTATTCATGGATGTTTGTGAGTGGTCTCAGGAGCAAACACCTCTACTTTGTAAAGGTACTTCACTAGGTTGAAATTAATCTAGTTCCACTATCACAAAACGCTTTTATTCTTTCCATTTATTTTGTATGTCTTCATTTCCTATGCTAAAACTGTAGAAATCGTAAGACATCATATAGTTGTTGAAGATATTCAGAGTATTCATCTTTTAGTAATATTTGTTTTTCTTCAGTGAAAGTAGATATATTGCTGATATCACTACTGAGCCACCTCCTTTTAATCTTTGTTATGTGTTTGTCCACTAATGGCTTCAAAACTTTTTCTGTTGGTAGCATATTTGACTATTCACATTGCATGTCTTGTAGTCTTTCTTCCATTGTGAATGCATATTTTACTGCATTTCTCTATATCTTATCTCTGAGGAGACTATGCAGTGTGCACCAATCTGCTTAGTTGCTCTATAAGAGTTTGGGGAACTTTTGGCCTATGTAAGATCAAAATGTTCCATGTTTCTAAATCCCAGTCTTTTCCAAAGCTGATGCTTTTTATTCATGTTATTATCTGCATTTGTTCTGAAGTTTTCTTTTTGGTATGTCTCCTTCAAATTGTTCTTTGCTGTAGATCAAAGAAACCATTATTAAATTTCTGTTTCCCATATACATCCTTTTAAGCTGTAGAACAAATCATTCCTAAACTTCTGTAAAAGTACTGAACTCCTGGAGTCTTAGCTATGAACAGGTCTTCAGATCCTCTAAACATGCTCAAGGCTCTTCTGTGAACTCTCTCCAATTTATCAACATTTCTCTTGAAATATAGACGCCAAATTGAGAAAGTGTGTTCTAACAGTGCTTATGTCATTGCCAAATATACAAGATAATATTGCTACACTTCTTGAAGTTTCCCTGTCTGTATGTCTAAGGAACCCATTTCAGGGGGATCTCACTTTCAGCTGACTAGGTCTCCTCTCTGCCCAGTGGTTCCATGCACATGGTATCATCTGAGACTCTGACAATTCTTTGTTCATAAAGTTTATATTTTTGTTTGGCCTTTAGAAAATCTCTTCAGTCACTTTTGCTCAGTTTACCAAGCAGTCCTAGTGGATTTGTATTGGCTAGCTATCTAATAGACTTGCTACCTACTACTTCCTTCAAAATTTGAATAATTTAAAGACTTTATCGGTCATGATTTATGCTATCTTGAGGGTCAGTGACAGATATTTTTAACAATGTGGGGCCACAAAAACTGCAAATTGCTTGTCTCACATTTAGCATAAATATCTTGTCTTGGGCAATTTCTCTAAGTGGTTAAATTTCCTTCTTTTCCTCTTCATCTTTTATTTCTATTGCAATAAAGCTCAGAATAAAACCCACAAAGGTAATAAACATTTATTTTAAATTAACCCTACATCAGGCAGTTTGACATTTTACACCTATTTTACTTTTCCTCTACTAAATGAACAGTGGTAATGCATATATTTTGTGTACTGGAACAGGTCATGTCCCTTTCTGTCACAGTCCACCTTGTTTTGTGATTGTGCACCCTTGGATGCATAGTGGAGATATGGTCACTTGTGCATAAAGAAACATGGGTTAAATGAACTGTAATGCTTTGTGCTTTATTGGACAGCACTTTTTGAACTTTTTTTTCCCTGAGTGAATTATTCAAAAGATCTGTGTAAATGGTGCATAACTTTAAATTGAGTTCATAGACTGTGGATCAGATAATTGATTCTCCTCCTTAACTTCATCTGTTACGTGATCACAGTATTGCTTTATCTTTTTTGATTAATTTTTTATATTGGTGTTGTTGAGCAAATATTATAAAGCAGTGTCTAATATCTTAATCTGTTGTTATGTTATATTTCTTCAGCTCATTTAAATTACCCTTCATGCTGTCTTGTGAGGTCATTTCTTACCGAATCAGAACACTATTTCAGGTGAAGATGTCTGGTTGAATTTGGAGAGAGACTGAAATTGATATTGATATGAGACACATTGAAAGTGATATTAGGAAAGTGATCAAAAACCACTGAGGAAAATCAGAAAAAGCTAAAGACGAGGTTCTGGAAGACCTTTTTGCAAAAAGCATGTGATTTTCTTCTTAAGGTGGTTTAACATTTTAAGATGGAACTGCTCACTTTGCAACACACATCTCTATACATTGCATGGAGTGAATGTTCATTCTTTTATAGTATGTATTTATCAGACTGCATAGCTGCTGGTAAGGCACTAGAAGGAGCTGACAATAGGAAACAGCTTTCTGATAAGGCTGCATTATCCATTATTATTTTTCAATATGTTTCTGATGTGAAAGTTGTAAAGGCATGAATTTCTTTTGGAACAATCATCTACAATTAAGTGGAAACTGGTTGATCAGGCTACATACAATGTTGTCAACATGAAATCAAAGAGGGACAGTATGTTTGCATCTGCTGTCTTTGTAGAGTGAGTTTATGCTAACAGCATGGAGCTGCCTCACTCCAGCAGGAGCACAAAGTGACATTCTGCTGCTCTGCAGTTGCAAGTCAAAAATGCTTCTTCAAGAAGTGAAGGTTACACCTGTTCAGTGTAGCTGTCTCTGAACCGCTACATTCTGTGCTGGAACAGCCTCTGGATCTGCCGAGTGCTTGAGCTGCAGTTCCAGGCTTAATTCCCATGGATGTGCCATGGGATTAACAAACTACTTAAATTGTTATAATTAAACCATTGTTGCGTACCTCACATTGACTAAAAGCATTGGGTGCAGAGTTTAGTCTTTCATGAACATAGCCAACACAAATTGTCAGCTTACATTATCAGTGTTAATTATTTACAAAACAGAAATACTTAAGAGAAGTTTTCCACAAGTCCAATCCCACTTGAGCAACAGGAAGTCTACGAGCTCTTGTGTCTTTTCTGTATGTAACATACAGAAGACAAAGCTGCAAATGCAAACTGACCGCTTACATGCAGAAATGAGTAATGACTGTATAATTTATTGATGTCTGTGGATATTTGGAGAGGTGTATATATTTATACCTTTTTCTCATAGGTGGAAATATGTTTCTCTTTGAAAACTATGCATCTCTTTTTAGAAAGGTGGTAAAGTTCTTCTCCAGATGATAGACAATTACCAACAGAACAACACTAATGAGTTGTACTTCTGTCTAAAGCAATTACTACATTTCTGTGTACTATCCACAGAGAAAATGTGTCAGACCAGAGAAATAACTATCCTCCTTGTGAACAGAGGTCATTTCTTGAGCAATACATGCATGTTAGATGAAGGCTGGTAAAGAGAACAGGAAGAGACAAACTGCAAAAGGGAAGATTCAGTGGCTATGGGCATACTGTTTATGGAGAGGATTTAAAAGCCAAAATGGGAACATCAGTCTTTGCTGTCCCTCTGAGATGCAGATGGGGTTCATTCATAAAAAGGGCTTCTGTTAATGCAGATGCAGAACTGCCAGTGTAGAACTGCTTCGGGTAGGTTTCAATGGAGGAACACAAATACCTTGAAAACTCAAGCATGGAAATAATGTTGAGCCAATAGGCTGTGAGATCTGTGTGGGGAAAGCATTTGCTATTCATTCTGCTCTTCGTCATCAGTGGAAAAATCTTCATTCATTCCCTTCCTCAAGGAAAACACTTACCTTCCCTTTCACAGGGAGATGTCAGAGCAGGAGCGTGTGCCCTCATGTGCAGCAGGTCTTGGACTGTACCCGGCAGGCAGAGGCAGTCAGAGTAGTAAGCAAGGAAATCGTTAATCCGCAGGAAAGACCCCATCATTTCTATGAAGAGATTCCTATCAGGAAGTGCATGGAGAGAAAAGGGAGTCAAACTTTTTGGTCCTCTATGGAAAGAAATGTGCTGAAACATCCAGAGTTTTTTCCTTCTCTCCCATAGTTTTCCTTTTTGATGTTTTGTTCCGAACACAGGATGAATTGGCCCTTCGCTTGTGTGTTCCCTTGTGAAAAGGGAGAGAGGACTTTGAGATTATATTACAGTGCTTTCTGTAATTACTTGCTAGAAACCAGCACAAAAAGGAAGTGTGAACATGTTTCAGGAGCTAGTAGTGCATAATGAGAAGGAGAAGCCTTTTCTTCTGATTATTATTTACATTATCATAGCACCAAAGAGCTCTAAGTCATAACCCAGGACCACATGGGGAGATTATGATTCAAGTATAAGATGAGAGAAAACACATGGAACTAGACAGCCAAAGGAACACAAAGAAACAATGAGGCAACGTTGGTCAGTATGAGAGAAAGTGTCTTAGCACATTATTAGCTTAAGCATTTTCTCATGTTTTTTGTAGGCATCACAGCAAGAGAGTTTTAATGAGGGATTTGAAGGAAGATAATGAGGTTGTGTGGCAGATGCTTGGAAAAAAATCACAGAGGAGCTTGTTTAAAAATATCTGACAAATTGGTGGTGGAAGCCAACATTATGGTCTAACTGGAGACAGAGCTCACTGAAGTTGTTAGGTAGGATAAAAATGGGAAGGAACTTGAAGGTGAAGTCAAATAGCTTATATCTGATTCTTTAGAGAATCATAAGGAGGGTTGGTCAAAGAGGCCATTATTTTTGTTGCATTTGATTCTATGTGAAGGGACCAGGATTAGCCAGAGAAATAGATGTTGTAAGGGTGGAGACTGGAGGTGGATGATGACAGACTGGACAAGACGTTTGGCTTTTTGGGTGAGTAGGAACGGACATTCATTACAGATGCTATGCAGAAGCTTTTAGAAAATTTACACTGCGATGTGGGAGAAATAATTTAATGCTTAATGCTCACTTAGCACACTGAATTGTCTGAAAAGGAGATGATGTAATCTCAGTCCCTAGAGGTGCCTGAGACAAGTTTATATAGAAAAAAGGGAAGCACTAATTGGTGTCCAGAGGAAGTTTTCAGTGTCACAGATGCAAGCTGTCCCCTTTTTTCTAATGCCAAAAGCTAAGAATCTTTTGTTTGAATGAGGGTGATGAAAGAAGTTAAGGAAATACAATATCAAAACACAGTAATGCATATACCTGCATACAAAAATACAGCGTGAGAAGGAGAAGTAGCTACAAGAAAGGCAGGTGAATATATACAGTTCCCAGTCAGTAGTGACAGAAACTCATTTCTGTCCATTATATTTGGACAGATACTTATGCAATCCCAGGGAATTTTTTTTGAAAAGCTTTAGCTGATTAGTTTGATTTCAAATAATCCTCACTATTAGAAGTTATGTTGCAAGACTGGTTATATCAAAGTGCTTGCAAAACAGTTTAGATGATACCCTGAAAATCAGGGAATTAATACAGAGGGCCAAGGACAATTACTACCTCCCACAGTTGAGACCAGGTAGCTAATGAGAGATTTGGGAAAAACTAGTGTGTACAATAGATTACTTCTTTTGCTTTTGTGGAAGAAGGAGGCAAATATGTGCTCTTTGTGGGAAGCCGAAGGCAACAGAGAGTCAATGTGGGAGAAGACACACTGAGCCATTTCGTAGATTCATTTTAAAGTACTTTACATGAGAAGTCCATAAAGGAAGCAGGAGTAAGAGACTAGTATAATTAATTGAAAGAAACTCTAGACATTAAATTAATGATTTGCCTTAACATTCACAAAGGACAGTGAATGACAGATGCTGGAAATGGATGTAAATTTCCTCGGAGAGGAAGAAGAAATATTGAGGGAAATCAAGACCATGCCTGAACAGATAATCAGGATATTAGAATGTCTAAAGACTAACAAAGCTCCAGGGCCAGATGGAGTCAGTCCTGGAGTTCAGAAACAGGAGAACCCGAGCAGCTACAGTCAAAACCCTCCTGAAATCAAGGAAGCACATATCGATGGATTTAAAAGTGGTGACTATAAACTGGGAGACAGAAAATTGCTGGTATTTAAGCATCACTTTTGCACTTAGAGACAGTGACAGCTAAACATTCACTTTCAGAAAGGTATTATTTGATTACTATCAGCACACACTCATAAAAAGAAGACATTTAAATATTTTAAATTGTTGTCTAGTTACCTCAACTAGATTAAAAGTTAATTGGGGGAAGGAAGAGAGGGACATAATTAGAGTCGATTCTAAGAAGCTTTGGCTACAGTACAGCCTAAAAGACAGATCAAATTTTTAAAAACTTTTCTAGCCAGACACTATCTCTTTGCATATGTATACCCCTGGGACCTCCTTTTCAGAGTTGGTAATTCAAGGGTTCAGTGGTGTCAAGAAGGCTCTGCATCCATCAGACCTGTGATACAGCTGGTGCCAGTTTGGGATAAATATTAGACAACGGCAGCTGCAACAACCACCAAAAAGTTCAGCTTAGTCAGATGAGGGGAAATGATTAACTTCAGCAGATGACACTGGGGTTAGCAGGTAATGGCAAACCTAAATGAAAGTGCAAGAATAATTTTCATTTACTAGAGCAACACATGGAAGGGAAGCATATCCTCATCCTGGAAGCCATCTCCATGCATGTGGAGGAAAAGAAGGTGATCAGGAGTAGTCAGCATGGCTTCACCAAGGGGAAATCATGCCTAACCAATCTGATAGCCTTCTATGATGGAATGACTGGCTGGGTAGATGAGGGGAGAGCAGTGGATGTTGTCTACCTAGACTTCAGCAAGGCTTTTGACACTGTCTCCCATAGCATCCTCATAGACAAGCTCAGGAAGTGTGGGTTAGATGAGTGGACAGTGAGGTGGATTGAGAACTGGCTGAATGGCAGAGCTCAGAGAGTTGTGATCAGTGGCACAGAGTCTAGTTGGAGGCCTGTAGCTAGCGGTGTCCCCCAGGGGTCAGTCCTGGGTCCAGTCTTGTTCAACTTCTTCATCAATGACCTGGATGAAGGCACAGAGTGCACCCTCAGCAAGTTTGCTGACGATACAAAACTGGGAGGAGTGGCCGATACACCAGAGGGCTGTGCTGCCCTTCAAAGAGACTTGGACAGGCTGGAGAGCTGGGCGGAGAGGAACCTCATGAAGTTCAACAAAGGCAAGTGCAGGGTCCTGCACCTGGGGAGGAATAACCCCAGTCACCAGTACAGGTTGGGGGTTGACCTGCTGGAAAGCAGCTCTGCGGAGAAGGACCTGGGAGTGCTGGTGGACACCAAGTTAAGCATGAGGCAGCAATGTGCCCTTGTGGCCAAGAAGGCCAATGGTATCCTGGGGTGCATAAGGAAGAGTGTTGCCAGCAGGTCGAGGGAGGTGATTCTCCCCCTCTACTCAGCCCTGGTGAGGCCCCATCTGGAGTACTGCGTCCAGTTCTGGGCTCCCCAGTACAAGAGGGATGTGGCACTACTGGAGCAAGTCCAGCGAAGGGCCACAAAGATGATTAGGGGACTGGAGCATCTCTCTTATGAGGAAAGGCTGAGAGAGCTTGGCCTGTTTAGCTTGGAGAAGAGAAAGCTGAGAGGAGATCTTATCAACGTGTTCAAGTATCTGAAGGGAGGGTGTCGAGAGGATGGGACCAGACTCTTTTCAGTGGTGCCGAGCGACAGGACGCGAGGCAATGGGCACAAACTGAAACACAGATGCTTCCATCTTAACATGAGGAAAAACTTTTTCACTGTGAGGGTGACAGAGCACTGGAAGAGGTTGCCCCGAGAGGTGGTGGAGTCTCCTTCTCTGGAGATATTCAAAACGCGCCTGGATGCAATCCTGTGCAATGTGCTCTAGGTGACCCTGCTTGAGCAGGGGGGTTGGACTAGATGATCTCCAGAGGTCCCTTCCAACCTCAGCGATTCTGTGATTCTGTGATATGTGAGTTAAGCAAAGTGAAGTGATAATGATTTGCAGCTGTGAAGAATTTGGCATTATAATGGAGGTAAGCAAAATAATTCACACTTGCTTGGGAGAGCTCAGGAACATGGGTCAGGAAGCTGGTTTATGCATTCAAGGTAGAAAAATGTAAGAGAATTATATGAGGAAAAATAGAAAAAAAAAACATGTAGAAATGCCTAATCCTCTGTAGTCACATGCAAATCGACAGTAATCAGGAGGATGATCTGGATGAAAGAATGGCAGGCATATAATTCATTTCTCTACATAATGTGTAACAGCAGCAGACAAAGCAAACAACATCAAGGAAACATAAATACAGCTATTGAATATAAATTATTTTAACGTGCTATAAAGAATCACTAAATCCATGATGCAAAAATATCCATTGTCTTTGTCATTTTAAATCTTATATTAATATTTTGATACAAAGAGAATGTCTATATAAACATACACAGGCTAATAATTCTGTAAAACAAAACACATGGATCTGTATTTATTATAGCCATAATGTTTATTTCTAAAATGAAAATAAAAATGTGTTTATCATCACTCAGGAAACAATCAGTCCAAAAACTTGGTGATCAACCAAATGCTATTAGTTTCATACTTAATTTGTCATTGACCCCTTCTATTTAAATATAATTTTTTTATTATAATCAAGTAACTGTAGTATGGCTGAGGGTATGTTCCCTTGTCAAGATTGTATTTTTTGTCTGTGCTTTGCTACTACAGAACCTTTCTACAGAACCCACAGTTCTTAACAGTGCTGATTAATGACCTAAGACCAAAGTCTAGCAAAGTTAATGGAAAGACTTCATTGTCTTTTCAATCAATCTATCTGTCCTCTGGCATTTTGGATTTGCAGCTTTTCCATTCAGTAAGAAATGATTGCTATTGTTTCCTCTTTACAGAACATGGGAGATTACTTTTAATCAGATTTCACCAGTGAAGGATTTGTTTCTCACAAGATACCAACACAATTTTCAGAGTCAAAACAGACTGTGAGAAGTCTGAGAGAGGAGGGAGGAAGACCTTGTGAAAGTGTGAGAGAGAGCAAGCTGAAAGGTCTTGCTTCATTTTCTGTTTCATAGTTTTGGCATTTGAAAGAATAAACTGTAAGACTATAGTCTTTCTCAGGGAGAGCTGATCATATATCGCAGTATGGAAAAGATACAGAATCAGTGGGTGGGTTGATGGTGTTAGTACAATGAAGACAGTAACAAGGTCTCTCCATTTATGATGAAGCACACTCTTACCAGTGATGAAGCTGGTAGAAGTCTGCTACATCACCATCCCTTAATGTTTCTGGAGTAGAAACTCTTCCTTTTGATGCTAAATAATTGCAGTAGCTTCTCAGCCATATAAGCAGATACATTTTGCCATCCCACTGTCTTTGCGAACATATCTGATCTTTGACACCACCATTTAAATCATCCAAGTTAGACCAGCTTAGTTTGCTGACAAAAAGAGATTTCCCCTTCAGTCCTCTGGAATCAATAAAAATGCATCTATGGTAGAGGAAGGTGCATTCTGTTCTCCTTGATGCACCATAATCATCAAATTGTAAGCTGATACAAATCCAAAAAAAATTGCAGATAATAGTTGATGTATGAAGCAGAAAAAACATAGTTTAATTTGCAGATGTGAATTTGAGCTCTTATATCCATCAGACAGGAAAATCTGGGTTTGACTTAAAGCTGAGAACATTTTACTCAGGAACCATTGAAGGCATTATATATGGAATGCAAAAACAGTGTTTGTATGGTCAATTTTCTATCCAGATGAACCTTCTTATTTCTTCTTGTCAGTTTTACCATGACTCTGTACTTATTTCCTTGCTGCTTTTCCTTGTACATTCCTCTGGCTGTAAATTTTCTGATGATTTCCTGTTTTTACAGACATATTCTATTGCTTGCTGTGCAAGAAATGGCACATCTTATTGATTTAATACAGTGGTTACCATCCAAAAGAGAAGAGTGCATTACACTTTCATTGTGATATTATATTTCTAATTCTTATTTTAGTACTATGTTACTGTGCGACAACTGTAGGCCATTACTAAATTTTAAGGCCCCTCCTCATAGAAATATAGCTTCTCAGGACAGCATTTAAACATTAAACCAGTCTTTGATTTAATGACATCCTTCAGGAATTGTACCTTAAGCTGTGTCCTTGCTGGCCAACTAGTGTTGTTTTAAGGTATAGGGAGCTTGCTGCAGTGGAAGCTAAGGTGTGATCTCAGATATTCTGTAGTAACGGCCTGTGCTCTTGCTCTCTCCCTGTGAGAACCTTTTTGTTTGTTTGTTTATGAGTAAATGACCTTGACATAGTTTGCATTTACCACACGCTAGGGGCAGGCACATAGCTTCTTACTACAGAGCAGCTGACATACAGTATCTGATTCCTTTACGACTACTTGTTTAAGTATCAGTAAGATCACAGCAGATATGCGGCCAGGAGTGCACCTTGCATGCAGCCACAGTGCATTGCAATTTAGATATTTATATAAAGATGTGCCATAGTATCTTCAGCTGATGCTCTGCTCCCAGCAGCACGCAGGACTGAGCCCTGACTAACTGGCTTTGCTACTGTGGTACTAGCTTCCCTGAAATTTTGCAGAAAAGGATATTCTTGGGGGTTAAAAAGGATATTTTTAAAGGTGGTTAAAGGTTATTTTCTGACAGCAGTAGACTTATGAATGGAACAGGTTGGGAATTTCTTGACAAAGCTCTTCTTTATCAAGACAGAGGGTATTCACAGAAATTGGCTTTGTCAGTTTGAGTTTAAAATCTTCTTAAGTGCATTCGTTTGGTTCAGAAGGAGCTTCCATTATCACAAACAAATGAAAGGGGAAAACTGTTGGGGACAGGGGCAGGTGATGGTAGTACTCCTGTCTCCATTTATGCAGTTGGTTGTTTTTTGTTCTTCCAGTACAAATCCACTTAAATATTGGCCATAAACCTTGGCTGCATTTTAATATTGGCTGCGTACTTGTGATCTTTCTCTACTGATGCTTAAAAAGGGCATTGGCTCTTCCTTTTATTTGGTTTCTGTCTGCAGTTATAAAATTAATCTCCCAGCCTCATGCTGCAATGAGCTGTGTCAGTGGAAGAGAGATCAGTTTCATTTTTTTGCTTTAAAACTTCTTGAAAAGTTACAAGGAGTTTAGCACGTTTATTTTTTCTTTTCAGTTTTAACAAAGCCCTTGTCTTTTTTCTGCATTTCTATTTTATCCATGTCATTTTGGTTCTTTTGTTTTATACTTCACATTTTTTCCACACTCTTTTTTCTTCCCTTCAAGCCTAGTTTATAGTCACTGACAGGATTCTCTCTATGCTATCTGCCAAAACATCTGTTCCTTTTCTGAATAAAAAGCTTCCTTCTCCAGAAAGTGTCACATGGGTCCACACCAACTATAAACCTTTCTTTCTCTCTGCGACTTTGCCAATGATAGACCAGCACTGGGAAGCTTTGTATTCTTGTCTGTCTTGTCTCATTTTTCATTATGCCCAATTCAGGTAGTTTATTGGAGGAAAAAAGAAAAAAAAAAAGATTTTGCATCTTTTGAAATTCAATGTACACATTTCCATTCAAAGTCTGTTGTTAATTATTTGTACTTTCTATTCTTAATCTTGCAATTATTTCCTGAATTTCTGATCAAAGCAGATATTGATTAGCTTAAAACTGATTCTAGTTAAACAGATTCTATTGTCTGTCCTTTTTTTGGTAAGATCTCTTTTGTATTAATATCCTCACCAAATATGCAGCATATAATCAGTTGGCCTTGATTATTCTGAGGTTGATTTTCTGATGATGCTACAATTTTGCAGTCAGAGTGGCATTTGGAGCAGTTTGGACTTTTAGGTTCCCTTGAGCAAGTTGTGTAACTTTCATTACTTTGGTTTTGCCATTTGTCAGTAATAATGTTTAATAATGTTTAAAATAATTTTTATGTACTAGATAGACTTGTTTGTATTGTAAAGCACTTTGACATCTTCAAGGAAAAGTGCTGTATTTGAGCAGGATATTATTCATATATTGTCTTCCCAAAGCATTATGAACTTCCTTTCACTAAATAATTTTCATGTCACATTTTACAGGTGGTCAATATTAACAGTGAGTCATTTAAATATTTTCCCAAAATACTGAAAGAAATATTTATTGTTTTCCATGTTGCAAAGTAAAGAAAAAAAACCAGTGGTTTTCATACATATTTAGCTGTGGCATAATTTACTGGTAGTATGTTGCGGAAATCATTGTCTTTTGAATATATTTGTAACTAAGAGGAGGGTTTGCTAATGAATTGTTTAAATTTCTGCAAACATCTGAGCCTTAATATTGTAAATAATATAAGAGAGCAGTGGATAGAAAATTCCCACTGGAGTAACTGTAGATGTTTCACTATTTCAATCTCTTGAAGTTTTTATTAATTTTCATGGAAAATGAATGGGATTTTTTTTTCCAAAATCTGCCAGAAGTTTCCCCATTTTCTGTCCAGGAAACCTGTGTATTTCTATTGTAAGATTTGTAGCAATTATTTAGGGGTTTCCAGTGTCAATCTATTATAGGGATGGGGAAACACAGAGTTCTGCTCCACTGTTGCCTCTCTCTGTTGGACACAACGGGAGTTTCTCCAGGTGGCAGAGATTTGATATATGCTGGACCCTGTAAAGAGAATTGCTAAGGAAATTGAATTCAGCCCCTCTCAATGGCTCTATTTCCCCTAGAACAGGTGGCCTGGCATGCTGGCCACTAGTTCCTGTTGACTGAGTCCATCCAAACCCTCATCCCCCTCGTGCAGAGGATTTGTTTGTGGAAGCTGGCAAGCAGCCTTCCCGGAGGAGCTGTGGCAGCAGGAGGAGGGCTGGTAATAATAGCTCAGAAGTCCTGAGTCTTTTCATGGCTCTTGCTGTGTTTTGCTGGTTCTTGGAAGGGCCTGAGAGAGACTGTAGTATGATTTGTTATATAAAAGGCTGAAAATTCCCAGTTGAGGAAATATTTCCCGTGCAACACAAAACCACTTTCTCACACAGCCTATGATGGGCAACTTTCTGTTGAAGGACTCAGGTTTGTCTCCTGCTGAGATCTCAGAACAAGGTTTGAGAGGGTTTTTTTCTTCTTGGCTTAAAATGCCCAAAATATCAAATTTAAATTTTTTTTTTTTTTTGCTTATGTAGGCCTTCCCCAGTATGACCAAGACAGCAGGGAAGGGAGAGTGTTCCAATCCTGAGAAACATTAATTACCCAATTCAATATGCTGATATTCGCTAGGCTATTCAGTAACCAGGTGAAGCAGATTAGAATTTCAGTCATGCCAGCATAATTCCAAAGTAACTCTACTAATGTGCAGTCAACTGGTTCTATAAATTGTTTTTATTTGTACACTAGAAAAATGATGCTCTCTCTTTGTTCCTTAAAGTGCAATCTGAGCAGCCCACTGGGAAGTGTCAAACTGGGAAATACTTTTCAGTGTGTCTCTCTGTGTGAACCACCTGCTGAAGCGCCTGCTGAAGTCAAAGAGACACTCCAACTGGATTCACGAAGCACTGGCTTGAACTCTGTTTATACAGGAAATGCCTCAGTCCTGTGAACACATACAAATACTATGGTTTGCATTTATCTTGGAAAATTCACATTTTCCCATGGATAATAAGGAAGAAAATGAGGGCTGTGCTTATACTGTACAACAAATGCAATGCAGGTGTCTGAGCTAGAACTGCACAAACTATCTCCCAAACCAGAAAGAAGAGAGCTGCATCAGCTCTGGCCAAACAAATGGCCAAGCTAATAAGCTCTGCTAATAGGTGGGTCTGATGAGATTCTGTGCAGCAACAAGATAACACAGGTTGTCTGCTTTGAAGTACTTTGCTAGTACCTTTAACTGCCGTTTTGATCAGCCTTATCTCAGGACTATGGGCTGTGCATTCCAGTTTGCAATGCTGATATGCTTTAAATATTATAGAAATGTAAACATAACCCATATAGAGAAGTCTTCAACAGAAAGGATTACAGCAGAAGTGTGGTTCTGGGCTCAGTTACAAATATGTACAATCTTGTACAAAGGCAATATATATTGACATACATATGTAATGGGTGTGAAGCTATGTAGTAAACTGCCATGGTATTAGGCACCGGCATTTCCAGGGAAATTAATGTCAGTTTAAGGCCATTTTAATCTGGCAAACAACACGCAGGCAAAACTCATGTTTTTCCGGTTTTAAGCTTTACAGTAAGATCTGCATGCCTTGCTATTAAAATATCTGTTGTTTGGGTGCCGAGTGTATGGCAGACCTTGTAGCCTCCATGTTTCTCCTCTTTCAATTAGTAAATGCAAGTGTGAAATATAATTGAATGTAAATTTGAAAATAACCAAAGAAGAATAGATCTGGCGATAATGAACGTAGAACAGGATAATCATATTCAGAAGTAACTCAAAGAAATGATCTTCACGCTGTAGCTTGAAATTTGAGGAAGGGAAAGCATTTTGCTTATCTCTTTCCTATATGATCCTTTTTTACAATGAAATCCAAAACAATGTGAATCTCAGCTAGGTTGGAATTATATTACCATCTAGGGGTAGATTTTGATGCAAGCCAAAACTAACAGATTTCCACCCAGCCCCTTAAGAATTCTAATTGCCAGGAGTTAGGCATTTTTTAGGAACAAACTGACAGTGCAGTAGTGTGAGTCTGCAAGATCTTCTTGGCTGGAGCTACTTTTTAATTCACATAGGAGACCTCATCTAGAGGTTGGCCCAGTGGCCAAATTTTTCAAAGTTTCTAGTTAGATGGTTTCATCTATACCACATCTGGAAACTACGGCCAAAGCTGTAATTAACACTGGCAAGTGTGAGCATATTCTTGATGATGATGTTGGTTAAAACCAGCACTGCACCGAGGGGGGCAAGATGCATGCCTCAGGGACTCTATAGTGTACTTCGAGTCCCTCTGTAGGGATTAGCAATTAAGTTACTAGCTCAAATCCAGCAAAGGTCAAGAGTGATTAACACTCTTTTGTTCTATTGGTTATTGGGAAACAGATGTAAAATGAAGTGATGATCAAAATCCAATTCCTGGTAGATATTTTACATCATAAACACCAAAATCCTAATGATCCCTTGCTGGCAATCCGATTAGAATGGGCAGTAATCGAACAGGCACAGAGACTGCCATGCAGCCCTTTACTGCCATTCCCCATAATGTAAAGTACTGTCATTTTAGGTCTGAAGGACATGGTAGAAAATTGCTGTCTCTCTGCCTGAGCTTTTTATGTTCTATTGGTATATTTGGAAATGTTACATCCTGAGTGATATGAAATCATATTTTGGACCAGAAATACAGTTTAAGATTATTTTAAGTGATCTGAATGTAGAAGAACCTGCAACTTAAAACTGACATTTTTATGATAACTTTAAATATGTGCGATCAGATTATCAAATGGATTAGTCTGTCATGGATCTACTGAAAAATTAATTAAGCTATATTTGATGATGCTGGCTAGGGATCTGATTCAGCATTACTGAAAGTACCTGATCATGCATGAAAATACATGAGTAACTGTAGAGGAAGTACCATAGCTATATCACGTGCACATATACGTGTGCATTTGCCACCATCATATAGAGAAGCTGAAAAATGAAAAGCTTGAGTTTTTCATATTATCCTGCAACTGGTGAGAGACAGAATGTCATTCTTGCAGGCATGATGTCTTGTGGACCAAATCTTATGTATAACCTGTGTTCCACAGAAAAATTGTTCTGAAACTACCAGAAAATCCATTTTTTTTGATTCATCCAGGATATTACTAGGTTGCACCAGTTGAAAAATCTTCCATATTTGACCACCAAAAGCCATTAGATGAATGTACAGATAATTTTCAATGGATGGACAAAGTGCTTACAGGATCTTGTAACAAGTACCACATGGACTTTTCTTGCTGTCCTACAGTCCCTAGTTTTTAACAGCAAACTAAGAAAGAAAACACTCAAAAAAGTTAATTATTTGAATGAAGTGAGTAAGATGTTGCTGGGTTTTAGTAAGCTTATGTAAATCATATCATTAGAGTTTGATTAAGTAAATTAAAAACAATGGAAAAATGTTCTTGTCATTCACTAGATAGCTTATGATCTACCCAGAGTTGCTGTTGACTGACAGCTGAAGGATGGGGGTGGAGTTGAGGGGTTCATGTCTCGGAAGTTAGACTATATAGGTATGATTACTCTCTCTATGATTCTTATCAGAGCAACAAGTCTCACTGCTGAGGGCAGGTGTCCTTGCTCCTGAAGAAAACCAGGACTTCTTAATTCTCTACTAATTGGTTTCAGGCTTCTTGATGATGTGAACATTGTGGGTTCAATAACACAACTCTCCTCTGAGCTGACCTTGTGTCCTTGAATGTGTATCCCTTTCAAAATAGCTGGTGGTGTTTTGTATCTCAACCAGTTATTGTAATCAATCTTTTTTGGGACCTCCTGGATATGACATTAGAATGAAAATTCCAGAGATCTGTACTAAAACCTAGCTCTGCAAATGAGTTAGAATATCACTGATATTTCTTCTTTATCTTTGTCTTTGCCATGTCTGTTTGAATGAGAAAGCTCCCTAGGGCAGTGACTAGGTATTTTTACAGTTTCTAGTACACCCTAAACCTGACCATAGGGTGGTCCCTGAGCATTGCAGTAACAGTAATAATATATAACACTAACTGTGGGTTTTGAAAGAATGTCTCTTCTGCTAATGCATTTCAAAGAAGTGCATGCAAAAGTGTCATTTACTCCCTGAAAAATAGAACTGCTAAGCATTTATATTTAAATTAAATGCTTTTATGAGTTCATTGAATGTTATTTAGCAAGTATATTATAGCGAAGGCATGTAACCTATTGCTTTAGAATGAGGGTTTTATTGCTTTTGCATAGTTATCTTTTGTATCAGCATTTGGCAGGTAACAAATGAAATTTACCTGCCAAGGTTAAATTGTTTTGTGCTGCTGCTCAGCCACACAGATATAGAGGATGAGACAATGGAAGAAAGTTGTTTGCTTTTTTTGGGCAGACATAGGAATATATTAATATACTGTGATCTTGCCCTGTCTTTGAAGAAGTGTTTATTCTCTGAAAGAGAAACTCTATTTCTGTCTGAGTCACTGCATTGAAATCCTGTTCATCCTAGAGGCTGTATCAATGGAACTGCTGACAAAATTGACCCAGATAATTCAGTGTGGCCAAGGTGGGGGTGCTCAGAATGATCTGAGGTCAAAGCAGAATCGACTCCAACTGTTATTCAAAACTCAGAGATGAAGGCTCTCAGGAACTTGGTATTAAAAAGTTCCTATTTTCTGTCCATTTGTAGTACCACTGTATTTACTGATTCATGCAGATTTGGGACCAAAAATGGCTCATTTTCCTGAAAAGACTGGTTTTGTTATACGTTAAGATCACTAAAACACGCTTTTGTTAAATACTAAAGCCTAAACTTGTAAGGATTCTAGTCTAATTTTTGGACTAAAATGTTTTCTTTAAATCTCAAAGAGCTTCTGAACACCACACATGTTGCAGGTTTCCATTTATTTTAAGCACTTTGTCCATTTTTATAGGCCAGTTGAATTTTTTTACACATCTGCGAAGTCCTTCCGATGCAAGGTCAGAATAATAAATTTTTTTTTTATTATTCTTTATGTAGAAAAAGGTAATATAATGCTATCACTACTTTATTACTCTGCAGTCATTCTGTTACTGTGCAACTTAAAATATTTCAGCCATCAGTATTTGGAGAAAGTTGGTAGGTTTAGAGCACTCCATAATCATTTGCCTTTAAAGACTACATTTCCTCCAGCCACCCTACCTAGAAATGCTGTTCCACATCAAGATGGCAGAGGAAGTTATGAATGAAATAGCTGAGGTGAGTGGAGGAGAAGCTAAGCAGAGAAGCTAAGCAGAGTCTTTGCACTAGTATGACCAATGGTCAAGGGCTCCTGTATTTCTATTTAGAAGCTCAGTTTATATTTCTTGCTAATCAGAAATTTTCAGACCTTTTCTGAAAACTGTGAAAAAGTCTCTGAAGGGTTTACAGAACTGGTACTCAGGTTTTGGTTGAAAAAGGAAAAGTCTGTCTGTAATTTGAAGGTGCTTGGCAAAAGTTAACAAGCATAAAATAACCCCAAAGATATCAGTCTAGCAGACCCTGAAGTGGCTGTATTCAGCTTGATACAGTACATCATAATGCGACATTTAAAGCAATGCATCAGAACTACTGTGTGCTACACAGGAGGACTCGTCATCTGTCCTCCACAGATTCAAAGCCCTGCTCATTACTCTAGAAATTGGTGTGCTGAAGCAGCGTTCACATATTTTCTCCCTAAGTTTTTCCTTTCATTGTGAAAAACTTAACAATGAATAACCTGCTTCAACTTATGTGTCAAAACCCAAAGGACTCTTCTTTCATCTCGATTTAAATTAATGACCTTATTGATAGTACTAGCAATTGGACCATGGCTCTCATGAGTCAGTCATTTACATATGGAATTTGATTAATTCTGATGGCTATTAATTTTTGCTTTTAATTAGGTACGATACTATTACAGAAAGAAAATACTACATTGCCTAAGACAACTATCAGCCAATGACAGTATTGGTTTTCTGTTGGGTAATCCTGGACCTGTTTTCTTTGTTTGTGCTAGGTTCCCTCACAATGTCTGTTTGGATCAACTCAGAAAGATATCATAGTCCTAAAAACGGATCTGTGCAAGTTCAGGGATAATCACTGCAAAGAATTACTTTGAAGAAATGTTACCAATTTACAAGAGGTGCAGAAATAGGTGTACAGTATCCCCTTACTATGCTCTGTAACTTTACTCCTCATTCTGGCATAATTGATACCACATGATACCTGTGTCAGAGTCGCAGAGAGCTCAGCAATGTAAGAAGAAAGGGGGTACTACTTTTTCTGAGCCTACTGGGTCTCAGCAGAGCAAATCAATGCTGATGGTGGAATCCTGTTCAAAATTTGGATCATGAGTAAATTTTACTGTGATCTTGCAAAGATTTGACACAGGATGTCTCCTAGTTTCCACGGGAGACTCCATACTTCTTCGAGTTCTTTGTACTTGGGGAGTACTGCAACATGCTTGTGTAGGTCATAGCCAGAAAAGCAACATGCAGCGCTTGGATTGCCTAGCAGAGCTGGTGCCCAGGCACAGCTCCCTGCTGAGGAGACCTCTGTAAGAATTAGCAGACCTTGGCAAAATCGCCAAAAGAATCTCAATAAAAATTAATTGAGTACCCTTGCAATAGAATAGATGCTTAAACTTTCCCTTTTCCCTTCCTTACCAAAACAACATTAAAGAAACACACCTCTTTTCTCAGAGATGGATTTTCATAGATTTTGATGTCCATTGACAGAATGAATGAACAGTCAATGACTATTAAAAAACTCAGTTAGGAAGGGAATATTTCTGGTTGAAATTCGAGAAGAAAAGCTTGTTGTCTTGGTGATCACAAAAGACTTCAGAGAAGTCAGTGCGCATATCTGGCAAAGATATAAGGTGAAGGGGAAAGCATACTCGACAGCAGGGAGGGGCCAGACCCTTACTGGACTATGAAATGACTTCCTCTGCTTTAAAATGCCTCTCCTAAAGTAGGCAGCTGTTTGTAAAAAAACTCATAGTGAGCAAAAGGTAATTTTTATGAAAGGAAACTACTTTTGCAGGAGAATTTCATGTCCTTGTGCAAGCCATTTTTTTGTGTTTCATGAGCATCTCCTACAGATGCACAATTTCTTTGTGTGGAAATGTAACACTGTCAACTTCAGTGGGAGTTAAATCTCCTCAAAGGATAGGTTTGTTCAAGTTTCTAGAATGCACCCATGAATAACCACCTTGGAAATTGACTCAGTTATATCAATATTCTAGTGCTTCTCTATGAAAAATAGGGTGTCAGACACAGCAGTAATAAACTGTTTGGGTAATATTAATGTGGGAGCATTTTAATTTTATTAAAGTTTTACATTAACAGTGAATGACTGTAAACTGGATGTAGAAAATTAGTAATAGTAATAGAGCATGTTAATAGTGCACAGTGGCTTTGCCACTATAGAGTACTGGGATAGCCTCCATTTAACCAGAACAGAGCACATTATAGTCTTTTTCAGAAGATATGCCTGGCCATATAAAAAGGACATTTCCTTCAGGGTGTGTTATATGTAAAGCAAACTACAGTACAACTTTTGATTAAAATGTTGCTCTGTGGCCTTTCATATAAAATCTAATTTTATTTAATATTACTTTCTACATGTATGCAGAAAATGGCAAGCCAATATTAATAAAAGAAGGCTTATAAGAATGTGGAATGAGAGCAATAGATCCTTGACAAAATTTATTTACCTAGTTAGACTTTCATTTCAAAGTTAGCAGCACTCTGCGATATTGGTATAATACAGGTGTCTTAAAACTCCGTTAGACTTTTTTAACCCACTTTAATTTATTCCATGGAAGTTTAATCCCCTGCTGAACAGAGCCGGGTGAATTTTCAAAAGTCATAATCCACTGAAGTAAAAAATCTTTAATGACAACATAGGCAGCAGGCTTCAAGAGTTTAGTTTAAATTCTTTCTAAAAATGTAAAACACAGGGCAAGAGTTAATAGGATATTTCATACAGTTACATTTCAATCCTTTCCAAATCTTTATGAATTCACTTGCATCGCTACCATTAGAAATATTTGGGCTGAATTCCTCCACTTCTAAGGCAAAAAGCAGAAAGCTGTAAAATTGTAATATGATGATTTTCACAGTGTATTGTAACTCAGTTGGTCCTTCAGTTCACAGACTATTATACTCAACAGTATAATGTTTTCTAAATCGAAAGAGAAATGACATGTTTTACATGCCAAACAGTGTCCATTCTGCCAAAATTATATTACTAGGCAAGAAAATGAAAACAAACTACATAATACCACACTATACTTCTTCTGCTGTTCTGGGAGTTTGGCAATTGACTTTAGTGGTGGGTCAGGATTTGGCCCATAAATTGAGCAGAGAGAGTTCATACATTTTCACTGTGTTCCAAAAACACAGTTACAAAAGTGCTTTTACTGAGTGAATTTTCAGTATGTCATTATATACCAATAATACTCACCTAGCACCTGTTTAGGATTTAGCCCTAAGTGTATTGTAAGGACCTAAGGGTGAAAATGGTTAATCCAACACTATCCCCCTACTATCACCTTTGGAGCTGCCTAGCTCAGGAAGAACCTTTAACTCAGAAATTACCTCTTTTTTTTTTTTTTTTTTTTCCACCTGGAAGCTCCCCTGGTGCCAGCTATTCTGAGCTATAGACTTTTATAAGCCTGACCTGAGCATCCAGGCACCAAGCTCCAGCCTGAGCCCCACTAGAAAAATGCTGCTCCTGTACTAGGCATTGTTGTATCCTGCTGGGCAAGAACTTAAGTGACATCAAATGAAGCTAGCAAGTTGTTGGTTCAAAATGAACAAGAGGAGAGGGTTCCTCAGACAATGTGAAGTGACGGAGTACCTGGTCACAGGGTGCTTTGGATGCTAGAAATTTCAGAGATAGACAGACAAGTTCATGTAAGTGATATTTGTTGAAGATTATTAAATACATGTAAACCATTCCAGTTCGAGAAGTCCCTGATCTGCAAAGGGTTGGAGGATGGGAAAGATTTTCTGGAGGAAGTGCTGTATATTTTTTTCCCTGCTTTTGTATTCATTGCAAAAAAATCAAATTTTAGGTGTTGTTGGAAACGTTGCACGGACTAGATGAATTTTTGGTTTAACTTGGAAATTTCCTCAAGTTCTTAAATTAATTTGACAATGACAACCACCTCCTCATTCTCTGGGAGCTACATTTTTGAAGAAAAACAATATGATCCCTTCTTTGGCACTGCTGACACTCTTTTCTTTCAATCTCCACACCTACGTTCCAGAAGAAGGGTGGAATGTTTCTTCCGCCTGGCTTTTCACGGCCTCTTGCTGTGGATCAGTGGTTTTGGCTTCTGATCCAATGACTAGTTTTCTCCAGGCACACAGAGGAGCCTGAATGTTTAACTCCAAGTCTGATTTCCACTCTGGAAGTCTATGAAAGGAAAAAGTAAGTCGCGGGTTCTTATAGAGAACTGTAGTGCCACGTCTGAGAGGGCAGCATGGGGAAAGGGAAGTAGAGAAAAAGGAGGAAGAGAGAAATATCAGTTAGGGCACTGCTGCCAGAAGAAATGTCTCCATAATCACAGTCTGATTGATTTCAAGTGCCTATCTATATCTTTAGATGCTTAAATGCTCTTTAAAGACTTAGTCATTAAACATTTGTTCTAGTCACTAGTCTAAAAGCAGGCTAAAAGAGACTTATTTTTCAGATTTTGAATACCTATGAAAATGATTTATATGATCAAATCAAATCCAAAAAGGCAACAGGAAAATACAAAGCTGTACTGTTTATGAAGGAAAACTTCTGTACGGGAAATTTCTTACATCTAAAAGAAAGGACAATATTGCCAAGACTGTACACCTTGCTGCACAAGTAACACAGCATTGGCCTGAGTGTGCTCATAAATGTGCTCATAAATGTATAGGGAGTAGTGAACTTGAACACAACTAGAGAATTTCATAAAGGATTAGAAAGAGTGAACATTGTACTCCTGCTAGCCTGCAGTCTTTGCGTTGTCTCCACACTACCCTGACAAAATCACAGGTGATATGCATCACAGGTCTGATTTTTCTTACATACCCCTAGGCATTTAGATGATGGGCATTTATTCAATCCTTGAAGGCTCATCAACAGCCAATGGAGAAAGATGAGCTAGTTTGTTCTGTTTCTCTCTCTCTGTTGATTATGGAGTAAACCTAGATGAATAGTTTAGACCTAGCAACTGCCTTTCAGACAGGCGAAGTGATCAGTGAGGTGGTTCTTACTCTAGATCATGGACAGGGCTGGCACAGAATATGTTCTGACTCTTTCCTAAAATATGGAGGCAGGCTGCCACTTTCTTTCATCAGTCTGTTACTCACCAGTCATACGGCTTCTGGTAACACCCCAGTTTAGCCCACAGACAATATGGGTGCAAGGGAGAGGAAATGAGACTTTAAAACTAAATTTGACATTGCCATTGTAAAGTATTCTCACGGGAAGCCAAGCATTCAAGGTGCTGCATCAGCTTTATATCTACTGAAAATTATTAGAATTACAATTATTAGAATTACAATTATTAGTTTTCAGGAGGCTACTTACATTTTGTAGAAGAGCACTGTGAAGAATGTTGCTTGTTTTAGTTCTTTTTCTGTTTCAGAACAGCCTACTGCAATATCTTAATATTTGATGATCAGCAGTTGTTAAGAATTATAATGTCCCTAAACAAAATAGTGTCTCTACTGGTCTAGAAGCAGGCTCCTTTTTGTAGCTAGAAATCATCAATTTTCCCACACTGATATTTGTAGAAAAAATATTTAAAGTGCATGTAGCAGCAACAAAAAGGTAAGGAGTAGCACGGGGAACATGGATAGAGACTCTTTTCCATTTTCCATTTCAAAAGAAGGCAGCAGGACCCAGATTCAAAACAGACAGAAAGCGGGAAGAGAGCCATGGGACTCATTGGTGAAGGACGTTATGGAAGTTAAAATTTTACAGAGGGTCAGGGGACAGTGGACAAATGCATGGAAGAGCAATCTACTAAGAATTACTGAAGCAAAACACATACAGAGAAACCATATCTAGCTCAAGAAGCTAAAAATATTTGGCAGGTGGAAAATTTTAGGGGAATATTATCTGCTTGACCTCTTTTAGTCTTCTACAAGCATCTCTTTTAGCTGCTTTTGGAGACAGGGCATTTTTCTAAATGAAGCTTTGGGCTGATCCTTCATAGTCATTTTTGTGTTCTCATTTGACACAGCAGATCAGGGTTTACTGTTCCATTTGTCATATTCATTAGAGTTTGCATATTTTGATTGACTTCACCAATCCACATGCTTATTTTCTTCTTGTTACATAGCAAAAAGGTTTGTAAGTAAAAAAAAAAAAAAAAAAAAAAAAAAAGAGGCCTGCTTATGTGGAATATCAATACATGTTTTTTTCTGCATTTGTCTTTTCTTTCCAAAGTATCAATTTGTAATAGATGCGAGTCCTTAACTGTGTTTTACTCTTCCTGTCATAATCATGTCGCCATCAAATTTCAATCTCAATTTCTTTGTTTACTGTCAAATGTTGGTAGAATATTAGCTTTGGCTTGTCTGGCAAGTATTCACTAAATAAACTCTATCCTTGACACTAGTAACTTCTTAGATAGCTTAGATAGCTATAGGAAGAACAGTTGATTAAAGTAGAATAGTAAACTAGGTCCAGATTTTCCTCCAGCCAAACTGTAGACAGGATTAATTGCACATAAACTGGGTTCAACTAAAATTTTCTTAGTGCTGTCCTGATTTGATAATAGTCCAACTTACAGTTATATAATTCAGTACTTGACTACTATTGCAGTATCTGAGGTATCTGGCCAAGAAAAGAAGATTCTACATTCCTGTGTACGGTGAATATGCAAACACAGTGCTGCCAAATTTTTACCATGCTGTGCCAGCAAAAAAAAATGCTGTTTTTTGATTAGTTATTTACCTGAAGAGAGAGTTTTTCTACCTTGAGTATTAGATTGTTTGTTTACATTTCCATCTGCCCTTAAGTAGTCAAACATTTAGAGGAATAAATACATAATTTCAAAACCAATGCAGTAATTATATGTAATGAGCTGTCATAGAGCTAGAATAAAAGGAAAAGAGTAAGAAATCAAGAGGCATTCTGTACCTCTCTGATTATTTTCTTGATCTCAAATTGATCAATCTTAATTTAATGTTAATCTGTCATTGATTTTACACTGGGAAGAGGAGAAGACCTAAATGGCCTCTTGAGGCCTTGGTGGCCTCCTGAGAACCCCGTCCAACTTTGTTTTCTCTGCTTAAAATATTCAGGTTTGACCTAACTAAGCATTCAGATTTGAGTATCTTTTAATAGAACCCCAGAGTTTTTGAGGCAAATAACTCCTAAAAGAAATATACATGTTCATTAAAAAACATCTAATGATGTTAAACATCATTGTAAAAATGTCTTCTCCCTCAAAAAGGAAGATTCAGAATGACTGGAGTATTGTATTTGAATGGAGGGAAAACTGAATTACAGATCAATTCCCGTGTCTCTCTTAATAAAGCTTTGGGATACTGTGTTCAGTGAAACTACTGTCTCCACTCCTTCCTAGAAGTGAAAGAAGCAGTGGAACAGCAATTTGTCATTGTTCATGGGGAAAGAATTACCAGGCAGTCAGCTCCCTATACTTTCTTTATATCAATAAGCTTTACTGGGTAGAGGAAATTCATATTTTCCATTAAAATACAAGACCTGAACCAAAGGTCAGGCCATTATGCTTACTGAGTGCTTTTCCAGTGACATTTGTAGCTTTGGATAGCATCTCTAAATCTTTTTTACTCCTTACTGTTCTATATGGACGCTGCTGACATCATTCAAAAATACTTCTAACTATTCATTTGCTGAGGAAATCCCCTTCCTCAGCCCTTTTACAACACTAATATACAGCACTGTGGTGGGCAAAACTTCTCAACATTTCACACTTACTTTTTTCATTACAGTAAAGCTTAAAGCTACAAATGATGGTTGGGACTCTACCATGGTAGGCACTGTATACATCCACAGTAACAGATGAGTTTGAATCCTGAAAGCTTCAGTTGACAGAAACTGAAATAACGCTACTTATTTTTTGAACCATGAAACAGATATAAATCTCGGTACTTGCCATCTCTGTAAGTTTATATAATCTAAATATAGGGAGAAATACCCATATCCACCCCAATTTTGTGCAAGTTTGAACGGTCCCAGTGAGTTGTGCTGTTACTGAAAATGAGGTAAATAGACCAGCGCTGTAAATCTCAGACTGGGACTGGCACTTGGCCATGGAGGAGAAGGCAACTCTGGTTATGGTGAATTAATCAGTATGGTTAGTATGCATGTTTCTGAATTATATTCCTATATGCTCAAAGAAGAGGAGAAAAGTCACTGTAGAATTTGAGCTGTTCAGTGTTTTAGTTCTTCGTTAGGCTTTTTAAATTGGCCCCTTTTTCATGCTAAAATCCATCTATGTTTCAGTAAATTAAGTTTCATACTACCAAGTGCAGAATCTCATGGATTTGCAAGATCTTTTCTGTGTTATTACAGCCTTGTGGTGGGAATGAAGACAGGTAGAAGAAAACTGGATTATTTCATGTGAAAATAACTGCTGCTTTTGCAGCAATTCTATTATACAACAATGCTCTGTATTATTGGGTGGGCAAAATCTCTGAGGATACACATAACTATTTTCTACAGTATATAGTATGCCAACAGTATATGAAAAAGCAATTGGCTGGAAAATGTAGTGAAGAATGAATTCTAGAGCTTTTTTATTAACCCTTGTGGGCTGTTTTTTCTAGTCGTTACAAAGACACTTTACCAAGAAGGGGAAATTCAGGCCTTTAATCATGAATGCAGCCAGTTATCCACACTGAAAATCACAAACAGAGGTCTCAGGGCTAACTGCATGACCAGAAACCTTTCAGGTATTACAAAATCAATGACAGTAACAATCAGTTGCATTTGTTAGGTCAGATATGAAACAGTATAGTATGCATGGAATTTGAATTTTCCGTTTGTATGAGATACACTGCTTTTAAAAACACACACACTGGATCAGTCAGCAAGTATTCCAGAAAATACTTACTTCCTCTCCTGGGTGTTTAGTTTTATGCAGCTAAAAGCTAAAAATAGAGAGACCTTCTCTTTAAATAGTATTTATACTGTTATATCTTGTTACATGGGAATTTGTCGTGTAATCCTATGAAATGGAAATCACTGGATGCAGAAAGGAAAAAAAAGGAAAATGAAGCTGTGAGCAAAGCAAAACAGATTGGTAAGCAGTTTGTTACTTGCTACCTACAGATTGCAGGTATACTAGCTCTGCTAGTTAACTGCTTAGATTCATAGCAGGCTGACAGATTCATGCTAGACAGGCACAGTTTTCCTTTTAACCACATTTCCCCTCTTATTTTGTGTTTCTTCCCCATATGCTACTGCACAATTATATTCTGAGTCTCTTTTTCTCTCCATGTGACATCTTCACTGATGCTTCATTAACCAGTGCACCATCAGTGCATTTCATTGCAGATTCTCTCCTGGCTCACTGTGTTGATGCTAAGATGCAGCTACAAACTGGCTATCAGAATGCTAGGCTGTGATGACCCTTCCCTCTGTTCAAAAGAGGAGAAAGTCATCCCTTTGGCAAAATCCTAAATAAAACTCTCATTTTATCTATTACCTTTACTGACCCACCAACCTGAAATGCTCTGGGGAGATACAGCATGGGATGTGACAGATTTATTTACCTATTTGTTTACTGTAAAAGGCTGGGGGCATACCTCCTATCTGATCAGTATGTTAAAACAACTTAGCCTGATTTTATGTATATGCCTTCAACTGACCTTGAGAGAGTACTGAAATTAATGAAAGCATGCTTCAATTCCATGATGGTTAGGAAATGAAAAGGCCATGCTGTGATAGATATCCACTGTGACATATATCTCCAGTTGTACGAGTAGGGAGGGGGCATGGTTTAAATACTAGCTGATTTCCAATGAGTTTCCTGGGTTGGAAATACACCCAATTCATTTTTAAGTGAAGAGAAAGATAAAATCGCAACTATGATAGGGGCACATAATTCAGTTCCAGACCACAGAGGCATAAAATATGCATATTCAGACTGAGCTGTGTAGCTATGAAAAGGGAAATGAGAGACTTGATGGCGTCTTTAGAACAGTTCAACTGTTAAAAAATGCAGCATGTGTCTGGTGAGAGTTTTTTAGGGGAAATGGGACTAAGGGTGTCGCAGATCCCCCCCTCCACCCATTGCCCCCTGCCAATTCCAGGCCTCCCTGCTGCGCTCTGTCAGAACTGTACCAGTGCTGCATGTTAGACAGCTGTGAGGCTGCATCTGTTCTCTGTTTTCCACACGATTAAGGCAAAGAGAAAAAATAAATATGACAAATTGCTCTGACATGGAGTTCCTCTTTTTCTAAAATGTGTTTTGCAGGTTTTTTATGGTTACTTTTTAAATTGATGGCCCTATTTTTCTTGAAAATACACAAGTGGTTGTCTGTCTTGCACAGATCACTTTGGTTTGAGGAGGAAGGTGTGAAGAAAGAAGTGAAGTGAGGAAGGAGAAATGCATGTCGTACTAAACAGACGAAGCGAATCAGTAGCCATTCTGTAAGGGACCATAAGAGATTGTGAGTCCTCTTGAATTACTGCAGCTACAGCACACAGTATGTTTATTGCCATCGATGCAGGACTCATTAAAACTTTTATTATTCTATTATTTATATTATAGTTGTGACTGAAGGTCTCAGTCAAGAACACAGGGCAACGTGTACTTGCAAAAGGATTGGGGAATATATATATACTGATATTACTAGATTTATAATGACATTGACTCTGAGCATGGTCAGGCTGGCACCACCAACAAAGCATCTTGACAGTGGAATCTGGGGGCAGCAAAAATAAATGGATGTGACGCTCATGGCAGAAAACACAGTCATAGTGTAGACAAAATATTCAAGCATGCATATGTCAGTTTGAGATGAGAAACGGCCAGTGAAAGTCACATACAGAGCGGAGGAGGGGAATGGAACTGAAAATCAGATGACATGGCTATGTACCTTGCTTTTTGCAGTATTTCATTATATACTCATTACTTGAAGACTTTTTACAGGCATCATGACAGAAGTAGCTTTTAGGCTGAAAAATAAAATGAATGTTCTGGATTAATTCTGGAGGCCAATGTAAAAGACTGGCAGAGAAGAACTGGGTAATAACCACTTGGAAAGAAGAGGCAAACAGACTTTTTGGTTTTGTTTTACTTAAGTAGAGAGAATATAATTAAATTTCTCCTAAAAAAAAAATTCTTGTTAATTTTGAATTTTGATCATTTTGATCTCAGGTGGGAATGAGAATTTTATATTACATATCTCAATATTTCCTTTCTTTCTTCTTCCCTTCTTTCTTCTTCAGGTTACCTGTGCAAATTTAACAAATGGAGGAAAAACAGAACTTCTAAAATCAGGAAGCTCCAAATCCACACTAAAACACATATGGACAGAAAGTAGCAAAGACTTGTCCATCAGCCGACTGCTGTCACAGACTTTTCGTGGAAAGGAAAATGATACAGATTTGGACCTGCGATATGATGCCCCAGAAACTTATTCTGAACAAGACCTCTGGGACTGGCTGAGGAACTCCACAGACCTGCAAGAGCCTCGGCCCAGAGCAAAGAGACGGCCCATTGTCAAGACTGGGAAATTTAAGAAAATGTTTGGCTGGGGTGATTTTCATTCCAACATCAAGACTGTGAAGCTAAATCTGTTAATAACCGGGAAAATCGTTGACCATGGCAATGGGACGTTTAGTGTTTACTTCAGGCATAATTCCACTGGTCAAGGGAATGTATCCGTGAGCTTAGTGCCCCCCACAAAAATAGTGGAATTTGACTTGGCGCAGCAGACAGTGATTGATGCCAAAGATTCCAAGTCCTTTAACTGTCGAATTGAGTACGAAAAGGTTGACAAGGCTACCAAGAACACACTCTGCAACTATGACCCTTCAAAAACATGTTATCAGGAGCAGACCCAGAGTCACGTGTCATGGCTCTGCTCCAAGCCCTTTAAAGTAATCTGTATTTACATTTCCTTTTATAGTACAGATTATAAACTAGTACAGAAGGTGTGTCCTGATTACAACTACCACAGTGACACACCCTACTTCCCATCAGGGTGAGGAGGAACGTGTGTCTGAGACTGAAGCCTGGGGAATAAAAGAGGCCATGTGACAGGGCTGTTACCTCGAGGAAGAAGGCCACATCTATTGCCTGGAATGTGTCTACCCACTGCTGCTGGTGTCAAATGGCTGCAAATACGTTAGTGGAAAACAATCCAATGTAATTTTTGCCCAGTCAGCTCCATGTATCAATCTAGTTGTATTTCACTATGGATTTGAAATAAAACCATACATATACACAGAGACACACACTCTTTTCAGCTCACATCTATTGAGATTCCTGTTAAGAGAGCTTTCATTGTCTGATACATAAGGTTTCAGGATAACCTATCACCAAGCAAAATGGATTAACTAGACAGAGAATGGTTTCTAACACAGACTGTTATGGAAATCTCTTTGAAAGTCTTGAGTACGTGCCAATCAATAATCCCCATTCATGCATTCTACTGCTTGGAGTAGCTGTCCTGGTAAATAATACTGTAGGAGTAAATGCTTGTTAAAATGGGGGGGAAAAAAGTGTGTCTAGAGTTCAGTATTCCTTATTATATGAACACAACAAAGCATAGTGACTTTTTCCAGCATACAGGAGGCACATTCAAGGTGGTGTTAGGTGGCTCTTTTTCTGTGGAGCGAGCCTGTTACTAGTAAAGATGGGCAAACATTTGGAATTTACATGTGGGCAGACATTCTGGTTTCATGTTTCTCTGACTCTTTAAGCTCTGATTCTTTAAACCTGGTTGAGTTTAGGCCAGCTAAGCTACTTAAAAACTCTCCAACTGATCACTAAGAGGGAAAATGCCTGATGGAGAACATGTAAGTTATAAGTGGCTGTCTTATCTTTATTACAAAATATTGTAACAAAATCAATATCCTAGTCTTCATTTGTATGAATGGTTTGTATTGTACATAATTTAACCAGTGTTATTTGAGCTGCTTATTAATATTAACTTGTAATTGTCTCTCTGCTTGTTATTGGTTAAAAACAATCAAGGAAATGAGGAATCCATTTTATCAATGTAACTGTAAACTCCATTGAAAGACAGAACTATGTACAAAGCATTTATTCAGCTAAAGTATTGTTGAAAGCTATACATATACAACATTACAGTCTGTCTGTATTTAGATATTTTATTTCCAGACAAAAAAATGAACTGTACATAAAAATAAAAAATCTTAAAGTTGAGTTTCAATATGTACTGTGTAGATAGTAGTTTAAATGGTTCTGACAAGGCGATAACACTCAAAGTCTGGTGTGGTTTTCAATATTGTCTCTTTGCATATGAACATATATATATTTATATATATGTGTGTGCATATTTGAGACTGTATATGTACGTGCGTGTGTGTGTGTGTGTGTGTGTGTATACATATAGACATAAATGTAGATATATAAAACTATCTCAGGCCCTATTCCTTGCAAGCAGATCTTATTACAACACAGGGTCTTAATGATTTGAGTGGAATCCCCCACTCAGAGAAGAAATTCCAGGAGCAGGGTTTCATTTAAAATGATTCATTATCATTCAGAAGTGGGAAAACGTGGTGCCACTCTCTGTGTAAACAGATCTGCCTTTGCCTTAATTCTAGCCTCCTCTGAGGCACTGATCTCTTTTTATGGAATGAAGAAATCCCTTTTTATGGAATGAAAGAGCTTTCTTCCTCTAACAAAAAGCTGATAGCTTTTATATATTTTTTTGTATATAGTTGCATGCTTTACCCCCAGTAGCAAGATAACCAGCAACCGTAACATGCCCATGCCTAAACGAAGGCTGCCCAAAGAAGAACTCAGCATTTCATCTCATATCTTTCAGAATTATCATTCCTTCCCTCTCCCACCCTTACCCCCAGGTTCTGTGCTCTTCTGTCAAAACTGTGAATGCAGATATGGGTCAGCTTCCAAATATACACAACATCACGAACAGCTTCTCCAATGTCCCGCCAAACACTCCACTAAAGTTTCAAGAAGTGAGAAGTTTGAAACAACTTTCAGTTGTGGACCTCTGTTGTTGAAATATGCAGAACCTAAACAAGGGTGAAACAAGTCAAATGGATAAAAGTATTAACAAGTAAATATTTTCCCACCGATGTACAAGTAGGAGAGGAGACTTCTGGATTATCATTGCTTTGGCTCCTTCGAACTAATATGCTTCTTGGAATTATTGCTTCATTATATGTGACATTCCCCAGGAGAACCTTGTGACCCTGGACCCTGTGTAGATTTGGAGAAAGAGATGGTTCATGCCATACAGTCCAGATTCTGATCTCATTCAGGAATATGCTGAGCTACAATATATTTTTTTTTCTTTAAAAGGAATTGTGATTATACTGGTAGTATATCATCATTTGTGCTGTATGAGAAGTAACTGTTCTGAATATAAACATTAATTTGTTCTACTACCAAGAGTGAAATCTTAGTTCCATTAAAGTCAATGGGAATTTTGCTAATGAGTTCAATAGGGTTTCCATTTAATGGTATGTAGAATTCCATTGTTAAACGTGATTAGCAATCTGTATTATGATTGAGCATTACACACTTTGTGTTCTCATTTATGTTTCTGAAAAGTGGGTATAAAATACTGCTATTGGTACAGCTTCATTATTTTCTTAAAAAAAAAACCCTTATGACTATATGAAATTCATATACTTGATCATTTTATATACCAACATTTCAAGTAACTCAGAAAGGAATTAGTCAACAAGGAATGGTTTTGCTCCTTCAAACTGTGGTAGCTGATACTCTTTCTGCCTCTCTCACAGTCAGTTGTATTATCTTTTAGTCTTAAGCTTTTGAAGAGCTTGATGTTCTGCATAAATGTTCTTGACTTTGAAACTGGAAGAGTTCTTTCAGTGATCTGGTTGTGAAACAGTGATCTAATATCAAAACACATAATGTGTTACTTAGATGCTAGTTCATTGCTGCAATCTCTTCGGGAAATATTTTGTGTTTGCTAACTTTGTTAATGTATGTTTTTAGTTTTCCCGTGTGAGAAGGCTATTTAATGAACATAGATATGTTTTATTCAGTTAAACACTGTACTTCTGGGTATCTCAGTCTCGCACATGAACAATGCCTTAATGGAGTGCTAGGCCAGGCAAATATTGCAATATTAAGCTCACTAATTCTAGACATAATAAATATTTATTGTTGTAAAGTATATTATTAGGACTTAAGGAGGTTGAGTTATTTATTTTTAAAAAATGACGAGAGTGGTTTTGTTCACTTTTAATTTTCTTATTAAAGAATGCATTGTGTCTTATTTTACTATATAGAGAAATCACAAATAGGGATACTTCAATGAAACCAGCCATTCCTGTTACAGAAATACATGGATCATGAACTTGAGCAAATATCAATGTATTAAACTATGACTTGGATGGGTCAGTGATAGAACTTATGTGTCAGCATCTTTGTTTATGTAAAAAGCAATCCAGGATACAAGAAATGGATGTTACATTGCAAATTCCCTGATCACAGTTCTGAACAGCAATGGAAAGCTGGAAGACTTCCACTTGTTAGTTTTATCAAAATACTACAGGACAGAAAATAAATTTTCTTCCCTCCTTATGAAGTCACTCATAAAATATTGTCCTTTTCTTCCCTTTTCCCTAACTTTTCCCTGGTGGTAGGCAAACTAATAATTATATCTTTAAAAAGCCCTTGTCTTTGAAGTTTCCTTTGCTTAAAAAGTATGACACCATATACACTGTTGAAATACACTGGACCTATTTACAGTGAACTGAGAAATAGTGAAACTCCATTTATAGGAGAGCAGAATGGAAGCCATATAGTATTTTTGTGCATTTTGACCTAGAGATTTAAGAAATATTTGCCTGCAGTGTACAATCAGAGTGCAGTTTTGCTGTGATTAAATCACTACATCCTCACACCTTCTCCAAGTCCTGTAAGAATATCATGAACTACTCTTAAAGCAATGTTTGAGAGGATTATGGAGGAAAGCGGGGGTTACAAAGTGTCTGCTGCTTTTACTTGGACAGCATCTGATCTAAAGAATTATTCATCAGCTGATGATGAACAATGATTGCTGTCTTAGCATTGTGTGGGTCCTCCCTGTCATTCTGTGACAGAGGTCAAATTATATCTGATAATATCTAGAAATGAAAGACAATTTTGTCTCTAGTGATCTGTACTTGTCTGTGTAGTTAATATTGCCAGAGACATTAGATGACTGCATCAAGACTCTACTGAGCTAGGACCTGCATGAATATATAGAAACATGTATATAAAATACATAGTCAAAAATTGTTTTGATGCCAAGACTCCCAATTTTCAAAATGGTGGACTGCAGAATTCTTGTAAATTATACATATATGAACTTGAGATGTATTGTTAATAAAATTAGTTTTAACAAAAGTATGCACAGTTCTCAAATAAGTACTATTTTTCAATACTTATACTTCAATGCTAAATCAAGGGATGTTTTACAAGCATCCCTGACCCTTTGCAAAATGTTTTATTCCACCGCATCAGTCTGGAATTCATGAAAAGTGTAGTAACTGATTCATTTTACACAAGTATTCAGAAGCTGAAATCTTGCTTATCACTTATACTTAAGATCCTTTGACAAGTTACCCTGTAATTGCTTTAATGTGTGACTGAGTACTATCTCCAAAAACATTTTGACACAGGAAGCACAGACTATTGCCTATAAAAAGGGGGAGAATTTTAAAGAAAGAGCAATGTCTTATTGAAATTATGGTAAAATCCACAGATGAGTTAATTTTTTAGATAAGTTAGACAGTTTTGAGAAAGTCAGTATCTATGGATAAAGCTAACACCTTTTTTTTTGCTGATTGTGAAAGGAGCACTTGTTAAAATTAAACCTTCACACCTAAGGGTCAAATAAATCCAAGGACTGTGAGAATATTGTGTTCACTAGTATGTGCTTGACAATATGATCTAATAAACTTAACATGATCTGTCCAGAAGGATAGCTGCATCCTATGGGCCAAATAAAACCTTCTCATTGCTTTCTATATTCCTTGCTAATTAGCTAAAATATTATCATTACCCAAACTAACAAGGACACCACCTTGTCTTGTGTAGGAGTTTATTTTTCTCATTAGAATACTAATAGGTCTCTTCAGTTTGCTTATTTTGTTTGAAGGGCATGGCTAGTGGATCTCTAGTGCAACCTCTGACTGATGTGCAGTGGATGGAATATAGTATTTTAAGTCCTTTAACTTAGTTCACCTTTGGGATAACGAAACAAATGTAGTTGTTTGTGGGTGCTTAATATCAGGGCCAAACCAATGTCTCACTTCAACTTTAATTCTAATTAGACAAAAAAATGAATGAAAATATAGGATGATTAAATAAAATCAGAGTTGTGAGTTAAATGAAAGGAAATTGCAAATTCAACATCATGGTCCTTTCTGTGGCTGCTCCCATTCTGTACGTGTTACATATTTCATTTTAAAAGAAAACCTGAGCCTTCTTTTGTGGTTTTGTTGATAAGAAAGCTTCAGTTCCATTGCAAAAGATAGGATTTAGAAAGATGGAGCTTGTGTGAGGCTTATTCCTTGCTCAAAGTGTACCTCAGTTCTGTAGCAAGTAGAGATATTGCTTTGAGGAAAGGCTTTAGTGGTATGTGAAATGAATGGCTGTTTATTGTTAGCAGGAAATTAGAGGGACCAAAAAATTTCATAAATGTAAAGCAGTTCATACATATGAGTGAAGACATTAAAATTAGCCATTTAGAAAAGTAAATCAAATAAATTGTTTAGTATTTTATGGAAGGACTATGAATTCCTTGGAAAAGACCAGTGTATTTACAGATCTGTTCTTTCTAGAAAACAAGTTAAACCAGAGTTGATGGAAGCATGAATAACATGAGAGCTTCAATTTCTCATCTACATCACGTCATCTATGAAATGAAATGCATAAACCTACTTAGAAACATGTAATCTGAGGAAAAATGAGGTCATCGATGGAAAGTGAATAAAAAGCCATATTGATACTTAAAGTATCTAATAGCTATAGTTGTGGTGAAATTTATTATGTCATATTTATGAATCATCTTTGAATTTCTTGGGTGGAATTAAGTATTTTGATAAGTCATAGAGCAGGTAGGTCCTGAAAATAAAGCCATAATTTGTTGCAAGGAAATTTCAAAAATTGCAGCATACTGCCTCCAGTGGTGAATGCTCTGGACTGACCAAATGGCATTGCGCAGAACATCCTATTTTACTAAGTGTAGGAGGGTGCATGGAGATCCAGAGAAGAAAACTGTACTCCTTTGTTATGAGCTGCCCAGGACTATTCCTTCCTCAGCATTCAAACTCTGCTTTCCTTAGGGAGATCTGAACCTTGCCAAGACCCATATTACATCACCTGGAGACAAATAAGGTGCCGGTGGGTTTTCAGACAGAACTTAGCATTCTTGTAGTTCTGTCAGTACTTTAAATATTGTTAGAGAAAAACAAACAAACAAACAGGTATTTTATACCACTGGGACTTACTGTGTTTTTTCCATAGTGACAATTTTTTTAAGGTAAGTGATTTAGACTATCTAGTCATAAATTACTTAAAGCTATGATATAAAGTACCTGCATGTTCAAGATTCAGTATATATGGTATGTCTTTACCTCAAAGATATAGAATTTATACATAAAACATACTCCTTTTCCTCAGATTCTCTGCCCACCAGCATGTGCAGAGGTATTCTGTTTAGATAAGCTGTCAGTCCCTGTCATATTTTTGACAGATGCTTTCCCCAATACTAGTTATAGTGAGAAAAATGTCTAAATAACACTTCAGTTTTGAGCAGAAATCCCTATAGGAATTTCAAGACAGTGATGATATTTTTCTGAAAATCAAGTAGGTTTTATTATTGTCAGCGCTCAACAGACTAAGTTGCATTCTACCAGCTACACGTAGATTCTGGAATTGTTATCGCTGATGATGAATGAAGCAGAAACAATAGAGCTTGACTGTCAGGGACCAAGGTGATCTTGAACATATTACAGTTTTATTTACATTTTTCTAAATCAGGAGCTATAGGAAAGACATTTACATAACAGTCTTGAAGGGTCTGTATGAAATGGTCTGACATATAGGTGTGTGACATTAAGCATACTAGTCTTTATTTTGTTAATGAGGTGTAGGTCAGCCCTGGTTAAGAATGTGGGCAGTCTTCAGCAGCACAGATTGTGTGCGGATGAGACTTTAACAAAGAGATTCCTAAATGGACCTTCCACGACATAAAAACAATTAATGAAAACCTTTAGCTGGTGAGCTGCAGTGAGTTAGCTATACCTCTTCAGAAAACAGGAGTAATGATCTCTGTTGGATATTTGATGCAAACTTTGGACTGTGTGTTTTTCTTGGAGCTCAGTAGAATTTTCCAGCAGTAACACCATTTATCTTATAGGACAATACTATCCACTGTGCATACAAGTCTTATTTATTGGCCACTATTTCTTTAATCAAAACTATTCCAAACAGAAACATCTTGTTATATAATCTCTCCTTTTACTAATTAATTATTATTTTATCAAGCTTTGTCTAACATTGTTCTGGAGGTATCAAGCAAGTCTCCACTTTTTCCCCTGCAGACCATGATAGTATGTAATGCAGATCCCTGACAGAATTCTTTTCCTTCTATTGAGGAAAAAGCATTCCTTTATTTTTTCATGGGAATCTTACAAAATTTCTCTGCTTAGATCATTTTGCTAATTGCATAAGTATACCTGTATAGTCACCTTGCAATAATCATTCCAAAAGAACTATGTTGATCTTTTCAGAACAACTCCCATTTCAGCCATCTCTCTTGCAGTTAAACACTACAAATAAATGCAATATTGCAGGTGGAGTCCCAAAGATAAAGTGGCTCATCATCTTCCTCTAAGGAAATACATCCATATTCGCAGTTCCAATGGTCTCTCTCAGGTCTCAAACTATGAACAAATTGACCTTTAATGAGCTCTCCACTATTAATTTTAATAGAAAAATAACAAGCCTTAATTAATTAGACTGCTTTCCAGCTCTCTCCTCATTCACCATTGAAGTGTTGAGCTAGAAGTTTTCAGACACCTTTTTCAGACTGCTGTTTTCTGAAGTTCTTCCTTTTTAGGCCTTTTAAAAACACATTTCTCACCTCACAGATGTATGACTCACCTGTGAACTTCATTAGAAAATTACTTAGACCTACTACTGGATTGCAATTGCCATCCTGTAAGCTTATTCTATTCCTTCAACTTCCTCTCATTCCCTCAGATATTATTAATATTATTTAAAAAAGAAGTCTTTACATTGTGTTCTCATTGCTACTCTTATATGGCTCAGAACATCTGATGGCTGGTTGCCAACTGAAGGCAATTAACTTTCAGTTATCACCCTTTCCCCTTTCATGTCTCATTTGCAGGTTTCCTTTTTTAGGTTAACTGGGTCCTAATACAATATATGTTGAACTCATCATAACGTGCAACCTGTAAATTTGATATAGAATCAATTTAGCTGTGCAAAATATATATGAATGATCAAGAGACAGATAGAACATTAATTAAATAATCAAATGCAAATGAATGATAACATATATAAATATATGCATAACTTTGTAGAACATCATAATCTTAATGTTTAATAAATATTATGCTTCCCAATGGTACGTGTGATACTGTCATCCCCATTCATATGGAGAAGATGAGGAAGATAGGTTAGGTGAGACACTGAAAACTGGGTGGTGAATAATCAGAAACAAAATTAGAATCCCAGTAACTTTTTCTCATGCTTCAGTCAGTAGATGTTTCTGCCCTATACATAGTCACAAAAAGAATATTTGAGCAAAGTACGGTACACGCCTCTAGAGGGTCTACATTTTTAGTGTGATAGCTATAGATTAAAAGAAATAAAGGAAAGGGAGTTGTAAAACTTATTCTTCTCCTGCTCAGATAAAGATTCAAGAATACTTATACCACACTGAAAGATGCTTGTCTGAACTCAGAATTGTTTTTAGGACTCTCCAATGTGCAGGATTCCTCTGTCTCTCAGGGTAACTTGGCCCAAAGCTCAGGCAGTATTTTTCAAGCTGTATGTTCTTGTGGCCTTTCCCCAGGAAAAGCTACTGTTTGAGTCCCCTCCTCTCTCCCTCCCTCTGAACTAGGACCGGCATGTTGCAATGTTTGAAATGAAAGTAATAAACCCATTTCTTTATAATAATAAGCCCATTTTTATAATAATAAAAATAATATTATAAATAAAAAATAATAATAAATAATAAACCCATTTATAATAACAAACCCATTTCTTTTCTTTCAAATTCCTGTGGGCCAAAAGAATAAACAGGAGGTTCTTTTTATAGCATTCTTTTCACCTATTTGAAGGCTGTTATCAGTCTCAGCCATCACCCGTAGCTTTTCTGGACTAAACAAACTCAGTTCTTTTTACCTCCCCTTATGGCTCATATTTGCTAAACCTTATAGCATATCTGACTGCTTTCCTCTAGCTGCTCTAAAACTTGTCCACCCTTCCTTAAAGTGTGGAACCTCCAAAGTAGACTACTCTGGCTGAAGCCTTACTAATAGTGAGCAAGGCAGAAAAAGAATAATTCTCTTCTGTTTCTTTCTATATGCTAGCAAAAGCATTGTATGTAATAGCAATATCATGGCTATTTTTCATACTTTATTGCTGACTATAGCCAGACTTGCTTATGCAGTAGTGCTGTCTAACCTGTAATTCCACATTTTGTATTTGTGCATTTGATTTTTTCTGCCTAAGGGAGTATTTACACCAGGAAATTTCAGTAAGATAGGGAATAAATTTATAGCACACTAGCTTCTGCATGCCAGCTTCCCCTGTGGATGCTTGTAGTCTGCACTAAGACTGACTGTGCAACATGTGGAGTAAGTGGCATGACACAGAGCTATACTTAGCGCTTAGTAGAAGCGTCAGCATGAAAAGTTAGTATGCAGCAGCAAGTGCACTGTAAATTCATGCTTTAGTTTACTGTACTAACCTACCTGTGTAGACAAGCCCCAAGTGTAGTGTTTGGCACTTGTCTTTATTGAATTTCCTCTTATTGATTTCAGATCATTCCTCCCATTTATCAAAATCATTTAGGTTTTCAATAATGTATCCCTCTCCTCCTCTTTTCCTTGTCAGAGTTACAACATCAGCTCTTCATAGTTTTTAATGATATTATAAATCATTGCTAGATGGCACAGGTGGGGTCTTAGTGTTGCCAGAATAACCAAGCTGGCATTTTTATCATTACAGTTTTCAGATTACAATCACACAAGTTTAAAGAAGCGATTATGTGGGAACTAAACAGAAGACTGATTACTCACCAGAAAAGATAGCTTTCATGTGTTGAGGGAACAAGATATTTTTATCTTTTATCTTTTTTCAGGGAGGAAGGAAGGTCAGAAACTTAAAACCTTAAGTATATTTTTGTGTGTAAAATCAGGGCAGAAAATTCTCTCTCCTGAAACTAGCTACAACTAACAGAGGTCTAATTCTTTCTCATATTAACAAATGAAGTAATTCTCCAAAGAAGGAGATTTGCAGTCTCTTTGGGGTTTATGATGATAATTCCTAATGGATTAGAAGTAGTCCTTAGCTTTGGTCTGTTGGTATATGTGTATTACAAATGCAAGCATTGCCTGAATCAGAGGTTCCAATTTGGGGAAATGGCTTTTGTATAACCCCAAGACAAGCTCCTACATTTTAATGAGCACCACATGCCTAAGAGAAGCTACGCAAGGTGGCGTTAGATGTTAACCTTTTCATCAAAAACAAAGATTTTGACCTTTAAAAATGTTATTTCATTTTGATCATTAAATTTTGGTCATTTAGTTTTAAACTCAATTTAGTCTTTGTTTATAAGATTTTCAGTGCTAATATTTGGAATACTAAACTCACCTAAGGCTACTCTTTACACTGTTTTACTACTATCTGACAACTCTCTGTTTACCTTGGGTTCTACTGTGGCTATGCTTAACTATCATATGGAATGGCCTCATGTGAAAACAAATGTGTAGGTCTATATGGTGATTTACAGGCCAACCCCAACTTTGCCAGTGCACTGATCAGAACAGATGCCCTAGAGCTGCATTAATACACTCTCCTGTGTTAATAAACCTCCACGACAGGTTTAACGTGAGAAAACCATTGAAGTGATGCAGTTACACAGCTTTTGGGCTGGAAGGAGCTGGTGCCAGGTAAGCTCAGGGCATAGGCAAAATCAGCACAAGCCTGGCTGTAAAAAAACCCAGATAAACAAACCTGAGGAACCTGAGCTGAAACCGAGAATGTGATTTCATTTAACATCAGTCTGTTTGCTGCAGACTGCTGGTAAAGGAAGTTTTCTGTTTCTTGTTTTCCTGGCCTGTTTTCTTCAGCCATTCAGTCTTACCATTTTCTTTGTATCAGATCTCATGACAGCTGCAATATGAGTGTTGGATCAGCCCTCAGTCTTTTCTTTCCTTCCAATAACTGAACAAATATTTCCCTTATAAATATATAGGGTAGGCTTCATCCTCACCTTTCCTACGAGAATCATCTAGTTACAACACTTGCCCAGAAAGTGGAAGAAGTCAATTTAGTTCTCTACTTTGTCGACTTCCGGGCTGTAACCGCATTTTCTAAGGCTACGAATACTGTTCTTTTCTTTTCTATGTACTCTGAAAAGGAATACCAGATTGAACACCTCCAGGGATTCAAGAAAATAAATGTCTCAGGCCTAGGCATTTGCTAGATATTGAGATGTTCAATGTGGTCAGTACTTAAGCAGAGTGAGAGTGTCTTTCAAGTGTCCTGGAGATTTATGGTTAAAAACTGTGAGAAGTGTAGAATTCACTGCCTCTGGTGAAAGATAGTAGCTGAGCAAGGGTAACTTTGGCCTGAAATCTTTTGGGAAGGGGGTCTGGCTATTCAAGGTGACCATATGGGTAGACATCGGCTAAGCAAGAATTTTGAGATATTTTGGATTCAGTGGTCAGTAGGGCAAGTTTGATGAGCTTCAAGGTGCATAAGTACTTCTGCAGACCTATTCTCTACAGTTCTGAATTAAAGAGAGGAAAGATATACATTGCAATGGAGGACAGTATCCCTTTCTATTTACTTGTTCACTGATTAGTCAGTTTACTCAGGGTATATTTGCAGTGTTGTTCACTATTAGGACTAAAATGCCAATTATTCTCAGTTGTCTCACAGCCTGATCATCATGAATTGGCTCGTCTGCTGCAGATGTTCTGTCAGAGGTGGGTCCTTCCACTCTTCTATTAGTTATATTTCTGTTATTATTAGTCCTGTTAAACATCAGCCTAAGTAGGGGGCTGTTTGGACCCTCACTGTTCCAATGGCTACACTTCAAGGGGGAAACTGTGACTTCCGAGCTGCTCTTTGGTATGCTACTGCACCAGCTCTTACAGCTTTATGTTCTGTTCTCACACATGATGTTTCCCACTGTTCAAGTAAGGAAGATGGGTCTGCATCCTTTTCATAGCCATGGCCATTTGTGTGCGTGTTAGGTAGAGATCCTTACTCTTCCCTATGTCCCCTTCACCACTACACTAGGCAATTGTGTAAGGGCCTTTGCTTACATGTATTCCACTTGAAGAAAAGCCATTCTGCTGAGAAATGACATCTTCATCTACAATTACAGATCATTGTTTTGAAGTTTCTGAAAAGAGCTATTGAAAAGCATCATTATTGCCAGTCTTTTCCTTGTAAGTTTGAACTATCAAATGCCCTCAGTGTATTGAAAAAATCATGTATGGACAATCTGAATCGCAAAGAGCAATTCTGAAGGTCTGTGGACTGAAAATAAATTGCTGGTTACAAGAGATTTGGCTGAAAACTCTGTCTGCCAATCATCTGAAGTAACCTAACTGGACATCATCTGCAAATGGGTACAGTGTGCTTGATTTGAGATCTGACATTTTCTGTTGCATTTCACTGTTCAAACTTGCCATCTCATAGAATAATGTCACTGAATCTCCTCAATGAGAAGGACAAGAAAACCTAATCAGTCTTTACTATTTCTGCTATTGAAAGGTAAGGTCTAGAATCAGTGTAAATATTACCTCGTGCCTCAGCTTTCTCACCTTTGAAACCTCATCCCACTCTCAGGGAACGTAAAGAGTGTGGCACTGGCCCTGCAACAGGAATGCTAAAAAAGGTTTTGTGTCTCTTCCAGAGCACTACAAAAGAGGAATGGGGCTAGCACACTTGACATTTGTGAGATGGTTATTTATTTGTTGCTTACTATTTGCATAATGGGTTCTGTGATCTCAGCCATTGTGCAGCCACATAGCTGAAGTTTCTATCCCCAAAACTAACTAAACTGAAATGGGAGTTTGAAAGTGTGTATTGTGGGTGTTAAAAAATGGAGGCTGGGGAGAAAGAGGAGAAAAAGAGGTATGGGGAAAAAATAAAGTAATCACGTAGGAAAATTGTATGCACATTTCAAGGTTTCTGAATTTTTGATGAGTTCTATAAATTCATCATATAAAAGAAAACAATACATGACTTCAGCCTGACTGCTACAAGCCATAATGATTGGTCACAAGAAAAATGTATTTTGAGGTTGCTTTAAAGGAAAATTATGTCACTGATATACTACTGAGACATCTTAGCAATTTAATGGACATCTATTAATCACAGAATCACAGACTGGTTGAGGTTGGAAGGGACCTCTGGGGAGATCATCTACTCCAACTGCCCTGCTCAAGCAGGGTCACAAAGAACATGTTGCCCAGGACCCTGTCCAGATGGCTTTTGAACATCTCCAAGGATGGAGACTCCACAACCTCTCTGGGCAACCCATTCCTGTGCTCAGTCACCCTTAAAGAAGTTTTTCCTCATGTTCGGATGGAACTTCCTGTATTTCAGTTTGTTCCCATTACCTCTTGTCCTGTCACTGGGCACCACTGAAGAAAGTCTGGCTCCATCCTCTTTACACCCTCCCTTCAGATATTTATACACATTGATAAGATCCCCCTTCAGCCATCTCCTCTGCAGGCTGAAGAGTCCCAGCTCTCTCAGCCTGTCCTCATATGAGAGATGCTCCAGTCCCCTAATCATCTTAGCAGCCCTCTGCTGGGCTTGCAGATATGTTTTTAAATATATCATCTGGGAATTGTGATGTTCACAGAGAAAGTGTGAGGCCAATGGTCTTGTGAGGTTATTGTGTTCTAGTTTCCAAAGATGACATACTAGAAGAGCAGTTTATGAGAAATAAAGGACATTTCTGAAATATCAAGGATACTAAAATTGAAAATATTTAGCTTCAAATATGCTTAAGGCAAGCACTTGGATTATCCTTATTATTATAAGGACTTGTGTTTCTGATCAATATTGCATTGTTTCTGTTTCCTCTAAATACTCTGTGACTCTCCTTCCTGCTTTTAAGCAACTTTATTCAGCCCTACCACATTATGAAAGTATTTAAATACTCAGCTGGCACAGGTAGATTTCTTCTCACTTCTCCTGTCTCAGCTTCTCTCTTCCCTACATTCTTCCTTGTGCCTTCTGATGCTGTCCAATCTTTTTCCCAAACTCAACAGAAAGTCTAAAATGTCATAAATCATCATCCCCTTCTGTTATTTCTGAGATTTGCCCACTATCAAGCTTTTTATCTGTGAAATATTACCACAAGATGATTGTTTTTTCATAGTTTTGTGGAAATACAATGCTCACTAAAGTGAAGGCCTTAAAATATGGTGCACTTGATCCATATATGCTCCAGAGAGCACATCTAAGAACTATTCTCTGAAACCCCACTTACACTCAGACATCTTTGTTTCAAAACAGCATTAACTGTGTGATGACTTTGTGATGAATATATCTTTGATATAATGAACCATTAAGGGCTTGGATAAATACTAAATTCATTTACTCTTTAGTTTATGAGCTCAAATGAACTTGTAGGCAGAGCTGAAAAGCCACTATTGTAATTCAGTGAAGAGCTGCCATTAACCAAAGATATAGGGACAAATTCAATCCCAGTGTAAGTGAGCACAGATGCATGGATATAAGTATGAATTGTGCCTCTTCACACCAGGATACATGCTACAGTGTTTTGCCTTCCTAGAAGACTATTTTGCGGGTAGATTGGGGTTGAAGAGGCAACATGTGCAATATGCCTTTTTTCAAAAGTTAGGGGTGAGACCTAAAAAAAAAAACAACTTATGCAAATAGATTTAGATTCTGCCACAACATTGAAAGCTTTAAATCAGATGCCACTGAATCTCTTATTTTCTTAATCCTCCTAACGCCTTATCTTTCCACTAGCTAGTATCTCAAAATTGTCTAAGTGCTACCACACTCTCTTGCTAGGGAAAATGCACATCACATAAGTATGCTTGGAACTGATCTCATCAAACACTTGATACCTTGTAGGCTTGTAAAATGAGAGCCTCATGAACAAGCATAGGGATACCAGTAGAACAACACTCAAGGGAAGAGCAACAAAATGAGCATGAGAAAGAAATCTAGCACAAGAACAACATAGAGAAATATGTAATAAAACCTGCCATCCTATTCCTGCAGCTATGTAGGGTTTTTCTGTACTGTGCTCCATTATATAGTGTAGATGTCTCCTTAATTTTAAGCCTCCTTTGTCTTTCATATCTACTCTCTGTACCCCTTCACCGAATGTTCCAGTAAATAGCAATGTATCCTTGTTGTCTCAACAGCTGCAGCTCTGTGGTACCGAACCTTGACTGGAACAGTGTTAGTGGGCATTCATGGATGTGTAGGATTGCAGTGTCTCACAAGCCAAGAAGTATGGGGTAGGTCACCTCATGTAAAGCTCCCTAACCTGTTTCCAGGATGAGAACGCCAGTCTTGTCCTAGTCTGTAAGAAAGTGTTTTCCACAACATACCTTCCTGGTCCTTCAGTTTTCCTAAGAGGAAGATATATCTGAGTGTGTCACAGTTTTCTCTTTTGTGTAACTTAATTACTGGGAAATAGAGAGTGGCCTGATCTCATACTGACAGGGAGCTGAACCTAGTTTTGTTGCACTAAGGGACTCTGCAGAGCTCCCCTGCACATACTGCAGATTCAACCTGATTCTCTCAATCACAGTATATGGCTATCTTCTGAAATCCTTTTCTGAGGTACTTAACTATATCCCACACCTAGCTAACGTGGGGTCTCTTAGCATCATTCCCCCTGTAGGCTGCCTTAAGGTTAGATATATGCTCTGCTGAGCGCAGTAATACTGAAGGACTTGTCTACGTGATCAGAGACTGCCATTTGTACATTAATCTTGCCAGTGCTCTGAGCTAGTCAGACTGGCTCATACCAATAAATCCAGTTGAGAAGCAAGACTTGTCAGCGGGGACGAAGTCACATAGCGACCTGTCTAAACGGCTCTGGAGTCTCAGCTAGCTTCATCTCCTCTGACTGGGAGCATTAGTGGAGCTAGTGCATAATGGTCACCACCTGTCCATGGGAACTGGCTCTAAATCTCCTTAAAAAGTTGATTCTAAAGATTTATGCAGTCCAGGAACAGAACCTGCAGCACTAACTTCTGGAGTGCTTTCTGTCAACTTTCAGCAATGTGTCATTACCCAGATGAGGTATAATACAGTTACCTAGCCTTAAATTCCATGGAGTTGCATTTAGCCTATACGTAGTAAAAAATGCTAGACTACATGAATGAGCTTATGAAACTTTTTTTTCAGATCAGATGTCTGCTACTAGACCTACTATCTTTATTTATTATGACAGACAGAAGCTGCATAAATCGATAAGCAACTTCTGTTTCTATGAACTGCTGGATATTGTGGTTCACTGACTACTTGAGTTATACTTGGGTAATTTGGCACATATCATGTAGAAAACACAGTAACCTGCTCACTCATGCTTTTGCTAGGATTTTTTTTTTCGGAGCAATGTCAGAGCAACAAGCATTTTCTTTTCTGAATTCATTCTACTTGCATTAAAGTTGTTGTCTATTACCATCTCAGTCCTTGTGACTACCTGAATTTTTAGTACACTTTGTGGCAGAAACCATTCCAAAGCCTGAAAACATTTCCATCATTTATGTATATCCAGACAACTTCAAGTGATTTTCTTCTAATGCAAATATTCTCTTTCATGGCCCTAAAGAATGTTTGATGGGCTTTTGACAACATAGTAATTTTATTGGGTAGTAGAAGAGGTGTTGTGAGTGAGCACACTGTCAGTTTTGTAAAAACATGCAACACAACCCACATTTGGATCTGTATTTTTGGTACACAGTGTCTAAATACTCCATTTCCATTGAAAATCATCTTTAGAAAACATATTTCAGCTCATTTCACACTGTGTTAGTTGTGTAACACACTGTAACCATTACCTTTTACCAGCCACAGTTGCTCATCTAATGGGAAATGATGACTTTAACAAGGAATTATTAGATCTGTTTGATCTGAGAATGCACATGTGGACAATGGGGGCTGCTGGCTGGAACGTGCACCATTTTCTCCCCCTACGAGTACATAATTGAATTACAAGTCTCATTTCAGGAAGAAAAAAAGTGTCACTATGCCTTATGTTTTGTAGCTAGCCATGCTGAGTGTCAAATACTTATTTAAACTTACTGAATAATTATGGGGCATTTAGTGTCACTCCAAGGCTAATTTAAAAAATATTGAATTTTGAAAATGGAAAGCAAGTAGGCAAAACTCTTCTGATTGTACCTTAGAAAAAAATTGGACTAATTTTTTGATGAAATACTGATACAACTTTCAAAGTCTGATGCTGGGGGTCAGCATCTCACAGTTTTACAACCTGCAGGAGGAACAAGTATCAGAAAGTATCAGAAAGTAACTTTCTGCACTTTATCTAATAAGAAAATAGTCCTTTTCAACAGTATCGCTCTTCTAAACTCTTTTAAAGTTTAAATATTTTATTTTATATAAATAAATTCTGGATTTGTTTTTTGGGGAAGTGAGAGACTTACAGTCTTGTTGTGAGACAGATGTTTCAGCAGAACATAACTCCTGAATGCACCATATTTAACCCTACAAATGCCATCCATTCTTGACTTGTGGAAAAGTCATTATTTTTGTCCTGGAAATTGAGAAAAGGAAAGTAAAAGCCACTCTAAAATGGCCTGGGGACCTAAAGCCTCATTTTTCTAAGTGTCTGAGAGACATAGAAGTTTCAGGATATCTACCCTGTACAGCTGTGAGCATAAAAGATAGCCCTAGGATTTTCTTAACTGAAGCAGCTCCAGAGCAGCAGGTATGCATGCCTCAGTGGGCTCCTGAGCCCAAGCTAACAATTCCTTCTGAGAGGGTAAATGCATTTATTGGGGTGTTCCTGAATTAAGGTGACTACTCTGCTGCAGAACCTGAGCTATTACCTCTATGAGACACCGATTACAAGCCATGTTTGGTGTAGCTGTACCCCTAAGTCTCCTTGAGAGCAATTTTCCTAGGGTTTTCAAAATAACTCAGGCTCCCAAAGCAACTGATTAGTGCTTAGATTCATCGTATCAGCACGGTTGCTGTTCTCACAGCTATAACTACAGCCTAACCTCCCAGGTGCCCAATTCAGTTACATGCATAGTCTCTTGCAACTGGCATCTTCAAAGCAACCAAAGTACAACTGCCACTTTCCCTGCTGACAAGACACTCAGAGCACTAGCTCCAACCTTGAGACCTTGAAGATAGACTATTACAGGAACTGGAAACATCTAGTTTGTGAATGATATATAATCACATAAACATTTTCTGCAAGTGCCTAATCCTTGCTCTCCTTCAAACTTCAAGCTCTGTAGCAGGAGGGGAAGACTCAAGGCACTAACAGCTGGAACATCTGTATAAACAACAGCCAAGGGACAACAGGTGTGTCTAAAAGAGATACTGCAATTGAGAAGAGAGAGTGAGAATTGAGAAGAGAGCAAGAGTGAGAAGAGAGAGTGAGAGAGCCTGATGGAAATGGAAGTTATATAGCTCAATATTTTATTTACAAAAGGCTCAATTTAAACATATAAAATTAGACATTTTGGCAAGAGGCCTGGTTTTCAGTAATGCTAAAGTCTCACCCACCTTGTGACCAGTGTTTGAAGTTACTGACCTTGGTCATTCATGAAGTGCTGTACAAAAAGGAAGCACCTGACATTTCCGTAGTCAGTGAAGTTAGTGGAGTTCCTGTCAGTCCGGTGATGTGTGTCAAGCTGCCTCATTGTTCTGCCCTTTCAAGGCTACCATGCTATTTTCTGAATACAAAGACAATATAAAGTCATTTTTAATCCAGTAAGCTATTGTATTTTCCTCTATCTGAAATTGATATTATTTTGAATTCCTCTCTCACTCTCTGCATTGGCTTTGGGATTCACCTTTTCTTAGAATATGCTATCAGAAATGTCATTGCATTTCTGGGCAGCTTAATGGAAATCTTTTTTTGTAGCTTTGATTTTTCTTCATTACACTGTTATTTATTTAGCCTATATGATGGAACACCGATAAATTGGACTTTGCTCAAATTCCATATCACATTGGTTTGAATTACAATGCTTAAACCTCCCAGTAAGTGCAAGCAAAACTGGAGAGATTACATCTTTGATAAGATTACAATCCCCTCATGTAAGTAATATTAAAATTGACTCTCTGAATATAATCAAGAATTTGTCCGGTTATCTTTAATTGATCTCCCTGGAAAGAAGTACAAACTGCAAATGAAATTGCAGTACGCTACAAATCAAAGCAATAATACAAAATCAGAGAGTAAAACAAAATAGTAATTTGTGCCTATCTCGGACCTTAAATGTTATAAGTTGTCTCTAACTGACAGGAGGGGTCATCTGCTGTTTATGCAAACAGTAAGTAAAGTGAGACTGGGACAGCACAAAACAATATATTCAATTTTGAAAGATGGTGAAAAAGGTTTTACATCTTTCTGTAAGTGGTTAGACTGCTATAATAAGATTGACCAAAATCTGGAACAAAAAATGGGGCCTGTGTTTCAGTAACATTTCCATAAATGTTTTCTTAGACATTAGCAACCAAAGTGGACTCAAGATAACTAAATTTTATTTGAGATCATCCCAGTACACTAAATTTTAGTGTTCTGATGCATTTTCCACAAGACTATGAGCTGGGGCCCCAGGCTTCAGCCATTTTAAATATTTAAAATCTGATGTGCTGATGTTTGTTTGGAAAGTCACTCAAGGGCTGTCGTTTCATGAGGTATATTTATAGACCTGTAGTTTTTGCAGTCATCATCTTTGTGGGTGTGGTCCTAGATACACAACCTGTTGTTGATGACAGCATGTGCTGGTGGCCTTGCACAGATTCAGCCAACTCTTTTTGCTCCCAGTTCACAAGTTCCTCAGATTCAACAGTACCACTGGTCTCTCGAGTGTATCAGTTCTTGGGAGACTTTCACATGCTATCGCTCAGCATGTACTTTTCAGATCTTCAGCCTGCTGTTTTCTAGCATCTTTTTCTCCATCCACACCCATAGACACCTATAGAAAGAATTCACACACACTCATACAGAAGGGGTAACACCTCTTTCTTCACTAAAACTTGAACACTGGGATAAATGCATGTGAGAAAGATGGCAAAGAGGTATTCCTCTACAGCCTGCCAAGAAAGGATAACCAGGTTTATGAAATAACCTTTAACAGTGCTGATACTTTCTGCAGATGCTGTTTTGGTTAAATTCTGTGTAGTCACCGATAGGTTGAAATGCATATTTATAAGTAGTTCGTGCTGTATGTTTATGCTGATATTCCTGGGACTGCATCTTAGCAAGTCATTATTTTGTAGGTTATGAAATGGTTGCTTAAATTATTTTATGTCTTTGTCATATGCTGTATGATGGTGCACATGTAGGTATATAAGAGCACAAGAAAATATGTGTAAATGCATGGTGAAATTCTCTTTGACAAGTAGTACATTTATAATGATGAAATTTCCTGTTTTATGGTAAACAATTTAAAATGCTTTAATACTTGTTAAAATACTCTTATTATCACTATTTATGATCTGTGCTACCCGAGCACTTAAACATTCCAACCCTGCCCCCCTACTGTGTTAGGTACTGTGGAAACATAAATCAACAGAATAAGAGCTCTCTTCTTTGGCTCATATACTGTCAGTGGTGTTTCTCCATGGATAAAAAGAGGAATATGCGTTAAATTTATCTACATGGCATTTTAAGTGCTATATGACCACAAGAAATAGTTCAGTATCTTTTTCCTTATCTCTGTTAGATATAGGATCACAGGTTCATTGGAAAATTCAGGATAGCGGGAACCTTCTGCTCAGGGTCAGTCATGAGGTCAGTCCAGGATACTCAGGGCTTTATCCAGTCAGCTCCTGAAAACCTCCAAGGACAGAGACTGCACAGTCTCTCTGGGCAGACTGTTCCATTGCTTGGCTGTACTCATGGTGAAAAAGCTTTTCCTTACATTCAGGCTGAACCTTTCTGGTTTCAACTTATGCCTGCCAGGTCCTTCCAGCATGCACCTCTGTGAAGAGCCTGACTGTCTTCCTGATGACCTCCTCATATGTGCTGGGAGGCTGCACTTAGGTCCACCTGAAGCCTTCTCTTCTCACTGAACTGACTGTTCTGAAACAATAAGCTGAAATTTCACAGATAGTCATGACATTTTTGTACAGGAAGCTGTTGGAAAGATATATTTTATATTATTTGACTAAAAAGCTCGTTTTTGCTACCATGTGAACCTATTCATGTCTGGTTTCTGTGATGTGCATATTCACCTTGCACCCATTGTGCTGAAAAATCAAATACTGCTAAAATAAATCTTTTAATTTGTTCAGTAAAAAAGAGACTCGGGGAAGAAGTTTAGAATGGAGGGTTCTTTGTTTTATTGCTTGTTATGGCTATGAAATCCATGAAAATATGGTGAGTAGAATACCTGTCAGCTACTGACATACAGAAAAGTCATTATGAATCATTATAATATTATTCTGAATCTTAGTAAAGAGGCAAAACCTGTATTTGAATGGCTGACAGCTTGATGTGTAAGGATGTACACAGCTTGATGTGTAAAGATGTTTCCCCTCTGGTTGGAAAACTCTTCTTAGAAATAAGAGACGGCTTTTACCACAGTTCCTCTATGAGACTCCTCCAGGAACATTACAAGACAAATTGCAAACTATTTGAGCCGGTCAAATTCCTTTCCAAATCCTTTCAGATACTAACACAAAATGATTATTCAGCAAATGTAGTTGTTCCCTTCTGGATCGCTAACAGACAAGCTAACACTGATTATCCAAATCATTTCATAGTTTATTCATATTATTTGAAACAAATTATTTGATGTCAAAAACAATTTTCACTCTGTACAAAACACACAGAGAAAATACAATCTCTGACTTGAAGAGGTCAGGATCAGATCTAAGATGGGTCACAATGAATGCAATAGACAACAAGACAGGGAGAAAGAAAAATTGAAAGGAAAAGGGTGAAAAAATTTAATGGGTTTGTGAGTTTCCCACACACACAGCTGGATAACCACAAATCATTTATGAGTTTTTCTTGTTTTACATGCCTGACTAAAAGGTTCATTTCATGTCAGTATGCAAACAAGCACATGCAGTGAAAAGTGCTGTGTGTCAGTCCAGAGGTGCTGGATTTCAGTGGTGAGAGGTGTTTCCTCATATGCTCTGTACAGTCACAGTTTGTTTTCTTCTTCATTTATTAGGTTGATAAAGCATCTGACTAAATGAAACCCTACAATGTTTCTGTGTGCTAACATCCAGTACAAATTATAGCATATACTTAATGTCATACAAGTTTATCTGCATTTTTCTGTCCTTACATCTGCATTATTCTACTCTTCTGTCACATGGAAGGAATTTGTTCTTAACTTTGTCAATTTCACACCATAGATACCCACAGCTCAACTTAATTCTCATTTCTAGGGTTGTTTCTTCAAGATCTACACAATGAGTGAGGCTTTTCAATTCAGAGTTTATTAACGTAGTTGTGTTTCTTTGATATGTTAACACTTTTTAAAGTTAATATTCCAGTTTTGCTTTAAAATCTAGAATTTCAATGAACTGTTTGTAGAATGACCACTTGTGGTCAAGAAACTTTCAAAGTGAGTTATGACTCTGTGCTTTAATCTCACCTTTTATCACAAAGCTGAAAATTTCTGTTTAGTTAGTGAAGATAAATGAACCCACAATGAATATTCCAAATTTCTAACTGTAGTTGGTATGTTCACAATTCAATTTAAAGAGTAGCATAAGAGTCCTTTTAAATTATCCTTTTCAAAATCACTAGAAGACAAACACTATAAAAAGGGTGGTGGTGTGGAGAATAGTATTCAAGGTTTCTGGCAAATGACTGGGGTTAAATTAGGCTGGAAGTAGAGTCTTCAGTGGGAACTTTAGGAAACTTCCCAGTTACAGACTGGAGGGTTAAGTACTGCTAAATATAGTAGGACCCACATATTTTCAAATGTCCTTTACCAAATAATCATAAAACCAACAAAAGGAGATGTTATTTACTTTTGATAAGTAATACAGGTCATTTAGGAGAGATAATCAAAGAGGTTAAAATAATGGAAAGATAAACAAAACAGGTTTATGATTTATATTTTTAAGGGAGAACTTTGAATAGTTAGGAACTCTGGAAGTCATCTGGAAAGAAAAATCTCAGAGAAAGCTTAGAATATCCAGGTCAAAGGTACAAAAACTGCCTGGTATCTATACCTTAAATAAGAAATACAGTCTCCAAAATGAAGTAAATGCAGATTGTACAACAGAATATAATTAATTGTAAGCAAAAAATATATCCATAGATACAGGGATGATACCTGTTGACAGGAGAATTGAAACTATATTACCACGCATAGTACCATAGTTATGAAATACACTGATGTGGTGGTATGATTTCAGCACTATGTTATATAAAACTGTTTATAGTATTTTAAAGAAATAAAAAATTAAAGACATGAAAGAAAGAAGAAAATGAGACAATATGTTGCAATGAACTTCGGTGATGACCAAGCTTTTGGTTTGTTATTGCAGAGGAAGCCTGGATAAGCTTGAGGAGCTTTGACTTCTGTAGGTTGAACCTTGAGCAGTTAAGAATTATAGCTAGTGAAGCCATTTAGCACAGAAAACCTCAGAGGAGAATCAGAATCTCAAAATCAAAGAATATCATTTGAGTTAATCATGTTCATGAAAGGTTAAATCATATTGCAAGAGGTGGAGAGAAGATGAGCAGATGAAAAAAAGGCTACCATATAGTATAATATCGGAGGCTGTCTTGTTCGGCCTAGTGGAATGAAGCCTATATTTATCTTCTATATTTATTTCAGAGGACTAAAAATCAGAGATAAAAAGTGGTTTAAGTAAAAAGAAAATATTGGCAAAAGAACAAATGTAGAGAAACTGGACATGCAGACATTTAGGCTGGAAATTAGTAGAAGTCTGGATGTCACATCACTACAGTTCTTCCAGTAGAGAAGGTAGGAACAAAAAACTAATTTTAGGGTATCAATGATTATAAGTCTGTAAAAGAGATTACATGACACAGATGACCCAGGAGGTCCCTTTCAGTCTTACTTTATTCTTCTCCAGGCCTGAGTCAGTATGGGCCAGCTTCATTTCCTGAGTTAAAACATACATGCAAGAAAGGGTTGGTATGGTGATTGTGGCAGAATGCTCAGCCCTTCCCTGTATTAGCTACAAAATTTCTCAGTCACTGGTGAGGCTTTTAGAGTCTGCAAAGATAATTCTGGGTTTGTTGTGCATCCTGGGTGGCATGAAATGGATCCTTGCTTTTGGTCTGACTTCTATTTGGATGCATATGTGAAAACACATCCCTGGAATATGTAAACCTTTCTATGCACAAGAACCAATAATCTCTTGTCATTGCAGTGAAATTGCAGAATTGCAGGAATCAGAGTTGAGATAGAATATCCGGGAAACTGATGCACTTTGCATCTCAAAAGGGTTCATTACAACAGGAGGCAGGCAACACTAACAGATCTGTATGGTTTCTCTACCGGTGCTAGCCTGCTGAGAATGCAGTACTGATATATCACAGAAGAGAACAGGACAGGTATATTTCACAGCAGCTATAAGGCATCTGAAAGGTCAGCAATTATGAAAGGGAAACAGGAGGTGCAATGGATTAGCACAATACTGAGGACTAATTTCAGATCTGACTTGAATAAATGAGCATACGTAAAGATCCAGTGACTACTCCAGATGGAGTTTTTACTGTGTCCTCCCTGAGAAGATCTACCAGCTAGTGGTTCACCCTTCTTATTGTTAGGGGTACATTTTGATGGGAATAGAGGCTGTGCTGTTTAATTGTGTTACTTCACTTGTGTTTACCTAATGCTGTCGCAAAGCCAGGCTAACACATTTGAAGTCTTGTTAGTTGATCGTGTTGTCATGTCCCTACCCCGATGTTTTCTCCTGAGGCTAACTGAGTTTGAAATATGGTAACCTATTTCATCAAGGGGCTTTTTAGTTGGGTTAAGGTCTCTTGAGCAAGCCCCACTGGGAGTTTCATTTATGGCCTGAACATAGGGCATAAATAGAGGGTACAGAACTTTTGCAAACCTTGTGGTACTGGATGAGCTTCCCCTTACAAAATGCCCTTCTCAGCTAAAAAATTAAACATAAAAATGGGTCTTATGCTGATTAATTGTATTTTAGAATAGCTAGTAAGATGTAAATTGGTTTCAAAAATTAGGCTGCTGTGGGGAAACTTTGATTAAATCCCTAGAAACAATAAATCAGCTATAAAAATAAGCAAAGTAAGACAAGTTTTCTTTTCCTTATGGATGCTCTCTTGTGAGGGAAACAACACAGATATTATATTGGAGGAAGACAGAGAAATGGTGTTTTACAAAATTGCAACAGTCCTTAACTCTATGAATACATATTAAAATAAACTGGCTGTTCCTTGGACTCTGAAAATGACAACATAAAAAAAAGCCTTCCCTTTAATTTCAAGAAGCATTTTCTCAAGCCACAGTATTTCAATGATTTTCTTCTTATTTTTAAACAGCCTAAGCACATGGTAAATGAATGATAACGCAGATAATGGAAAGATATTGTAAAGTGATCTCTTCATTTTCTGTGACAGATCAGCTCAAAGGAAATCACTTTGGGAGGTATCTAATATTTAGCAACCATTTATAGGTATATCTAAATTAAAACACATTCTTTACGAAATTCATTGTTGACTGTTTAAAATCAAACCTGCATTTTCTTCAAGAACCCCAAAATCTAGACTCACTTGTGGAGTATTACAGTGTCATTTACATACATTTTATGAATAACAGAAGAGCCTTCTGCTCTTGATGATAAAGATGACAACTACAGATAAGCTAACTTACGACAGACATAAGAATTGTATATTGTGTTTTAGTTCCTTAGACATACTTTTATTTACAGTTTTGATTAGAATGCTAAATCTTCTTTACCTGCATTGAAAATATATGGAATGTTTGGTGAAATGGAGAAAATTATTTATTTCAGGTGTCAGGTTCAGATTTCTTTTCTGTGTTGGAACAATATGAGTACAACACTTTCTAGGTCATGAACAAGAATCTCACATGCTCCTTTAGCACAAGTTTTAAACAATAACAATGACTTTGTAAAATAATTGCAAGGATCTGGACAAAATCTTGGCAAATCCATCAGAATCATTTCTAGACAGAGAATGAATTAAAAGACATATAAAACACATGAAACTTTCTAACATATACAGAAATCAGGATAACTCTACCTTAAATAGATCTTGAGATCTGAGGCTAGCATTTTTTTTTTTTCTGGAGTCTTGCCTATATATATAAAGTGCTGTTGTTCTAGTCAAACAGGTTTGTATCTAATTCATTTGGACTTTTCCTAAAAAAAAGATTCCTGTCATCTCTGAGTCAAAGACATTTGTGTTACCTATAACTAGCTCTGTCACATCAGAGTAAAATAGTAAGGGTACCGTAAAAACTGATCTCGCCACAACTGACAGGCTCAGTGAAATACATTTACATAAGTGGAACTGAGGGAAAATTTTTGTCTACTAAGAAATGGAGAACGAAGATCTAGAGTGGACTGGAAACAAGGACAGAGCAGAGATAAAAGAATGAGATCATTAGGTCAAGTCCTTCAATCAGCTAGTCCATTTTTCAGACCCAGGCTAACTCACTGACAAAAGTACATTATTACTCTTCAATCACACCTCAAGTCGGCAAGTCTCTTGATTTCTAGAAACTTTGAATTGTTTTGCATGATTTATGCAGTCACATTTCAACTTAAGAACTTTAGCCTGCTTAGCACCCATTATTTTAGAGAGGAAGTAGATAGCAGGATGAAGCTAGACCAACATCATTCTATTTTTCACATGGATTTTTTCTTTGAATTTCTGAAGTCTGATCGCTTTATAAGAGAGGTAACATTAAAAATGCTTGTGAAAAAATTATGTAGACAGAACCAAATCTGCATAACCAAATTGAATTAATTAGAAAAAGCCTTTGTACCCTACATGAGGATTTAGTATGACTTTGAGGATATGTAATCTCTGAGAGATAACAGTTTTGAAAATAGGAGGATTATTTTCTAGTTTGAATGAATAAAAATGCTATAAATAACTCCTGCCACCCCCACAAAATGACAGTCAGCTAAACGGTGATATATCTGCATGTGCATTGGGTAGAAAGAGACAAAATGGTCCATCTGCAGATCCATTGTCCACTCCCATGAGTCATTTGATGTAGCAAACTGAACCAGCTGGTTGTATGAACTGAAGTGTAGAAGCTGATTCTAAAGATATTGATCTCTGAGTGGCTGCACTTTGTGCAGCTGTGCAGTGTGGGGACTGTGCTGATGCAAATGAAAAGCTCGGAGTAAAGACTGTGAAGAAACAGGCCCATAAAAGGAGTACAATTTTGAACCTACATCGGACACTTTTATAGACTGTAGTAGTGTTAGCCTTGTATCCAAATACTTCGAAGTCTCCGGTAGATTATCTTTCAAATGCTGCTGTGAGATAGGGAAATAATATTATTAACCTTTCAGAGTAACTAATTGGCATGCCTAAGGTCATAAAGGAAGTCAGTGGCAGAGCAGGAAATTGATTCCAAAGCTTGCTTCCCTAGGCATGGATCATTCTCTTTTTCTTGACAATCTGTCTTGCTTCTTGTGATAGTGATGCACATCCTTCAGAAATCTGTATGTATGTCGTGCTTCAAAGTGGAAGCTTAAACTCTTTCATGACAATAAAATTATCATTATTGAATTTTAGATAGATTTTTAATATATACTTTTTACTGTGCGGAAGCATTTCAGTACCACAGCAAAACAAAATCTAATTGGGTGAAACTGAATAAGGATTCAGAGTGGATGTATGTAATTAGCCCTTTGAGTAAACAGTCAGTATATTCCAAGCTTTAGACACTCACTAAAAGGGTAACAATTTGGAATACATTTCTGCATTCATGTGTAATTAGAAGAAGCGATCTTTCCCAGAAGGTGTTGGAATCTGGACAGACCATGGAGACCCAAACAAGAGGTGAGTTGCATCCTGTTACGTATCAGAATAATGGCAAGACCGGGGTAGGACTCAGAGCCCTCTGAAGGCCTTAAGCACACGGATCATGGTGCTTTCTTGTTCAGTCTTGAGAATAAAACATCTTCCCTGCACTGGTAGTTGTAGAAAACTATTGCTATTCAAAGCTTTACTGTCTTCAAAATATGATTAAAATCAGTATCAGAACAGCGTCCGAGTCCTCAGCTCCTAGCAGCTCCAGTCACCCAGTATGAGTTTAGCATAGCACTGACACCTATGTGGATATGGTCCTTAAAGCATATTTATTTAAGCCAAAACTACAGCATTTGTATCTAGTTGTAAGTTTGATTAACATTCTAAATATTTGCTTTCAAAAACTGAAGCATTAGGATCACGCCTTCTGACAGAGAGCATTTCACCTTCCTTATCGTTTCAAAAATAAGAAAACTTTTGCCAAGGATGCATTTGTGCTTGAGGACAAAGTATACAGGTTGTTTACAACTGCTGGAAATATCCTGGTTTCCCTTGTTTAATACAAGAGGCTATTCTTTAAGTCACAAAAGCAAGCTGTGAAGTAGAGCACTCTTTATTGTATGAAAAAGTGGTTTGGTATACTTTTGTGAATGGTTGTGGTAAATCTGTTTCCCCTCATTGTATTTGTTATTTGCAAGTATTAAAAGTCATTGTTTTCACTGTGAAAATGTTGCTAAATCCCAAGATTGAGCAGGAATTTCAGCAAGAATAGATTCATTTGTATATCTGGGGAGCGTTAGCCTTTTATGCTTTTCATTTCTAGTCTCCTGTTTAAAATCCTCCTTTGTCCATTCAAGGAGCAGGAACTATACCAGGAATCATAGATGAAAAGTAATCACCCTTGAAAAATGATTGTATAATTCACAGACATTACAGTGAGTGACAGTGCTATACGAAAAACAATTTGTTGAAAAGATTTTGAATAGCAAGAACAGTCTGAGAGAAGAGGCTAGGTTTACACACAGTTCACAAAACACTGTCTAGGCTACAGCCATGGTTGTGGGTTGCACTACCAAAGCCTATTGCCATTCTTGTTGTCAGCTGCCCTCCTTATCTAGTAGTAAAAGCTGCAGTCCTTCTGTGATGCTTAGGCAGCGTGTTAAGCAGTCAGGGAATTATCTGGCAATGCCGGCCCCCAGTTTTTGCTCCAGTGCTGTAACACTATGAGTTTACACATGGTCAATACTGCAGTTTCCTTCTTTCTCCCAGTACACAAAACACAATATGCACTGCTTCTGGTGCGCAGCCCTGTGATACAAGCTCAACCCATTATGTGATGTGACACTGAGTTGTATGTCTGCCAAGTGATGTGACAAAAGTATGTGTTCCCATTGCATGACCAGAGTGGGAATATAGTTACATCCAACGTATGTGAGAACAAAGGTCTTAGCCCTAACATTGACTCCGGGTCTCTGTCTGTGCTTATGTTAGACATTTGAACCCAATGATCCAGCACTACCTTCCTTAAGCAAAATGGACACAGAGGGTACATTATCCACACGGTCCAGAGGCTTCTTTACACAGCTCATCTACAGCCAGGGAGCCTGACGAAGGCAGAGCAGATGAAGCTCTGAGCTCAGCACCCCCAATTCATGTTTTCTTATTTTGAAATAAACCTGCCCCATTGTGTTTTAGGACTTTAATAGAAAAAGAATATATTTAGCCACTTAAGATTCTGTTAAGCTAGTGATCTGTGAATTAAAAACTCTCCCAGTAGCATTGTTCTGATGAATTCCAATGGTTCCCATGGGGCTACCAGAGGATCAATTCACAGTCCTGTGGACTTTCTCCAAACATGCCTTGCAACAACTGACTATGAAAGAAACTGGAAAGATGTGATTTCTCATATCACAAAGACACAGATGTGCATTATGAAACATGATCAATATTATATTTATTTTTATTGCATAACATTGATATAATAAGGTATGAATACTGTATCTTTAGACCTGATTCTGCCATCCCCAAAATTGCAGGCTGTTGAAATTGTGCAGAATTGAATTTTAGGTAAAAACTCTTTGCCTTTTTATCTTAAAGGAGGTGAAATAAAATATTTATAGCAAAATACATAAAATAGGCTACCTTTATGGAGAAAACGGAATCTGCGCAAACTTTAGATGCCTGAAAACTGGATGTTTAAGTCAGAACTAGACATTTGAGCCTCCCTTTATAGCCAATATAAACAAAACCAAGTACTCACAATTAATCTGACCAATCTATGCCCATTTTAAGAAGCTGAATTATTGTCTCGAGGTGTCTGTTTCTTTTCCATTGCTGTAAGAGGATTTTGGAGTGACTAGCTCAGCCTTAGAGATCTAACTTTTGGATATCTTAGCTTGGAGAGATAAATCCTCCCCATCTGTCATTGATGAAATAGTACCAATTGCACTCGGTCTAATTTACTTGGGGTATTTCATATGAAATTAACACACTTTATTCCAGGCTACCTGAGCAGCACATCAGGAGAATAATGCCAAGTAAAAAGAAATTCCTTTGTCACCACAGTAATCAAGCAGATGGTAGCTTGAGTTACTCAGTACACCCATTGAGTCCTGCAGCTGAAATCCTGCAAAAGAAACAGCTTCATAGCCCTCTCTGGGCTCACTTGCTAAATAGAAAGTAAAATAAGTAAATAGTAGAAAGAAACTCAAGTGAAACTGATTTGGCTGAATTCCATAATACTGAAGTATTATATTTAATCTTACTCATTAGAAAGGAAAAACAAAAGGACCCATAAGAAAACATTTGTTATAAATTCATTTTTAGTAACACTAAAATATTATTTTGTAAAGAAAGTTATAGGAAGGCAACTGTTTCATATAAGGCTGACCTAATTAACTTCAAATGTCAGGGGAGTTTCTTCTGGAGTGGAAAATCCAATGTCCAATCTTTCTTTTACCAGAAAATAATGAATGACCTAACTGTGCAACATGATGACAGCTATGAAGTTCTACTTCATTATGGCTTTGCTTTAACCTGATTTCAATCTTTTGGAGAGGATAAATGCAGGAGAGTAATCTCTGGTCTCTCACAGGAGTGTCACTAAAAATAGCAAAAAATATTTGGCAAGTGGCTTTATCTTAAGCAGTGGATCCATTACTGTACTCCAAATAAAATTACCAAGAGATATCTCTATGCTCTAAATTAAGCAGCAGAAAAGAATGAAAACATGTTTCATCTTACTATATATTCATCATTCTGCTGTAAATTAAGTTGCTTTTCCAATAGAAAGTGCCTATTTCTCATTAAATGTTTGGTGGCTACTGAATCCAAAGTAGCACTTTGCTTTTCAAACAAAAAGTATAAATGCAACAATCTTTGTTATATTCAGGAAACTTATAACCTAGCTGGCCGTATCCTGCCATTTGGTCTTTGCTCTATTGTTGTCTAGATGCCAGTTAGGGCAGATCCATTGTGTTTAAATTGTTGGCCATCACTGTCTCCCTCTTTTTCAATTGACAGCTCACAGCAGGAGAGAATTTCAAAATATCTGGCAAACTTTTTACTCCTTGTAACTACTGCTGTGCTCAACTAACTGAAGTTGTGGCAGCTTAAACCTTAAATGGCTGACAGCATACTAAGTATCATGTTCATTAGCTTGCTTGCTTTTTTTTTTTTCCCCCCACTGTTTTTACTTTTTCTGCTGCTCTCAGAAGAAACTTTCAGTTACTTGAATGCAGAATAAACCAAAAAGTAAGCTGTCTTAAAGGGAAAACTAAGGTTACAAAATTTTCTTATATAAGATTTTCTCTACATAGCATCTTACATACTGCAGGAATATATTTTTATACTCCCCATTTATTTCTTCTTCTCAAATTCTAAATAACATATAAGATTAACAAAACCATCTATGCCTTTGATTATAGGATCAGTGTACTGGAGACTTGGACTCCACTCATTCTGGTTGCTTCATGAAGTGATGTACAGCTGATATAGCTAATACAGATACATCCCAAGATCCAGGATGTATAAAGATGTCATGTTTTCCTGCCTATACACCAAGACTTGCCGCATTAGATCCAATGTCCCTCCTATTTTTTTTTTGAGAGAGGTAATTATACCCTCTTAGCAGAGACATTGCTGACTAGGGAGTGCACTCATTTTTTATGCAGAACAAGTGCAGAGACTTTTCAGATCACCTGTAACTGCACCCTCCCTCCCTGTCCCAGACTATGAACATGAGATGCAAACAGTTTTGATCTTCTTCAGAAATGGACAATGTTGTCATGGAAATTGAAGCTGGATTGGGGGACTGAGAGGAATTTTCTGTCACAACCAGCTCTACAGGACCCTTGTCAGGGAGCCCTCTGAAAATGGGCCCTGCGGTTAGCAGCAGAGAGATCTAGATGGACTAATGCTGATGAACACACCTTTTTCACACTGTTCTTCATATATGAGATTTCCCATTGCCTGTATCATGTGTCAGGCTTTTCATACCTTATCAATGATGTTAAGCAGAATTCTGTATGTCTTCATATTTTTCACCTCTCCAAGCTACATTTCTTCTCCCAATATCAAAGGAATATTCAGCGGACTGGGGCCCTCCTTTTCCCCTCTCGTTATGGACCAGGATTTGGTGGTGCCAGGGAGAGCACCAGGTTGGGGGTAGACAAAGGAATGAAACATCCATTATTTACCTTTCTCTTGCTGGCTACACAGCTGGGAGAATGATCTCAGCCAGGAGATTAAGGAGCCACTTTCAAAGTACTATTGGTTTTCCTTTCTTCCTCGTATTTCAGCAGAATTGGTATGCATTTGAATGGTTATGTTTAGGTCATTCCGTAGTTTTTTTGAAATGGTTGGATGTTAAAAGTTAAAAATTTTCATGTTAAAATTTGTGATGGAGAAATTCCACCAAGTTTAGATATATAGTTATAGACATAGGTAGATAGAGATACAATCTAGAGACTTAGAGATTGATGTGATAGGAGTGCTTAGGAGACAAACAAAGCAGGCCAATTTTGGACTTTAAAACAAAACTTTGCCAAATTTGTTCCTTAAAAACCACACTTAGTGCCAGTGGCTAGTTCATACCAATTGTTTGTCATTATCACTACATAGACAAAACTGACAGTCTTTAAACATATTTTCCTAAATTAGCTGTGAATATACAATACTACAGAGCTGATGCCATATAGTTAGAGCCATCAGCTATGGTCATTGATGGTCTTAGTCACTGAGATCAAGGTGATCAGGCTTGAGAGCTCTTTCATGAAAAAAGTTGGAATTGAAGCAGGCTTGTCTTCTTTCTTCACCTCTTTCCTCTTCCTGCTTGATGTTACTCCTTGCCCACCTCTTGAAAGAGGGATCTCAACAGTTCTCTATACTGCATCTTTTATTTTTGGTTTTGCCATTCATCCTTCTTGTGTATTTGGCATGATGTCCTGCCTATTTACAGCCCCTTGTGCTTGTCTTGTTCTTTATCTCACGGTTCTTTGTTAACTGGTTCCCTTCTACATGCAACTATACACTTCTTTGCTGCTTTGGGGGTCACATCGGTCACATACTTCTTTATGTAAGATGTTTATACATGATGTCTGCCTATGACACGAGAGTTTTTCAAAATACTTCTGTACTGCTCTTGGTTACACTGTTTCAGTACATTTATGTTTGGATTCAAATTGAACTAATATGAATTAAATCTTGATTAGTACACTGGTAGTTTGCAGGCCTCTACTTTGGATACAAGTTGAATGAAGGGACCTTATTCAGTTACCAACAAGCTGAAAATGAAGCAGATTTCTTCTGACACTTCCATTGATAGTGGATGTGACCCTTTGTCACATCATCTATCCAATATCATTGTCTCAATTTTCATTAACAGCAAGAAGCTGCTGCTTGCTACTGCATGCTTGCCAGAAATTATTGTAGGGAGTGATTCTTAATAGAGAAGTAAAAAATACATATCAATAAAAGAATTTTAATTTATTTTGGAAAATATATGTTATCAAACTGTCGCTTGTGTACTAACTAGTTGAAGAGACACTCATAGTTTTACATACAATACCTGAAGATAAATATCATGATGTTATCTTTGGATGCCCAGTTTATTGAGATCTGCAGTCTAAATAAGGGAACGCTAAAAGATTTACACTTTCTGTCACCCATGAAGAAACAAAATGTCAAGGAAGATAGTACTTTGTTATTCATGAAATTGTTTTTACTAAGCTTGCATATGTTTCTACAGATGTTAAACACAGGTATGAGAAACTCTTTCCTGATTTACCTTTCTAAATTATTTTGCTGTGATTTGGGAATATTAATATAAATTTTGATTATGATTTTATTGTGATTTTTACTTCACCCAAAATACTGGATAGAAGTAACTAGTTGCAAGTTCTAGTTGCAAAGTTGTAATCTATTTATCATTTTGGTCAAAAGACAAGCTTATTACAAAGCTTTTATCAAAGAAAAGAATGAACATTTTAAGATATCAGTTGCTCTCACAAATAAGTATAACCTTACCCACACAACAAAATGAAAATGACCTAACAGATCAAACAAGAAAAACTCCATTATTTACCCTGATTCCAAAAGGACATTCAGAAGTGTTATAAATAGGCACTGAATCCAAGTCACTTATTAGACTTTTTCTTTCTTACTTTCCCCTTTGATGATAAAACCTCAATCTAAAAACTTATAAAATTCTTATTTTAAGCAATTTTTACAAGAACACTAAAGGATTTAAATTTTAGACAACACTGATGGTTGGGATATGTTTTACTTTTAACTTAGTCATGTTCTTTCTCTGATAGAAACCTTAATTGTTTTTCAATTATTTAAGATAACAAGGCTCTTTTAAAATTTATAGTTAAAAATGTCATGTATTTAAATGTAAACCTGTGTATAACACCTTCCTCATTCTCTTGCTGTGTGACTAGTCAGAAAATTTATGTACAGTATAACAAGGTCATCTGATGCCATAACTGGATACCAAAGTAAAAATCCATTTAAATGTAAAAATACCCCCACTATTTGGGGAATTAATTAGGGGTCTGGCAATGTTCAAATAAATTCCTTACCAAACTAAGAAAAAAACAAAATCCAAATTTTCAAAGATGAAAGGAAAAAGAATGCTTTCTCAAATGGTCATTTAAATATAACCCCCCCCCCCGAGTAATTAATTTTAAAAAGACTATTTGGAGAACAGAGAAATAAGGGTGTTTGGATTTATTTGAAACAGAATTTCAACTCCTAATGGGCCCTGTGGAAAATAAAAGGAAATATCAGAAAATAGACTAAATAAAAGAGTAAAACCTATAACTCTAAACAGATTATCAGAAATTCCTATTGCATAAGCAAAGGGAAAATAGCTGTGATGCTGAAATAGAACTATAAACTTACTACATATGCTGTAGTAGATCACCTATTCATGAGCGGAATGAATTGAATGAGTTGAAGTTGCAAACCTATGAAAGTGTTAAACCAATGAAAGGATTACAATAGTTAATGCTGAATCTGGCTTAGCCTTCAAGAGAGTTTTTCCATGAAATTATGGAGAGAAAGGGATACAAAACTCCCTGAACTGAATGCTGAACTTGATCTACTTCCATCTTCAGCTTCATGATGCTGATGACAACCTACTGCTAAGTCTGACTCATAAACAACCTAAAAGGAGTTTATAACAAACCATCATTAAACATCATGAAGAATCTGGGATAACAATATAACTATACTAATATGGTTTTGATATCATGCATTTTGGCCGAAAATACAGCTAAGAATTTAGCATGCATTGGTAAAATTAGTTTGTAAAAGAAGGTTAGAGAATTAGGTTGAAATGAACTTGAAACATTTTTTATTTGAAGTTGTTCACGGTAAATCCTGAAAGTGGAGTGATCTTTGTTTATTGTCATTCTAACAATATTTCGTTTTATTTTTGTACCTTTCCTTAAGCACAGACTAGTAATAGTAAAACTGAAAATACAGAAGTGCTACTGTTCCTCCTGCAGCTGGTGTGAATGCTTGTATGGCTATTTTGATGTTTGGAGAAATGCTGCTGTGACACACTAGGTCAGAAAGTACATTTTGATCATTGGCCATAGCCAAGATTTGAATGTGATCATTGGTCACAACCAAGATTGGTCATTGTCTTAAATGTGGTGTCCCCAACACCCAGTAAGTTGCCTCTTTGTGACTAAAAGAACAGGAATTTATAAATGGACATTCAAAACATTGAAATACCATTTCTTGGGTTTTTTTAGACTTTAATTTCTTTTTAGGGAAAGGAACTTGGCACTCAACAAACTAGAAAACTGCTGCTCACATGGAGTTTCCTTGTCTGATCCTTCCTTATCTGATTTAGGTGTTCACCAGAAACGAAATCATTGGGGTTTCAAAAGGATGGGTGCTTTTTTTTTTTTTTTTTTGAACTGTCTTTCAAGGTAACTAGATTAGGTTATTAGCTTCTCAGGGATAATACACTGTCTTCTTTAAACTCAGACCAACATCCAGAATCCTATATGAGGGGTTTAGTTACATGGGGAGGTGGTCAGACACTTGAAGATGAGATCTAGGACTGTTTGCTTTCTAACTTGCCAAAAACTAGTCGGGGGAATCCAGGGTATATAGGGTATATAGGAAACCTGACCGCCTTTTGGGAAGTTGGATACCAGAACTACTAAGAATTGGAGTCCCTTCCAATTTGATATGCATGCCCTGGAGCCCTCTCCTAAAATAGATGCTTATACCTTTCCCTTTTTTCACACCTGAGAGATAACAATATTTCCCTCATCTCCTTCCTCCCTCCCTCAAACATATTATGAGACTTTAATTTTGCATATAGAGAGGCAGATAGAGGCAAGAATTGGACATATAATTTGCCAAATGGCCTGCTTAGGTGCTCATATCCCCATTTGAACCTTGAATCTCATGTTGCCAAAGATTTTAATAAGCAACATTTCTTTAATAAGCCAAAGTTGAAATCAAGAATCTACAAAAGTCACAGAGAAATTTACCCTAAATTTCTGTGAAAACAGAAATTCATCCATGAATATCTTTGTTCAAGTCCTTTGGTTCTGGAACATTCTGATAAAATCTAGGATGTCTTAGAGCTGAGACAAACTCTTTTTCTTTAAAATTTCAGGTAAATCAGTCATCATGCATTTTAATTTTCTCTTCAGATTTCTTTGGAGGGAAAAAAAAAAAAAAAGGAAGGAATGGCACCCTCTTTTTTTCTTTTTTCTTCTGCTTGACATTTTTCTCTATTTGTAGAAAGTACAGATTTTATTACTTCTATTTAAAAGTAGGGGGCCTGACATTGTCTCGGCCTTATGCTTTTTTTCCAGTGTAATTTCTCTGCTGTTAGATGATTCACATTCACCAGAGTAACGCTTTGGTGACTGAAACCTTAAAAGGTAAAATGAAGCTACGCAGATCTTTATATTTTGAGGGAATATAAGATAGCTATAGTATTGAAAGGATGTTCTTTGGCATTATATTACCAATCAAAAGCTTCATACCACCTCTCCTGAAGGAGAAGCAAGAAGTCACATCTTTAACTGATGTAAATCCTCATAGCTCCAAGATAAACCGGTAGTACTATTCTGCTTTACACCAGCTGAGAATCCAGCTGCTGGTTTCTCATGACCACATATAATTTTCTTATCTGACCAAAACACTTGCCTAATTCCTATTTAAAACTAACGTACAGTACATTAGAGATGAACTGAGACTGAATTATACTTCAGGCATCTGGAGCTGCTTTTTATTGTATTATTATTTTTTTATTGTATTATGCTAAAAAATCTCTTTACTCATTGACACGCCAAACAATGTGGATCTGTCATGTCTTTTTTACATTGCTTTCAGAAAGTTTTCATTGTAAAAGGTGATATTTCAGCCACACAGATGTCACAGAGTATGCTGATCAGTAATGAGCCATTTTGTGATCTCTTTTCCATTTTTCTGTTTTATAGGGTGATACATGAGAATTGTGTAATTCAAAATGTCAGCAGCTATTGGTTCTGAGATTGATTTGATAGTTAAATGACAATTTCACACCCTCAAAATTTTGGTGTGCTCAGTCACACTTATGCAAAACAGGTTTCAGTCATGCTTACATTAATGTTTTGTCATTGCTTTGTGTGGAAACAAGGTCGGACTTTTGGTTCAGTCATTCTTTCTTAAAGGAAATCTGATTCCTGTGTTTGACAGAGACACATAGATTTTCGGAGTTCAATAGCCATGGATATTAAGATCTGTTGTATTCTTACTTGATTATTCTCAGCCTCAAGTTCCAGATTTTGTACAGCAGAACAAAACCAGAAATGTTCAGCAGTGGAGACTTTGACTTCTGTGCTTTACATGCCAGTTATACCCCAACTTTATATTGACATCTGTGTTTCTTCTTCGAAAAAGTACTTTGAAAAAGCCCAAAGGTTCTGTTTTCCTCAGGTTCCCCCAAGGCCCATTTGTAAGTGTGTGCTATAGGGTATACCTTATATTAGCAATTATTTCGCTGGCTAATCCTCAAAAAGAGTAAAAAATTACTTAAAAATTAGTGACCTTAAATTTGCCCCTCCAATTGCTTTCTGTATGACATTTTATTCTGGTACTATATTTTTATCCCCTTTTTGACTTTAAGTTTTTTGCTATATAGTATTTTAAGTTTAATCAAAAGTCAACTTAGAAAGGCCATTCTGCCTAAGGGATATTTTTCCATTAAATATTTGACATATTGGTGGCCTTGAGGGATTATTGGTTTTTGAAGAAATATTAACAGCTGGAAATTTGCATTTTAATACAGTTCTCCTCAACTACTCAAGCAATTTTATTTTTAAGACCTGCGACAGGCTTCAAAGCCTTAGTTCTAAAGCAATCTTGCCAAGTAGTAGCTAACATAATTTTACTACAAATGATTAAGTTTCCTAATAGGTTTTCCTTTTCAAAATCTTGTTTGAGGTGTCTGTGAAATCAATACCAAAACTTTGTGATTCGTACTAGAACTAGCATTGCTAATTTGGCTGAAACAGGAGGAACTGGAGAAAGGAAATACCCAGACCCTCAAACCCAAAGAAACAAAAGTGAAAACAAAAAATAAACATCACAGTCACACCATAATGTTGTTCTCTAAAACTAAGGAGGATGAGAACATCTGTAAATTGGTATCCTTGATCAGTTTGTTAAAATTATAACTATAAAATAAGCCATCATAAAAGTCTGTGTGGTTTACTGATATCTGAGGTATTCAGATGAATCAGATGCAGGAACAGAAGAGACATTCACAGTAAAATTGGAATAGACAGCACACTGTAGGACTGCCGATGTCATCGCTGTGCTCACACTGTCTGCTCCAGCTGCCATTCAAGTGAATGGAAAGATGCCCGTTGACGTCAGTGCACTTTGTGTCAACCCAGCAAAGAATTTCCAAGTCAGTGATGGTTTTGAGAAGGGGTTGGACTAACTTAATTTTTCCTGAACTGTTAGCATTGCTTACTTAAATTAAATAGATCCAAATTGACCAGATCATCCTATGTTATTTGAGCTAGATTAGATGGAAGGTTTACTTTGAAAATGAAATTATATGGCAAAATTTGGATGATAAAGGAGTTCAGCTAAATCTTTAAAATTTAAAACACAATTAAACCCAACAGGCCACAGATAACAGAGTGGAAGAGGAAGGCACTAACCGGGAAAAGAAAACACTGCTGAAGTTTTCAAGTGGTCATCAAGCCTGATATAACACTATTATCTTCAATGAACTAATCTCAGGGGAAAATGTGCTATAATTTCCCTTTCAGAAACACAAGATATAAGACTGATCCAGTCCACCCTAATTGCTAGGAGCTTTTCCATTGACCTTAGCATGTCTCAGATAAGTCCTGAAATTTATTACTGTATCCCAAAATATTTTATGCAGAGAAACGATGGTTTCAGTTTACAGACAGGACTTTACTATCTTCCATGTTAAAAAAAAGGCTTTTTCATAACAGTGTGGTTATGACACAGTCATGATCTCATTGTAACCTAGCGTCTCCCAGCTGGTTATTCTGTTCTTTTCAGTAGTTCACATACCAGCCCAGAAGAGCTTTACTGAATATCACAATGGAAATTATACTGGATATCTTGAAAAACAAATCAAGACTATGTTTCCAAATGCAGAAGTTCATGAGTCAGCTGTCTTTTCCAAAACACTCATGACTTTAGCCCTGAAATAATGAATGTATTTTGCGTGTGTCTGCCTTTTGGTTTCTGAATTTTATCTTCCTGTTCCTGGTGTGAAATATGTAACATTATATACTCTCCTTAGCTTTTTAACATTATTTTCCTTTCTCTGTGGTGCCCACTTCCACATATCCACATATCTGTTAATCCTTTTCCAAAACTACCAAATCTATTCTGGACCCAAAGTTCCCATGCCAAATCTGCACTCAATCTCCAGATCTGCCCAGATGCCATAAAAGCATCCAGCTTCTTCTTCTGTCCCAAACGTCCACATTGCTTTTTGTGCTTTCTCCTCCCCACTAAAAGGCCTTTGTGGTCGTCTCTGAGGGAGTCCAAGCCAAGAGATTAATGTTGCATGAGTACATTTTGCCAAGATCACCATCTTCTAATTCACAAATAGTCTGAATGTCTACAGTGAGGTGAAGAAACAAATAAGGAAGCAGTCCTTAAAAGGGTTAAGATGTTTCTTTATCCTTTTGGCCCCATACAATGATATTCCCATGTAGAAGAGGGACATTTACTTAGATAGCCTGCCTCATATCATGGCTTGAACTGGATGTCTCGGAGGAAAAAGAATACTGTAAAAATAATTTGGAATAACTTGTTCATTAGTTCATTAAGTATTTGTATTCAGAATTGTTCAGAATTCCTCAAGAATTGTTTTATGTCTAAACAAAAGGTTTCTATTTCTTTTATATGTATGTTTCTAATATAGCTATGAATTTTTTTTAACGGTAGACGCTCAAACTGCTATAAAACTGGTTTATTCTTACGTTTCATTAATACCTTGTGGATTTCGTAGGCTAAATGAGAACTGTTAAATGATAAGAATTATAAAAAGTGTTTCTTTGCCTCAGTTTTAAAAAACCTTTCTCCTCTCACTTGTATTTTAATTTTAAATTCAATTGCACTATAATTAACCAGAGAAAGGTCAGAAAATAAAAACTCTAAGTATGTAGAAAATTAAACTGTAGAAAGCTAAAAAGTTCCTTTTGCACGTGGGAACAGTCAAAATTGTTCTGAAAGCCATGTGGAGCTGAGAAATATTAAGAGGAAACTTGGAAAAATCTCACAGATTTACAGAAAAAGATCTCATAAATAAGTGGAGATGAAACCATTTGATGTAATGACCTGTAAAATACTATTTAGAAAGAAAATTTAATTTCTATACTCCTATGTGCTCAGTAATATATCCCTATCCCTGCAACAGGAGTTTGCATTTGGGGACTGTAGTTGCTTTTTGTGGAGAGTTACATACCTATGCCTTTGGTATATTTCCTAAAAATGAATAAATTTCAATGTACTGGTAACTGAATACATCCCAACCCCCCCCCAAATTTCCTTTTAAACTGATAACTGTGTAATGAAATATGTATTTTGGTAGACTTGATAAGACTAGTGTGTGGATTCAAACACCTTGGGCAAATAAGATATACACATAGGAATATGATTACAGCTAGAGGCTGTAAATTTATTAACTTAATTAGCATAATCATAACTGGGGAGATGCAAAACAGGTATTTCACCCGATATCACTCCCTTAGAGGAGTGCTCCAGAGTGCTTTTGCCCAGGATATATCAGTCAAGTTAGTAATAAAAAAGTGAGCTTCGTTTAGATTCCTCACCAGCTGACAACCAAACCCTTCCACTTTCTTCATTTGCCAAAGATCAAGATGAGGGGTCCCTCAGCCTTTACTCAAAACTTTCCCTTACACAGGGGCAGGTCAGTCACTAACCTGATATAAACTTGGGACTGCCTGAAAATGTTTCCCCTTGAATCACCTTGGACCTTGTACCATAAGGTCCTATATTACAAATTGGCAAAACTGCAAGAAAAGCATATCATGAGACAGCTGTCCCTCTAAGCCCCTGTAAGCCTGCCAACTCTCTCAGGTGTGTGCAACATGAGAAAATTTACAATACAGAAAATTTTTTTTGCAGACAAAAGACAGGACAAACAAAACTGTGTACAACTCCATCAGGAAACCCAGAAAACAAGCAACACTGACTGTAAGCCAAAAATACAGAAAAAAACAGATACCAGACAAGGTCTACTTAGTAAAAGCACCTAAGATGCCTGTGTCAATGCTAGCTTTACATACACTTCCGTAATGGTTGAGTTTAGTTTGCAGATGTAGAAAAACTGGAGTCATAACTGATTTTACTAACAGGCTGTAGATGAGATATACTTTATCACTAACTCCAGGATTTATTTTTGTTAAGGGTATTCTTATTAAGGAAGACCTTGATAATGTACTATGACAAGTTTTATTGGTCTGAAAACCTCAGGAACTAAGTAATGGAGCTTATAAAAAATTATATTAGAAAATGTTTCTGTTTCATAGAAAATGCTGATGCATCTGAATGGAACTTTCCACATGAATGTAACATTTTTGTCATTGTTTTTTTAATCAGTTAATTTCAATTAATCAATTAATTTCTCTGCTTCAGCATTTAATTTCTTGTCAAAAGTAGAAAAAAAAAAGTCTATCATTCCCAACAGAAAGACATGCACTGGCAGTATGAAAAAGCTGATCTCAGATCTTTGCTCTGATTGTTTTGGACAAAGGACTTGAACTTCCAACTCTTTCATCCAAGGTGAGCACCACTCAGCTACTGGTTCTTCTGAGAAGAGGCTCTCCATTTTCTCCCTAAAAACCCTTGAGGAGTCTCAGTCTTGTCTTGATGCAGAATTACCACAGACTAAGATAATCATTTCCTACCCAGTTATTCAGTGCTCATGCCTTTAAGTGCTATTTACCAGCACTTTTCCTTAATAAACAGCTAATATTTACAAACTTCTTTCATAGAAAGTCTAAACTCCCAGTCAACTGAAGTCTTCTTTTAGTAGAGTTTGAATTTACAGCCGAATATCACAGGGCTATGAGGTTAAGCAAGGCCTGAAAACAAAGATTTTTTTTTTTTTCCATACACAGGCAAATGAAAGGTTTTTTCTCCAGGAGAATTTAAGTCAATCTGTGACAATGTTTCATATCTCTATCCTCTTCCCCAATGTCCACTGCAGCCATGTGCTCATCAGCTTTGTTTGTGCTGGGACTGATGATTGTCTAATCCTGTTGAGAAATCTAAAATAGATTGGTTGAAAAACCTAAACCAGCAGGAAAAAAAAAGGTGAATGGTTTAGATTTAACTATTTGTCCCCTTGCTTTAAATAAAAGGATTTACGAAGAAAACTTACTTGGAATTGCCTAGCCAGCTTACCCAGTTTAGTTCTGAACTTTCTCCAAGGTTTGCTAAACAAGCGTAAGACCATTTTGCTCTCTAAAATAGGTGTTGGTTTCCTAAATTATCTCCTTTTTCTTCTACTATCTTGTCCTGCATCAAGTACCATTCACTGGACTTGCTCTATGACCGAAATCAATCATTTGTTTCAGAAAAATTTTTGGATTTGTCCAGGCTTTTATGCCTTTCCATGAGTCTGAGGACAATATGGGCTAATGGGTATGAAGTGAAAAGTGCATCTGTCCATAAATGATAAATTCTTTATCATTTAAGTAAGGCAGTTTCATACTGTTAGTCTTTATCACAGTTTTTAGAGTTTCAGTCTGGAAACTCATTGCCTTAGGCATCGGAGTCTACATTCATCAAAAATATCATTGTCTTTAGTCTCCTCAGTGTCTCAGTGTATAAAAATTACATTTTACGTTAAATTCTGATGATTTACAGTTCCTTTGGCTCCTCTTGAAATTGATTCTAGGAGCACATGATAACTCTATTCTGTAAATGGTTTTGCATTCTGTAAACTGAAGAACATGAGGCTTCCCAGCAATGTTAATAGAGGTCTGTGATGTCAATGAGTTGGTCAGTTCTGACAGCCACAAGTGTGAGGGTGATTCAGCAAGAAACAGTCTCTGATGCTCCACTCTAGGACCCAGATGGGCAACATGGAACTGAATCAGTTTTCTCTTTGCAGGAGCTACTTTTGAGATGTAGGAAATTAAGCTATAAGGAGTTTAATAGAATGATTTACTATGAAAGGAGTCCCATTCATCAGAAAAACAAAAATTTATCCCAGCTCAGTTTTCAATACCCCACAGTGCAGATTTTAAAAATACCTAAGGAATTTAGAAGTATAAATTCCCCAAACTTAGCAATCATACTTCAGTTGCCTCTAAAATGTCCCCTAACTTTCTTGCTGAGTAGGAAGAAAGAGTGGACTTTCTACCTCTGCCACCTGGTTCGTAAGCAGTATACATGGTTAGAACTTGGTTACTTTACAGAGGGTGCTTATGAGAAACCAGATATATTGTGGAAATTAGTTTAGAGAAAAAAACAAAGCACGCCATTTTTTATTTTGAACACATCACTACTCAATACTGAAGATATGCAGCATGAGTGGAACACACACACACACAGGCAGGAAAAGAGATATCTTGAGTAGAAATTTGTAAGATGTTCTGTGAATAAAAGAAGATGCATAATTCACTGCAGCCTCAGCGTAGCTATAAGTCATATTCAAACAAATCACTATTTGTTCTGTTACTGTAGTGAACAGTTCTAGCAACTACAGTATCTTACTGTATCTTTTAGTTAATATACAGAAAATGCTTTCTTAAAAGAATGTATACAAATGGATGAAGAGGATCTTTATCTTTCCCGGCAACACCCATAAGGCAAAATGGTTAATTTTCAGTTGAAAGAAAAAAATTACAGAATCACAGAATCGCTGAGGTTGGAAGGGACCTCTGGAGATCGTCTAGTTCAACCCCCCTGCTCAAGCAGGGTCACCTAGAGCACATTGCACAGGATTGCATCCAGGCGCGTTTTGAATATCTCCAGAGAAGGAGACTCCACAACCTCTCGGGGCAACCTCTTCCAGTGCTCTGTCACCCTCACAGTGAAAAAGTTTTTCCTCATGTTAAGATGGAAGCATCTGTGTTTCAGTTTGTGCCCGTTGCCTTGCGTCCTGTCGCTGGGCACCACTGAAAAGAGTCTGGTCCCATCCTCTCGACACCCTCCCTTCAGATACTTGTACACGTTGATAAGATCTCCTCTCAGCTTTCTCTTCTCCAGGCTAAACAGGCCAAGCTCTCTCAGCCTTTCCTCATAAGAGAGATGCTCCAGTCCCCTAATCATCTTTGTGGCCCTTCGCTGGACTTGCTCCAGTAGTGCCACATCCCTCTTGTACTGGGGAGCCCAGAACTGGACACAGTACTCCAGATGGGGCCTCACCAGGGCTGAGTAGAGGGGGAGAATCACCTCCCTCGACCTGCTGGCAACACTCTTCCTGATGCACCCCAGGATACCATTGGCCTTCTTGGCCACAAGGGCACACTGCTGCCTCATGCTTAACTTGGTGTCCACCAGCACTCCCAGGTCCTTCTCCGCAGAGCTGCTTTCCAGCAGGTCAACCCCCAACCTGTACTGGTGCATGGGGTTATTCCTCCCTACGTGCAGGACCCTGCACTTGCCTTTGTTGAACTTCAGGAGGTTCCTCTCTGCCCACCTCTCCAGCCTGTCCAGGTCTCTCTGAATGGCAGCACAGCCCTCTGGCGTATCCACCACTCCTCACAGTTTTGTATCATCAGCAAACTCGCTGAGGGTGCACTCTGTCCCTTCATCCAGGTCATTGATGAAGAAGTTGAACAAGACTGGACCCAGGACTGACCCCTGGGGGACACCGCTAGCTACAGGCCTCCAACTAGACTCTGTGCCACTGATCACAACTCTCTGAGCTCTGCCATTCAGCCAGTTCTCAATCCACCTCACTGTCCACTCATCTAACCCACACTTCCTGAGCTTGTCTATGAGGATGCTATGGGAGACAGTGTCAAAAGCCTTGCTGTAGTCAAGGTAGACAACATCCACTGCTCTCCCCTCATCTACCCAGCCAGTCATTCCATCAGAGAAGGCTATCAGATTGATTAGGCGTGATTTCCCCTTGGTGAAGCCATGCTGACTACTCCTGATCACCTTCTTGTCCTCCACATGCTTGGAGATGGCCTCCAGGATGAGCTGCTCCATCACCTTTCCAGGGATGGAGGTGAGGCTGACTGGCCTGTATTGCCTGGGTCCTCCTTCTTGCCCTTTTTGAAGACTGGGGTGACATTGGCTTTCTTCCAGTCCTCGGGCACCTCTCCTGTCCTTCATGACCTTTCAAAGATGATGGAGAGTGGCTTAGCAATGATATCCGCCAGCTCCCTCAGCACTCGTGGGTGCATCCCATCAGGGCCCATGGATTTGTGGGTGTCAAGTTTGCTTAAATGATCTCTAACCCACTCCTCCTCCACCAAGGGAAAGTCTTCCTTCCTCCAGACTTTCTCTCTTGCCTCCAGGGTCTGGGGTTCCTGAGGGCTGGCCTGAGCAGTAAAGACTGAAGCAAAGAAGGCATTCAGTAACTCTGCCTTCTCTGCATCCTTCGTCACCAGGGCACCCACCCCATTCAGCAAAGGGCCCACATTTTCCCTAGTCTTCCTCTTGCTACTGATGTATTTGAAGAAGCCCTTCTTGCTGTCCTTGACATCTCTAGCCAGATTTAATTCCAAACGGGCCTTAGCCTTCCTCGTCACAACCCTGCATACTCTGACAACATTCCTATATTCCTCCCAAGTGGCCTGTCCCCTTTCCACTTTCTGCATACTTCCTTCTTCTGGTTGAGTTTTGCCAGGAGCTCCTTGCTCATCCATGCAGGTCTCCTGCCTCCTTTGCTTGACTTCCTACTCATAGGGATGCACCACTCTTGAGCCTGGAGGAAGTGATGTTTGAATATTAACCAGCTCTCTTGAACGCCCCTTCCTTCTAGGGCCCTCACCCATGGGATTCCTCCAAGTAGGTCCCTGAAGAGGCCAAAGTTTGCTCTCCTGAAGTCCAGGGTTGCGATCCTACTTGGTGCCCTGCTGCCTCCTCGCAGGATCCTGAACTCCACCATCTCATGGTCACTGCAGCCAAGGCAGCCCCCAACCTTCACATCTTCCACCAGTCCTTCTTTGTTTGTTAGTACGAGGTCCAGCAGCACACCTCTCCTTGTTGGCTCCTCCACCACCTGTGTTAAGAAGTTGTCACCAATGCTCTGCAGGAACCTCTGGGACTGTTTGTGCCTAGCTGTGTTGTCTTTCCAGCAGATATCGGGGTGGTTGAAGTCCCCCATGAGAACCAGGGCCTGGGATCGTGAGGCTACTTCCAGCTGTCTGTAGAAGGCCTCATCGACTTCCTCTTCCTGATCAGGTGGCCTGTAGTAAACACCCACCACAGTGTCACCCATGCTAGCCTGCCCTTTGATCCTTACCCATAAGCTCTCGACTCGCTCTTCATCCACCCCTAGGCACAGCTCCATACATTCCAGTTGCTCTCTCACATAAAGAGCAACTCCACCACCTCGCTTTCCTGGCCTGTCTTTCCTAAAAAGCATGTAGCCATCCATGACAGCACTCCATTCATGCGAGCTATCCCACCATGTCTCTGTAATGGCAATGAGACCATGGCCCTGCGACCGCACACACATCTCTAGTTCTTCCTGTTTGTTCCCCATGCTGCCTGCATTGGTGTACAGGCATTTCAGGGAGGTGATCGAGCATGCAGGTTTCCCAGGAGGGGTAAAAGAGGGTCCTCCATAGCCACATCCCATGCGCACTTCCCTGGCTGCATTCACCTGCTGGAGGCATCCCGACTTGAGCAGTCTTTTGCCAACTACCCTGTCACTATAACTCTCCCCAATCTTTTAGTGGATCCAACCCTAGACTATTTGGATGAAACAGTGGAAAAGTAAGATGTAATGTGTGTCAAGAAAAGGGAAGAAAGAGCACAAATTAAGACAGCAATGGAGTAGAAAACATAAAACATCATATAATTAGGTGAAAATTAAAATATAAAAAAATGAAAAGAATAATAATAAAGGCTGAAATAAACTATTTGGATTATTATATGAACATAAGAAAAAAATGGTACCAGTTAGTGGTGCTGGATGCCTTGAAAAAATACAGATATTTATTTTTCCAAATAAAAAGGGTATTTGAGTACAAGGGGTACAAAAAAGAAATGATCATGTACATTTGTTATAGGTCACCAAACTTGGAATGGAAAATTCCTACATCAACTCTTTGAAGTACTAAAAATCAGAAGATACTGTATTCATGAGGGACTTAACAATAACCATTTTGAAATCCATTAGGTAATGAAGACAGTAAAACATCAAAGTAGTTCCTAGAATACAGAGAAGACAGCTTTATGATCCAGAAAGTTGAAAATCCATCCGGAGAAGAAACTGTCCTGGATCTACTTCTTCAATAGGGAGAAACTAATTGAGAACGTGAGTATAATACAGAGCTACTTGCATTACTCACCATACGTATTGGATTGTAAGAAAGCAAATTCTGTTGAATAAAGAAACCTAAGAAGCATGGCACAGCGAAGGAAGAATATGAGACAGACTGGAACATATCTGTGTCAAATTATCAACTCTGCTTTGTACTTCTAGGGAAAAGAGGGTGCACAAGCTCTAGGAACAGGACTATTGTACTACATGCAAAAAGTTTTGCTGCACAGCAATGGTGCTTGACACATCATTGATAAACCAATACTAGAGTTCATTAGCACTGATTATCTATTAAGCTGTTTCTATACTGCAGTCTGCAATATTGTGTAAAAATGCCAAAGTTAGGTGGAGGTGAGTTAACTGGAAGAAGACTAGTCAAAGCAACATGGAGCATCATGAAAGCTAATTTATCTAGTTTCTGTAATTTAAGCTAACTTGTTTTAAAATAATATAAGATACATATATTTATTCTACACACAGAGTGCAACATAGAAATATTTTCTGCTGTTCTCTGACCCTAAAGAATATAAAGATGGGAAATGAATAACAGGAGTAGAGTCCAGAGCTCTCAAGCTCTTCTAGAATATGGTCTTCTCCAAGGACATCTCTGATTGTCTGTTTTCAAGCTTCATTGGCTAATCGGCTGGGTAGTCTGTTTTGAGACTTGGCCTATTCTCTTCTATGCAGAGCTCTGCAGTGGGGTGACAGGACAAAGAACTACAAAGGCCAGTTTATAACCATTCAGTACCATTAACTAGCATAATAACCATGATCTTTGATGGGGTGAAAATTGCTCATGTTAAGGTGAAAACTATCTGGAGTAATGTTTTTGAGGAGAACTAAAGCTCAGCTATTCAAAGCATGAAGAATGATTTGGTACATAGTTTCTTCATTGATCTGCTTATCTGCTGTAACTCTGCTGTGCTCTCACCAGTAGCACAGATAGTTCTCATCTGTTCCTGATCTATGGAGGTTATCAGTTCAGGGCAGGATAGAGACTGTGGGATCCAGTGAATAGGACTCAAGAGATAGTCAAGGGCTAGTTTTGGACTGAAGAGGTGGATTAACTTCTGAATTTAATTATTAACTGATTCTATGATCCTGGCAAAGCCTTATAGGATCATAAGAAAATTCAGATTCAAAGAGACCTCAGGAGGTCTCTAGTCCAACCTCCAGCTCAAAACAGCGTCACCTATGGGGTCAGACCAGGTTGCTCAGGGCTTTATCCAGTTAGGTCTTGGAAACCTCCAGGGGTGGAAACTGTACAGCCTCCATGGGCAACTGACCTCAGGGTGAAAAAGTTTTTCCTTTTCCTTTCCTTTTTCCTTCCAGGCTGAATCTCCCTCATTTCAGCTTGTACCCGTTGTCTCTTCTTCGGGCACCACGCACCACCATGAAGATCATGGCTCTGTCTTCTTAGTAACTGCTCTGTAGGTACTGGCAGGCTGCTGCCAGATCCCCTCAAAGCTGTCTCTTCTCTGGGCTGATCACTCCCAGCTCCCTCCATCTCCCAGCTTCTTCTCACAGGGCAAGTGCTCCAGCCCCCAGCCATGCTCGTGGCCCTCCACTGAACTCATTCCTATTAAGCAATGTTTTTCTTATGTTGGGGAACCCAAAATTGGTGCTCTATCCAGATGTAGTGTAATGAGTACTGAGTACAGGCAAACAATTCCTTCAAATTACTGGCTATGCTCCCATCCATACAGACCAGCATGCCATTGGCTTGCTTTGCTGCCAGGGCACAGTGCGGGCTCATGCTCAGCTCACTGTCTGCCACCGCCCCCAGGGCCTTCTCAGCAGAGCTGTTCCCCAGCTGGGCAGTCCCCAGCCTGTATCATTGCAAGCCTGTATCATTGCGGGACCCTGCCTTTGTCCTTGCTGAAGGGTCATTCCTCCAGCCTGTCAAGGTCCCTCCAGATGGCAGGACACAAGCATGTCATTTTTTTCCCCAACTTGGTGTTGTCTGCAAACTTGACATCACTTTTTCTCTTCCTTCAAAATTCTTTGTTTAGAGTAAATCCACTTCAGGGAAAGGACTGTCTCTTGCACCACGTTGTGTGAGTGCCTGGCTGAGGGATCACAGAGGGCCATCTTGTCAGTTTTCCTGTTATATCAGGAATGACAATGTTTTAGCTGTAGCACAGGACACCCCCTTGTATGCTTAAGTCCCTGACTGCAAACTCTGTGAGCAGATTGTGGGACAGTTCTGATGTGTTTCAGTTCTCAGGCCAAGCAGTGACACCAGCCACTCTGAGAGCTGGACTGAAAAAAGAAGGGATATTCTAAGGAATTAGATACAGTGAAATATTAAGAACAGATACTATTTACTCTGACTTTGTGATGGGAAAGTTTTTTAAATTCTATGACAGTTTTTTATTTTAAAATATTTTCAATAATTTACTGAGCATTTAGCTTCTTTTTAAACCATTTATTTTTTTATTACCCCTCACCCACAAAGTTTTAACCCTGTCAAAAATTTGACCTCATTATTCAGTTGTTTTGACTAGCTAATTTGGAAGACCAAATCTGGCAGAAAAAAGTGAAAAAAAATCATCCATTTTTCACTTTTTGCCTCAAGCATGTAACTATGAATGATTCATAGCACTTCTTTTTCTGTGACAGATTCATTATTAAAAGTTTATTTAATTATCAATACTGTGCTCTACTCTATTAAGAAAATCATATTTTATATTGACTATTACTTGTGAATGAAGTTATCAGTGTCATTCAATCCGCCTGGAATCCTGAACATCTGTTTCATTAAGCTGATAGAGTTTGTTATTGACACATTTAATGCAATATATTTTCCAAGGACATATTGGCAGTTTCTCCATGTGTTAAGAGAACTCTCTGGTGTAGACTAGTGTATATAATACTGTGAATCCTGTTTCTTGTTGTCAGAATGTTTAGAGTATTTTTTAGGCTCAAAAATACTGAGTGATTCTACTGCAGTGCCCACTCCAATAGTGCTAGATTAATTTATTTCTTTGCTATTTTCATTGTAAATGCATGACAAAGAACACAATGATCGCAGCATGTAAATTATATCTGGACGCAGAAAATAAAGGGATTTATTATCTGCTGTTAATGTTTAGTTGTTTCCAGTTTGCCTAAATACATTAAAAACATATTATGATATTATGCAAACACTAACATTAACATATTTTAATGCATGCTCCTATTTTTTCTTCATTTCATTTCAGATTAAAATCCATTACTGCTACCAATGTTTTATCTCTTGTGTGCTAGAAATTGAATTCTGCATTAGAGAAGGTGGATAATGTTTAATAGGAAAATTAGAAATATTCCAAAATAGAAAAGGTTTATTTTGTTTTCTTTTTGTTCTATTTAAGATTGTTGTCATGCTCAAATGATGTTTCCAGCTTATTTTTATTATTCTCAATAGTTTTTATGTTGGAAAATACCCAGGCAAATAATTGCCTTTTTCTAAATAGAAGCTCCAAATGGAATCCAGATATTTTCTTTAAAAACATGAGGTACAATTGCAAAAGAATATTTTTTCTTATTTTTTAAAATATACAGAGCGCAGTGAAATCAATGGGCTTTTTACTCACTTCAGTGGACTAGTTCTGAGTTTAGTTGCCAAAATGTTACATTATACAGAAACAATATTTTGTCTATATTTAAGGTTGCTTTCCATGATGAGGCAAATTTTGTACCCTGCTATTAAACACTTTTCTCTCTCAAAGTTTACACATATGATCTTGGCTCAGCAGATGCTATCATAAAGTTGATGTCTTTTTTGAGATATGAAAACATAGAAGAACAAGTATTTATGATGTTTTGAAATGTTTTCATGTTTCAAGTGTTCTGAGTCTCGCTGTTTGTTTTTTTTTTTTTAAAAGTTTATTTTTATTGTACCAGCTTTGGAAACACACTGAATGGTTTGTTATAAAAACTATTGTGATTGGCACCACATTAAACAGAGGGAAACACATCTTGATCATTATTTACTTTCTGGCAGGTTGGAGCATTTGGGTGATCTGCGAAGTTTCAGTTTAACAGCTGGCAGAAACACAACTCTTCATTTTGCATGCATCAGTAAGTCTCATGAGGCATCTAGTGACAGCCTTTAAAGTATAAAACAGTAAGTCTGCAAATAGTCATCAATTAATATGCAGTTAGAAACACAGATAACTTTCTGTCCTGATCATTACAGCCTTGCTCAGTAAAACCTAAGCAACAGTTATAAGAACTGTTAATATGACTGTTCCCTGAATTTTCATTTTGCTCCCTCTGGGCACTGAGGAAGGCAGATATCAGTGGAAGATACAATTTTTCATCAGAGTCTTCAAAACATCCATTTTAAGATACCCACCCAGCCTCAGTGGATGAGACAACAGTGCCCCTAGACAACTATTTAGTATATCCTCAACCAGAGCTGGTGAGAAAAATTTCCCTTGGAATTAAACTGCTTCAAGGGACTGTACCAGTACAGAAGACATTTTCAGAAATGTGAAGAAAGATTGATTGGCTCTAAAATATGATATTCGGCCAAAATTAAAGAGATCCAAGCCAGGTGAGCTAATAGCCAAAAAAAAATGGAGGTTTAAAGGAGTTGGGAACTTGACTCTAGGTCTTCCTCAAACTAAATGTGTCCATCCAATTTATAAGTCCATCATATTCATTCTTTCATGAGGACAGTGACTGTTTATAGGCAAGTCTAGCATGCCTCATTTTTACAGCTGCTGATGAATTCTTGTTCTAGCTATTTTCATCCTAACTGAAAGTTTTTGGTTCGGGAATGCGTGTCTGAGTGGTGAAATAAGATTCCAAATTATCACAGAGTCTTTTTCAAAAGTAGTATAAGGTCAAGCAATTAAGGGCATCATCAAAAAACAAAGCGTTACATTGACTAGCAACTTTAATGTATGTATTTTCCTGTTTTTCAGTGCCTTAATACTGTGTACAGATTTACAGCAGAAAATAAATAGAACCCAAACAAGATCCAAACCCAAAAAACACTACAATTCCAGTTGTTATAACCACAGAATAATCTATACAGAAAATTATTAAATGATAACAACTGATACAGGAAGGCAGTGTCTTTCCTCCAATTCTGCCTCTGAAAATGAAAATCCTGCTAACATTCATGCCACCTTACACTTGCCAAGCTCATCATAAGAGGCAAACATTGAGTGTGCTAATATCATAAGGAACCAGATCTTACAGGGCAACAGTTGTCAAACCTGGTCAATGAAGCCAGCGCAGTCAATCCCTTCCTCCCCTGTCCCACAGAGGACACCAAAATTCATGAATCCCACATATGCTTCCCCTCAATAGTACTTCATTCATTGTGCCCAATGTCACATTGAAACGATGCAGGTGAAGCAAAGCAACCCGTGTGTGTCAAAATGAATTCACTTGGACAGCTAATAAAGAAAGATCAGTGGGAGAATATTTTTATCAAAATAGCCATTTCCTGATCTATTAGTTCTGAAACTCAAGGAAGAACTACAACACAACTGCAAAGACAAGCCTCTAAATTAAAATTATAACTCTAAAAGATACTTCGATTCATGGGCTTAATAGTGATACCGGTTTTCTGACACACTGCAGTCTTTCTTTCTGTCATTTATCTTCATTCTTCTTTTACACCTGTTAACTAGCTCATCCTTTCAAATCATTCAGTATGTTGATTTAAATTCAAACTGTGGTTTCAAATTGCTGTTTATTTCGAGTTTGCTGCTGTTTTGTTAAATCTAGGAAAATTGTGAGTTAGAAAGTTGTCTGCTATTTCCAGCTACATCATCTGATGCACTAGATGATATCACCTTCCTCTACAAGTCTTGTTTACCTGTCATGCACTTACTAGACTTTTCACAATACTGGGAGTTTTAGTGTACTATTAGTAACACAAAATCTAGAAAGAGATATCAAGAAGCATCTGTTGTAGGCACATAGTCGCTGCCATTGAAAGATGCAAAGTCCCTCTTCCAGCAGTTCAAAGTGCGTAGCCAGCTGTGAGACATGAGTACCCCCTGTGCCACCAGCTTTACGCAGCAGTAGCAGTAGCAGCAGCAGCAGCAGCAGCAGCAGCAAAGGTACTCCACAGCTGATAGAACAAATGGATAGTTACAGGTGGGAAGGTGACTGAGTATTTAGCTGAGGATTAACTATTCTCACATGAATGCAATAGATTTTTTGGGGAGTGGTGCATGCTTAAAAGTTCTTCCAGATGCTATCTGTGAAGTCTAGAATGTGGAGAAATGATGTCCCTTTCCTCTGCAGCAGAAAATGCCTGCAGATCTTCTTGCTTTCTTAAGCTTCTCTGTACAGAATATTTGCCCTCTGGACCAAATGTCTAGTCTCAGTATTGTTATATTTTATTTATTGTATGTTTTTCTCTGTCCTTGCTGACACCTTTGTAATCTTAGCACTTACATTTGTTCAGCCACAATTGTTTTAAATAAAGCTTTTACTGATATCAAGGCCTGTATCTGCTGTCTGCAATGACAACTGACTAGCTCACAGTATACTTTATGGACTGTGTACAGACTATGTCAAGTTGCTCATAACATATTTCAGGAATTATTCTTAAGGCAAAATTTTCTATTATCCATTTCTATCACTAGGAAAAAAAATCAGTGTTTTTCTATTGTATATTCATATTGTATATTTTTCTCAACACTTTATATTGAAATTGAGTTTGAAGGATACCCCCCCCCCCGCCCCAAACACTCAATTAATGAATTATGTCTTGAGGTAAAATATATTTTCTAAATGGACATGTTCTTATAGAGATTTATTTTTGGTTATTTGTTTTTTCCCCCCACAATGTGATTTTTTTTTGTTTTACTGTTTAGATTTTACACAGTGCAACACTGAGAACATTAGCTATGTTTCAAAATAACCAGACTGTTTAGAGATTTTCTCCAAAATTCTCCTGGAAAAAAAGCATTAATAAGTCTGTATTAGTGTGAAACAAATATATGAAAATACGGCCAAATAGTCTTTATCTTTGACACAAAATACAAATGTTACTTATATTTTTTCCCACTTTACTTTTTTTTTTTTTTTTTTGAACAGTGATCCAGAGCTTGCTTTTTAGTCAGATCATGATTTTTGTTAGAATCTTTTCTGAAACAATCTAAATTCAGGTAATACTATTTTCCATTGGATTTAGCTGAAACAAAATATACATTTCTAGCAAATGAATCATCAATCTTTCTCTCTTCTTTGATGATAAAATTTTCCTTACAATGGAGATAAATAAAGTTTTAGCACCACAGGAATTAATATCTTCAATTACTTTAAATAGATATGCTCTACTAGAACAAACTACAGTATAGCTTGCTGATTCAGCAGAGCAAGCAGGGTTAACTAAATGTTTTGCTCCAGTACATTTATACTTATTAAACACTCACTTATTGCAGTGAGCCATTTTTGATTAATGTTGTTATTTCTGTTTGATGGCTTTGCCGCAAGGTTCTCATGGTTTTATGAAACGTATTGCTGCTTAAGTTTGTTTGATGGATCAACTCCCAAATCAGATAGTTATAACATTTTACAAACAACTTTTATCTTGGACTTTTAAATATAGTTGATGTACTCTTTAACATGGGTGCTTAATCTGTGAATTTACTGCCACTTCTCTTGTAACATATTGACCTGCTCATGTTATTTTCATGTTTTTTTGGCAATAGAAATTAGGAATACAGTATGTATCAGGAATATTATACAGGGCAGGGAGTTTAATTTGGGGAAACTTAATTAAAGCTTGTACTGTGCTTTGTATGGAGAAGTACTACATATTGTAGTTGCAAATTATTATGATGAATTAATTACTCCTTGTGATAAACTTGTGATATGTGACTTGTGATACATATTTCTGGAGAAAGTAAATAGTAGCTGTAAAGCAGCAAACAGAAATGATTTGCTGATTTTACGTAAAGTCAATACTTTCTTCAAGATGACTGCAATGGAGAAGTCCAGGAGCTGATGGCTTCAGCAAGTTCTTCTAGCCAACATCAGGTGTGAAGTTACCTTAGTAATATATTATGCATAACATGTCTATGAATCTGATAATTTAAAGAGAGCTCATCAAAATATTAGTAGAACTGATTCTCTTTCACTCGTTTGAGATGGTCTAATTGTACCACAAACAACAGAAGCAGTAGAAACTCAGCCTTCTTGCTGAGATGTTCAAAGCCCGTTTTAGCAGCGTTCAAACCGAAAATTGACAACCTGCAGAGTTAAACATTTATTAACTCCCAGAAAGAAAAGATCATCTCATTCTTAGCTTAAAAAAAAAAAAAAAAAAAACAAAAAAACAAAAAAAAACCCAACCCCCCCCAACTATTAGTACTCCTTATGGAAGGGGATAATGATTTCCTGAGAGCAATTAAAATATTTTTAAAATGCTTGACCAAAAAAAGACATTAAGGCAAAAATAAATCTGTGACAGTTTACCTCAGCAAGTCCCAGAGGAAATAGGGGGTTATTTGTACAGAGATAAATACAGATGGTAACTATAAACTACCACAAATATAATTAATGTGGAAACAGACTGATAATGGTAATCAGTGGCATTAAGCCAAAATCAAAGATAACATGAAGCAGTGCTACCCCTTCCTCCTCTCTTTGTCCAAGAAATAAAATCTTAGCTACCCTCTTTTCATTCCAAAGATAATATATTAATCAAATGAACTGTCATGAAATTGAAATTATAATAATGGAGAGCATAAAGGATTTGGTCAGGATTTCAGCAATCTGAAACAGAACCCCCCCCCCCCACCACCAAACTCTAAAATATTTCCTTAGATGCTTTTCATTTTTGTATTCAGTCAGAAGTCTGTGAGTCTTATGGGCCTTTCATATCCTGTGCCTCAACCCATGTGATTCATAACACTGCCATAATTTGATTCCCAACCCTCTAAATGGCTGGCTTTAATGGTTACCTGTTTGCAGTCAGTCAAACACATTTCAACTAAGATACCAACGGAGAAATGCTGATGTCCTTCATAGCCAGGTGTTTTTCAATTTGGTGAGCATCTGCTAGTGCTGTTCAAAGAAAATGTATCGAACTGTTGCTCAGTTCCTCTCTTTTAAGATGATACAATGAATCAGAGACGACAACTCTTACATTTTGTGGTGTTCACCTCTACCACGCTCCTAAAGGAAGGAATGCTTTTGGCTGGTAAGTCTATTAGCAGACTAATGAGCACATTTATGTTAATAGCATGTATTGCCAAGGGTTGAATAATCCATTGATTTCCCTTAGTTGAACTACTTATTTTTCCACTTATATCTGTTTACAAACTCTGTGTCCTACTTTGTTATACTGTTTCCCAGGCTGATTTGTGTCTTCTTCAGACAGCTGTTCCCAGAATGACAAGGAGGTGAGGTGAAGGGTTACTCAGAGTGGGTAACTGGACTTCAGTGAAGCCCAGTGTAAATTTTTGGTCTCAGACTCAAGAGCTTGTCAAGTCTCTTTAAGCACTTTACACCTCAGTTCTGTGTGATTCCTATAGTGTAGGAAGTGTTTCAGGGCAGCAGCATAGTTACCCCCTACTGCACAGGGAAGGAAGGCAAAAAAGGATGAGAAATTACCTTAGAGTAGCTCCCGGCCTCTCAGCCGTAGGGTCTATGCTGCAGGACACAGGTCCTCTGCAGTAGGTCATGAATTCCTGATGTCATGAAGAGGCAGATGGAATTCCTCAATGTCTGGCTTGCTTTGCAAGGAAAGCCAGATGTATGTGTAGGGAGGAAAGAAGGATGCTCTATGGCGAGCCCCATGGAGGGGATGAGCAGAGGGTCTGGGGAGAGCACTTGCTAGGTAACCAGGAAAAAACCAGAGTTAGCTCTACTGTGCTCCACAGGGGCCTGTTCTTCCAAGAGATTCTAGTGAGACCAGTGTTTTCCCAAGAGAGCACATATACGTTGAGTATACGCAACTGTTGCTGCATTGGTTTATCTACAGTTTTGACACAAAGCCACAGATGTAGCACATCTTACACTGTTATCCTGAAACAGGTGTGGGACACAGTTGGTTACGAGTCAAGTATCTGTAACCAATATATTGTATATATTGGTAAGTGAGTAACATTCCAATTAGATGACCTTACTGAGGTATTTTAGAGACAAGACACCTACATCCTCATTTTCTCAGGTGTTCTTCAGTATTGCAAGTACAATTTTGTCATTCATTCAATAGCACTTAGGCAGAGACACGTTTAGGAAGCACAAGCAAATAGTCAATTGCACTATATTGTGTAATATAAGGTGGATATCATAAGTATATCCAGTTTCAATTTTATATATATACATACACACACACACACACACACACATACATATATATATAACAAGAATTAGTGAGGTTAAGAGAGTCACCAATATTCCATTGTGACATTACTGTTTAAGGTTACACCTTAGTGTGATAGCTTTAGTACTTTGAAATAGATCTGAGAGAGAAAGCACAGGTAGCTGACCGTGATCAAATTAAGTTTATTTTGCTGGAGCTTTGAAACTTATGACTTCTTTCCTTTTTGTGGCTTTTGCTACTAGCCAGCTTTGCTGAATCTGGTAAAAGGCACTGTACTCATACCGTAGGTCAAAATATGGTGGTGATATTAACAATTTAGTTATTTATTTTTCTGCCAGTGAAGAGCATATGTATTCTCTGGGTTAAAACATTTGGTGATCACTCAGAAGCTGAAACATGTCCTTAATCTTCTTTAATTTTTTAAAGATGAATAATCAAATGCTAATTTGCAATACAAAGCAAGCAGAATATTGCCAAGTTTGGAAAAGATGTTAACATTGTAGAAATACAGTTCAGAAAACAGAGATTTGGCTCTCGATGCTCTTATTTCTTGGGATGGTTGACAGAATAACACATGTGACAGTCAGTTTGAGTGATTTTTTGAGGGACAGGCTATTATTTTTCTTAGGGCATCATGAAGGGTAAGTGATTTCTCTTGTAACTGCAGGGCAAGTTTTGTGGAGATACATGACCCAAGCCATAATAAGACTCAGTGAAGGGCATCAGTGTAGGGAAAAGGAGCCTTTATTTTCCAAGTTGCGCTGGATTACAGATGGCTGGATTAGAAACTTTTTCTGATGCAATACTTACAGATGGTGTGTTTTACTTGCTGTGCAATGCATGAAGTGAAAAGATAGATTTGTTTTTACTCTGGGACACTAAAAGTGATTAAATCAGTCTCAACAGTTGTGAATTACTTTATACTGCTGAAGGAGAAGTCAATGCAAAGCTTACTGTTCCTGTACTTGCTGCAAGAAAGAATTACAAAGAGTCAAGAAGAAAGAAGAATCATGGCAGATGATAGTAAAGGGCCTTTTTCTATTAACTTGTTTCATTAATTTCTTTCTTTGTAAAGTTATAACATTGTTAAATGCACTTTCCTTAAAGACTACTTTAAGGCTTTTCCAATTTGTCATTGTTTTTTAGAATGCTTCCAATCCTCAGGTTAAATTCTAAGTATACAAATGCTATTATTACTTGTTATTTGTATTTTTCAAGATATCGCTGTTTACCTTGTTAACCTTATTTTCAGATAGTCTGGTCAAGCCCTGTAATGTTTATTAGTATATAAAAAACATAATATTGATGCTGTAAATAAGTTTTCCTAAAAAGAAAGAACACAGTTGATAACAATATGATAATGCTTGTAACCAAAATAAATTATCCCTTCGGAAAAAAACGTAATTTGCACAATTAAATGGAACAGTAGAATGTTCCATAATTAGGTGCCATACAATACAAGTGTAACCATCCTTAATATTAGTAGTATGCAAGCCTTTCAGACTTCATTAAAGAATTTCATTGGAACATGTGAATAATAGGATTAATATAGCTACGGGCGCTGCTGGATCAGCTGGCTATAGATCAATCCAAAACACAGACCGTATTAAAAGGATTATAGATTAGCAATTAGATGGCTTTTTCATGAGCAAGGAATAGTTCCTCAAGCTTTGCCAAAGGTTAACAGAAATAGGATGTCGATTTTTCCAGTTTATAATCCAGTAAGAGCCTTAAAACGAGGGAAGTTATGGCATTTTCAGGCCAATAAAAATGATATGAACAAAACACAACAAACCTTTTAGCATCAGTGACTTGGCTTCACAGGCAAACCATTTGCACAGAAAGTGGAGGATATAAATATGCAGTGTTAATAAATACATCTCTAACGAAGAAGATTTCAAGGGCTGAATTTTCCAAGAGGTCATACTCAGTTCTTCAGCCCTTGTGTACAGCATTGAGTTTGAAAACATTTGTTGCATTTCAGAGAACACATAAATGAGTTCTCTAATTCAAACTCTACAAATCAATGCTGAGCATTGCTAACACTACGCACTATAGGAATTATAGTTTGGCACTTTTAGTTTGTCAGTAACACAGATATCTAAGAATCTTTTTTTTATAGTTTCCTGATGAAATACTGGATGGCAATACTGGTATGTTTTCAACTACATAAAGAGAATGTAGTATGTGGAATCAATATATATCGATTACACTGGGAGCTGAGTCTCAACATTTCTAAAAATCAGGTCACTTATTTGGATGCCTAACTATGCTTTTACTTCAGACACCTAGCTTTGAAATTATGGGACTTTCTATATAAAAGGACACAGTATATTTATGAAGAAAGATGAAATAGACCTTTAAATGGGAAATAAATCAAGCATACCTGGAAATCTAAGAAAAACAGTGAATAATTTGTTCAACAAATTTAGACATTTTTCTGCTCATGATGTCTTTAAGCAGATTGGGACTCCCTTGTTATTAAAATCCCCTGTTATCTTTATGTGGTAATTTTGAGTCAGAGGACTGACTCTATCTATTTGTTACTCTGTTAGAATGGTATTGGTGAATTTGTTGGGATTAGAGGTAAGGAAACAAATTGCAATAAGCTGTTGTCTGGATAATTTTTATGCTAAGGAATAAAGTTCAAGTTTTAAGAAGCATTTTCTAAGAAGCAGAAATATTTTCAAAGTTTTTGCAAAAAAATTTCTAGTTGTTTATTGGGAAATATAATATTTTGAGAGATTAGATCTCATGGTTGTTCAGGTTATGTGACTAATTAAAAAATAACCTTAATGAATGAATGAAGCCAGAAGCAGTTGCAAACCTTTGCAGAAATTCAATGTGATATTGCATGAAGCTGTACGCCATCACTATACCAACAGCCACCACGTAGATCCATGGGTTGGATGGAAGGTTTAAAACTCGTTTTCCCTTCTTATTCTGCCCAAAGCAGTAGTTTTGTGTGGACTGTAGCTCCAACAAGTAATTTTCTGGATCATCCAATACTTTTTTTTAATGATAAATGTGTTTTGGGGGAATCTATCTGAGGACCTGATGAAACTCTATGACACAGATAAAAACCTTTTATTCTGAATGTCTATTTAATTTGCCAGCTGACATTTTATTATTCTCATGATAAATGCCTCAACTTTAAACATATAAAAGACCTAATGGATAGAGGAGCATATATACTATCATATAGTATATATTATCAAATACTTGATAGATATATATATACGTGCGTGTATATATATAAATGTGCACAGTATTACTTTCTAATACTGCAAATGTATAGTAATATTTCAATATCAGCTAATTTCCATTTTTCATAATCACACCCAGCACTTTAGAACAGAGAAAAAGGCAATATTTTCTATTAAAAAAGTTTCAAGACTGTATTTCTGACTGAAATCTGTATAATTACTACTTTGACTTTAGATAAAGTATACTGGAAATTATATAAAGTACGTATTTTTAATTACACTTCTTTTAGTTGAATTGTGACAGCTGTTCTGATTTTGTCAGACAAGAAACGAAGTGTTTGTGATGCAATGACAGCAACGTCCATGACATTAATTGCATCTTTTGTTGGAAAATGTCATGAATTACATTTCAAATAGGATCCAAACATAAGGATAGCTCTTCACTTATTTTATTTTGCAACAGAACTCTGAAACATTATTTTTGTCTCCATTAGACTAATAATTCATTGCAGCAGCTGTAGACACTGATATGGTTAGCAGTCATCAGCAAATGCCTAAAAAGCCTGGTCAACACTCTGACTTTATCAAACATTGTTGTTTGGTAGGCACTGCTCCTGGGTGAGCAGAGGAATATTTATTTTCCTATTAACAGGCAAATAAATGGAAACAAGGAAAAAATGACTCTGTATGATCTTTTCCTTTTAGGACTGTTTAAAACATGAGATAAAGTTGCAATTTTTTCCAGAACTGAGGCATCTGTATCTTTTGTCAAAATCGAAAAGTGACAGATGATATAGGTGGAATTTTCTTAAGCTCATAAATAACACAGGAACAGAAGGCCCACTGATTTTCCATGGGATGTGTGCTTCTAAATTCACTTTGATTCAGACTTTTCAGAGTATTTAAGTACTTGAGAGGTTTATTTTCACATGTTATGCTTTTCAGCTTAGGTTTTATTATTTTAATCCACCTTTAAAACTGGATACTTTTGTAAGCTTCACTGATTCTTTTTCCTTGGGTGCTCACATATGTATATAAATCTGTCCTGTAAGGACAGAAAATCCTACCTGGAATGTGCTGTGGTCTTGAATGGGAGCCCAAGGGAATTTAAAATGGCAGAGAATGGCAGGAATGGCAGAGCAGCCAAGTCCAATAGTATGGCTTTGGCAATAATTGGCTGAGCCTTTAAAGCCAGAGAGAATGATGTTGTCCCATCTTCATAACATTTGTTGCCATCTATACGCTAGGTTCAATAAGGAGAATGAGGCTGGAAAAGAAAAAGTTCAGGAAATGGAAAGTTGGCACCTTAGCTGTTTGAAAACTGTTTTGGAATCCGAATTGAATTTACAGAGCATTATCATCTTGGGAAGGATGATGGTGGGGCCGTGGAGACTAGGCTAATCTTATAAAACTGCTACAAACAGGCAGTGGTAGCTTGCACCTAGTAATTCAATATTATCAATGTATTCTCCTTAGATGTCCTCCACTAGGACTTCCTTCCTTACAACTCAGTGCTTGAGAGAATTTGTCAAATCTGCCCATACTTCTCATAGCATCCAAGGACTCTTCATGGTTAGCCCCATGTTTTGCTACTTTACCATAATTTTGACATTATAAAGGGTCACAGTATTAACATCTTTCCTGGGCTACACAGTGTCTCGGTATGCCATGATTAACTAACTCCTGAGGGAAAATTTCATGAACAGAGGTTGCTGGAGATGCTTACTGCTTATCTATCGGTGCATTATATCACAAGACCTTTGTCTCTGTTCTTATCTGGCTTCATCATTTTCTTCCTTGCCAGCTCATGTGGATGTCTTTTTAAACTGTCACCTTCTCTTTCAATTACATTCTATAAAGACTTCCGACCCATGGAGATGAGCATGGGAAAGTCCCTCTTATCATTCTCTGTCAGCTGGCTTGAAACTGCCTGTCTCTTTTCCCTTTTCAAAGGACAGCCTCTGTCCTGTTGACACATAACGGATAAACTTTGGACAAAGACCAGAGCCTTACAGCTCAGTATATTAGTCCATGCCATATCAGCAGGGTAATAGAGTCGTATACTAAGGCTTAAAATTATTAATTTGTGAGCAAGTGGAAGCAGAAGTAAATACACCCCCTCCCTCTTCAGTAATCAGCACATTTCACTGTCTAGATAAAGGCTTCTAACATAGGCTGACTACTTTATATTCCTCCTTCACTTGTGAGCTTTGCCTAAAGGGAGTTACAACAATTAGCCAGTCTTTCCTCCCCCTAAGTCATTTTCCATCACTGTTGTTTCTGAGAGAAGGCTGTCCTTTGCGACACAACATCCTGCAGAAAGAGCAACTGTAATTTTGTAAGTGTTATATCCATTGCAGGTCAAATATAGTTATCCTTTTTCTCAGAGTGGATCATTTCATGGCCTGTTCAGTTACTCAAAGGATAGTCTCCTTTTGGAATTATCTCAATTTATTCACAGTCTCAAAAAACAAAACAAACAACCCCCTCCCCCCCCACCTAACCAGGAGAGAAAACTGCCAAAGTATCACCAGAGGAGGTCTAATGGTGACTGTCCTTCTCTGCAGAGCCTCTTACTAAATGTTTCCATTCTCCTCTGCATTTCTAGAGTAAGTGACTGCAATGTGCTGTTTGTGGGATGTGCCCCATTTCCCCAGCAAGGCTTTGAGCTTGGTTTATGTGGTCATACGATACAAAGAAAGCAAGCTCCACTACAGAAGTAACAAGAGAAAGTAAAGCTCCGGATAGGGGAACAGGTCAAAGAAATAATGAAGAACTGTACAGCAAAAGGATCTGAAAGAACAAAGTGAGTTCATTAAAAGTACAAAAAGTGTGTGGTGGTGGCAGGTAGCCACAGTTCATAGTTCCATAATGAAAAGGGCGGGAGTTGTATTAGTGCTGAGGATGTGACTGGAAGAAGACAGAAGTTGCATGGTGGAATTCTTCCTGCTGGTCAGAGAAACACGGACCCAAGGGCTGAGTATCACTCTGAGAGACCTGCAGCCTCTCTGAGCAGCTCAGCAGCTCCTCTGGTGGTTTGAGAGGCTGGAAGCGCCATGAGCAGAGCAGGGCTACAGGTGTGTGTTTGGCATTTTCTGTTGTCATTACAAAGAACAGTGCTTTTCATTCTTCACTCTTAACTGCCTTTGCTTTCTGCCTGCTTGCTGGCCTTGTTAATAATCAATCACATTTTATTCACTTAACCTTTGTTTGTCTGCCCCCTGCCTCATGCTTCTCCATGTCACAGTAGATGGCACAACTTCAACTGTTTGTTGATTAACAAATGCACACTGTACTGCAGCCATTTTAACTCCCTCACTGAGCATTGTGCTGTAGCCACTTTAACTGCTTCTTTACATACTGATTGAACCCTGCTTGCATTGAGTATTAACTGCCACAGACAATGTTCCTCACTTACCATTATTGCCCTTGTTTCTTTCTCCCTTATCACCACTCCCTTAAACATTGATGTTCATCTGGTTTCTTCTGCCCTTATACTTATTCACCATCTGCATCTTTGTTTCATTCTCACAGTTGTAAATTAACCACATACAATCATTTCCTTTCTTTTTTTACTGTTGCTTGTGAGGAACATTTCTCCTAATCATCAATATGACCAGTCTTGGGAGTTCATCATTCAAAAATCATTAGTCAGCCTCTCTTTTCCCTGAGATCAGGATACTGAGCCCCCAAAAGGCTCTTTATCTTTCATTTGTTTCCTAGGCAAATTAAAAATAAGCATCTTGCCTTTTAAGTGGTGGAGGAAACCTACAGAATAGTGTCAAGATATTGTTCACAATTCTCAGGAAAATAATTTTATCTTAAAAATAATAATAAAAATATAAAGTACTGGTTATCACAATAGCATGAATATGGAATCTGAGGTTTGAAGATGAACAACAGCTAAGATAAACATAGAATGCAGCACAGAGGAGTACTGAGATGGGATAATCAGGAAATGATACTGAAGGTCCCAGGACTATAAACCAAAAGTCTTTTAATGTAATGCAACTTTGGGAGTTGGGCAAAACCAGTTTTAGGGATAAAAAAGAGAACAAAGAATAAACATCCAGCATATCTAAAGCACTCTGTATGTAGTATGTTTGGATGTTATATGGAGATAAAGATCAACGAAGAAAGGTCTTCACTGATATAAAAGCACACTGGGAATTGTAAGCCATAGCCCCAAGTGGACTCTGGAGTGAGGAGGAAGAAACTGTCAACATCATGCTCCTCCTGGCAAAGAGGAAGAAACTCTTGTCATCAACATCACACTCCTCCTAGTGAAGTACTCAGGATTCCGATGACTTGTTGCAATCTCCCACTCCCGTCTTGAGGAAGACTGGCGCTGCCAGATGTAGGACTCAGAAAGGCAGAGGATGGATGAACATTACAACAGAGAGAAAGAACTAGAGCCCAGAAAATGTGTTCATATTTTAACTGGATTTTTATTGATTTTTTTTTCTATAATGGTAGTATTTTCTTTATTTTTTCCCTTTTTTCCTATAGTAATTAAATCTGGACTAATAAACATTCTTTAATTAGATTAAGACTGAAGTTGCACTACCAATAAATTCTTAGTTTTAAGGTGTTTCTTTTTTGCTCATAGGATTTTGAATGTAACAGCTGACGTGATACTCCTTTGAGTGTGAGACTAAGCTAAGTGCCCTCCATGGGTCCCTCTCAACCATGTCTTTGTCCCAAAGAAATTTGCAATTAAATTGTGAAAATAAGCAACATTTCATCCTGTTTTCTGTCTATATTTTCTTTCTGTTTCTTCACCATCTTTTTTATTCCAGTTCCCATTGGTAGTTTTCTGTCAAAATGCTTTCTAGGGAATGGTTGCTACAAGGAAAGATATTTAGATTGTGAAGATTGATTGAACATTTTTCTCCCTTTGGGAACATCAAAGGAAATTTGTCTTGAATTAAATTGTCTTAATTTTAAAACGTAATCAAGATGTTTTATTCTGGGACAACAAACACCACCTTATGACAATTAGAGTTTTGGAGCGTTCTGTTCTTATTCTTCCTGCTGGCTCAAGTTCTTTGTCTGGATCACATTTCCCATAATGTATCATAGTCTCCTGCTTGCTCTATTTCCAAGAACATACTGAGAATCCTATAAACTTGGTCTTTCATGAGAAGTATAGTCTGGTAAAAGTGCCCAGCTCAAAAACAAAACAAAACAAAACAAAACAAACAAACAAACAAACAAACAAACAAACAAAAAACCTTGGGGCACCCAAATGCAAACTCATAGGAAGATTTTGTCAACCAGTTCTGGGATGTAATAAGAGAAGGTGGAGGAAGTGCTAAAGATAGGACAAGGAAGAAGGTATCCTGCTGGAGCTCCCTGGTCATACATGCCAGCGCCAGGAACAGGAGAGCGGACAAATTTGCACAGGCCACGTTGGGGCAGCAGGAGCTGAAAGCAGGATTTGCTGAAGGCTGGTGAGATAGGGCCAGCTGTATTGGTGAACTGAACCAAATTAAACATAGGAGATGCTGACAATGCCAAGGGGCAGAAAGGCACTGTTTATTTCCATACTTAGAAGGGGGGAAAAAAACCCAAACCCACAAACACTTTATTTTTGTTGTATGGAAATTTTATCAATAATTCTTTTCTATAAGTATTTCTTCCCCCGTCTTTTTTTTTAGATTATTATGCTGTAAAAACCTAAGAGTTTCAACTTTCATTTATGAAAAACATCTCTTGTGCCTTTAGATTGTGAAATAAAGCTGAATATTTGACCCAAACATAGCTTATATCCAGTAAGGGAAATAGGGAAAAATATATATTTATTTATTTTAAAATTTTAACTGAAGGCCTGATCTTTGAAGAGTAGAATCACTGTTTTTGAACATTACAAGCAATATTCTTCTACTAAACATTGCATTTTCCATTTCTAACTCACATTGTTTGCTCAATCTCCCCTTGAACTGTTTGATCCTGCTTCAGAGACTATGTTTCCCTTAGACACTTCAAATCTTCCTATTTCAGGCTCTAGTCACATTATTGACTTTGAATGACTTTGAGCTCACCTTGCTTATTCTTGGACTTCACTATTCTCTTAGCCTGTGTTATAAATTATCCTTTTCTTTCTGATTTGTCCACTATTCTTTGCTGTCACATTCTTCACTATCCATTTGCTCTAGTCCTCACTCTCTGACTTCTTTGGGATATTATTTTTTTTGTTAATCATTCTGTTTTTTCTGCTACTTGAGAACAGCATCCTACTCTTGACATTTTTTGCTCTCAAACTTGATGTGAATGTTTACAATAAATTTCCATTTCCTCAAAATTAGGCTCAAGCAAGAAGACTTAACTCCAGTGAAGACATTTTTAAAATGATAATAATGTACACAGTGGGGTGATATAGGAGATCTATATAACTAGCAGCAAACCAAGAGAATATCTGCAGTTTTGATTCGCACTATCAAGGAACTGGAAATAGAAGTGTCATGCAGGTGATGAGTCTCTGTGAATGTGTTTATAAATTTTGCTGTTGATACATATGACTGAAAGTTCTTCTGTTTAGTAATAGGGCTTAAATGCTGATTTTCTGGGCCTTTAGTAATTACGTGGTAGGAATACACTTGAGCAATCTTAACTATAATTATGTAATGACTTTTTCTGTGTGATATGCACAAAATTCTACTTAATGGATACTGGCATTTTTATATGCTCTTTCTCATGCACTGCTTTTGGGAATGTTCCACAGTGGTACTAAGTTTTCATATTTAATTTCATTTTGCTCAGGCCTAAATGCTTTTAAGAGACTAACTGCAGTTTTGATAAATGTTCTTTCTAGACTAGTTAATTTCTTAGGCTGATAAAAGCTATTTTAATAAAAAAATGTGGCTTCTAGCTGTAGCCTTGTTTCAAAAGATAAGTAACATTTATTTTTTATTTTATTTTATTTTTTTCTGTATTAGTTAATTTAGTTTAAGGACTTTTTTTTCTAGACTGATTAAGAAGAAAGATTGACAAATTGAACTTCAGATTTATTCTTTCACCAGACTGATACAAGGAGCAGGTAATGAGATAACTCATTGTTAGTCACAAAGAGGTTTCTTTGAAATGAAACTTGTCAGACTTACTTATCTCTTTAACAGTCACGGAGACTGATACAAACAAAAGCAAGACACTTAGGCCTGCAGTTTCCTCCATAGCTGTTAAACCAACTACTGTGTAACCACACAGTACTGCATATCCCCACAGCTTCTCAGAGCTGCTACTAATTTGATACAAATTTCTATTCTTAAAATTGCATTTCTTCGTAGTCATTTTACAGCAATATACCGCATTTTTTGTAAAGCGCCTATATCCTGCTGTGGTGCCTCTCATAACAGTGCTGGACCTTTCGTTTCTCTCAAGAGTCTCAGCTCTCAGTTTTGCTGACAACTGACTGTTTTCTATGTAATAAGTGCTGGGAAGAGCAAAGACACAAAACAGCATGGTTCAGGACTCCCAAGTACTCAAGGTCTGATCAGCAACTTGGAGATTGAAAAGTCAATTCACTTTTCCTGTGAGCAGGCAGAGTTTAACCATGTTAATGGCATGTGCTCATTTACAAAAGAAGTTTGTCCTTTCGACAATGGCCTGACAGGTTAGAAAGAAGCCATCCCTCAGGTTTCCCAAAGCTAAGGACCTGAGAATTGCATTGAATGATTTTCCCAGGTTTAATAAGACCCATCAGCCCCAATATCGAAGGAAAAGGGGTAGGAATACTATAAATAAAACAAAGCAAATCAGGACATAAAAGGATGGAGAGGGAAGAACTAGTGGCTTAGTGATAGTCACCATTGATATAGATGCTTAAAAGAAATTTTTTGCTGACTTTTCTTTTTTTTGCTACATACTATTTAGTGATAGAAGAAGATGACTGAAGAACAGTAGGTAACAGAGTGATGAGGCAATGCAAAGGGGTTATATTAATTTCTCCACTATGTATCAGCATAGGTAGTATTAGCACTCATCCTCCACTCATGTCCAGTAGTATTAGCACTCATCCTCCACTCATGTCCTCCTCCACCCTCTCTCCTCCATACATGAAAGATACTCTCCAAGCTTGAAGGAAGCAAGCACTCCAAGGAAAAGGAAAAGCACAACAAAGGCTCCTTTTCACTTACCAAGGACCATACTTTTCTATTTCCACACAAAATATCCAATTTTACTAGCGTTACCTTCTTTTACCTTACCAAAGAATCTATTTTTTCTATTCACTAGTAATTGCTTTCCCACCTAAAGGTAATTCCTCCTCTTTTATTTATTTATTTATTTATTTTAGACTGAGAAATCTCTTACTTTCCTCCTCAGCAGAACTCACACTTTACACTTCAAGACACCACATTCCTCTCTTGGGTTGTATGAAGCTCCCACCTTTCCTACTAGAGGGGAGAAGGATGAACAAGAATGAACTCTAGCATGTATGAGGAGACCCCAAGAAACCAGGAAATCTGCTTTACTGCTTGTGCATTTTAAATACCCTTCTCACATACAGACTGAGCAGATAGTAAAAATGTGCTGATCATGAAGAATTTGGAAAAGCAAATTCTGATGACATAGAAAGTCGTGTTTTTTACTTTGGGGGATGTGAGTTTGCTATTCCCGTAGCAAAGAGGGCATCTTTACAACAGTGAGTGAATGAGTCCATCTCATTCCAGTCCTGATGCTACTTTTTTCATAGATGATCAATATATCCCTCCATCAGTCCTGCTGTGGGAGTAAGAAACACCAAATAATGCCAAAATCCACATCTGCTTTGCTCCTGCTGGGATGCTTCATGTAAGGAGAATTCCCAACGGCAGAGATACGGTTCCTTATGGTCCTCCCTTCTACTGTGAAACCATAAAAAGAAGACCAAGCACAAGAGAAAACCTGACTCAACATCACTAAAAATACCTTCTTTTTAAAGCAAGAGGAGTGTGCTTTTATTCCCATTTTAGCCTGAAACAGTGTCTGTTTCCCCCAGGATGAGTTGATTTCTCCTTCCTGCAGTCCTTGTAACTTATCTCAACAAAACAAAACAAAACAAAACAAGCAATGCCAGCGTGGGGTGAAAATCCACCAGCTGCTCCTGTGTAGATAGGCAGCCTGAGTATTTCCAGCCCCCCTCCCCTTTCCCACAAATTTTGTGTTCCAGATTTGCCAGCAGTTGGCTCAGCATACTATCCCTCCAGAAAAGTACACCTAAAATGATGTGGCACTCAGGGCCCTTGTGAGATGTTTAGATTTGTGATGAGCAGTATAATCTGAGAGTGCCATTTAGCCATGTTGTCTTATGAGGTGTTTATCAAGACATTAATTTTAAAGAAAGAGCAACTCTGTTTCATTTTTCTTTTATTTCCAATTTTTGAGAACACATACACATAATGCTAGACTTTAGTTAGTGCTCTGTGGGAGATGGGGGATGTGAGAAGCTTTTCCTCCATTTTGAAAGAGACAGAGATACCATCAGCCTTGTCATCGGCAGTGAGTTCAGATTCCCACTGGTATGTCATAGTGCATGTGGAGTCTGCAGGCAGTGATGCAACTTCCCTCACAGTAAATAACTGCTAGTAGAAATTAGCTCTGGTGAGAGGGAAGGATTGCCCTGGTGTGTATGTGGGGAACTGACAAACAAGGGAAATTAAATGGTTCACCCCAAGTTAAACAGGAAGGTACAGGTGAAAACTGGATATGTCTCCCATGTCCTAATCAAGTCACCTATCCACTAAATTAATTTCCTAGCCCTTCCTCTTGGCCAGAAGAATAAGGCTGGCAAGTGTGAAGAGCACATGGCTACCTGCAGGAGAGCAGCGGAGCCGCTGGCTCTGCCAGCTCCCAGAGCGGCTGCCCTGGCTGTAGGCACAGAGCAGGTCTGCAGGGCAGCAGCATGCGGCAGGTATCAAAATGCCGATGTCTGTGCTACCTGCTTTGCCAGTGTCTGAGCCCTGGATAGACATGTAGGTTTCTGCAGTTGCTGCCTATAAGGGGTTTGGGTATGTGAGGAAAGGTTGCCCCTACCCCTTACAGATCTGTAATCGCCGTCCTCACCTTGCCCATTCCCTGCCAGTATGAGGAAGACCAAGCCTGCCTCTTTGGGGCTTTTCCCTCCAATGCACACAGATTTGCTCTGTCTCTATCCCCTCATATCTCTGCTAGGGCTCCAGATGCCAGAGCAAGGAGCAGACTGGCCCCAGTGGGCCCCAGTGCCATCTTCTTGCAGCAACAAAATTGAGTTTCCCTGCAGTGCTGAGAGAAGACTTAAAGGGGCTCTGCCCTGGTGTACTGTAACCTTAGTGTTTCTTTGTCTCGATTTAAGATTGAAAATGTTTTTACTGTCCTCTCAAAAATATTTACACACTGCCAGTATATAAATAATGTTCCTGTGTTTTGGAACTTTCTTTTACAACGACTTAGAAGTATTTTGACTTCACCTTCTAATTAAGAACGAAGGAAAAAGAAGCAAGTTGCATCTGAAATAAGGAGCTCTTTCAGATAAAAACACAAAAAAGGAACTTCTTATTATATAGTCTTTGGAATAGTAAGCCAGTCAAAAGTGGACCTTTCTAAATTTGATTTCTGATGAGTCAGCATTTTCACACAAAATAACATTTCCCAGACAATTTCCTAAACAGCTGTAGTCTTGGCTGGACTGTAAGTGGAATGAAATGCCTTTTCCTCAGCATTGCACTGCCTTTTAGCTTCAACGCACAGAATAGCCCTCAGTGTTATGCAAGTTTAGCTGGTTTATCTTTTAATGAACTAAAAAACTTGTATTTTTTGAATATGTCCTATTTTCAGCTTTCTAAATGTGGGGCCTGGTTCCCTTAAAAATAAGACAGCTACTACCCAGTGCTGATTCCGATGTGAGTCAGTCAGGAGGGTCCAGAATAGCACAGGATGATATAGGTTAGCATGGCAGACTGGGTCTCTGCGCTGCAGCAGCCTAAGATTTCCAGTCATTTCCAAAAAAGAGGTTTTTAAGAGGGTATTGAAACATGCTGTCGGCAGGAGGAGCAGGAGCAGAGAAGATGTGAAGGTGCTTGTTTGGAAGAGCACCGAGAAGGTAGTGAAGGGTGTGCTAATCAGGAGGCCAGGGTTGAATCCTCAGCTGCGAAGGAGAGAGAGTGGGTAGTTGTAGGGTACAGTAGGTAGGACATGAAGGAAATAATTTACTTTAGATTTTAGAGAGAAAAGGGAATCAGTGGTGGGATTCAATGAGAGAGATGATATAGCTAAAGCAGAGGCCTGGGGAAGTGATCTTTGATTAGCAGAATAGCTAACGAGTGGATAGCAGAGGGAGACTGCATTACTGTAGTTGCAGAGACAGACATGGCGGTATACCCTTTCAGTGTACTTCAGGACATTCATGGAGACAATATTTAAGATTCAAATTAACAGAATAATTTTCTGTAGACACATCACAATGTGTGTACCATTAAGGAAGGCTGATTTACTAATTAGTAACAGCCTCACTGACTATTTTTAATGTCTGTAAAGTAGCGCTGTATGTTTGTGACACAATAATTTTTTGACAGCTGTGAGATTTTTGACTGCACTTAATATTCACAAATTTATGAAGTATTAGAGCTGTTAAAAGTATAAATATAAGGAATGTGGCCTTAATTCCAATTTCTGTACATTCTTAAGTGCAATGTTTATTTCTGGCCATCCAGAAAGGAGAAGAAAGAAATGTGTGGTCAAAGCATTTGGTCATATCTAATTACTCCTCCCATACCTCTGAGGGGCCCTGAATAACTTTTTTCATGCTCTAAAAGCAAAAAATATCCATCATGTGTATTCCTTTCCACTCTGGAGTTCCCTTTTATTTAATGCATATATCATATTTTAAAGTTACACTTTTTCTAATGTGAATGATTTCATACTGTAGCGTAGCACATCTACAGATGCTACTTTGTGACAGAAATACACCTTTTTATTCAATGCTGCAGCCATAACTGTGACTGTATGTTTAAAAGAACAATAGAAGAATTTAAGTAATGATAAAAAATAAACTTGTTCATTTTTATCACTGGAATGTTAGTAATGACATAAAACTGGCTTGCTGTGTAGTGCCTTTGTGCTGCAGGCCTGATAGGATGCCGTGATGAGCTTGCTCTTTTAAGCCTAAGGGCTTAGCGTTAGCAGCATATGACAATTTTCTTATCAGTCTGCTTTGCAAAGCACACAGAGAGGAGGAAGTGGACTGGATGCTGTTATATATGGGATGGGGTGGTAATTAAGCAACACTGTTCAAGCATGGAGAGAGCAAAAAACAAGGGTTTCACTGTTAGGCTTTTTACATGACTGCAAAATACAACAGTGCAAAGCTTTTTTGCCTTGCAATAAGAGACTTTATTTTTTTTTAAAAAAGTGCAGTTATTAAACTCAGCATGGAGACAATCTGAAACAGGATCTTCATCAATCAGATTAACTACTTTCCAAGATGAAAGTAGACGAGGCACAGTGTGAGCCTGAGAAGATATTTATCAAAACCCATATTAATAACCACTTTCAGCCTTCTCCTGACAGTTTCATCTTAGCTTCCATGTTTAACATTTGAGTATCATATGTTTTTGTCAGGATGAGGCTGCTAAGAGCATCAATTAATTAATTCTTCTGAAGTATGGTTTGGAAAGGTATTAAAGTAACATTCCCTAAGGCCAGGACCAGTAATGGTAAGCAACATTCTGGTGCTATATAATTTGTTACTTCAGAAAGAAATTAAAAGCACAGAATCATTTCCACTTTTAAAAGCAGAATATATTCAACTTTATTTTAATAAAATTGCTAACAGGGATACATTTTTTAAAATAATACTTTCAAAGCAGATAAAGAATGTCACTGCTTTTTATTTGTTTTATTTTAAAAGGGAAAAGTAGAATGCCCATGGCAAAGTGAAAGTAAAATAAAAGGCAAAGATGACAAGAATACATCTCAATATTGTTATTTATTTATTATCATTATTACGACTTGCCTTGTTATTTGGGTCTTACAGTTCTATACTGGAATTTTCACTGTGGGATGAGGGAAGATTGCTGATGATATAGAGAAATTAACCCTCTCTTTGTTCTTATCGTAGTAAATATGCATTCGAAATGTGGACCTTGCCACTTATAAAAATGTATTATGGTAAAGTAGCCATTTCCTCTGCCATCACCCTTACGTAGGGAATTTTTAATATACCAAAACTTTGCCTTCCTCTCCTACCTTTAAAAACAGTATTAGTTCTTGTGTGTTTTACTGTGTAGAAAAGGAGATTTTTTTTCCTGTAAGGGGTGGAAAAAAAGCAAGGCTAAAGAGCTGTTTGATGACATAGGAAAGCATCATGGATGTATTTCTGTGCAGTCTCCTCTTCTGTGTTTTGGTATTTTTAAAATCATAAGCAGATAAAGGGTGAGCCAGAATACCTTACTTTAATCTCGCAAAACATATGCACCCTTTTACTTTCACATACATTGTAGTACAGCCACAAATAAAATAATACTTCTACACAAAGAGACATCTTATATGTATGCAAACTGTTGACGATGAATGCTGTCTTCCAGTTGCCTGTGGGGAATGTCAGCCTATGTAATTAGTGTGCCCTAATGGCAGCATGTGTCAGGACTAAACGCTCAGCTCACCAGTCACTAAATAACTGTCGCCAGACAATTTCTCTTAATGTATTTCAGTCTGGTCTTGCAAGGGAATGAGATCCAAGTGACCATATTCTAGGTGTATGTGTGAAGTGTGCGTACAGAGACATGGTGGGATAGCTCACATGAATGGAGTGCTGTCATGGATGGCTACATGCTTTTTAGGAAAGACAGGCCAGGAAAGCGAGGTGGTGGAGTTGCTCTTTATGTGAGAGAGCAACTGGAATGTATGGAGCTGTGCCTAGGGGTGGATGAAGAGCGAGTCGAGAGCTTATGGGTAAGGATCAAAGGGCAGGCTAGCATGGGTGACACTGTGGTGGGTGTTTACTACAGGCCACCTGATCAGGAAGAGGAAGTCGATGAGGCCTTCTACAGACAGCTGGAAGTAGCCTCACGATCCCAGGCCCTGGTTCTCATGGGGGACTTCAACCACCCTGATATCTGCTGGAAAGACAACACAGCTAGGCACAAACAGTCCCAGAGGTTCCTGCAGAGCATTGGTGACAACTTCTTAACACAGGTGGTGGAGGAGCCAACAAGGAGAGGTGTGCTGCTGGACCTCGTACTAACAAACAAAGAAGGACTGGTGGAAGATGTGAAGGTTGGGGGCTGCCTTGGCTGCAGTGACCATGAGATGGTGGAGTTCAGGATCCTGCGAGGAGGCAGCAGGGCACCAAGTAGGATCGCAACCCTGGACTTCAGGAGAGCAAACTTTGGCCTCTTCAGGGACCTACTTGGAGGAATCCCATGGGTGAGGGCCCTAGAAGGAAGGGGCGTTCAAGAGAGCTGGTTAATATTCAAACATCACTTCCTCCAGGCTCAAGAGTGGTGCATCCCTATGAGTAGGAAGTCAAGCAAAGGAGGCAGGAGACCTGCATGGATGAGCAAGGAGCTCCTGGCAAAACTCAACCAGAAGAAGGAAGTATACAGAAAGTGGAAAGGGGGACAGGCCACTTGGGAGGAATATAGGAATGTTGTCAGAGTATGCAGGGATGCAACGAGGAAGGCTAAGGCCCGTTTGGAATTAAATCTGGCTAGAGATGTCAAGGACAGCAAGAAGGGCTTCTTCAAATACATCAGCAGCAAGAGGAAGACTAGGGAAAATGTGGGCCCTTTGCTGAATGGGGTGGGTGTCCTGGTGACGAAGGATGCAGAGAAGGCAGAGTTACTGAATGCCTTCTTTGCTTCAGTCTTTACTGCTCAGGCCAGCCCTCAGGAACCCCAGACCCTGGAGGCAAGAGAGAAAGTCTGGAGAGAGGAAGACTTTCCCTTGGTGGAGGAGGAGTGGGTTAGAGATCATTTAAGCAAACTTGACACCCACAAATCCATGGGCCCCAATGGGATGCACCCACGAGTGCTGAGGGAGCTGGCAGATGTTATTGCTAAGCCACTCTCCATCATCTTTGAAAGGTCATGGAGGACAGGAGAGGTGCCCGAGGACTGGAAGAAAGCCAATGTCACCCCAGTCTTCAAAAAGGGCAAGAAGGAGGACCCAGGGAACTACAGGCCAGTCAGCCTCACCTGCATCCCTGGAAAGGTGATGGAGCAGCTCATCCTGGAGGCCATCTCCAAGCATGTGGAGGAAAAGAAGGTGATCAGGAGTAGTCAGCATGGCTTCACCAAGGGGAAATCATGCCTAACCAATCTGATAGCCTTCTCTGATGGAATGACTGGCTGGGTAGATGAGGGGAGAGCAGTGGATGTTGTCTACCTAGACTTCAGCAAGGCTTTTGACACTCTCTCCCATAGCATCCTCATAGACAAGCTCAGGAAGTGTGGGTTAGATGAGTGGACAGTGAGGTGGATTGAGAACTGGCTGAATGGCAGAGCTCAGAGAGTTGTGATCAGTGGCACAGAGTCTAGTTGGAGGCCTGTAGCTAGCGGTGTCCCCCAGGGGTCAGTCCTGGGTCCAGTCTTGTTCAACTTCTTCATCAATGACCTGGATGAAGGGACAGAGTGCACCCTCAGCGAGTTTGCCAACGATACAAAACTGGGAGGAGTGGTGGATACACCAGAGGGCTGTGCTGCCATTCAAAGAGACTTGGACAGGCTGGAGAGGTGGGCGGAGAGGAACCTCATGAAGTTCAACAAAGGGAAGTGCAGGGTCCTGCACCTGGGGAGGAATAACCCCAGTCACCAGTACAGGTTGGGGGTTGACCTGCTGGAAAGCAGCTCTGCCGAGAAGGACCTGGGAGTGCTGGTGGACACCAAGTTAAGCATGAGGCAGCAATGTGCCCTTGTGGCCAAGAAGGCCAATGGTATCCTGGGGTGCATCAGGAAGAGTGTTGCCAGCAGGTCGAGGGAGGTGATTCTCCCCCTCTGCTCAGCCCTGGTGAGGCCCCATCTGGAGTACTGCGTCCAGTTCTGGGCTCCCCAGTACAAGAGGGATGTGGCACTACTGGAGCAAGTCCAGCGAAGGGCTACAAAGATGATTAGGGGACTGGAGCATCTCTCTTATGAGGAAAGGCTGAGAGAGCTTGGCCTGTTTAGCTTGGAGAAGAGAAGGCTGAGAGGAGATCTTATCAATGTGTACAAGTATGTGAAGGGAGGGTGTTGAGAGGATGGGACCAGACTCTTTTCAGTGGTGCCGAGCGACAGGACGCGAGGCAATGGGCACAAACTGAAACACAGACAGTTCCATCTTAACACGAGGAAAAACTTTTTCACTGTGAGGGTGACAGAGCACTGGAACAGGTTGCCCAGAGAGGTGGTGGAGTCTCCTTCTCTGGAGATATTCAAAACGCGCCTGGATGCAATCCTGTGCAATGTGCTCTAGGTGACCCTGCTGAGCAGGGGGGTTGGACTAGATGATCTCCAGAGGTCCCTTCCAACCTCAGTGATTCTGTGATTCTGTGATTCTGTATGAGTGTGTGTGTGCATGCTCCAGTGCGCCTATCAGTTCTCTTACAAAACTTCTGAGCTCTTTGGCCAATTTCGACCAGTTTTGGGCAGCAGCTCTTGGGTAGACATTTGGCATCATGGAAACTTACTACTCCATCCCACAAGAGAGCTAGACAGTCAGTCACTGCAGATTATGACAAGTGATTACACCCAGACAATATCACAGGGAGAAAGGCTGAGAACAAGAAGTTTGGTGATGTTGCTTTGATGAAGATTGAAGCGGCAGAGACTCTTCCCCCCCCCCCCCAAGAAGAGTTGGGAAAATCTCTCCCAAACTTGGAAAGTCTCAACCAAAATATTTAAGTCTGAAATGCTCCTGAGGTCTTTTAAAAACTGTGCTGATTTATGCTGGACTTCATCTGGACAACATCATGCAGGCACAGCAGACTGAGGAAGCCCTGCGTACACCATCTCCTTCCTTCAAGAGTGGAGCCCAGATGCTTACAAACTAGAGTTCCCACCAGACACTGTGACACCAGACACCATTTCTCAAATCAACTTATTTTTAGGATATATGATTTTTTTAGTAAAAAATAATTTGGTATTCAAATATCTGCCCCCCGAAAATTAGATTTTATACGGCAAAGGTTTAACTTTGACCTCCTCTAACTTTTAAGAAAATAGCATGTTTCCTCCTTCTAGTGAGGGGCCCCTCCTCTCCGGTTCGCTGTTTGTGCTAAGAGTGAACAGGACTCAACCTCTCCTTCATCCAGAAAACCAAATTCTCTTCTCCTAACAGGAGCAGGAAGAAAAAAGATGATTCTCTATTCAGTTGTATTTGCTTCACTTATATTCTAACAGTGCATGTGGCTGGTCATCCATCATTCATTTCCGGAAATCCATTCAACAGGAATCATAGAGGGTGACTAGGATAACCTCAAAATGTGTTGTGAGGTCTGCAGAGAACTTGCTAAGACTTGTCTCTAATAACAGCTGGGCAAAACATCCTCATGATGTGATGTAGGTGTTGCATGTTCCTGGTCTTCTGGAAGATATTCCCAGATAGCCTGTGGGTCCTCAGGTTGCTAATGTTCATCAGCCTTTTTGTACTGGCCCTGGAACAACGCTCATGAGTAAGTGCAACAAAGCAGAGAAAAAGATGGAAAGATGGGACAGAAGGGCAATTTGACACAGAAGATTCTTCAAAGAGAAAGTTTAGCCTATCATGTAGGCAAATTCCACTATTTGTCTTCTGAGCTGTTGAATATTGTTTCTGCTTGGATCTCTCTCATTATTAGTTGATATTCCTGAAGATTTATGCTTATTCGGCAAAAATGAAACAAGAGTAATAATTTGAAGGCTGCATAAATAGTCTCCAGATTTACAGATAAACTGTGCTCATATTCAAGATCAAGAGTACGGAACAGAAATGAAGATGTACTCTGGCCCACTAGCTGGGCTGGCCTGAATCAGATCCAAACTCCTCTGGGATTCCTCTTGGCTTGGAGCCAGGCTCTTTCTCCATAAAACTGTTATGGATGTATTCAGATCTAAATAACATTGCAGGGATATAAAAACCTGAAAGGGTTTTGTTCAAATTCTTTGCACCACTCTGTTCTAAAGTTTAAGGTAGCTCTAAAGTGAATTAAAGAGCATTTTCTGTGTAATGCAAGGGGAATTTAATGGGAGTATGAGATCTGTTTAACAGCCAGCCAGAATCACCAGCTGAGGTCCCCTGATTTGCATTCAGAGGTTACAGAGCATACAGCAAGAGGGAAGATTATGGAACTGAAAGGTCTTGTGCGCAGGCAGTCTGAGTTTACAAGTGCCATAAAGGAAACTGAGAAAAATCTCAAGAAGCTGGGAATTGAAACAAAACCAGTTTTTGTTATGTTCTGATTCGGTTTCAGAGAATTAAGTGTTGATCTCTTCTCTAAAAATCAGAGACTGAGGCTGAACTCTGTGAGCATCAGAAGATCTACTGTTACTGTCTTCACTACTAAGGTTATTGTTATTGCTGAATAAAGATGTATTCCAAAGTAGAAGGATTACCATGATTTAATATCGCTATTCCAATCTGCAATTCTGCAAATACAGTTGATTATTCTTGCATTTACAACTATTAAAAGTTGACATTTAGAAATGCACAGAACTTCTTGCTAAGCTAGCTGCTATTAAAGAAACATTATCAAACTAGAATGTCTGCTTGCTAACCTGACCCAAAGCTGTATTGCCATGCTGAAAAGTAAGTTTTACTAGCTGGGGTCTGTGAGACACTAAAATGACTATACAGCTTAAGGTCAGTACAAAGCACAGGCACAGACCAGCAACAGACTTTACACCCTGAGTATGGTTAACACCCTAAAATGTCTTGTTGTAAAAAAAATAACCTACAGTTTCTGCTACAGCATCCTGGGAATCATAGACTTTTTTAAACAAACATTTCCTTTCATGAAGTTTTCTGCTGTGCTCCACAGGGTCACTGGGACAGGTCAGAAACATGATCACAAATATCTTCTCTGTTCCTCCAGCTTTAAAAACATTTCTCCACTGTTTGCAGACTATCAGTTCTTGTTATTTTATGTTAGTCCTAGAACCTGAGGAATGAAACTGAATATCAGCACAGTGCTGTTAAGCACACAAAGACGCACATTAAAAAAAAGGAGAAAATGAAGCACTTCAAATCTCTTTTAGTGTTAGTAAAATGCTGGGGTTATATGTATGTGTATGTGTGTAGCAGCGGAGTGTTTTCTAGTACAGCAGCAATTCTTAAGATAATGATTTGCCTTTCATAAGTAAAGGATTATGGTCAGATATGGTCAGAATTCCTGAATATAATAATGTAGTCTGTGATTCTTTAGAAGATCCAGATGGAGTTATTGCGATTAGTTTTTCATCCTATGGAAGTCCACTTCATAGCAGTGTTTACATACTCTTTTAACTTGCAAGTTTAGTTTGTGGCATTTTCAGTCCAGGTCTAATTACAGAGTCCCTCTGAGATTAAAGCAAGGGAATCTATGAAATTCCTCTTTGAGCTTCATAATTCTGTCTAAGAACTTGTTTATTGACAAAAAAATCTCAGTGCTGGTGCAAAATGGATGTTTGCTGGTAACAGCTCTTTCCAAATACTGTGTAAATGCCCCACGCTCGAGTGAGTCGCTCAGAGGTGGCCAAACTTTCACTGGATATTCTATTGCCCTGTTGTCATCTTGAAACACGTACTTTCTACAAACAGGGATTAGATAAATTCAGGTTATAGTCTAGCACACCTGCCCCATCAGTCTGGCTCCTGGATTACATCCAGCACAAACTCGTCAGTTTTTCTTTATATTTGAATGGATCTGTTTTCAGTGTTCTACTTAGGCAGATCCTTAAGTGGAATGGAGCATGCTTAGCATAAAGGGTGTGTAGTTATGGGTGATATGGGGCTTTTTTAGCAGATTGCACAGGAATATTTATCTTTTCTTTTCCCCCTGACCAGTAAACTCACATTTATGCCTCTCTTATTAAATTTTTTACTTACTTCTTCCCATAATTTCACTGCTTACTGTCTTTGTAAACCACTTGGCCCCACTGTGGTTCTGTATCATGCCTCAAAGCAGAAGAATTTTACGAGGTCTTTATTTATGCGTGATGTTCATTTTTAATAGCTCAGGGTCCCTTTTTGACCTCACTATAATTTTGAATGCTCAGGTGGAATTTCTCTATCCTTTCACTCCTTGTTCACGATCCTGACCAAAGGCAACTGTGCTTATTGATAACCGTGTGCTCAGAACGACATGAATCCCTTTACCAAATGACACATCTGTTGGTTTGCATAGGCAGGTTTTATATATTCAGCTGTAATTCTACTTTCTAAGAAACTTCTCACACACGAACTGAAGGTTGTCCTATGGATTTGGAGAAACAACGTGGAGTACTTCTGCTGCATGCTTTAACAGTAAATAATATATCTCCAGACTGCAATGGAATATTTTAGAACTGGTATTAGAGAAAGATTGTCAGCAATGAAACCAAAAGAATTTAATTGCAAAACCTAATCTAAAACATCTCCCAAACTAATAAACCTAACAAACTACTCTATATTACTGAACTTTTGAAAAAAGCTTACCAATTTTTCCTTATTATTAAATCTGATAGGAAGCATAAAATGGAATGTCCCAGCTGATCCTTAGAACTCATCATATTCCCATCAATTAAAGTATTGAAATTAGAATGAACTGTAGAACTGTATCCTTATGCAAACTACTGGTCTCAGTTAAACAAACTTTAAAGGTAACAGGAGATGACTACTGATATCTCTTGGCTGAAAGCATTTTACCTGAAGGAATTAGTCCATGTTCCTTGGACCCACAATTATAATACCACCTGGCAGATATGATTTCAGCACTAAGTTCTTAATGAGATAAGGTCGAGCCAAACATGGATTCAGGGTGGAACAGGGTTTAATAATCTTTTATTCATCATGGTGAACATTTGCATATACTTTATGAGTGCGCTTCTTACAAGGAACTTTTCACCTTCTAGCATTGTTTATAGTACTGAGATATATAGCTCTTTCTGAAACATCCACAGTGTTTTTATTTCTTTTTTTCTATACTTATATTTTTGTATTCGCCTACTGGATTCAAATTTATGTTAAAATTATACTATATTATGTCATATGCAGCCAAACATATTTTTATACCTAAGGCAATTAACAGCAGAATACTAGAGATCCAAATTTGTCCATTCCCAGCAGTTTAAGGTAGGACAATCAAATGTTATTGTTTAAAAAATCTCAGCTCTGAAGTCCGATCTTTCCTCATGGTAGTGAATTGGGTGAATTATTATAAGCATACAAGGGCCCAGTTTGATTGCTAAGGGTGTGGTTATATGCATATTCACACACATTTGCACACAATTATGTGCTCAAACATGGATGGCTTGCCAGTTTTGCATTGCTAAGATACACCAGTTCTTTTAACCCATTACATGGGGGTAACAGTATTACTAATATCATGTCTGACTTCTCTCAACTTCTTAGCCTAAATGAAGGCTGAGGTAGTCTTCAGCACAAGTGCAGGTGAAACAAAATAAAGAGATTTAAACAAAAAGATCTTGTGTAGGCATAACATGTACGCTGTCTAATGCAGCTGTGCGTGTTCTCATTATCACCAAAATGGAAAGGCTCTGGTTAGGATTCATCTTCCCTTGGTTATATGTAATGCAGGTGTCTATGTTTGAATTAATTGTTTAAATTCCATTATAGTTGATGTAGATCTCACCAATACAGTCAATGGAAACTAGAGAGCTGTTCATCTTGTCCTAAATTTGATCAGATGAGTTGTTCTTTAGACTCCATTAACTGTATTGACTAGCTCTCCACTGATGATAATGGGGTCTAGACAGTAAGTCTGTTATAGACAGTAAGCTAGATAGTAGACACCTAGAATAAGAATTTCATGCTCTTTGCTATTCTCCACTGCTATGAAATCTGGTTGAAAAGCCTGTGCTTTTGGTGTTTCAATGTCAATCCAACACAAAAAGAAAATACAAGTTACAAAGAGACTTCAGAGAGAAGTACTTCATCATCACAGCTGTGGTTGTCTAAATAGCAAACAGGGTTGGAAGAAAACTGATTTCTGCTTTTGGTTTTGGTTACCCAGAGAGGTCCAGAAGATCCTTTCACTCTTAAAATCTGTACTGCCACAGGGTGGTTCAGCCTAGCACAGACCAGTGCATCCTCAAACCTGATGGAACTTTTTCCACCTCTGAATGTTTTCTCTGGGTCTTGTTCAGACCAAATGGTGTAGCACAGTAATGAGCTCAGCAGGTAACTCACACAAAGCTGAAAACAAATATTTCATTGTCCTTTTGTCCTGACTTGCCTCCTCTCTATACTGTGTTTGTCTTCATAAATTCTGAGACTGTAGAGCCAAAAGAAATCATTATAACCCACCCTCCTGACAGGTTTGGCCGTAAGATTTCCTGCAATAATACCTGTTTGAACCTGGAACATATCTTGATTTAAAAAACAACCGTTAGTGGAGAATCGACCACTGTCTTTAGTACACTGTTCTAGTTAAACTTTCCACTTTATTTCTCATATGAACCTTTCTAGCCTTTATAGTGATCAAAATAGTGTGCTGGAATGGAAAGCTCTCTATTACTATGTTTTCCCTCTTGGCATGTAGTTGCAGATTGAGTAAGATAAGAAGGTTTTCCCTCAGACTAGATACATGCAGTAGCTGCCAGACTGTAGTGTTTCTTTTCCAAGCTCTCCTACTGGAGCTGTTTCATATTAGAAAATTGGTTAAATATTTATCACAGCAGGGGCTTGGGCCTCTATTTCTTACTTCTCAGGGGAATACTATGATCATTGGGTCAGCTTCTAAGTAGCTGCCCCAATGGATTATTTATATAGAATGTCACAGTGCTAACCAAAGGGTATGACAGATCCTCCTTCCCCAAACAGGGTATTCTGCTGCGGTGTAAAAAATGTCCTTCATCTGAATCAGGCAAAGGAGGACCTTAAACTAAGGGCTTTTGTATGCATGTAATTGCATAACTACTGACTACTCTGGTCTCTATTTCTTCTATTGTGATAAAATTCCGACATGGACCTAAAAATTTTTTCCAAAGTAAATTTAATTGCTACTGTGTTCATTTCAGAAGTTTTGATTTAGGAGAAATAGCATTTTCTCCCAGAGGAATGGCTGTTTAGAAGTTTCCAACCTGTTGCTTTTAAGCTGCTGTTGATGATAACAATCCCCTATTTACACAGGAAAAATTTCACTTGTTCTTCCATTGTCTTCCTGGCCTTGTTTTTCCTCAGACGTGGTACAAGAAACCAGATCAGGTCAGAGTATTTTGTTTGATATTTTCCAGTCTCTTCTCACCGGAAAGTCTTCCCTTGCCTCTGATTTTGCTTATTCCTTCTCTCTGAAAATTTTCTATTTTCAAAGGCTAAATAATTCTACTCTTCCTTTAAACTGATTCCAGGATAGTTTCTTCTCAGCTGAATGTCAGATAACAATGAGAATTTTGTGGTTAAAAGCATAAAGTTGACTTACGTGATATTCAGATCATGATTTCCTGTCCCAAGTTTTTGAATGCATATTGATACCTTCCCTTTAAGGGAAATAGTTTAATATTAGTTCATCAAAATTCCTATTATTTTTCCTTAGAAATATTTTTGCAGTTAAATGCAGAAGCTTGTATGGGCACAGCATAAACATATGGAATCACCCTTTGCCTCAAAGCACTTTCAGTTTAGGCAGTCAAGAGAAGTACAAACCTACAGGGAGAGGTGTATGCTAAAGCGGGTGTAATTAATATGTGCAAATATACGTTATATTTGTACGCCATATTTTACCTTATATAAATACACATAACTGCTTCAAAGTCCAGGCATCATTTTTCATTGCCTTTAAAAAACTGTAATACTCCCAGTGCTACAGCATTAGGTATTACGTTGGGATTTGAAGGAATAAAAGCCAGTAGCTTTTCAGACATGTTTTATAGAGAGCACCTTGCAAGAGGGTAGCTACCATTTATCTCCCCTGCTCCATGTCAGCTCTTGCGCAGGGCTGCCTAGCTGATGTAAGTGGATATTCTGCTGCCAGTGGGGTACCTGGGAGAGAAGGGACATTGCGTCTCTGCTCCTCCCACAGCATGGCAAGTGCCTGCCTGCCTTCGTGGCTGTACTCTGGGCAGCAAGGAGGTGGAGGTAGAGGTGGAGGCAAAGGGTGGCACTCTGCCAGCAGGCAGGCCCTGGCCTCTTGTGAGCAGGTCTTGAAGCTCGTGAGGTTGCCATGCTCTGCTACCATGGGAAATGCTGCCGAGCAGGTGGAGCTGCCGCCGGTGGAGCCGCTGCTGGGCAGGTGGAGTTGCAGCTGCTGCACTGAGACCTGGAAAGTTTCTCTTTCTCTCACTCTCAATCTTACCATCTCCTGGCAGCCCTGCTTACCTTCATGCTTGCTTTGCATGTGCCTACAGTTATCACATGTTCAGGGAAGGTTTTATCCAGTGTGGGACCTGAATAAAACCTTACTTGATCATTAAAATGCCTTCTTATATGAAATATTATGATTCTTCAGAATTTTCTAACCCACAGAAATTAGTCTTTACTTACTTTTCAGATATTATTTATCTGGAAATAACAACATTTAACTTCTTAACTTCAGATTGGGGGTACATTTACAGAGGCTTTCAACATGGATGGCTGATATGCTGTTGATGTTGATGACCTGCACATTATGTCACTGCATTCTTGCATGCAGTCATTGCCTTCACTCTCCACCCCACCCCCACTCTCAAGTTATTTCTGGCACTCGTTTTCTCTGCTGTAACATGGTCTTAGGTAGAGATTTTTATTATTCCAAAGACCTGGTTTCATAAGAAAAGCTTCAGGGATTCTTAAACTGTATGTAAAGAAAGGTAGAGATTACACTCCTCAGCATCACTGCTGGAGAAGTGAATCATAAAGACAAGTTTCCAGACAGACTGCAGATAAATTTCAGTCACCATTGAATTTCAATTTTTCTGTGTTTACAGTTAAAGATAATTTATGTTACAGATTAGTCTTTGTTGGTACATGGCATAAAAGTGACATTATTTTTCTGTGTTTTCTTTATTTTAGTGTGAAGTTTGCCTTGTTTTACCTTCCCCTGACTCCCAGTTCCTCTTTTCTTACAGCTGGCCTGTTTTCATTCTATATGAGCTGTTCTGGGCAAGATGAGAGACCCCTCTGAAGCAGATAACACAGCTAAATCTGATATTCTGTCTGTAACAAGGTGCTGGTGGGGGCAGCCTGAAGAAGCTGGGGCCGGGAAGCTTTGCTCAGTTATATGACTCTGATGACAAGGTGTGAGGATGGAACATAGGTAAAAAGGACAAATAAAAAGCTCATCGTTTGGTGGTGGTGGGGAACTCCAGGATACAATGGTTCTTGAGACTGAGTCTAAGGTAGAAAAAGCAGCACAGAATGAAAAGCCTCTAGATCCTTGCAGCCTATACTGATCATGAGAACAGCTTCTGTGCTGTGATACTTTCCAATATTTTATCTAAATTAATGAGTCTTGAAGGAAGGACTTGAAAAAGTGCTTTGACATGATGTTACCCATTCCTGCACTAGGAGAAAAACAGCAGCCTCATAACCCTATAACTCGACTGGTGTCGAGTTCCAGAGTAAATAAGAGAGAGAGTAAAGGAACAACAAAGAAATGGCAAAAGCTTCCAGGAATTAAAATAAAAACACTTGGTTAAAAGGAAAACAAATAGTGAGAGATCATTAATATGTGGTGAAATTGCCTATCACAGTATACTGTGGAGTTAACCTTTCTGAACCACTGGATATCCTAGTTGGTTAAATTTGAACCATTTAGCAAAACTTAGAGATCAAACGAGAACATTACCTTTGAATACCATTTATAAACATCAAACTCTGTGGAGATTTTAAAGTCTCTTAATACATGTTACATTTTGTCCTTTTGTCACTACCTTCAAATTAGATCATAAAACTGAGCATACATACACATTTGTATTAGCTAGATCTGATCTAGTTGGTGCTCCTTTTCTGGGTGTGCTTTACGAGTTCTGCTTCTAGTGATTTTACATTCATTAGTGTTTTTGTGATCTCTGCAGTCAAAATCTGAGTGAACTTGGGGTGCTCTCTGCTTGTTCATTCACGTACTTCAAACTTGAATACCAGCGCTGTCCTTTAGCATATTGTGCAAAAACTAACCAGTCCCCTGAAAATGGCAAAGTTAATAGGAATATTTCCGTTAGGTAAGACTGAGTATTTTTTGCTTTTTGTTGGCTTATCTATGACCTGCTAAAACTTCAAACCAATTTGCAGCCTTGACCATTGGCTCCTGGAGCTAATATTTTTAAGGTAAAACAAGTAGATGTTTCACAATATTAATAAAAATGTCAAGTATAAAGTTTGGTGTGCATATAGATAAAATCTTTTGTATACATGAAATTTCAAAACCAATAATAAAATTTCATATTTTGATAGAAAAATAAACTTATAACTTTACATCTCTGCTGATTCTGACATGATATCACAGCAGCCTTACATAGCAAAGAAAGGAGAATTTCAGAGCAATCCAGCATGGTCATGGGCAGTGTTACAGCATTGTGACGGTGTGTATATGTGTTTAGCTGGCTTTCAGCTCTCCAGCCATTGAAGCACTTGTTATGCATTCAAGCAGGATTACACATCTGAAGGTCAGGTAATATTCACAAGAGATCAGACTTGTTTTCCTATAGCAACTGTAACTGAGAGGATTACTAAAGCACTGAGTTGGTGTCAGAAAAAGAGGATTTATTCCTCACTATCTGCGTCACTTTGGGCAATTCACTTAATCTCCCAGTGCTTCAATTCCCTGCTCAGAAATGGGGACAATAATGCTTCTTAACTTGCAGGTACTTCAGAAGGACACCTCAATTGGGCTACAGTCCTCAAGTAATGAGAAAGGCTTACAGTAAAGTGACACACCTTTGTCTTTGCCTTCTCCTCCTTCTAGCTCTTACCTTGATCAAACAAAAAATTTTTTTTTGCTGTTGGGAAAAGATGTATCTAATTTTCAATCTTTTCTTTCTTTTTGCATACACACACACAAGAGCCTCATGTTGCATCTGGGAACAACATTCTGGAGAGAACAGAGCACGGCTCCTTGCTAACTCAGGTGCACCTGGCATGACTCCTGCATTAGGTATAAAAGGCTAAATCCAGTTCTTGAATATCACCTTTTATCACAAAGACATTCCCAGAGTGCCAATACCCTTCAGGAACACCATCCTAAGTAAGACTCCTAGAAACACCTTATCTCTCCTCATTAAATTTTTCATGTTCTTGATTTCAAAAAGAGGAGGCACAACATCAAATTTCTCTCAGGACTAGAGGTAAGACATCTGGCCAGTGGTTCTTTAGATAAATCAGTAGTAAACAGCACATTGTTACCAAAACCGAATCACTACTTTTGATTAATGATAGTAGAGCTAAAAAGGTAGAGCTCTTAAAGTTTACACAGCCAAGTTAACAGCAGGAAAGACTTCTACATTTATCTCAGAGAGAAATTTTTTCACTAGTGTCTTTCGAATTGATTACAAATTTCTCTCCTCTTTTCTTTACATCCATCATGGGTTGGTCATTTAAAGAATGCAGTGCATGTACTAAAAGCTTGTTTTGGGAGGCCCTCAAATTACTGGATTCTGATATGCACTGAAATAAACACACACTGAAAGAATACTTTTTTGTTATTAGAGCATGTACCTGAATAGTTTCTATCTTTTCTTTCTTCTTTTTCAAGTATGTGCTTACATATCCACACCAGTAAAGTATTTGTTCCATCTTGAACTAGGAGTTAACCTGAAAGTCAGGCTTGCATCCATATTTTAGAACTGACATTTTGGAACTGAGCATGCTCCTAGTGATTTCTTTGGTGGTTTGCTGTTCCTTGTCAATCTTATTGTGTTTGTGAGTTTACTGACACTGAGCCAATTAAACAATTACTCAGTGAAAATTCCCACTGACTCCCCTGAAGTCAGTGGGAGTTTTCCTTAAGCTCATAGTAAGTGGAAGTTGTAATTGGAGCTAGTGTTATTTATGTTTCCTTCAAAGTTTTTCACGTTGCATTGTCCTATTCTTTTTCTGCTCAAAATTAATGATATTATAGAGGATTACAAATAACAGGAAATATAAACACAATAGTTAACTGTAATCTGACCTTGTGTTTCAGGGTAAAGGCCCTGAATAAGAAATCTGCAACCTCACGGTACTGCCCACCCAGGAGGATGCAAGTCGAAGAGTTCCTCCACTTTAGCAAGAGAATCTGGGGATGTCCTCGCACTACCAAGCACAGCAGTGGGATCATCCCACCTACATGGATGTTCCCAGACAATGGATAGTTGGGAAGATGGAGAATTGTCACCACCCAGGCAACACACCTTTAGCTGGTTCCTGGAATATGATGTCATGGTAGGAGACTTCAACACTGGTTACAAAGCTTCCCCTTCTCTGTGAATCCATAGCCCAACAGGAGAGGGAAAGAGGCAGCAGAAGAGGACAGAAGGTAAGAAAGGCTCAGATTCTGTGAAATCTGAAGTTCTGAGAATGAATTAAGAGCCAGCAAATAAAGACCTATCAGGTCTATGGTGAGTTGGTGGAAAGACAGACAACACAGACTCCCAGAGATCCTCTGGAACTGACTGTCTGGAGATACCTTTAGCTGCCTTTTTTTACAATGGGAGAAGTAACAGAGACTATTGAATCTCCTGTACATTCTATCCTTGAATCACAGAGTGATCCAGGTTGAACAGATTTCTGTAGGTCACTTCGTCCAACCCCCTGCCTGCAACAGGGCTAACTTGTGCTGTAGGATTTCACAACCTCTCTAGACAATCCATTCTGCTGTTTTACTAGTTCCATTATGGAAAAAAAAATAAATCCTTATCACAAAATACTTTGAAAGCCATAGCAATGGGCATTAGTGGATCCGCACTGAGCAGTGTGGATTTTGGAGAAATCACTGACAGATCCAGAGATTTCATGTTTACCAAGTGGACTTCTCGGTTGTAACTATTCTGAGTGTCAAAGAAGAACAAAGTTCATAGAGCATAAAATGAAACCTACCTCACAGAAAATTGTGTGAAATACTTAATCTTCGATGATACAATAATGTTTTATGAGGAACTGCCTGCTACACCACAGAGAATATGTAGACATGAAACTTTCTGATGGAAACATGTCAGTTTATGGAGATAAACTGTGTATCTTTGCCTTACTGTAAAGTGCCAGACTCTCTCATACAAATCAATTTCATAAATCATGTAACCAAACACTGAAATTAATAATAAAAGATCCCAAATGACTGCAGGTGCAAACCTGTGCTTGCAGTTCTCTTTGAACTCAAGATCTGGATGTGCAAATAAGCAAGTAGGCTTAGACCTGATCAGCAAAGCGTTCTTTGTCAATAGATATTTAAAATGCATTTTTGATTTAGTTACACTTATGCTACTTCCAGAATGTTCCTCACTTTTTTGGGGGGGGGGGGAGGGGGGAGGAAGGGAAGATAAATATGCCTGATATATTTATGAAAATATTTTGCTTACAGCACACCAAGCACTGATGCTTCTTAAAGGTTAGTAGATCCAGGGATTTGATTTGATGTTACTTTGTTTCTTTTGAAGGATAAGAAATAAAGTGGGAGAATCTGTGACTCTGAAATTAAATTACCATTTTTCCAGTTGCTCTACTCAGCCAAAAGTCAGACTAGAAAGGACAGCACTGAAGTGATACATTACGCTCTTACTACCTCCTCCTTTTGTTTTTCCAGTCTATAAAGTCAGCTTCAGGGTCTGTGTCTAATTTCAAAATAATGTGGTATGTTGGTTAAGTAGCTTTATTCTGTTGTTAATGGAGGTGGTTTTGTTCTAAATTGATTGTTTTCTATCTGATCTAATGTTATAAAGAAGGGAGATCTTGGCAGATTGCCTAGGTTGTACAACATTGTATACTGGAGAAGATGATGTTTTTTCTCCCAGAGTAACGGTTTAGGGGAAGAGGTCTGAAGTCTGAAGCTTATGTTTGTTCTCACTGCTGTTTGTATGTCTCATACATCAACATGAAAGCAAACAGTTTTTTGGAGTTAGTAGTTCAGCTGAAAGCTGAGCGACTGGCTTATAGACCTGTAGAGGGCCATGTTCAAGTGGAATTTTGGTTAATGCTTTGACTTTATGGATGAACAAACTAAGAAAAAACATACACAAACTTTATTTCTAATGCATTGTATCATTTTGCTTTTTACTGACAATTGCTAAAGATATATAGAAATTAAAGCTGGAATGCACTCTGATTCTGAAAAAAAGTAGATGAGGTAGAACAATTATTTTCACATATTATTTCACCTTGTTGAAGAAACAAGACCTACAGTAAATGAAATCTTACTGACATAAACATTTACACATAAGAGGCTTTTGATAAGAGCTCTAAAGAATTCAGGCAGGCGTACGTCCTGTCTTCCTTTGTATTTTTTAATACATTTCTGGTCCATTTTTTAAGCAACAACTTACGTCACCAACACTGTGATATCTGTAATCTTGTACCTGCGTTTATAGTTAGTGAGCTCAAATCCAGTTAAACTGTAATGGGCATGTTCATTGAATGTAACCTATAAACATTTAGAAATAAACATCTGCAGTAGAAAGGCACATTTTTGTCATCAGGGCCAAATAAATGAACATTTTGGGATAAGACAAAATTCCGAATAGATAGTTTAGCATGAAATCCAGACAACCGAGTATACTCAATAGATAGGAGTAAATATCTCCATGACGTTAGCTAGGCATATCTCAAGAGTAAAAAGCAACACGCTTCTACCTCACCTTTTCTAATGGTAGTTATAAGCCACCTGACCTACCTGTAAGGACTTGGGGAGAACCAAGGTGCTGTTGTTCAAGGATGCTTGAAGAAAATGGGAAAAGACTGGATTCTTCTTCTCATCTCCACACACCTCAAGTGGAGCTGGCTGAAAGAGGGAGGGAGGGAGGGGGGTATGCTTGAGCTCTCAGAGGAGTGTTGAGAACTAATAAAGCCACATGTAATAACATTATATGTCTAGGAAGCACCTTAACTCCTCATGCTGTAGTGCTGTGCCTGGCATAATGTGCCTGTTCACCACATCTCCCTATGTTGGAGAACACTTTCTGAATCTTAAGCTTTAGACACCAATCAGTGCCAGCACCATCTCCAAACCATTTTTAGAAATACAATTGCAAACAAACAAACAAAACAAAATCAGAAACCACCCACCACCCACAGCATGGCTGCAGGGTCTACCCTTCCCAAAACACCTTTAAATTTAAGCTAATTTGAACAATCTTCTCTATTATGGGTAAACAGAGCTGCTTGGAAGATGGAAACACGTTGCTGTCACATTTTGGAATATTGTATGTTTGTTTTGTGCATTTTCTTTTGAAAGGTAAATTTTTGAGAGAGCTAGTCTGAAAACTGAACAAATTGCTCTTGGAGGTACCATTTGGTTGCTTCCAAAACTTTGAATAAAACATTAATCTTTTCTCTCTTTCATTTAAGATTTTGATTATTTTTTGACACATCTAAGTACTTCTATCATGTTAAAGAAAAAAAAAAGCAACACCAAAATTCACTCTAACACTCTAACTGAATGTAACTTTCAAGTAAATATATGTATTTGACTGTATCTGACTCATTTTGAAAACTGCGATCTTGTCCAATTCATTGACAATAGATGCTTGGATATGATGGCAGAAGAGATGGCCTCTTAATCTGATCTCTGTATAAAAAGGCCAGGAAATTTAATCAATGGTGATTAAATTGTAAATGGCAATATTCACATCAGGTATGTAAAATATGTCCAAACTGAAAATATAATCCAGATATTACAACTTAAAGTGATAAGGATTATACTGTATTCTTTATTAAGCTTCACCTGCACTTAATTTCATGTTTAATTTCTCTAATATAAAATATTTGCTATTTGGCACACAATGAGTGTGTTGACTCCTAGTTCTTTGGTGAAATATAGGTCTTCTTCCCACTCTTATTAAAAAACATCTTTTCCGTACCTAAATTATTCTTGATGACAAGTGAACATTCAGTTCAACCTGTGATTCTTCAACTTCTCAAAGTTCTTTGAACATGTTAGATTTACATTTTTTATGGCTTTATTTTTACAGCAAAATTCTTAAAGTGATAATTAGGGCACTTTCATTTTCATATCTAATTAATCAGATTGAAACTGAATAAATATATTAATGAGAGACAATTGGTTTCATTCACAGAGCTTTAAGTAGTCCTTGTGGTTTTTATAAGACATAGTTGGGGACAATTCCTATTTTGTTCCTTGTTCTTGACAAATATGTTCAGGATAGTAAGGAAATATCTGATTTTTTTGGTTAACACTTTAACGCTTTATTTCAAAATGCAGGGCAAGTCTTCCTGAAGGGGAAAGTATCAGTAGAAGATTCTTCAAGGCTGGTAGTACAGAGGAGGTATTCTACAGAGAGCAGAAGAGAGAAGGAAATTGTAAAAAGGAACAGGCAAAAGAAAGGCTGAACATGCTCAGGAGAACATGTTACGAAAAAGAGAGAAACATCAGAAGCTTGCAGTGGGAAAGCTCTTCTGCTAGTGTCACATGCCTTGAGTGAGATTCATCCTATTGAACTTTAGCTGTCTAAAAGTTAAAGATCTAAGTTGTCTTGGCTTCTTCTATGCTTAATGGCAGGAGATACACATCTCCATAGAACAATTAATCTATCTTAGAACTGCATGAATCACTGTTTGGAGGTACATTGGCTACAGAGTTTCTGGATAACTATTTTAAAATAGATATCAAAATTAGATAAGTACAATGAGGAGAGCTGGATCCTAGCCTTCATGTAAATCCCTATAGCGGTTCCATTATTTTATAAAACAAAGAAAAATATTCCTGTGGGTGAAAATATGGACAATATCGATATAATTCCATCATCCTGAAATGGTTTTACTGCAACCTCATTAAACTTGGTGATTCATAGTAATTATTTTGAGCATTTGGTCAAAAGCTGATTGTTTGCCTTTCAGAAGTTACTGACGACAGGAGAAAACATGCTGTCATGATTTCCATTGAATATAGCTTTCTATATTTTTACAGTATCAGCTCTGCTCTGCACAAAAATTATAGCAGTATGGATCTTACATGCTATGAGCTGCTACTAAATAGACGAGAGTGAATAGTGAATTCTAAACATATAATTATTGATGAGTAAAATTTATTCTAACCACGTTTATTATTCCTCCAATACTTCCAAGCAGTTGCGAGCACAGAGAAGCTTAGAAGCTTTGACAGCTTAAAAAAACCCCTCCTTTCTATTTATACAATGCATTGACAAAAGCATTTATGATTGCAGCATTTGCACACACAACTACAGGTAACTAGATGCGCTAATTCCACGTAGTTTGTTTAAACAAACAGTCTGTATACATTTGTCCTCATGGAACTGACAAAGAAATTTGGCAGTCAGCTACTTTTGTCTGTGGGAGTGATAGGGATGCAACGCTTTTCCAAGTATCTTTGAATGGCCCAACAATACAAACTACTCTGCTCTGCACTATTATGCACTAATATGGACAGGAAGTCCCTCTTGAAATTCATTTGAGTACAAAGATCTCGATTGACAAACAAAATCCAGGTTCCCTTCGGATGTCTTAGCTTTGCCCTTGACTTCCTAGAAAATGTCTTTTTCCAAAGACAGAGCATTTTAAGGAGGTCTCTTTTGAAACATCTTATCATGCATGTCCCAGGGTGTCACAGGGTAAAAGAAGAAAAAATCACTCCTGAATACATCAGAAGGCTCTGGGCCACACATCTGTTCTGCTTTTCCTCTTGTAAACTGAAGTGTATGAGCCCGAAGGTCCACTCTTCTAACCAGTAATTTGTACATCCAAATGCCCAATGTACATAATGCAAGTGTGGTAAGCATGTTCTTTTGAGCAAGACCTAGGGAACTCAGGTCCATTAAACTTTGTTGAAATATTTTGTAAGGTAACGCACTGACACATCAGGAAATGCAACTGCATCCTCAAAAGCTGAAAAGCTAATCAAACTAATGGATCCAAGAACTATGGACATTTTACAACTAGCATTGGTATCTGAAAAAGTGGACCATAACATGTACTAGGGAAGAGAACTGTAGAATGAATATCCACTCATAATTACTATCCAGGTTACTTATTTAGCAGCCAAATATGTTCCCAGCAGTTTCCCAGATCATATAAAACAAATTAATGAAGCAGCTGCAACAAAGAAAATCATAAACCCTGTTAAACTCACACACTGGCCACAAGGGTATCTCATTCATTTAATACAAAAGTACTGTTTTGTGACTAAAGTAAGACTGACACAGAGTAATAAATATGGATATTATTATAACAGTAGAAAAAGTTTCCCGTCTCTGCCACCAGCCTTTTTTCCTTTATTGCCTTGATTTTCTTCTGCTGCGAATGTACTTTACCTCTCATATCAGCTGGACTCCAGTTACCTGTTATAATATGACTTGCTTCCAGACATCGTGCTGATAGGTGTCCTAGAACTTCAAGAATAAAATAACTTATCTCTTTGCAACATTCAAACACGGTACACGTCACTAGGCCGGGGACAAAGGAGAAGAACTTCTAGAATAAATTTTTTAGCAGAGTATGACATTATAAACAGCGCTATGCACGTTTAAGTCTCTTGCAGCTGTTTTACAATTTTGGCTAGCAAGCAGGTGTAAACCACAGAAAGTGAAAAATGCTTTCCTTTCATCCACTTTAAGTTGTCTGCCCTTTGAGGCCACCAGGAAGCTAGGTCTGAAGACAGATGAACAGAACGTTATACAGTCTCAGGAAATGATAAAGAGCCGCATTTCAGGTCGCCATCTGGTGGTTTTGCATACAATGGCAAGTATTTGGGGGAAAAAGGCTCTCTTAATGGCAGTTATGATGTCATGAGCTTATTTTTAAAAATTGCGTCAAGCACAGAAAACATTGACACAAGCAATTTATGGGCTTTCCCAGGCAGGGTCAATGGATACATAAGAATAGCATCTATTGAATGATTCTAAAAGGTAGTTTGAGTAACTCTTTGAACGTATGTATAATGAAGTTGTAACTCTCACCAGTGGAGAGTTTCTCTGCTGCTCATTCGGTTAAGCACTTGCTAGTAGTAGCTACACCACAGCATATTTACCACTGTCCAAAAGAACATGCTTTTTTGACAAACCCTGCTTTACCTGGTCAGTCAAAAGTATTTTTACATATATTACTATTTTTTGCTCCTCTTATGCTGATTTTGTCTTTTAAGGAACTGATTTTTCTCAGGCATTAAATGATTGCTTAAGATATCTTCTCTTATATTTTAATTTACCCATTTTAATAACTGGGCACAATGCTTTACAGCTCCTTCTCTTTCTTCAAAAACTGTCTTGGAAGCAGAAGGGATGCTTTCCATTGGAGATTACCTTCTTTTTCGGTGCTGATGGACAGCCAAATTTTTAGTCTTTAAGAACAAGATGAAGGCAGAGGGTCGCTGAAAAACCTAGTTTAATATAGGTAGGTTATCAGACTGAGACATGCAACTAACAAACCAAAGCTTAATTGCCAGCTGAAATTATGACTGGATTTTCAGTCCCTCAGGAATGGCAGAGACTTGGTATTGAAGGGGCTGTGTGGTCAGTAGTCAGTGACTAGAGGAAGAGACTGGTGAGCCCTAACTAGATTATTTATTTAGAGCCAGTAAAAGTAGAGTAGGCATTTTTAAAGTAGTAGAGAGAGCTGTGAGAAACCTGGAAGGGAGGGGAAGAACTAACCATCGAAGTTAGAGATGGGAATAGCAGTGAGACAGATCTGAAAAGTCCATGTGGGTTATCATTCCCTGAACTGGGAGAGTTTAGGTAAGTGCTGGATTCAGGGTGAAAGCTAAGCAGTGGGGAAAAAAATCCTGAAAAGTCCGATGCCAAACAACATTTAACCACTTCCAGGTAGGAGATAATAGTGTAAACACACAGAAAGCAAAAGCACTCAACAGCAGCCTGCCAAAAAGAACATAGTTTCTCCAGGTGTTGTCAGTTACGATTTTAGGCAAAAAGAACTTTCTACTCCCTAAGTATTGCTGAAAAAAAGTCTTTTGGACATATTATTCTTCATCAGACTTGTGTACACACTTCCATTTGCTGTTACTCACTCCTGTACAACACAGAGGACTGTGGATCAGCACAGTATCAAAATGTGAGAACGAGGTGAGTTTTACACTGTATTGAGTGACAGTTTGATTGCTGGTAATTAACCAACCGTGATTCTGTTTATTATATAAATACTTTTGCATGTCATTATTACAAGACTTTACCAGTGTAAACAATGAAAATGAATAGAAAAAGTACATATGCAAAACAGAACACTTTCCTGTATTTCTTTGACTTCCATTATCATACATAGCAAGGAGTTTTAAAGAACAGAAATATATACAATATATCATAGCAAATTAAGGTTTTTCAAAGTAGGCATTTTATACAATGTCAATATTTATCAGGCTGAGTATAGTTTCAATGGAATGAAGGCAAATTATTTTCTGATCTTTATGCTTGATCCTTTTGCATCCTAGCATAATTTTCACTTGGAATAATTTTCAGTCATAATTTATCGAGAGTCCTAATAATCTTTTGCTCTTTCACACTGATTCTAACAAGGTTCTGACCTGAATCCTCATGTGTTCCACATCATTTCCTTCTGGAGATTACCAGGCCAAGCTGAAGAGTAAATGAGTTGTAAGGTCAAGAGATTCTCACTGTGAGACAATTGCTGAATTCCTGGTAGTTATGATTGCATCTTTCTACTACACCTTAATCACTATTTGACAAATTCCAATCAGAGATTCATAAATTAATGTGACTTATTTTAATTAAGGCAATATGTTGCCTCACTACAAGAATATTAAAAATATACAGACCCTGAAAACAATAAATATTTCTTAAAGGGATGGTAAAATGACACAACTTTAATCATGGGTGACTTCTACAGATATAATCTCTGATTTAAGAGTAGGTACAAATCATCACCTAATATTTATAGTAGAGGGAAAGTAGATTTGAAATTAATCTTTTTTGTTTTTTAATCTCCAAATGCTTTTAAGCCTTTTGAAATAAAGGCAAATTCACAGAGGAGAATTTAATGACTTATATAAACATTACTGAAAAATATATTCAAAATGCAATGATTTCTGTTCTTTTTTCTCATATTATTACATTGCTAATAGTTGAATATAGTTTATGTGAATAGCAATGTTCTCTCCAGAATAATCTTTTTTTGCACTGAATAGTTTAGGAGCCTTGATCCTGTGAACCAAAGAATTAGATTTGGAACCCTACTAAATACATTATTTCTGACATTCCTACTAATCAGAATCAATGGCATCACCTTTCTGGTAGTAGAATCTGTCCTAAAAACTGTATTCCAGATTTGTTTAGGAACTGTCAAGAAACACTCACTAAGCTCCTTTGACTTGGCTTAAAAAATTCTTTGCACCTAAAACAACATTGAGACCAATACATTTAAGCCTGTAGAGATTCAGTGAGGTTGTGTTAAGGCACACCCAGTTCCACAGCAGTGGAAAAGAGAGGGACAAGTCTAATACTTGCAGGCAAGTCTTAATGATTAGGCACCCATTTAGCATTCAGATTTGCCAGTGCATCCAGAACAGGAGGTTCTGGCTCTTGCCTCTGAATCACTAGGGGGAGAGTATAATCATCACTCTTTCATCACACTCATATAGGAAAAGTACCTTAAAATACTTATACATCTATTTGCATGTCAAAGCTATGCATTATATTAAGATCTTAGAGTTTGCTGACACCTTAATAGATTCAGTTTTGCAAACTTCATGATCAGGCAGGAAAATGTTTGTTGTTTCCATCTGACAGATACAGAAGTTAAAATGCAATTGCTATCCAAATTTACACGGCAGCATGCAGGAATACAAGTAATAGAATTTAGGAATATCGTGTCTAGTAAGATTTTATAAGGCAATACAGTTTCTTTTTAAAATAAGTTTTCATTTTCCCAGCAGAATAAACACTATGGTATCTAGAAAATAATATAAAACAACTACCTACATGAAAACTATTCATTGTACCATAAATTGTATTCTTTCAAACATAAGACAGTAAAAAGATCTCATTCAATTTATGATTCCACTTTTACAAATGACTATAAATATTAATTTCTAAGGCAAAATTCTGTTGACTGAAAATATATACTATAATATCAATTTTCATTCAAGCTTCCTGTAATCCATGTTTGCTTTAAAGATTATAGACATAGTTGATGTGGGAAACCCAAGTATAGGTCAGATGATGATTTAAGTTACTAAATCTTTGCATTTCTCTGTCTATCAAATCCTTTAATAATATGTGAACTCAAACATCTATAGATTCTAGTAGTTGAAAATTTATCCTTAAAACAGGTGGACCTATGATTGTCTTTGGCATAAATTTAGAAGTAGAATTTGTGTGAAGATTTAAATACAATTTCAATTATTAGAATTCACAGGAGATACCACTCAAGATGGGTCTAGAAACTGAACATGCAGGGCATAGTTGGAGAAAGATAGTTATTGAAATAAAATACACTTTGCAAAAAGGCTAAAATTTGCTGATGACACAAGTGATAGGGGAGAGAGATGCAGCACAGAGAAATATGGTGCCTTGGCTACATTAAATTCATAGGCAGATAACTGATTCAAAAGATTTCCAGTCTAAAAATAAAACTATATTGCCCCAGGAATTATTTTAGAGATCACAAATAAGGTCGGAGAAATAAGTATATACTGTGATCCCTGTTACCTAAAATAAAGGCTCCATTCACATTATCACCCTGGATTCAACCCAAATTTAAAATACACCTTTTTCAGTCCTCAAGAAAGCACAGGTTAATAATCCATTAAATGATGAAGCACATAGTATTTCTCCTTTACCGTATGTTTATGCTAGATACAGATTTTTTATAGATTCATCTTATTCTCTTGCTATCATAATAATTTGCCAGCCAAATTACTACCAGGCATAATCAGATGATTTGAATCTTTTAGACACAGAAAAAATCAGTATAGCTATACTGCTACACTAACTTAGTATCTGTCCCACAGTTCTCCATTAATCTATCAGTTCTTAAAGCTCCACAGATATTTTTGTCAGTCTCCTCTGAGCCCCTTCTGGTAGGCAGCTTCTCGGTAGTGAGGTACAAAGAAGTGAATCATCTGGTCTGCATACAATATTCATCTCAGCTGAAAGGACTGTTATGTCTCTGGTCTGTGTAGTGATCATTAGTTGACAAAAATTGTTTTATCAGCATGCTTTGGCCTTTTTTACCTTTACTGTACAGTACTGAGGCAGATCAGTCTAGGAAGTCTGTGTGTATTTTGAAGCTAAGGATGTGAATGTTAGGTGATTGGGAAGTAGTAATTGATTCTCTTTTAGTTTCCTCTTTTCTTTCTTGACTTCCAGCTTGACTGGTTATTTCAGGGGTCTTGTTAAAGATTTGTCTTTGGATGTTTTGATCCTACCTGTTTCCTCTGTTATAGATATTTTTCAGGCAAGATCTAAACAAGGACTTAGGTGTCCTTAAGATACTTGTTTTAGCCAGGTCATAACCAATCTGGCCACAAACTGAGGATCCTTAAAATCTTTTATCTTGATTACATGTCTAGTTCAGTGCAGATGAAACCTGACTGTGAAGGTTTTAGTACTGAGGTGGTTAGGGCAGTACGGTATCTCACTGTTTGCTACTCTGGGGTATGTTTACATTGTGTATACAACTTGGATCAGAGCCCTAGAAATTTCCCTATTGAAATGGCCTTGCAAACTTGGGTCTCCTTGAAACAGAGAATGCACAGAGGAAACCAATGGCAGGTATTTACAGAATGATTTACAAGTACCTGATAAATGCTATTAGTGCTCTCCTACAAAGTCGCTCTGTGTTTGCCCTGTCTGCTGTCTTAGGTGCTTCAGTGACCTAACTCCTGAGAGGTTTTGCAGTCAGAAGAGGAGGGATTATCAGTGGAAGAAGGAAAAGAGATGAGGGGCTGAGAGGAGAATTTTGGGGTTACATTACATAACCTTGCTTTCTTAGGGAATACTAATGTTGCTGCATTCAATGTTGTTTTTTATCAATCAGTAAAGTATTAAACCTAATTTTCTTTTGCCTAGCCACATACAGTCTTCTGCTCCATGATATCAATAAGTACTTTAAAACTCTACAGAAACTGTGTGTGCTTTTTACTGCCTGATCAGTCAAGCTGAGAGCTTGTGATGAGGGTCGTTGAGTACTGCTGAGGAGCAGAAATCCTGTTTTTCAAAGATCGGTACTGGTGGCAATGGAATCTGAAGAAATGGGAAAGAGGACTAATCTGTATATGCTGGAATTAGACAGATTTTTGTATGGCAGTGCTGGAATGGACTAATCTAATGCTAAAGTATTTACACTCCCTGTAGGTCTGAGATAGAATATGCCTTTTTGGGCTGACTTCCAAGGCCTTGGGAAGAAGTGCTCATGCCTTATTTTAGTGTTTTTACAACGCAAACAGGAAGTCTACTAAGGCTTGAATCTAGAAACTATACTTTTCTTCAGTTTCCCTGGTTCTGAATATTGCTTCAATAGTTCTTCAGCCAGCATGGAATCCACAATGGGCATCTAAAAGTAATATTGTCAACAAAGTCAGCGTTTAGAGGACTGAATATAATTGGAGCCAGCCATCTCCCAGGTATAGTTATGAAGGAGATGTTATGGTGGCTGCAGTAAAAGATACTATCACTTTTCCTCTTGTAAAGTGCACACTGGAAATATCCTTAAATTCCTGAGCTGCTTTTTCTTTTTCCAGAAGACAGAGTGCTCCACTGTGTCATGACATCGACGCACAGACAGACCGAAATTGCATTGGCTCTCTTTTGGTGCCATATTTCAAACTTCTGCCTAAATTGCTTTCCACTATCACTCCTGTCTTGACTGTCTAAGTTTCTTTCTACTCAGAAAATATATGTTTTATGTTATTTTGCCCCCAGCTAATTGTATTAGCCACAATTCTTGTTTTTCCATTGTCTCTTATCCACCTTTCTAAATCTCTTACATTTTTTTTCCTACCATCTCTTTCTTTTCAGTTCTTCTTCCTACACTGGGCTCACACCCTTGGATATGACAGCCAGTAGATTCTTCTACAAAATAATCACTGATCCAACAAGAAACAATGCCTCTTCAGAGTTAATTTTGACAAAGAGCTTACTGAGAACTGATCATAGACAAAAAAAAAACTGGGAGTGAACAATACGGAGCTGCTTCAGTACCTTTTAAAATGGAAAGGTAGCAAAAGAGAGGTGCAACCAAGGAATAAAGGTGTGTGGGGGAAAGACAATGAGTGGTTTAAAAACTGTAAAAAAGTAGATCTGTGGATAAGGTTTTAGAATTTAGAAAAGCAAAGCTTGAGAAATGGAGGAAACCAGTTAGTGGGCTTAACTAAAGGCAAGAACTGAAGAATTTGAATGTGGAGGATACCTGGAATTACCTTAAGTAAAAGTTCACATAGTATCTGGAGATTGTACCCTAGGCAGAAGGAAATAAATTGATAAAGGATAAATAATAAGAGAATTAAAAGTTCAGGTATTCAGAAGAAGAACGGCTCAGCCAAGGGACTGGAAAAAAAATGATGAACAAAAAAGCTTATTCTCGAAATTAAGGAAATGAAGGAGTAAAGTAGAAATGCCTAAAGGATGGGGAGTTCTTCATCTTGTGAAGAAAAGCAAAAGTAATAATTAGACAACTTTCAGCCACATAAATAAAAAGAGAAAAGGTAGGAAGTAAAGCTCATGCAGCACATCCTAAATACTGAGGATGCATATAAGGCTAAGGAGAGTGTACGGACCAAAGAGTCAATGAATAGTTTGCTTGTGGTTTTGATGAGAACAGTAATTTAGATGAGGATATTTGTAGGTACTTATAGGATCATGCACTGAACAGTGAAAGCTGCCAAATCTGTGGTGTAAATAGTATTTAGACTACCAACTGGTTTAAATCTGAATAACTCTCTTTCCACAGTACTAAAAGAATTGGAATATGAAATCAAAAATCCAGTAGTAATGATTTCAGTGAATGTGTTAGCTGGGAATTGGACTGGGGATAGGGGAGTCTAGAAATAAATATCAAACAGAGTATCTGTTTTCAAAAAAGGGATTGTTGTGGGGAGGTAATCCAGGAAATACCTGTTCATTGCAAAGTTTGAGAGTGCTGTGTAAAGGATGCAGTAATAACAACAAGTAAACTAAAATTTAGCACGGTTTTATCAAAGGTAATTTATATAAAACCAATTTAATGTCTGTTAAGATAACTGATTTCTTTAAAAAGGGTTCATGAATTTAATATAACTAGGTTTAAGAACAATATTTTTGATTTAGTGCCCGTAAGTAATTATTAAAGTGGAGATGATTGGATGCATGAAGATGATTGTATGGTGGATAAAAAGCTGGCTGAAAGAGAGATGATGGCTTACTATAGAGAAAGCATGGAGACAGATCACTCAATATTTTCTTTGGGAACTGGTTTTCATATCACTTCTGTTTAGTATTTTCATTAATGAACTTGGTTCAAAAATTAAGTATCTTGCATGAAATGTAGAGGTGATACCAACTCAAGCATTACTACCAGTTTTGGGAAAGACAAGATTATCATACTGGTAACTTCATGGGATGGAGGGATAGCAATGAGAGACTTTAATCAGATCAAGCACAGAGTCATACATGTTGGGACAGATAGCACAACATTTGTTTTAAGCAAAAAGGGCCCATCAATTGAAGGTGACGGAAACAAACTTGAATGAGCAGAATGACTGTGAAACATCAGCCATGGAAAAAAGTGGCAGATTTGCAGAATATAATGTGACATATTTTCATGAGAAATGTTACTGAAGGCACTATATAGCTATTGTACAAGACTGTTAGTAGGAGCACCGTTAGAATACTGTAATATTATGTGAAGCTATCTATGTTCAAAACAAATGAACAAAAATCACTGAGACTGCAACAGGAGCAAAGGAGGACTACTTGTGCAACTAGAGGAAATGGAGGACTTATCATATAAAAAGAGATTAAAGGGAATTGGTTTGTTCAGCCTAGCCAAATAAAAGCTGAGAAGAGTATGATTATTTTTCATAAATACATTTAGAAAATAAATGCAAAGTCATAAATACAGAGGACAGTACTTACAGAAAATTAAATGGGTACAAATATATAAATTTAAACTAGAAATTGGAAATAGCTTTCTAATCAACAAAGGAAGATTTGGAAAGGTTTATATAGCATGAAGGAATCTAAATTGCTTCCAGATTTGATGAAGCTGATGAGTTCATGGAAGATAGTTGTAATAGGACAATGATGATTCTGAGGTAAAAAGTAAAGCTTGTTTTTTTTGTGTGTGTGTTTTTTTATTAGTCTTGCTTTACTTAAAATCCTTTTGTTCCATCTGATATACTAGTTGTTCTAATAAAAAAGACCCCAACAATACCTAAATAAAGCATGTTAAGCCATTTCTTGTTCAAAGCTGTCCTAAAATGTCATTCGGTTATGTCATCTCTGACTAGTGGGTATAAAAAAATCACAATTCCAATTAACAATTCCGTTATGATATGGATGTGCCTGAATAACTACATTGCCTTCCCCTCCCTCCCCATACCTTTATTCCTTGGTTGCACCTCTCTTTTGCTACCTTTCCACAGTCCTCATCTATTATGGGTATAATGTTCTTTGTTGGGAATCAGAGACACAATCTAGTAGAGCTTCGATGCAGAGACTATTGGCTATAGTATAGTAAATGGCTTTTTAATATGACAAATATACATACACATAAAAGACTTCATAAAAATAATTTCAGGATGCTTAGTTGCTCAGCTATGATGAATGTTTTCTGAGGGTAAAACAAGAGGGAAGTAAGCAGGTGCAGTAGAATACTTTGCTCTACCTATGAATTAAATTGTCCCCAGCCACAAAGAGGAAGAAACAATACAGCCATAATACTGGTCTGTTAGACTACTGATCCAGCAATGAATTCTGATCAGAGGATTCGTGAGGACATAATTGAAATCAGAGAGGTCCCCCTTTGCTGAACTCATTCCAGGGCTGGGACCTTAATTTGTACCATGATGTCTTTCCATACTTGTACTTGGAGTATGAAAACAATATAAGCTAAATGCTTCCTTTTAAACACAGAAGTTTGACTACATTTGCATAATCATGGTGATTCCTTATTTGTGATTCAGTGCAGAAGGGAGAGGGCTGTCACAGTGTTTGAACCTGACACTTTGGTACAACACAATTTCCAAGAGAGACTTCTTTTGTCAGATGTGCTGATCAGTCTCATTTCCTCTATTAGAGCTGACAGTGCTAAATAAAAGGCTTTTACATAAATCTTAATCATGATAAAAACCCTTGCAATAATATGCAGGGCTATATCCTGTCAATAATGAAAGCAACCTCTGAATGGAAAGTGGAAGAGTAGATACCCACAATATTAACTATTGTATGCACATTGAAAATCAGTGCAGCATTTGCTAACAGAAGCATCTGTGTCTTATTTTTACTGATGCAAATGGGAGTTTTGTCACTGGCACCACTGTGAAACTGAAATCTGGAGTATCATTGACAAAAATGAAGCAACACAAACAAGTTCATATGGGCTTCCTCGTCAGACCTTTGTGCTTTCTTCTTCTGCCCCTTAAAATGGAGCATTTTCTTTTGTCTGGTAGAGACAGCATAATTTTGCCATTACTTAGCAGAAAATATGCTTCCATATCTTCTGAATGTGTAAAGCTATTTGGAGAGAATGAATATATCTTTGAACATATAGTAACATGAGTTTTGGAAATTTAAAAGTATTAACTGTGGTTGTCTTTATAGCAAATTGTATTGCCTTGAAACCATATGAAGCCTGGCAGTTTTGCTTTGCAGGGGTCCATAGAAACCTTTTCTTTGGCTTTGATACACTTAGAATAACATCTGCCAATTTAAATTTGAGTTTTGTTTTTTCTCAGTAAATTCTGTCAAAATTCCTGGATTTCTTTCAGTTTCACATGCAAGCCATGTAAAACAACAAATTTGATGTGCTATAAATGCATCATAAATTTTCTCAGGTTTGCTCAGACATTTTTGAGTTCCAAGGAATGTTTTGCTTTAAAAAAAATAAAAAGTAATTTTATACTTCACAAAATGAGAAAAAGGTGAAAGACAGATTAGTTTAACCTATGTATTTTATGTAGATTTTTGTTGTGAGAAGGAAGGACCAAACTGGCAGGAAACAAAGACATGAAATGAGTTTGAGCAAAAATTAGAGTTGAACAGGGATTTTCAAGAGTGTAGATAAGGTTAGAGAGAAAAAATATTTGAGGTTAAATATCCTCATATGAACTATCAGAAAGAAAGTTAGACAAGACAATCTAGTTACTTGTTTTGGACATCTCTAATTAAGGAATTCTTAGTAACTTACTCAGCCTACAGCATCATCGTCCTCATTAGTGTACTGTCACCATCATCATCATCTCCATCCTAACTAACACCAAAGCCTGAGGGATTTGCCGTCACACCATTGGGCATCCCATTTCCTTGATTCTTAGATTGCTTTGAGACACTGTGAATCTCAGCTGCTATTCCCCAAGAAACTTATTTAAGAAGCAGAGCATAGAGGGGTACTCTGTTGCTGGCAGCTCTTGTGGCTTACACAGATGGTCTACTGCGCTCAGAGCCTACTGCGTCTTTTAAAAGTTGGTTTCATTCCTACACACAGAAGATTAAAATAAGAAAATGTCAATCACAGATGTGCAGATTGCCAAGTCTGACTGGCTTTTGAGTTCCTGGGCAGTAACCACTCAGGTATCCAAAATCAAAGAAAAACTAATTGGCAGAGGATGCATCTACACCATGGCCATGCAGACTCCAGAACAAGAATTCTGATGCACAATGAATGGAGACACTCAAGCTTTGGAAATGACATGCCAGGCAGCCTGGGCCCAGAAACAGTGATCCTTTGCTCAAAGGCAGTAATCCTCTCAGAGAGTTTATCTCCAGCAACACATGACAGTGGGAAAAAACACCCATGTTTGTGAACTTAATGGTTCAGCTGAATACTACCTTAGGCGTGCAGCACCAGGTGCACTGTGTCGCATGTGCGGTGTAGACCTGTTGCAAGGTTCTTTTATGCACTATGACCAACCAGTGCTCCTAGCATCCCGGAGTTATCTGTGCTTATTTTTATCTATAACGAAAAGCAAATGTAAAAATATAGAAATAGCAGAGCTGCTGAGTTACACATTTTACATTGCCACTTCTAAGGATTTTTTCCCATTTTTAACTGCAGTAAGTTGAGGCAATATTACCAGATTTGACACAGAATCTTCACCCTGGATTAGGAGTAGCTATGTAGCTAGTAGTTCTATTATTTCCAGGGAATTATTTTTCTAGAACTTGTAGAAAATCCTCTGCTGGAATAATTATAAGTCAGAAAATGTTCATTCATTCATTCAATAAAATTAACACATCTGTGGATCTGCATCAATTTCTTTGCTATCTTTTTTCAGAAAATAATTAAAATGTTTTGTTTTAATGTGGCCAAAGCAATTATTCTGGTTTATTACATGAGACTTCTAATGTAAGTTCTTTTTAAATGCCTACTATAGTATAACAGAAAATGAAATGATGAAGTCAAAGAGAACTTTGGAGCCTTATTGAAGTAGTATTTGTTTGAAGTTAACACACTTTGGAGTACTTGTGGGGGGAGGGGAGGGACTTTGCCATTTTTATTTTTTTAAATCACAATTTGATGCATAACCAGACCAAGTTGCTTATGAGAAATTTTGCTGTTTGACCTGCTCTGTTACCCAAGGAGTAAATGAATGCTCTAAGGGAACAGTGACTGTGGAGCCAGTTCTTTCCTGCCTGTCTTTGTAATTTGCACTCAGCCAGGTGCAACCCCTCACATTATGGGCAACATGTGATGTCAGCAAAAGCAGCTGTCTGATTAAGTACTGCCCACCACGAAAACTGGGCCCTGGGGTACGATTTGTGGGGCAATAGTCATCATAGTTAGATATCTACAATGTTTACTGTAACTTGGAGGGCATACATAACATTTTTAAAGGCAAGGAGAGAAGGAATATATGGCTCATTAATATCTACTTGGTAAATTCTCAGAATATATATCCATATACATATTTGATATATCTCATCCTGTTAACTTCAAAACGTTTTGAGTTTGTATATAGCTCCAACTTCACTCTGGCTTAATGGCGTAAAGCTATATTTCAAAGTTACAATGTCATCAGAAAGTTGTTTATTTCACTTGAACTGATATAAAACCTCTACAGTGTCATCTGAGTTATAAAAAATGGCTGCAGTGTCAGGTTTAAAAAAGAACATAGGAACATCTTTTAACTTGGAAATTGGCATTTTGGATGCTGTTGCTTTAAATATTTGGTGAATTTCCAGTTTTGCACAGTAGCAATGGTGATTTTCTGGGAATTAAGGAATAGGATGATGACATTTAAATTTTTGATGTGGGGCTTTAATCATAATTTTAATCCTACTGTTTCACCCTTACTCTCCTGGACCCACTGAACCAAGCAGTATTGCTGCCTCTCTGCCTCCCCGCATGTGTTTCAGTGAAGCTCCTGGGAAAAGAGAAAGGTTAAACCAGGCTCTGGTCAGTCTTTTCTCTCCTTCAATTTTTACGGTTTCTAAGTGCCTGGTGAGAAGGGTGTATGAGGAACGCAGGGCCTCCTGACATCCTGCTGCTTTTTAAGAAACTGGGGGAGGTTGCAGTCGTTCCGAGGTGAGTCTCAACTATCTAGGGAGCTGTGCTTTTTAGGGAAAGTGATTCCGCTCCAGGTGAAAAACGCTGGCTGGATCAGGCCTCAGACCCTGATGCACATCCACTGCAGACATAGACGCACAGATAGGCTGCATGCTTCCTGCTGAAGACGGGAAGGTAGGCACATCAAGTTGACAAGATGAGGTGTTAATACATCAGTCTGGACTGGCAAACAGCATGTGAAACTAGTTATCACAACTTGTTGTGGTGTTATCAAAAACTTCTATGTCCCAGTAGCTTATGATGGACCGCACCTTGAGTATTATAAGGCATTCTTGCACTTACGCTGCAGTAACATAGCAGGGTGTTGGTACTATAGGATAAAAGGAATATATTTCTCTTCTGCATGCTACTAGTACATTACCAGTACATTACATTATACATGTGCACATTATGGGTTATTGAGCTTTTTTTTCATCCACGTAACTGCACAGACTTTAAACTCCTATCTGTATCCTTTCCATGCACAAATAATCTTCCTGAAGTCTGATTTCTGGGCCCAGAAGATCACAAAATGGCCGCTAATTAAAAAAAGAACAGCTTTTTTTGCAATAATTATCTGTTTGAACAACTTCCAAAACTGTGGCACTTCAGGACCACTGCAACTGTGATTCAGCCGGACTGAGCTCTCAGGTTCTGCTTGTGCCCTTGCTGAACAGGGCTCATGGCAGCCTGAATGATCTGGAGCCCAGGGGAAAACTACCCTGTCCCTGCTTACATATGAAATAGTGGAGAAAACTGAGTACTTCCTATTTTGAAAAAGATAAAAAAAGTGAAGTTTCTTGTTGCTTTCATTGAGTTCTACAGCAAAACTCCCATTGATTTCAGTTGGGAATTTTGTTTGAATATGGATTGAGTTAGCTATCAAATAAATTATGAAGCCAAAGTCACTTCTTCTTAGGCAGTTTAAATATTGTATTTAGGGCAAATACTGCCCTTCTGCCTCACAATATTTTCCTGCTTAATTCTGGAGGTTTTACATTTGTCATTTTTAGAAACATACTTTCTAAAAGAACCCTAAGAATTCATCTGTCATTTGTGTATTCATTCAGTCTTCTACCTATGAAAGTCTACTTGCCTTGAGAAAAGATATGTAATGGTTTTATATGGGATATGAAATTTCTCTCATAAATGTGATATGATCTAATAATTAATGAATGCCAGAAGACAAGCTAGAAAGCTTAAAGTCTAACAACTTTTGTATAAGTTATTCTGTCTTCTCACTTTCCATCATCTTCACACTTTCAAATAGGTCTAGGGTTTATAACTAGCCAGATATTAAAAGTCCGGAACTCTTTATATTGAAGCCCTCTTTTTTCCTTACATGTCTCTGCCTTCTAACATAGCATCAAAATGAGGTGAAAGTAATGTAATTTATTTCCACTTTAATGCTCCTTAGCAGTGTAAGAATGGCATAAAATGGTATGAGTATTACTCCAGAACATTACTGTGCATAAATTAAATGTAGGCTTATAATAATAGTAGTAGTAATATTTATATATTAATTTATATAGGAATTTATTTATAATTTTTGCTGGCATGTATGGGGGAAGTGAATTGTAGGTACAATAAAAATGGAAAGGGTCATTTTAGGTTGAATCAAATATTTTTGACAGGAAATAAGATGTTTTCTTTTGGTTAAGAGATTTTAAACTTCTTAAAAAGCTATTTTATATTTTTTATTTATGTTGAACAAATATTCTATTAAAAATGTTAAAATTCAATTTTAAAATATGAGAGAAATGTACATTTACTGAGTAGACAGAAAGCAGTCAGCAGAAATTTGTAGAAAGTAGGGCTGCATGTGGACCAAATTATTTTGCAGTTTTCCAAGACTTGATGAAATTTTTAGAAGTATGTTAAGAATTTAGACAGGATTTTCAAAAGTGTTTAAATTCTTAAAAGGAAGAAAGATGCCTCATGACATTTGACCACACATATGGGGCTGCCACACTAACCATCAACAGTATAGAGGTTTACACATATTGCCACTATGAGGGATATCTTTTATGTTTGTACACTCAACAGGTGCATGTGTTTTAATATTCTACTAAAATGAATCTCTCTGTCTCACATTTATCAGTTTTTTCTCTGATACTCCATATTTTACCTCTATCCTCTTTCTTGGAACCTCTTTTTATTCTGCGTGCTTTCTCTTTTCCTTCCTGGTCTTTTTTAATCTAGTCTTATATGGAAAGAAAATATCATCTTAGTGCTGTTGAAGTTATTGGGATAACACATAGCAAAATGATTCACTTAGGTAAAGGTTGGCAGCATCAGCCCATAATAATGTGCCTGGATGAAAAAAAAATAAAAATAAACCAACAATGTTCAGATACTTCTGCAATTGGCCAAGTATCTGTGACTTTTCATCACCATATATTACGCAACAGTGAATTGCTAATCCAAGTCTGTTGTATGTATTTCTTGTGTAAGGATAGGGGAATTGAAGATATAAAATCATTAAAAGAATATATAAAGAGACTGAAGAAATAAATTCTGAATACAGTAAACTAGTGCAAACACTTACCAACAAAGTAGAGAAAAATAAATATGTGAAACTGATTTTGCAGCCTGATTTCAGCAAGGTGATTTCATTATTACAATTCTATTTACTAAGTTTAATTATTTTTCTCTTGGAAGACTTGGAATACTTCCAAATTTAAATTGCTATTCTCTTCAGAAAATACAGTCCTAAGCCTACCTTTCGTGTATATTCAAAGACAAATAGAAAATTTTTTTTTAGTTATTTGAAGGCAGAATAGCCATTAAGCTTTTTTGATGATAATAACTATATATATAGATGTTACAGCTTAAGTAACAGTGGATTATCAAATATATGCAAATACTCAGCAAATGATTGGCTTAACAGACATATTTCTTTTTTAATGTTCTTGTTTCAGGACTCAAAGGGAAACATTCAGGCAACCCATTTGGTTGTCTTCCTTTTGAATGTATCATAAATCAATACTGGAAAATGAAAGATAACTTTAGCTCTTGCAATGAAAGCCACTGTTCAGACAAACTGAAAATAGCTGGATTTATTTTAAAAATACCATCTAAAGTCCAGTGTGTACATATTTTTTCCATATAAAGAGAGCATAAACCCAAGATCAAAAAATATAAAATGATGCATATAAACTATATTTAGAATAGTCCTAATGCAATTTTCAGTTGCTGAATTGATTTGAACTCCTTATCATGGGGAGAAATTGGACTCTGAGATATTATCAACAGCTTCTAACTCCAATCTGATTATTGCTATAATCCTGACAGTGATTGATTCTGAGTAATTATCTCAGAAGCAGAATTAGATTAAAAAACAATATTCCAGATTATAGAAGACTCCAGTCCATTCTTGTAATTAGTTCCATCTTAGAATGTATGATGCTATCACATTTGAATAATTTAGAGTGAATTATTCACAAGCAGCCTGTTTGACTACACTTTAATAGGAAAACAGATAAACAAGAAGCCATAACATTTTAAGAAACACAGCACTGTAAATTAGAAGCCTCATTACAGTAAACTTTACTTTGCCAGTGTTTTTACTTTGTCATGTAGCGCCTAAAATGATATTGGTACTGACTAGACAAAAGCCCTGTGCTACAATAATCAGTCATCATGCATTCATAATCATGATTTATGATTATTGATGGTGTCATTATCATTGTAATTATAGGCTATAAATTAATTTTTCACTATTGGCATCTGAATGATTTTTAACCATAAGCCTTTACTTTGCAAGAAGAATTACTTACAGATAATGTCTATAAAGAAAGGACTCACTAGAAAAGACCCAAACACTACGATATTTAAATTTTTTGAGTAATAGTCATCTATTATTTTTCTTAATTCTGATTACAGCAATGATGTCCTGGACCAAAAAGGGGACAAGTCTCATTGCACTCAGCACTTTAAAGAATACATAATAATAATGAATGGTCTCTGTCCAAAACACTTACAGTCTTAACAGAAAATACATCTTAACAGGATCTTAACAGAAAACAGACGAAGAAGTATATGTGTGTTATATGTTGGAATATGTGTAAACTGATGGCCTTGACCTTTATTTTTTTTCCCTTCCATTCCTCCTTTCTTCCTTTTTCTCATCCTGATCAATAGAATGAGACAACTCAAAATATCTCATATTCCAGACATTCATTTTGAAGGCCATAATTCCTATGTCTTCCTTAGAGCCAAAGGCGGTGTATTCTGGGCCATCTCTTTTCTTCAGGGAATCTGGGATTTGAGCATAGATGTTTTGTTCTCTAGGGCCATGCATTTGGGCTGGTGTGATAGTGTTTTGATAAAGACACAGCAAGAAAAGTTGTTTCAGGGTTGTTTCCAGCCAGACTCAGACAGGTCTGGAGTCAGAAAAGGAAAGAAAGAAATGAATTCAATGGTGAAAGAAGCAGAGACATGTATACACTGATTTGTATATGGATAACTTTTATGATTCCCATTCTCTCTGGCTGTGATCCTGTATAGACTTCAGCCTTTCATCTTTTTTCCTCATGTTCTCTAGAACATGTTTTAAAGGAGCTCCAGGTAGGAGAGGAAAATAATTGTTGAGAACGGAAAAGTACTGGTTAAGTTAAAAGGAAGAGAAGTTGGACAAGAATTAAGGAAGGGAGAGACAGTTAAAAGGTCTTGAGTTTAAACAAACTGAGATATCTTTCTTTTTAAATTTTTTGCAGATGTTTTTATAAAAACATCTCTTAAAATGCCAATGGCTTTTAATACATAGTATTTTAAAGTATTAAATGTACATACAGGAAAGTAATCTTACATACGTGATGGTAACAGAAATTAATTGTTAATACAGAGGCCTTGAAGGGAGCTCTTAGTCTAAAAGTAACAGAAACAAAAATGAGGATGATTAAGCTTAACTATTAGTTTTAGAGTGTTATGGAGCAACTACCACTCTGATGCCTAAGTATGGCACAGAATTAAAGTGTATGAAAGATGCGGTCTCTCTGTCTGAACTGTACAAGATTAGTCATAATTTTATTTGGTTATGTACAGAAACGATGGGTAGTGCCTTCTGTTCCAAGTGGGATGTAAAAACAGCATTCACTATCACAGGTAAAGAAACAATGTAATCCCAACACATAACAGATGATGAAAGCAATAATCTGTTGCAAGGCATAGGTGGAAACTGGCTCTTTTCCTCTAACTTTGATTTTCCCACAGGGTTTACGTATAATCTGACCTCTAGTAAAGATGCTGATCTTTTCTTCTTTCTTGAAAATTCTTAGGAATAAAAATACACTGAAGTATTTAGGATAGGCATATGAAAGCAATAGATAAGGTTACCTGGAATAGCTTCATCATGAAACTACAGATTTAAATCCCCAGAACATGAGTAGTTGTGCATTCCAGTCATCTCTTCCCCTATTTTTGTTACACACTGAAAAAGGATTTCTTTCCAAATATAGTAACATCTTTCCTTTTTCTACAGCACTTCAAAATGAACAAGTAGAGCCCTTTACAGTAAAGTCATTGACTCAGCAGTAACAGTATTCTGAATGCAGAGAAGGTTGCTGTGGGTCATAGGCTGAGTTAGTCTAACTTGTCATAGCTTTTTGACTTTGTGAAATGACAAAATTCAGTAGCTGAGAGGTTTTTTTTTTTAATCACATCTATCATGATGACTTCTGAGGTTTAAAAATTTTCATTACTCCCTCTGCTATCATGTTAATTTGTCACTATTTTAATCAACAGCATTAAAAGTATTGGACATTTTGATTTAAATTAGATAAAGAACATTTTTAACGCTAATAATATGATTTAGATAAAAGAGCAGGAGGTGTAGAGAATACAAGCTCTTAGAATAGCTGAACTTTAGCTTTTGAGCCTAAAAGGATATTTTTAGTTGAAAGTTTACACCTAATTCATTCATGTGGTTCTTAACACGGGTTTTGACAGTGTTGGTTATATGCCAGGCTCCACATAAACATTGCCTGTGGCTGAACAGAATTTGTTACAGAGGATATTTCTATATAAAGCTAACTTTGTTATGGAAACCATTAGTAGTGAAAATCATGCAGAAACTTACAGTGAACAAACAGGAGATGAGGATACAGGTGGGGTTGACCTATGGGTAAGTGGAACATCGACATAAGTCATTAACTGATTGCATTGATCAGTCATGTCTGCCATTTTAAGGTATTTGAGGTATTCTGCTGATGATAACATACTTCAAGCTAATTCAGCTGCTTGTTTCATTTTAGAAAACCACAAGCTTTATAGGGGAAAGGAAAGTAAAAGTTGGGGCTGTGCCTTAGAGGCCATCATTTTTATATCATTTTGAATCTAGTGCATTTATTACACAAGGCAGCCTATAACCCTAGAGCACTCACCAGAACTCGCTTTTATACTACTAGAAAGTTGTTTAACCTCTTTACATTGAAAAGCGTTTACAGCAAGACTAGATTAGTGGCAAGCATGATTTGTCTGTATACTTTCAACAGGGCTTGATCCAGTTTTGACCTTGCCTATGGATATGAGCTTTGGTGTTGCACAGAGGGTGCACTGATCACATAGGCGTGTCTGACTACCCCTACTTTTGAATGAACTGCTAGTTAGCAGTGTCAAAGCCCACTGAATACGCTCACCATCTAGCATTAATAATGAAGGCATTAATGCAAAGGTTGGGACACATGGCTCAAAAGGACAATGCATGAGTGTTCAAGCTGCATGCTGAACTGGATTGTAGAAAGGGCCCAGTTCCCCATGATAGTTTATCGAGGACATCCTAAAACCTTTAATTAATTACAACCTTTTTTCATCTTTTATCTGCAGACAGGCAGTAATAAAGCTGGAAGGTGAAGGAAGTCTTACTGAAGTGCACTGGTATAACCTCAGGCAGAAAAAAACATGTACAGCAAAGCATATATAGAAGACCAACTAACGCATTAAGAACCTTTGCAATTCTATGGCAAAGATCCTTACCATGCTTTGATCTGAAGTCATCTGCTCACCTATCATAACCATCTCTGTTAGGATATTTTCTTCCTGAGTTATGAAGGATACTGACAAAAAAGAATCACCCAGATGAAAATCAAAACTATCAATTACCTATGAACTGCATTGCTCCTCTGCATCCTTTGATTTGGATTCATTTTCATTCATTAATTAAACAAATTTGGACTTCTGTACTACAGCTTTGTCCTTGACACAAACTATTTGAACCTTTGGCCTACGGTTCAACACTAAGTAGTTGCACAGCCTCACCACTGAGAGGGTCACAAAAGACAGAAAATACAGAAAACTTCACCCTCTGCACATGGCAGCCTGAGCAGCTGACCTGGCATGTGTGCTGTAGTCTACTTACTGCTAGTACTGGCCAGCAGCAATTTACAACTAATTCCCTGGAGAAAAGCAAGTGACAGGGAATGAAATATGACAGAGAGATGGGCTTGTGTCACAATGGCACCCAGTGTTTCTCCTGAGATTATGCGTGTATTGTCATTTTTTTAGTTGTATGCTTTATCACTTGCTCAGGGTTGTTCCTGGAGGTACAGGCTAACCCCTCTACATTTGTTTCTCATGTGCAAGGCTCAGCTGCAATGGCTACCTTTATCCAAGGAAGAATGCTATATCGTTCTATCTAGAAGTGAATGGCAGACTAGCAATCTGACTGCATATCTCCAGGAAAGAAATAGTCTTCAGATTCTAAGCTGCTTTAAAATCAAATATCCTTGTAATATTTAAGAGTATAACAATCTATGTATCTTTTACAGCTTTTTTTTTTTTTTTTCCTGAATTCTTCCTAACAGGAAGGTTTCTCTACATCATTAAACCAAATATACAAATCCACCGCCATTCTGAAATGCATTGAAATGGTTAGACTCTCATCCCCTTTCAAATTTGGAATTCCTGTGTAAAAATGCAAGCCTGTTCAGGGTATTTATTTTTACTGAATATCAAACTATATGTATTGTGAGGGTGACTAAGCACAGGAACAGGTTGCCCAGACAGGTTGTGGAGTCTCCATCCTTGGAGATATTCAAAAGCTGTCTGGACGCAGTCCTGGGTAACGTGCTCTAGATGACCCTGCCTCAGTAGGGGGGTTGGACTAGATGATCTCCAGAGGTTCCTTCCAACCTCAACCATTCTGTGATTCTGTGAAACTAAACACCTATTCCAAGTGGCAAATTGTCTACTGTTTTATGTTGTTGAGTGCATAAGAACAGCACTGAGAAAACTCTTCAATATTAAAACAGTATCTTTTGCTTTTCCCAGAGGACAAAAGATCTGGTTTTCTTCTATCGATTGCTTTTTCTGCCTCCCTTATTCCTGCTAACATATTTCCTTTGACCATCAATGTAACTAATACCTCTACCCAAATCCCTTTATAAGTAAATCCCTATTCCTTTATAAAATAGTTTTCTTACCATTGTTAGGTCATCTTCACTTTAACTAAACTTAATTCACTCTCTTCTAAAGGGTTTATTTTCTACCAGTATTAAAGGGATGCTATTTGAAATGTTTTTCAAATGAAAGAGGTATAAAATCTAACTATTTAAATCGGTTAACATTTGTTTCCATGATGTCACCTTAGCAAATGTACAATGTAGACACACAACACTTTCCTCCATTTTCAAAGCCAGCTGTATAACAGCGAGCTGAACAAAAAAGAGCACTCTTCATGCAGCACAATTCTTTCCTTGCCGCAGCCATTTCTAATACACTTAGGTGATACATCCATCCTCATTAGCTATTGTTCTTTTTTATGGGCAGACTACCTTGAACAATCAACCATACTAGACCTTACACAGGATAAAAAAAAACCCTACCTTTGTTCCTCTAGACCCTTCTGCATGGCTTCTTGTTCCTTCTTCCAATTAGTACCATCTTTTTCAAATCATTAGCGACTTCATATTTAATTTTCTCTGTGTTCATATATGCCAGAATATGTTAAATTATATTCTGTTTGTATAGAATAGCTCAGTTACAATACCAGTAAAGGACAGAGAGTAAGACATGTTCTTGTCTACTTTATCTAGCTGCCCACCCAAACGTTCTTTACCCCAAAAGAGTCAAAAAATTTGAGTATTTTATAATCTAAAACTAAATACGATATTAATGTTGCCGTCTCAACTTGATAGAAGAGACATCTTTCTATAGTGAATATCAATTTTTGTAACCAAAGCTTTCTTAAATTGTTTTCTTTAACACAATATATATATGTAAAATTTAGCAGCAAAATTCAGCAGCAAAGGTGAAAAATTTGGAAACTACAATGAACACGTGATAAGCTCTTATGTTGAATCACAAAGGCAAAACTGAATTGTAGTATGTAAATCTACTGAGGAACTTCTGTTCACTCAAGAACACATTTGTATATAGAAAACATTAGAATTAGGCCCATGCTCAGGTATTTTGCTTTAATTAAGGCTTCATTTTTAAGGTATTTAAGGTCTGCAATCCCATCACCATTATTATAATTCATTATACTTCCATGCATTGATATTTGTTATTGCTAAACAGAACGTTCAGCAAGTAAGCAAGCGAACAAACGTCTGAATAAGACCACTTTTAAAAAAGTCGTACTATTCTTTGGCACATACACTTAGAATTAGTATTTATTTCCAAACCAAGAGCTGCTTGCCATGCATTTCAGTTCTATTTCTGCCATCCATTATTTTTCTAAAACTAAACTTAATTCTCTTACACCTGTTTGTATCTTTGTATGAGAGCTCTTATTATTTCTGATATTTTGAGGAAGTATCTTTCTTCTGCTTTTTGTATTTTGGGCACTAGAGTAGAAAATGCCTTTCAGTTTTGATCTCTATTCTGTCGCATCAATTGTAGAGTCAGTCTTCCATGGGTTTTTGCGTCTTTCCTGGTTTCCATTACTATCTGTGATAACAGAATCTGTCTTAAACGAGGGCAAAACACCTACATATACAACAAACATTGCTATAGAAAATTTTTTTGCAGATCTCTTTCCATTGTTGCAATCCATGCTTTTAGTGAAGAAAGAAATGTACGGGAAAAAAAGTGTTTCTATCTCTACTTTTCCATGTATATTCACCTAGCTCATACCAAATTAATGTCTCAGCATATACATGAATTTTAAACATAGTAGGGTTTTATCTACACAGTCTTTTCTTCAGCTTGCTTTAATATCTAATTAGAATTCACATCAGGAAAGATGTATGATTTATCCCTTTTTTAAAGATGCTCATTTAGCATAAGTACATGACTATCTCAAGTGACTGTGTATGTCCATTTTTATCTAGCATAGCACTTTTGAATATTGCTACTGGTACACTGATCCTGAAGAATACAGCGCAGAGATGCCTCTAGTGAGCCATTTTTAACCTAATTGGCACGGCACTGGGAGCTGTCTAGGCATGGTAGCAGGGAGCACCAAAGAGGCTAATTTACCCTTCTTAGGCAGTTTTCGTCAGAGTAGGCTTGGCTTCCGCTGAACTCTGTGTTGTTGCAGCTACTCTGCTCCTGGATGTCTGAGAAAACCTGTGAAAAGCTAACTCAGATTTCTCTAGTCTGCACTGGAATCTACAATGTAGAGATAATGAAAATGCCACTGACTAGCTCATGACCCTTCTTGGGACAAGTTGTTTATAGTCCCACGCGAGCTTAATTCTGAAAACTTGGATAAGAAAATGAGCAAAAAGCAAATACCACAGTTTTAAATATCTTATAATTTGCATTTTATCTTGTAAAATCTCTCATGTTGGTTGACTTCAAAAATCTGGGGAACAGATGATATCAGGTAGTTTGAAAAGAGCAGACTGTGCTTGTAAACGAGAAATGAAGAATTGCCCCAGTACAGATATTTTCTCCTTCATGCAAAACTTCTGCAAGAGCAAGGTCCTGCCTTACCTTCTCTGTCTATGCTATGTCTCTAGCTATGTGGTAGACATCAGGGAGGAAGGAATATCGCAGGTGTGTGACAAAACCCTTCCTTAGATGCTGTAAGTCAATGAATTTGTGCAGTTCTGTATTTCTTGTACTGCTAACACAGTAGAACCCAACTCCTTGGTTACTTGATTACTACTCATATAGTAATATCAGAAATAAATTAAATCAGATTTACATTTACATCAATACCAGAACTAGATTTGGTAAGAGTCAGCAGCCATGCTTTTCTCCGTGACAGCTCTTCCCTAGCCCTTCCTTGACGGGTGTGTGGAAACCAGTGAGAACTGATCCTGACTTGCTAATAGTAAGAATGACCTAATACAAATCAGCAAGGAGTGTCTCCCTTGAGGAAGGATCATGCTCCCATTGCTATCCATATTGAATACTTAGATTTTCATATGAAATGAAATTACATAAACTAAATTATTTTATGTGATCCATTACAACAAATTTGGCCAAGGCTAAGACATACAGAAATTCCTAGTGTATTGCTGCCCTTTTGTAAGTAATGAGGCTGGCCATATTCCAGCCTTTAATGTTTTCTCCTGGGCTTAATAAACTCATAAAAATATCCACTAAGTTATCTTAATTTGTTTTCTAACTCTCTTTAGTACTCTTGGACTCGAATGTATACACTCTGATCTTAGAGTGTTAGCATTGTGTGAGTTTCAAACCTTTTTATAACCATTAACTCTGTTATCAAGATACTCTCTAATTTCTTCTCCTTTGTCCTGGTAAATCTAATTTCTGATGTAAGCAAATGTTCATTGATTTCATTTGTACAGGCTGTGCTTAAGTAATTGTTTAACATCCTTTATATTTTCTTATCCTGTCTCTCTAATTCTGTGCTAATCACTCTTCCAAAGGTGACTTTTCCTCCTTTACCATTTGGCGCAAGTGGACAGGATATTCTTAGTCCTTTGTGTGAGAAAGCCCTCACAGAACCATCATTTATTATATATATATATATATGTACGTATGTATGTATGTATGTTTACAGGAGACCTCTTTATTTTTGTGTGTAACATTCTGTTCCTATGCAAATGCCTGAAATTGCCCCCATTGAAAATTCAGCTATAAATATTAATTATGTGTCTTTCAAAGCAAGAGAAGCATTATTAGTTCAAATCATGGTTAAAAATGTTTCTGAAACTGTTCTGGGAATAGAGTATGAAGAAAACCTTATGGCATCCTACATGATTCCTGGATTCTCTGTTAGTCTTTGCCAACACCTTAATATTTGTTGGTAAATTCTTTTAGCTTCACATTGGATGGTTTGCAGAATTAATTTTGGAAGTATATAACTTAGTAGCCCTGATGCATTTATTTTTATAGTAAATTCAATTAACTTGATTCTGTCACTGCATTTTTAGTTTTCCACTGTTCAAAGATTTTTTTGTATCAGTGCTAGGTATCCTTAGCCTAGAGACTGCTAGCGCCAAGCTGACTCCAGCTTCCAAAGTTCCTATTGGGGTATTTAACACCAAAGAGAAATAGCAGAGAATATAGTTTTATGAAATAAAATTACTTAACAAGATCAGCGTGAAATAGTTAACAGTGGAACAACTAACACTACCGGTATCTACATCACGACCTTCAGGCTTCACTGTAAACTCCGTATTAAAGTGAACGGAACACTTCATATTACTCAGCCATGTTCTGCTTCTGTGTCTGGCAATTTTTTTATCATCTGTTCTTATCTGAAAGTGTAACTTTCTAGTTGTAAAGGGCTTAAGTAATTTCTGAAGAGAAAAACAAACACAAACTTCTTCAAACTGAATTCTGGTTTATGATGTCAGATTTCTAGACTAGCTTTATTATGAACTTAATGGAGGTCACTAGATGAAAAGTCTATTTTTATTTTTATCTATCTAAAGCAAGTGATTAGATTTTTTTCCTGATAAGTAGTTTTGACCTGTTTTTTGGTGAATGTTTGCTTATACCATTGAAGTTGCTGTTATAATGAAATCTGATGCATCTTTGTTAAATTCTCAGTAGAAAGTCTAAGAAATTAATGAAGTTTCTCATAAACAATATCTTATGGTGAAAGCTGAGATAGATAAACAGTAGGACTTCTGTTCACAGAGAGTTTGTGTTGTCCTTTCCCAGGCCTCCATGTTTTGCATCTCAGTAAACTCAGTATCCATGAAGTCACTTTTGGAAATATGAATTTGGCATTTTGTCCTATTATTTACATCTGCTTGATACAATTACTCATATCTGTTATTTCTTAAAGATTCTTCTGATGTCTGTGTTTTTCAGTTAGGTGACAAGACATCAACAATAATATGCAAGGAGAAGTAGGTTCAGAGGCTGAGACTGGTGGGTTCCAGATCAAAAACAGAGCACTGGAAACAGTCAGTCAGCTAACCAATAAACCATTAAGTACAGAATATAAAACAAAGATGTTCAGGAGGTCAAAGTCCCACTCTTCACATAATAGTAAATGTCAAAATATTATTTTCTTATTAATGCTTTAAGAATCATAATTTCTTTATAATAGTGTGACAAGAGTAGGATAAACATGGAATTTATTTTTTACTCTGAAGTGTTTCTCAGATAAGGAAGAGGCTGCCTTCTGAAAACAGAGACACCTCAGGACTGGGTACCATAAGTATAATGAACTCTACTAGACTTGTACTTTGCTAAAAATGGTCGCATATTGGGTTTCTTGTAAACAAATTGGATCAATTAGAATTTATGGTAAAGGCATTCCTTTGCCAATAGTGACATGTCATGCTTATTGGAATTTTCCCAATGAAACGTTGAAAAAAGAAGGTCTATTCGTTGAGTAAGAAGGTATATATATATTATGAAGCCAAAGTACCTTATGAAAACTAATCCCTTTCAGTGAACTCTTAGTGAGCCATAGGCCAATCTTTACATTATCCTGTGTGGTTTCCACCATGATTTTCTTGGGCCTTATGGCATGCAGTGTGCAAGGCTGGAGCGGCCTTATTCTGTGGCTTGCCTTTGGTGTTTGAGTGCCCAAGACAGCACAGGAACCTGAGGCCTGTTGAAGCAAGGGGGCTGGCAGTGCAAGGCAGGGATGATCAGGGTTTCTAGGCTCCATGCCTTCTACTATGTAGTCAGTGAGTCCCAGAGACCTTGGGAACTATGGTTTGAGAGGCTGCCCAGCACCTCATCCTAATGTTGAGGGCTTAGGAAGTCTTTCTGAAGCAAGAGTACTGTGAGCTGCTGCTAGGTGCCATGATTGCCAGTGCAGGATTCCCACAACACTGGGAGACTATTCTGACTTCTCCTAGGGAGCCAGAGACCATGGATCATTCCATGGCCTATGCTTTCTGTTTTGAAAAAAAATAGAATAGAGACAGTTTCTCTGAATTAAAAAATAAGTAGGTTCACTTTCAACAGAAAACCATGAAACTAAAAGTTTTCACTCTTAGTGGAAATGATAGATTTGTTCAAAAAGTCAGAAGTTTTCATACAGTGGAAATGCTATATTTTGATCAAATCTACCCATGACTGTAGTTATTTTTAAATTAGATACTGCCTGAAGTCATGAACTGCTATTACTAAAGTAATTATCTACCACAGGTCTGCAGTGAAACAGCTCAGCCTGGGAATAACCCTGCACAGAACTTTGGGTTACCTATGCGAATCACATTTTGTCTCTCTGCTTTCTCTAGTAGGTGCCCTTTCAGTATTTGGGTCAATGTAAGGGAAGAACAGCTGAGTAGTTAGAGCAGTTTTACTGCTCCCAGCACTTCGCTGCTTGTTTGAGTCACATGAGCTGGGCCCTGTGAATATGCCTCCTCGATATCTGGCTGAATTAATGCAGCTTTTCATTTCTCCTACTAGGAAAGCACTTGATAAAAACCAAAGAAGAGTTCTGTGCCATGTAAGGAGCACATACCAATAACAAGAATGAAGGTTTTATGGTATCTAAATGGACTGACACTACTTCCTTTCCTGATGGATCTCCAGACCTTGTATAACAGGGAATGGTTCCCAGACTATATTTAGGTGGCACATAATAACCACATAAAATCTCACAGTAGCTCTGCACATAAGGTGAAAACTATGAGCAAAAAAACCATATCCAACTAGAAATGCAATTAAAAAAAAAAGAAGTGGCAATTAAAAGGAAGAATTTTTCCAGAACTTTAGGATTAATCTTTCTCCTATTGCGGGGAAAAAAAAGCCACATTGAAAAGTTTGATTTCTTATTGGCTGGAGATTAATTGCTTTTTTTTTCCTGGGCATTTATTGGGCTCAGGTTCACATGACCCCAGCTTGAAAAGGAAACCTGAAGCTAATTGTAAACTAGGTCTAGATGTCTCAGACCTAGTACTGAGTAAGCTGAATGTGCTTGGCAACTCTGATACAGTGGATTTACTGTGCCTGTGCAGTCCAGACTCACTGCACTTGCAATGCAGACTCTTCCGACTGTGCATGGGGACATACTGTACACATAGTCTTCTATTTTGGTTTACTTACTAAAGCTAGATGGGAAGGCAAGCATATCTGGGACTGTTAAAATGATCCTAATACTACTCATGTATTTTTTTACAAATAGTGTAAACTAGAGCTAGAACACATCCAATAGATGGCAAAATAGCTGCCCATGGAAGAGTTAAAAACATAAAGCAGGCATCTTTTAGAAACTGTTTGATACCACTGTTTCAGCTTCAGGATACGCAAAAGAAATGAAAAGGGTTCTGTTTGCTTTGTTTTCTGGTAGTGAAATGTCTGATTCTTGCTATTGTGTTTGGGTGGGTAGTGAAGCCATTTCCCAGCAGGAATTACTTCCAGTTTATTGCTGCCATTTCAATTAAACCTAAGTTGAATTGAGTTGTCAGTAAAATTGGTTGTTATTTTTTTTAATTCACCTCTGGACTGTTAAATGTTATTACTTCAAACACAATACACTGGCTACTGTTGGATGCTTATAGCTAAGATATGTAAACACAATGGACCAAGATCATCCCTGGTGCAATTTAATGGATTTCAACACAGTCACACCAGGAATAATTTTGGCTCAATGTTTTGGCACTAGCAGTAAAGGTCATTCCTGCAGTTTGCCCTCACTATAGAAAATGTGATCAAGAAGTTTTCCATTTTATTTCTCTTTTGATGGTCCCATTTAATCTTATTACACTTTTGGTACTTACCTCACTGGAGTGTCTGTGGGTTTTCTTTATAGGCAAATCTTTCATCCCTGGACATCCGTAAATAACTCTATTCACCACACTTTCTACCACAGCATTTGAGTTATGTTTCAGAGCTGACACAAGTGTTGGTTTGCATCTTCTGCAGATGGATCTCTCTTTCATTTTTGTCCAATTCAGAGAGGTTGCTCAAGGAAAGAAGTGCTTTCTAACCCTGGACCTTCCCCTCCAATCAGCTCCATCTGCATGTTTTGCCCTACACTATGCCTTTTGTAGGGCACTTATCCAACTTTTTTGATTAAAGTGGATTCATTATTATATGTACAGAGCTCTTGAAAGCAGAAGCTGCTGCTGAAAATTCTCTTTTAAAAATTGCTTCTGAAACAGATGCCACAATAAAAAATGTGCTAACTGCATATTTTTTTCAATAGAAGGGTTAGTATTTATGTACTTGGGGAAGTTATGACTCAGTTGTATATTATACAGGACTTCATTTGTGTAAGTTACTTTCTGATTAGTTATTGATTATAACCAGAACCCTTGAAACTAAATGTGCAATAGAGCTAATAAGCAGGTCTTCTCCAGATGAAGAGGATCCTTAAATATAATTTTGATGCACTTTACACTTTCTATTCATTGAACTTTGTCACAAATGGCAAATTGCAGCAGGTCATTGGAGCTATAGCAGTAGCAGAAGATTTGCAGTTCTTCTGTAAGCAGGGAAATAATAGAGCCTTAAAAAAGATCTTATTCTTCAGTCTCCAAAGTCAAACCAATAAAAAGCATTTCAAAATATGTCTCGGTATCTAACTCAGTCTGATGCAGGCTAGTTAAATCTCATGCACTGACTGTAAGACTCTTATAATGAGTGACTGCCTCATCATCTCTCACAGGCCTGTACCTCATACCTTTACATGTTCACCCATGGCCCCCCTACTGCCTCTGCTGCAGAATAATTTCTGCAGGTCAGCAAAATGTATGAGCTGAAGGATGAATGACAGGAGAAGAAATCTCATGGAGGTGCACCAGTGGCTGTGCCACGCAGGAGGGTCCCTGTTCAAGGCACAGCTCCCAGCTGGGTGCTGATGATGTGATGAACCCCTTCACTGTCAAGCCACTTGGGCTTCAGATAAGAGCTTACTGCAAGTGACGGGACAGAAGTGACTTGAGAGATCTGCTCTATATAATTTGAAGTGCTTTATACTCAATGGGCGGAGGCACAGAAAATGAAGAAGAGGGGCAGTGCAAGGCACAAAGGATTTGATGGTGTCTAGCCCCAACGTGGGGCTGTGAGAAAACAGAAGGGATTTGTGGAATTGGTCACAGTGTGAACTTGTGCTTCTTTGAGCCAGACAGTATATATGGTTGTTTTTTAGTCATGTTCATGCTTAATAAATATTTACTAGCAGCAGACATGGAGGACAGGAATTTATATCAAATCTTTTTAAGGTCTCCCCTGAAGTTAATGGCAGTCTTTCAGTGGGCTTTGGCTTAAGACATTCAGTATCAGTGAGTTAGAAATCCTTATTCTACCATGATTTTTGGTCACTACAGCTATGCTAGACTATCAGAAACATATAAATATTTATAACGTAATTTTTCTCAAGCTATAGCATTGCATTAATACTCACTATAAATAGGAATCCTACTGACTTAGGACCAGATAAAACTTTGGTAAAAGTAGATTTGTTGTCTAAAGATGCCGATGGAAATCAAATCCAAGTCAGACTTCTGGCCATTTATAGCAACCCCATGTAGAATGCTTCTTTTTGGAACCACGTAATCTTTTTGCTGCTTTTAATTTGCATTTTGAATCAACTGAAGCATGAAAAGTGAAACGGTCAAAATTTCAGCATTGTACACAGAATAAATTGTGAATCCATAAATGAACATTAAATTTTTGGAGGAAGAGCCCAAGTTTCCTTGAAAATATGGCAGGTTTTTTGGTAACATTTGTCCAAACTTTTTAGTTTGTAATAAAAAAAAATCCAGCCATATGTCTGTAATAGTTAAATATAGCTCAAGTTTTGTAATAAAATTCATGTACTTGATTTGCTATTAAAGCAAGTTCTAATACTGTGACAAAGGCTTATACAGCTCATACAAACTCCACCAACACTCCCACACTGCAAGATTTTAAGCTGACACTTTTTACCACTTGATTCATCTCATGGATCAATCTCATCATTTGATTCAGAATTCATGGCATGTCTTCCCTGCATCTTAGTTATGAAATTGTTTGATGACAATCATAAACCCCTGACTACCAGATATAGTATCTGCAGGACAAGCTTTTGAAATTAACTCTTGAACACATAAGAAGAGAAGAAATTTATATGGCAGATGAAGAAATTATTTTTTATAATAAGAAACCTGAAATATCAAAGTTAAACTATGTAGCCTTTAACTACCAGGGTACATAGGAAGGGGACCATGGTGTAATATTGTTGTACATTGTAAACATAAACTATACGTAGTAAGACAATTTAAAAATAGCAAAATAGTAAAAAAAAAAATTGCTGGTAAATTAGATTCATATATTACAGCACCAAACTGTAAGAAGTGGAGTCTCTCTGGGCTGTGGACCTGGCTTCTGCATCCATCCTCATCTGCAGAACTTGTAAGATACTAATGAGTCACTCCTGATGCAGCGTCCCAGACTAGGAGATCATTCTACATTCTCATTCTGGAAAGCGGCTGCCTTAGACTTCCCATGCAATTAAAATAAAGGAGAGCTTTGGGATTTTAACTGTTATTACATTATGTGGACCCTTCTATTTTGTATGGGGAGGAAAAATCATAAATACAAAAAAACAGTTTTCTAAATGTTTCAATTTAATTTCAATCTGCAGTTTATATGAGCCCCTTTATTGGATTTAGAAGGGCTCTCATTAACTGATTTGGAGCTGAGTTAGAACTTTATAGTTTCTCTTCACTTTCTGAAAGCTTGATTTCTTGTTTCTTCATGCCACACCTTTTAATTCTAGCAGAGGTAAAGCTTGAAGGCATTCATAAATCTATAATAACTGATGATACATGTGAAGTGATATACATATCCTTCAAATACCTGAATTCACTGGTTATTATTTTTACTTGTATCTTCTATGACAAAGAAAAAAGACTTTTCCATGAACACAGTAATTTAAATTGCCAGATGCTCTTGAGTTGATTCCACTTATACATCACAATTTAATGACCTTTCCTTGTCATCCTCAGGTTGGTATTTACTTTCAGGATGAATGATTTGGAGGCTGATCGTCTTTATCCATATCTCCACCAGAACATGCTATCCATTTTCTGTACTTTCTTTTTAATTGAAGTGTTTTCAATACACACAGTAGTGAAGACAGAATATGACTGGATGGTTATGTGGTATCTGGGACTGACATCATACTGTCAGATCCTTATTAAAGCCACTGATACAATAGGTGTGGTTATCATTCTCTCACTCCACATATGTGTATATTATGTACTCTAGCAGATGGAGCAGTGCCCAAATATACCTAAATGTGCAAAAACTTGTGATCTGTAAAACTCTATCCCTAGAAAATCATGCTTTTGCAATACATTCAACTTCTGCATGAATTTCTATAACCTCTGCTTGAAAGGATTTTTTTTTTCTGGACAGTTTGAAATATAACAACACATATACTGGTATATGAGGAGAAACAGAAAACTACCCAAAACTCTCTCTAAATAATGCTAGCTTGCTAATCTTTTGTAATAGTTCTATGTCAAAAAAAAAAAAAAAGAATAAAGATACTGAAGATTTTCAGCTGACATAGCTGTAGATCTGTGCTCAAATTGCCTTTTGTGGTGGCTAAGATGGTAGGTATAATGGCATCTGAGCTCAAGACAGCCACCAGTGCTTTTGAATGTTTACTGTGCAAGACTGCTAAACCCTATTTCCCTGTACAGATAGAAGAAAGAAATAGGGATCATATTTATATTATCCATAACACCTGACTAGTGTTGTTATATCTTTTAATTTTCCCTACTAATTGCATAGGAGGCCAATAGTAGTGATACTGGACTTATCATTTTTCTTTTAAATTGAGTACCCAAATCTGTCTTAGGTGGTGTGGCTACAGCCTGTTGTCCTCATGCTAAGCAGCGCACAGTCTTATTGCAGGAAAAATCAATTATTTGGAGTGGAGCAGAGCACTGAATGCTGTGGGGAAATGCATAAGGCTATGGTGAGTAGGAGCTTCATAGGGTCAGTCTGAAAGATAGACTAAAATCTTTTGGTGTCTTCATGAAAATGCTTTGGCCAAGTTATGTGACGCTACTCACCGTTAAAACTTCCTTTATTAAACTCAGGGAAGGACATTTCCTTACTATCCTTGTATCCTTCATTCAGCACAAATACAACCTCTTCTTCACTGTAGTTTTTCACTTCTGAAGACACAGCAACGTGTGCTGTACATACTTCTTTCTGTTAGGTATACATGTGTTTACAGTACACCCATGCCAGGTTGCTAATTGCAAATTACCTCTGTAGGTTACATGTTTTAAAAGCCCAGTAACTTTGATAGTTTAGAACAATTTTCACTAAACTAGTAAAAGTCAAAGCTGTATCTCCCTGACAAATTCAATGTGTCTACCTTTTTGATAACAAGAAAAGTGTATATTTTCCCTCAACCACTCTTAAAACTGGCAACCAATTTTGTCTAAATTTGGGGGAAAAAAGTTGCCTGAAAAACAGTAATCAAAATTACCTATTTTTTGCTTGGAAAAGACTGATGTTATTACAAATGGCCAGAAATAATCCCTTAGGAATGGTAACATTAGTTTACAAAAATGTGAATGAGGTAAGATCCTTTGCAATATAATTTATTAGTGCTATACTGATGCTCTGATTGATTAACAGTTGCTTAATGTTGTGAGAAAGTTTCTTTCTTCTCATCATACGAAATCATGTGCAGTGCCAAATAAAACCCCAATATTTCACAACTCTTACATGAGACAATATTGCAAGTCTTTCAAGTGATTTTTATACAGTTTCAGTCTCTCTGTCCTGCAATTCAGATGACAACATGCGGCACAATTTAGAAAAGAATGTCTAAAAGAGTAAAACTTTTACAGGGCACACACATCTTTTCTAAGATTGTGGTTTGTATTCACTGTCAAAAAAGGGTATTAAAAAAGAAAAAAGAAAAAGAGTTCCCAAGCCATGACAGACTACAGAAAAGTGAAGGAGATTATTAGATGTAAAAGCAGAAGTTGTAGCTAGCAAAAATCGAATTCAATAGAAAAGAACATCAGTGTAAACCATAACAAGACAAACCAAAAAGATTTTGAAAACCAACTTAAATCTTCTTCAAACACACACACACACACACACACACACACACACACACACACGCAAAGTTGGCAACCTGCCAGGGAATCTGTGGGACTTAAATACAGATCAAGATCTGAAATGAGTTCTCAAGGAGGATAAGGACACTACAAAAAAACAGCATTAGTTATTTGACTCGGTGCTCATTGTCGAGGAGCTTATGACAATCCAGACCTATTCTCCAAGGGGGGAATGGGACAGATGAACTATCTTAGCTTGTGGTGCCAGCATATGAAGTTTTAGAAAGAACTGATGAAATGGGCATTAACATCTCCAGGACTAGACATTTTTGCCCTGATATTCTAAAGGAGTTACAGTATGAAACTGCCAAAATATGAGTCATGGTTTATAATTTATCTACTGAATTTATCTACCTTTACACCAGAAGAAAGCAAGGTTGTAAACATAGTAGCATGTTAGATGGTCTCAAGAGAAAATTTAGAGAACCAAAATCCAGTAAGTCTGAAGTTTGTAATGGGCAAATTGTTTGGAGCTGCAGTAAAGAATAGGTTCAGTGGACACTTCATATAACGATAAAGAATCTGATAGCTTTTCTAAAGAGAAATCACACTTTCCTAATCTATTTGAGTTCTCTGAGGAATCGAAAAGCACATGATAAAGGATTATTTGATTGCACTTATATTCAGAAAGTTTTCTACAAGGTTTCTTACCAAGGAATCTTAAACAGGTACAGAATAAAAGAGAAAGTGCTCTAGTGAATTAAACAAAGTATATGAATGGGGATTTTTGTTTACTTTGGAGGAAGGAGGATAATAGAGGAATCCCAAAAGGACAAGTTCTGGAACAAGTTGTATTAAATATATTCATAAATGATCTGGAAAAAGAAAATGAATAGTGAGGTAACAAATGTGATGATAACGTACTTACTCCAGGTCTGCGACACTAACACTGCGAAGTTGAAAAAGATCTCATGGATGCCTGAATGGCATTATGGAGATAATATTTTTTTCTTAATAAATGCAGAAAGATGGACCTGAGGAAACAGAAACCTGAAAATGCATGCATGATGGTGGACTCTCTTTGTTATTGCTACCCAGGAAAGAAATCTTAGAGTGAGTTTGGATTGTTCTTCCAAACAAAGAATTAGATATTAAAATTTATAAAGAAAATTACAAGGAATGGAACAGAAATCCTTATTCCAAAGCAAACTGGAGGCCCTCTTGTGAGTATTGTGCACCATTTCAGTCAATCCCCTCTCAAAAACAGTGTATTTGGATTTGGTAAGTTACAGGGAAGTGTAACAAGAATAATTAGAGGTATTGCAAGATTTTTGTATGAAGAATGATGAAATAGATTAGAACTCAAATTGAAAAAGAGACATAACAGGGAGGGGTATTTGATAGAATACTTCTCACAGAATACTTGATTAAGTTTTGAATATGTTACCAAAGGTTGTTTGAATGCCAAAAGAATAAATGGATTAAAGGAAAATAAGGATCAAACATGGACTAATACATGTAGTGATGAAGATGTTAACGCTTACTTATGAAGTCTGGAACGTGGGAATGTATATCAAAAGATTTATCATACAGAGGTTCTTGCCCTTTTCTCACACCCTTTCCCTAAAGCGAGTGCTACTAGCCACAGTTTAGGTATCACTATGGGCTAAAAGAACTTCTGTTTTGACTTGTGATGACTGTTTGCATGCTTTTTTTGGGTATAAGAAAGTAGAAATATTTGTACAATCAGTAAACTAGTTAGCCATCTGTATGAAACTGTTTGTCATAGAAATAATTCTCTTTTTGAGACGCAGATCTACTTTTATACAGATATGATGGTAGAAAGTAGTTGGGGAGGTACAAAGCATATTTTTGCTATGAAAACAGTTCATCGTGTATCACTATGATGCACAGGATGCCAAACATGCTCCCACTTAGAGCAATAGATCACAGCTGATAAGCATCAGCCACAGGCACAACATAATCCCAAATCCTACATCATTTTTGATGCAGAATGAGATACAAATCATACAAACTCATAGCTCAGCCTGTATTGAATCTTATCTCCAGAACTGCCCGTGTGTAAAACAGTTCAGCCACCTGGTCACATGTCAGAAAATTGTTTTAGTCTCATCCTCTCCCAGAGAAAAATGTCAAGAGACTCCTTATACTCTGTTTACCCAGGTACTAGCAAAATGCTAATGAAAACATGTTAAAATATCTCTTGCTGTCAGTGAATCACAATGTTCACAAACAGTTTGACTCCATCGGCTATTTTAGCTAGACAGTGTAAAATGCTTAGCAAACATGAGCCAGGTTTCTGCAGAAAACAGCTCACTGACTTTAAGAGAGTATGGTAAATCCCACTTGGCACGATCTTCAGTCTGTCTCATCAGACAACAACACATTCATAGGGTTAATGCAGAGTTATGTAATAAAGCTGTATAAAATATGAACACTGATATCATTGATGACACCATTGCAGTCCTTTTTAGCTTTTTTCATATTGAAAATTCAAGATGACTATTAAAGTGTAATGGCACAGAACATCTTGTTTAAAAAAACAAAAACCTTTTACAGTAGTCTTGTTTATGGATGATATTTAGTGCCTTTGTATTCTTACAGTGTGCTTCTAAGTCAATTGAAACGCAAGTGCTAATGAAACCTCTACCATAACACATTCATTCTTTCCTGCACCAGATGAGTCTACTACAAGATGTAAATGACTTACATATATCTGCTGCTCAGGTTTTATTGTTTTAGGTTAATTTATTCACTGTAATATTCTTAATGAAAGTAATGACTCTTCCACTAGTTTGTATATTCATATATTGCAATTTTATTAAATCATGCTGTGAAAGTTCATACTGGCTGCTCTAAACATTTCTGAAGTTTCATGTTACATTTAATATATAAATGCAATCTTCTAGCAGATTATCAGCACAGTATATTTTGTTATCCTTTGCTCTTCCTAATTTGTTCTCAACAGGGTATATCTAATACACAGGGGTACTTGTAAAGGCGGGGCTGTAACATTCTTATGCAATTTATTAGCACAGACTATTGCATATACAGATCAAGTTCTAGAAATCACAACCAGCTCAGCACTTTTTTTGTTTTCTTTATTGTTATGGAGACCTGATGTAAATTGACTGTTCCAAAAATTGTTATTTGGCTGTTAGAGTTCTAACTTTAATTTTAAATGAAGAAATTGAATCTTTTCTGGAATATATAATGAGCACTTGAGAAATGAAAAATCTGGTGGCTAGAATCCTTTTACCCATCTCATATAACTATTAAATTCTGATTACCAACTACATGTAATCTAAACTATTACATAATACAGCTTTGCGTGATCAATCCTTCTTAATCTCTTAAAAGTCTTTTCTTACATAAGCAAATTGCATTTCCTTTTTTATTGTCCGTAAACTTGTCGTCTTGCCAGCACTGGCAACTCTCACTTCTTAAAGCAGGGTTCAAACAGTAGCTAAGAAACATCAGACTTCTCCTAAAAAGGAAGTATTCCTAGGCCCGGTTTACAGAATAAAAGCCTGAAGAACAAAGAAATTAAGTGAGCTGCGCAAGGACACAGCAGGCAATAACCAGAAAAGCCTCTAGCAACAGGAATATTCTTTTCTGACCACTGGACTCCATTTAAACGCAGCGCAACCTATTTTAACATAAAGTGAAGGATGTTGAGATAAGATCCAACTACAGTTCTAGGAGAATTTTATTAGACAATCTGAATATCTTTCATGTGAGTTGTCATGTGTCATATATAGATTAACACAAAATAATGTTCTCTTCCTCAAGGCAGAAACAAGGCTGTTATCCCAGCATTATTCTCCATCCTTTTCCAGTGTGAAATTCCCCATGTTTGGTTCACTTAAAAAGAAAGATAACAAATTGATTTAAAAATAAAGTTTAAGGCTTATGCAGATAATGAAGCCTTAACACCACATGGAAAATGACTGAGTGTTAACACCCTTTACTAAGTATCATACTATTTTTCACTGTGCATTCTCCTCTTGCGCTCACTATGTGTAAATCAGGAACTGTTCCATGGAAGACCAAAGCTGACACTTGTGGGAACAGACTGAGACCCAAGGTATTACAGAGGCTAATCCAGGAACATTATATTCACTGCTGCTGTTAAGGAGAAAAGGTCAGTTCCAGGAAGATTTTATTAATACTTTCCTGTATTGGGGCAGTCAGTGGTTTCACTCCTATCTAACAATCGAAGGTGGCATTACTCACAGCAAAGGTTCCTCTGCGATAATGTCATGTCATGGCACTGCAAACAGACTTAGCCTCCCATTCAGCTGCATACCAGTGTGAAATTGGAGAATAATGGTGTAGAGAATCACTTTGATTCTACAGATTATATTTTAAATTAATAAACTGCTGAACTATACCACGTATTTTCCGATTGTACTGACCAAAAGGTGCCCTGTTGTGAATGTTAAGTTTGGTAATATTTCTTTTTTGAAAGATTCTTAACAGTGGATTTGCCAGCCTCACATAATTACAAATACCAGCGTTACAAAAAGTGTCAATAGAGTCGAAAGAAAATTTTCATAGATGGTTTGTCATTCAGACAGAATGTTTTGCCTTTATTGCTCTTGATTCTTTTTCTGCTTTTCACACTGCTATCTTGAGTCTCCCTTACAGATTACAGATTAATAGCCAGATCCAAGAAATGACCTCCTAAAAGACTGAGGCTTCCTAACTTTTCTATGACTATCTCCAAAGTGGAATCCAAGATCTCTCTACAGAGGCTGGAGAAGTCAAATAACTCAAAACAGGATCCCAAACAGTCACACTGAGTGGGAGCAACTTAAACTCAGCACGTTCAGCATACAACTTCCTAGGAGACAGCCAGAAAACAGCAGCAACAGGGATGGGTCAGAATTTATTCCCATGAGATCCAAAGGGAGGCAGCTCTTGGGATTCATAAATTCCTGAGTAAGGAAACAGCACTTCTAGTAAAGGTGTGCCTGTGTGTGACTACTCAGAAAATAAAGTTCCTTGTTCTCAAAACAGGTTAGATTCACCACATTTCAAATGTCAAGCTAAATTTATATTATCTTTTACCTTGGAGACTTATGGGTGTATTATTGCAAATTTGAAATGTTGATACATATCTAAATATAGAGACCATGCTTGTGGTGTGATAGTTATATTTTCTATCAAAGAATCACATCATTTTTGTCTAGATATAAAAGTGTAACCTGTATTGATATCCATGAAAGATATCAATAGATTTATGCATGCAAATACAAATCTAAATCACATTGACATTTGTGGGAATATTTTTGTTATCTTCAGGAGACTTTGGATCCAGCTGTTAGAGCTGAGTGCAAGATCCAGTTTTACACACTTTAGAATGGTGCATCAAATATAATTTGATCACAACCATATTTGAAGACACGGTTTGTCTCTTAAGTGTATTTTCCTTTGAGATACAGTTTTTGAAACATTTTGAAATATTGAACTGCCTGCTTTTTAGAAACAACACCTGCAATATCATTTGAAGCAATCTCCATATAAAACTAGCTTTCTGAATAGCTCAAGATAGACAAATTCAGGTTTTTAGTATGCTAACTGCTAGAAAGAGTTTATCTATTTTTGTTTTCTCCCTTGAACAAAGGAACAAACAGCAAGACAACATCGTCTCTGAATGGTGAAAACACCTGGAAAATATTTCAGTGTAGGAAGTACTCTAAAAAGGAATTACTTAACTTATTGCACCTTTGTTCAGAATGCATCCCTCTATTTTCCACTTGAATTTAATTCAGAATAGAAGTAGGAGTAATGTGAAGCAAATTACCATCAGTGCTTGTGTTTAAGAAATAGGGTATAAGCACCTTTCTTAAACTTGGGGCTTTTCTCTAAAGTTCTTCCTCAAAAAAGCATGGCTTGGTTCTCCACTCCAGACTCTCTGCTTCCTTTAGTTCAAAATCACCAGTTGCATCTGTGTGTCAAAATTAAAGACAGTTTGATTTTGCTGATGCCTTATAAAATATCTTTGTGAATGTGTACCTAAGCTTGGGTTCACAAAGATATTTAGGAGTCTGAATCCCACTGAATTCCTGCCACAAAAATGCCATTAAGAATCTGTGCCTTACTTCCTAGGCTTGATATGTATTTGGTAAATGTAAGGTAATTTCTAAAATTAAAGTTAGGGTTTGTTAACATTTTTGTTATTTGCAGCTATAATAGCTCTAAGATGTATGGACACGAAGCCTAGTGGAAAACAATAGCCATGTTCTACAAAAAACTGGAATGCATGTAAGATCAGAATATTTCTGGTATGGCATGAGAAATATTTTGATGTGATTCATATTCTGTTCAGAGAAGATATGTATAATTTCTAAATACTTACAGTGCTTTTCATCTTTATAATTGCTTTACTGGCATTAATTAATCCTCACAATAAGGTGGGTGATAAATTAAGGTGGATGAAGAATTCACAACAATTAATTTATCTGGGAAATACAGTTCTTTTCCTGAATGTGAAGTGTTCAGGACCAGGCAGAGAGTTTTACTGATTATTCATACTGCACAACAGTTGTGTTAGCCTTTTATGCAAATATATTTCAATCCATGGATTTGTTGTGACCTGTTCAGTGTGGCTGGGTTTTACATAGAAGTTTCAGGACATTAGCAGTCCAATTTCTACTGACTTCTGGAAGCTGGAACTACTAGGTTCCTCATGCATATCCTGTACGTATCTTAACCCCACTATTGGATGGAGACCCTGCTAGGTACCAGCCATCTCTTTCAAGGCTTGTTGGGGCAGGGAAGGAAACCAGTGGTCTGGATTGGAGCTGTGACACACTTCATATTGGTCTTGAATCTACAGGACTGGGGAGCAGCACTCAGGACACATCATGATGCACATCCCACATTCATACCAGACACACAGAACAGCACTCGATTTAACAGCTCCCAGATTTAGCCTCAATGGAAAAATCTCAGCCGCTCTAGTTATTCGATATTTGTAGCCTCATAGTTAAGACAAGCTACTCATGTCATACTGACCTGAAGTTTCTGCTACTGCCACTGGTAATGCTACATGAACTGCTGAGGATGACTCCTACATGGTGCACGAAAGCCCCAGCTGACAGCAACCAATGCAATTTATAGCTGCCTGCTGTACTTTGAGTCAATCTATCCCAGCTTGCTTGGCACTACCATTTAAAATGTTAATGTCAGCAAAGCACTGAGCTAACCCATTGCTGATGATAGAATAAAATACATATTTTTATTAGTGTATTTTAAACAGCAGGCAAGTTATACATGGGGTAAAGCAGGAAGGGTATATACCAGCTCATAGATTTGACAGGTGAACTGCTGTGCTACTTGCCACGTAATTGTATTGTGGGAAATGGGAACACTGTGGTGGAATCTATAGTAATGTTTTAACCTTGAGTGATTTTGATAAAAAAGAGTGCATTTCATCACATAAGGAAGCATTCTCTACTCTGCAATAGAATAAGATATCCTTTTCCTTTTAAAGGGTACCTTCTGTAACAGCCAAATACCAGAAAATTTCTATGCTCAGACACAAGACTGCTTGATAGCAAAAAAATGAAAGCAGACAGGTAGATCATGTGGTTTCTTTGCAGCTTTGAAGTGGATTAATTGTAAAAGGAATGTAAGTTAATAAGGAAGATAGATATTCATACTATCTAACGGGGTTTCTATCTGAGGTGTCTAACTTAGAGGCACAGTCAATGGAAGGAAACAAGCATCTTTAAAAAAAATTTGTGATGCTGGGCATTTCCAGCAGACAATTCAGGGCATTTATTTCTTTTTGTTTACCTAGAGAGATCTTAGGTTGACCAGGCTTCTCAGTTAGGTGCTTCTCTTAGGTACGAGAGCTATGGGGTAGAAAGCATCTCTCTGAGTCAGCTTCGATTAGCTCAGACCTGCCAGAGGGTGGATGCCTTGTATTCCTAATGCTGCAGGACTTCATTCCAAACGTGGCACCATGACAGCTTCTGGGTGGAGGATGCAGCTACTTTATGCCCTCTTTCTTCTCTTCACAGAATAAGTTTTGCACATAGAACAGTATAGCCTTTAAGAATACTGATTAAATCCTTCTTTATGATTTTTTTCTGTTACGTGGGAAAAGTCTTGAAAAATTGCACTGAAAACTTTGACATTCAACACAGATCTTTTGACACCTTTTCTTTAAATGGCATCCAAATCTTCTAGTTATTGTTTAATTTATTATATACTTTAAAATGTTGTGTTATATTCTTGGTCTTCTTCAACATGTATCTTTCCAATGCTAGAACAAAAATAAGATTTCTAGGCTGAAGTCAGACTGACCCTGGCTTTACCCTATGACTGAAAGAAAAGAAGGGTTTAAAGTTAGACCAATGCCAGCCATGGAAAGTTGAAAACAATTAAATATTGGCTAATTGCATTATCTCCTATTTTTGAAGTTAATAAAAGCATAATCTATTTGTACCTGCCTTTTGCCTTAGGAGACAACAGAAGATAATGAAAATATTTACTATCTATTTTCAAATTATAAGCTGTTGTTTCCAAAGAAAGTCAAAACCCTTGTATATTATCACTTTATTGTTCTCCAGGGACTGCAGTCACTATAGTGATTGTAATTACATGGCTTCATTAACTTTCTACATTCTACCTGTTATGGGGGTTTCACATTAAGAAAATTTGCATATACAGGAAATGAATGCCATTTGCAAGGAGCTAATGTTATTAAACATTTAAGCAGCCTCTCTCAAATAAACAAGGGATTTTCACTGGAATATCCTTTTAGCATGCCTCTAAAACCAATGCAGTCACAATTTTCACTTTAAAGGAAAACATGTAAAAAGCATTTAGAGTAAGCAACAGCCATCTTAACAAAACTGATTTAAAATTGGAAATAATTCAATTACTCTCACAGTCATTACAATGCATAATCAGGTGCGATATCCTTCTGCCAGATTAATACTAGCTCATGTTAAGACTGTATGTGTACATATGATATACTGTAATCAGTGACCCATATTTAAATAGCACATGCAATGAAAATTCTCATTTTCTCATCTGTAATTGCCTAATTTTTGCTATTAATGGGTTATACATAAAAACAACTTTCAATTTTTACTTACAAGTTATAAAAAACAAAGAAAGAGATTCTATAGGAAGAGATGCTTTATACTCTGCTTTAGTAGAAAGAACACAACTGGTTGGTAGGCTGTCACATTCTCATTTCATGGACTTGATGCAAGCCCACTAATGCCAATACGAGGGCTTTTTTTTTTTTTTTTTTGCTTGCCAGTTCTGAGAATACCTAACTGCTGATTTCAGTAGACACAAGATTTTAGAAACTCTCTGTGGTTTGAAGCCCTTTGCCTTGTCCAGAGCTCTTACTGTAGCAATTTATTTTATTACAATACCTTACACATGCCTAACTCTTTTGAAAAGTCTGACCCAATTCTGATTTAATCTAGGTCTGTGTTCTGAGTATCTAACATTCCTCTCAGTTGTTTCTCCTTTGTTTTGACAGCAGATGCTGATATTTTTGAGACCTTTCATTATGTAACAGCCCAGTGGATAGTACAGATGCCAAGGAATTAGGAAATCCAGCTACTATTCTTTCCTTAGCCCATAGACACCCATGCAAGACTGTCCTACAAAGGCCAGATTATAGGCAAAGCATGGAGCTATCCTCCTTTTGAATGATGGTGGCAGGAGGCAGCCTTGCACTTAGTGTTTCCTCTAGGAAGCTTACTGTTCAATTACAGGTTTTTGAGATCTCTCTTCTGACGAAACTAATTTTCTTATGGAATTTCAAGGAGAATAAAATGTGTAACTGTACTTTATAGCTTCCAATTTAAGGAATCTAAATGTTCAAAACTGAAAAATGGGGACTTTAGTACCTAACTTGCAGAAGCTTAAGGTCTTTATTAGTTCTTATTCTTTATGCTTTCTCCATAGTAAGGTCATTCTGATTCTTTATGCTTTCTCTACAGTATCTTTCTGAATTAGACTTTATCTGTAAACTTCTTTTCCTTTCTAACTTTGGACAGGGCAGAAATACCACAAACACACTCTATTCCATGGAGCTTTATAGGGCTTGTATTTGTTTAGCACTTTGAGCTCCTCTGATGAAAAGTGCTAAAGAAACATAATGCACAAGCAGCTGGACTTCATTCTGTCAACATGAGGATGCAAAAGAGAAGGGAAAATGACAGCAGTGTTCCCTATTGTACCAGTTCTGAGTGCACTATTAAACTTCTGATTACTCTGAATGCAAGGATTATATGAAACTGGCAACCATTCATAAACAAGATGGGGGGGAAGAGATGAAGAAGTAGACCAATATATTAAAAAGGAAGTCTGAAGTTCATCTGTGTGTCTAGCTGGAATGGTTTGAGAAGTTACCACTATTAGTCCAGGACTGCCAGGTATCTTGGCATGCAGCTAACACTGGCCATGGATTTCATGAACATATCCTGATCAGCTTTAGTAGAAAAGTCAGCTGATAAAGTCTCCTGTGGCTGTTCAAGCTAAGCTAGCTTATTTTTCAGGGAAATGGATGAGAGCTTTCACACAAACTTTTATTGCAGCACAGCTGAAGAGTGGAAAAATTTTCAGATACTGTGATTGTGCTGTACTCCTGCCTAGCTACACAGCACCTGGCCCTGTGCTGTATCTCTCCTCTTTCTCAAAATGGATTTCAATAGTAAGGAAGGGAAGGGTTTGGGGGAAGGAAGAGTCCTCCTTCCTTTCAGCTAGGTAGGTTAGGTCCTTGACAGGAGAGTGAGAAAAACAGGGATAGAGGTAAATGTGCTAAAAAAGGGGGCTTATGCTGCATGAGCTACAGGACAAAAAAGGGCTATAGATGTGAGACGAAGTCCCCAACATTCAGGACCTGGTCACCTTCTGAACTCAGATTTCCTAGAGAGCGTGGGGAGGACAGAGCTATGATAGCGAGGAAGAGAGAGACACTTTTACCCCCATGCACAGCCCACCCAGACCCAAATGGCCTCCTGACCAGTGAATAAACTGAATAGCACTGTGTTGTTTGGTTGTATCTTTCTGTCTTTTCAATCTTTGTATGACTGTAGTGACAGTAGCATATATATATTTCTAGACTACTATTCATTACTAGTCTGCACACATTTCAGTAATGCTTTGAACAGCAGAGTGTAAATAACCTTGTTCTTGAATACGTCAGACTACCTATGCATGACTTTTCTGGGTTCAGATTTTCTCATCTTGATCACTTATCTTTTTCACCTCAAGATTATTAGTTGTTTCTTGTCTACCAGCCCATTTTCTTGCTTTATTCTAAAGCATTCCATTGGTTTTCCAGTTAAGGCAACCAAACTGTTTTGGCTGAACACTGGAACAGGTTGCCCAGAGAGGTTGTTGAGTCTCCATCCTTGCAGATATTCAAAACCCAACTGGACAGGGTCCTGGGCAACGTGCTCAGGCTGACCTTGCTTGAGCAGGAAGGCTGGACCAGATGATCTCCAGCAGTCCCTTTGACCCCAGCTAATCTGTGGTTATATGATTTTGGTTTTGCTGATAGATAAAGTCTCTTTTCCCAGTCAGAGGTTTGGTTTTTTGGTTTTTTTTTGTCCTTTTTGTTTGTTTGTTTTGCTTACAACAGTTCATACTAATAGTTCCTCTCACACTTTAAAAAAGTCATATCCCTTTGCAATGTAATCTTCAAGGTATATTATGTTGTATTGAAGTGACTTTCCAATTGGATATTACAGGTACTCAGAAAGTGTTTGAAATATATTCATTTCTTGAACTGCAGCTATTGATCTGATCTTTGTCACTGTAATCTTGTGAGGCAAAACCTTTCTTCTCAGTTAATTCTTTTTTTCTCCTCTACATTTTGCTTTGCATTGTTTTGCTTGCTTACTTACTTTCTTACTTATTTATTTATTTTTCTTCTCAGCAGTTATATTTCCTCTTCATTCCTTTAACAGCTGCTCTTAAGGAATTTCAGTGTTGTATAGTTATTTGTGAGCTAGACTGTTATACTCTCTTGGTACCTGCTGTCTTTACTTGAAGCCTCTAAACTAGTAATTGGTAACAAGTTTCTCTCAGTGGGTTTTACACACAGCTGCAAGGCAGAAAATAAACAGTTCTTTCAAGTCTAAACTCTTAGGGTTACAGCTGTAAACTAATGACTTCCCCAGCATGCTCATGCAAATTTTAAAGAGATATCATCCAGTTTTATTAACGGATTTTTAAAAGCCTTTCCACAGTTTATGCAGGACCTTATAATGACAATTGTGAGAACACCATATCAAAAGAATATTCTTCCTCTTTAAATTAGTCACTGATGTGAAAGTTCATTACTTTTCATCGAACTGTAGTTCACCTTATCAAGGTGTTTTAGCTTGCTAGAATTTTTTAAAAATTATATAAGAATGCCTGCTGTATTGTCACACGTAATTATTTCAACAGTTAAATCACAAAATAAAAGGCACAAAAGTTTTTTTTTTTTTTTTTTTTTTTTAGTATGAATTAAGCTTGTTGAGATCTTTCTTCTCCTAAGCTCTTAGGAGAAATTGTCAAGCAAAATAACATTTTGGTGGAATATTTTTGCTTTTCTTAAAAAAATACATGAACATGCAAAAACAAAGATATGAAAGTCACACAGCAGTCTTCAGTTAAAGTGTTTTTTTATTTCTTTTAAACCTTTGACAAAAAGTCCAAAGCTGAAAATTGGGGGAAAGGAGAAATAAATGTTTATTCAGCCATCCCAGTTGTAATCAGATAGGTCATGACTTGATACACAAAAGTATATGTGTTTTGCTGAAAATAAAACATATGCATAAATTGTGTGTATGTCTGTGTATGTCTATGTGTGTAGATAGAGGAGAGAAAATACAGTTAAATAGAATAAAGATATTTTTCACAATTAAACTTGTTCTGTTGATTTTTTTAAATTTTTTTCTTGCCTTCTAAAGAAAACCCTTTTAAACTCAGAAATTTTAGAGACTTTTCTCTCGAGCTGTTTCAGTATTAGCATCTAGTTTTCCTTTTTAATTCAGAATGAAAGAGTAATACTAGTTCTTGTTGTTTAAGCTTTTCATGTGACTGTTTCATCTTCTAATAACACTTCAAAAGCTTATTTAACAGATTCAAAAAATGTCTGCAATGTTGTTTGCACAGGTATGTAAATCAGACAACTAAAGGCTTAGGATGCTGGGGGGAAAAATTATGGTTATTTCCACAGTAAACACAGTAGTAAGAAAAAAGTATTCATTCCTATTGATTTTGAATGGTAGCTATTCTGTCTACAGCAGCACAGGGATAACCTCCAGACTTAGGAGATGGTAGCACAGTTGCTGTTCTTATATTTGCCAGGTGGTAGCCAATCCCTACTATTGCAGCGTAGTGGCAAAGTGCTCAGGGTCATGTGAATTTAGTTCAGGCTGAGTATGTTGTGTCACACTAATTCATTCTGTGTTTATAGAGTAATGTCTGGATCACAAAGTGATGGTCTCTGTTCCAAGGCATTTTGTAAGTGCTGTGGTAAGAAGCACAAATACCCTCTGCCTTGGTGTGTCAAGAACAGCAAGGGGAAGCAGATCAGCAGCAACCAGGAGGATCTGTTACCAACTGCAATGCCAGAGCCGTTCGAGCGCAGCTGCCCATTGCCGGTTGGTGGATGGGAAGGCAAGGTCAATGTTCTGGAAACCCAGACTTCTAGCAAGACTTCTACTCAGACAGCAGCAGCCTCATACTAGCCTGAATCTGAATTCCTTTTCTAAGTTGGTCATGCAAAGTGTGGAGAAACACTATATCAATATATTGCCTGTAAAGTGCCCGTGAACATGTAGCTGACTATACTAAAGTACACCCTACCAGAACTGTCCCCTCTGACTTCTGTTTATCAAAGGCAGGGAGGTGAGGATTGAAATATAGATCAAGAATAATTAGATAAGTAGAGAGCTCAGAATATTTCTTAACAAATCTTCTGTTATTTAGGTAACTATCAGTTTCTGTACTTCTGTGTTCAGAATGCTAGAGACAATCTGGAAATGGCAGAATATTGCTTTTTCTTTCCTCTGAGAAGATGTTTCCATGACTTAAGGGGTTACGTGAAATCTTTACCTTCCTGTTTTTTTCAGGGGACAACAACCTCTTATTTGACTCAATATATTGCAGACTTTGTAATGTCCATGGACCATTTGAGGTAGTAGAAGTGAGATTTCCCAGAGAGTCTGAAGAAAAGCATGTTTTTTACAAACCTCTTTCAGGAAAGTGCTGTGAAAGGGTGTTACTTTGTGCTTTGCCATTAGTTCCAAGCTGCCAGATATAGTGGAGTTTTTTGGCTGTTTGGTTGTTTTTTTTTCAATAAAGCAGTACTTCTGTAAGTACTAACTTGATGAACTAACTGACAAAGAATAATCATGTGAGTCCTCTACTTTCTAAATGCAAATTCTAATGAAAGTGTTGATGGGATGGTGCAATCTATGCTTTTTACAGTGAAAAACATCAAAATGGTGGCGAACAGAAACCTGGACTGAACTTGTACAGGTATCATGACACCCTTGGTTCCTGAACATTGCATTTTACCTATTAATACTAATTACAAGGTAGAAGACATCTGACAGCTTACAAAATCAGAACACAATCAGCTTGACCACATTATGCGCTGTTGCAAATAAGAATTCTTAATGCTGTTTAACAAATGACTTTTTTTCCCCACTTTTCATTAGAGCCCCTTGTTGCCATCCAATCTTGATTTTAGAAATTAAAGCTAACAACCAGATTGAAAGAATCAGGAGAATGACAGCATGGGGCACAGTCTCAAAGCCACAACTAACAGCATGAGGCAAAGTGAACCTCAAGCTATTCCAGCTCTTAGAGGAGGAAGGGAGAGAAAAAAGCATTTGCAGGAAAACTCAATTATAACAACCCACAGCTATAGTAAAGCACTTGTGAATGTTGACATTAAAGCTTTTTCTGCTTAATGTTTTAATTAAATACCTGGAAGCCAACTATTCTCCTCAGTCAGTGTCAGAGCAGTACTTCTCTATGGATAAATGTTTACAGCAAAAGCTCTGCTGAGGGTTTCAGCAAACAAATCTTGAAGAACTGAGAAAGGTTTTCAGCTAAGGCACTTGAGATCAAGAAAGCACTAGTGATTAGAAACTTGCAGTACAATAACAGGACGATTTAATCCACCCAAATGTCAGTCTCTGGTTTACAAGTTGGCAATCCCATCTTCATCTGCAGAAAAAAGGGCACTGGTTAGTCATCTGTTTAATTCTCTTGCTGCAGCATGTCATTTGGATGTTGAAGGAAAATCCCTTGATTCGGTCTGCCATTTCTGACTGTCTCACTCTAGACCACATTAATAAGCTTTTTAGAGAAGTGAATGCAGAATAATCAGCAGGCAGCCTGCACTCAAAATGGAGACAGAACAGACAGCAGAAATGCCTTCTTCTCTCTGCAGTAATGGTGCATAGGTGACCATTCCCTCACAGAGCCGCAAATGATTTAAACTAAGATTGCCTTTGAAAGCTGCAACATAATTAACCATTTTATGCATGTGATGTCTGCCTAGCTCCACAACCTCATACTTTGCAATGAAAAAGGTTCAGCTGCATTTGAGTTAGATTTATGAAACGTGCTAACAATAGAGCAGGTAGATAGAAAGGCTGCCTGGCACCCTGGAATACCTGGGGAATTTCACTCAGAAAAGAAACATGTTACTCTTTAATGTAGGCTCACATCTCATTATAATATCACAAGTGGAATGAGACACACTGAGCCTTTGTAACTCTGTTGCCAGGAGGCAGGTAAGTGTTGTGCTACAGACAGTCCTGCTAAGATCTGCATGATTTTAATATATTCTGAAAGCAAATAGTTTGTTAGATAATGGGGATCTTGCTGTTGATATTTCCTGTTTTTCTCTATTAATAATTTCTCTGTCCCCAGTTGTAAATTGAAGGTGTCAATAGCTTCATTTAACAGGTGCTTCTGAAAAACAAACTGTTTGGGAAAGGATTTTCTAGTACAGCATTGCTAAACACTGAAAATAAGAAGGCAGGAGGCTTGGAGCCCCCCAAACTCTTTTTATTTCACTTGGAGATGAAGTAAGTAAGCACCATTGAAAATCAAGCTCAAGATATGCACAAGCGGAGAAGCAAAACTGAAGGGAGGTTAAAAAGAGAAGGCAAGCAATGTAATCCTCTGTGATGTGGTAAGATGTAGGTAAGGCTCGGGGAGGATTTTGTCAAGCAGAAAATTGACAAAACCTGCTATTAATTATTGTGCTGATGCTATCAGTAGCATTACCATAATCAAAGAGTGAAGCGTGAGCATAATTCACAAGGCGCTAGGTAGCTTGGGGGTTAAATCACTTATTTTCAAAGGAGATTAAAAATAATAATAATAATTAACAGTAACAGAGAGTGTGAGAGTGCTTTTATGTACCCCATGGAGTCAGTAATATCTTAGTGACAGATTCAGATGTACTGGCCTATGTTTGTGAAGGAATAGAGGATGTCAGAAGGAGTTATTTATCAATATAATATATAGCTGTTATTTATCAATAGCAGCTACCAGGAAGGAAGACTAGATTTCACTTAACCAACTTTGTGTTATAGAAGAGAAGCTATGGTCTCTTCTTTTACATTTTTATTGGCAATGTCACAAAAACAATGCTCTAGGTACTTTGTAGACAAATATGAGGATAAAGCCCCTTCCAAAAAGAGTTTACATTCTAAACTACCAGGAATATAGAAAAAGAGTGTACCAAAAAGAAAAGTGATGGATTAATTACTTTTATGAAATACCATTTTTATCTGTTTTTTTCCTTTAGAGAGACAGAGAGATTAAAACAACAGCTATGACCAAGACAAGTAAGCATCACTGTTTTAGAATATCTTTGTTCTCAACAATAGCATCTTGAAGAGAAAAGTAGAAAAGAGATGAAAAGTCAGCTCAGATCACCAGGTTACCCATGTAACTTCACTCACCTTTGCCTTGCAGATTTAAACTATTAAAGAAGCTGAGACAAAATTCAATATTTACAGTAGCTGCATGTTAACACGTCAGCATTTGCCAACACTTATAGGCAAACTTGAATAAATAATGCTGAAAGTACCTGCAAATGTTACTTTGAAGAAAAACTTCACATTTACTTTGATTCACGATGTGTATTGTTCACAGACTGCAAACATTCATGCAAGCAAATCTGTATGTCTAGTAGTGTTGTAATCTCTCAGGCTAATAAGTATCTGCATTACTATCCACTCCTGAGATAGTCACATGGCTATGTTGAAAGTTCCTTGTTATTCTGAGATTCAAACAATGAGAAATCAGTAATAATAATCATGTGATTGATGACTTAAGACAAGCAACAGTTCAGGTAGGGTGGCATATTTAAGGTAAATGTCACAATTAGAAGTTCTGAAGAATTTTAATTAATTTTGTGTTCATTTTTCTTTGTTGTCAAGATGAAAACCAAGCAATATATTATACATGGGTTCTTGGTCCCTTTACCACTTTAAGCAAGCTATAAACTGCCCATGAAATCCTTTTCTCAATAGGAGTCCGTGAACAGTGGCTGTTGAAGGCAATGGATACTGCCCTTGTTTGTAAGTAGAGAGTACTTGTTCATACTCCAGTTAGAAGACTCTTTTGGCTCTGAGTAATCCTGACAGATTGAACTGTAAATAAAGTTCTCCATCTGCAAGGAAATCTTATAGAAAATGTTATAATATTCCTAGTAAAGAACAATATTCGAGGACTAGAGGATGAACCTTCTTGTAATTTTACATGGGACTGCCTGCAAATATTCAAAATCTACAATACATTACACTGGGGGAATAAATCAATACAAAACTGTAAGAAATACTGTAATATTTTGATCCGTTCAGCAGTACTACTTGGTAACTAAATCACTGCAGATGAATCACTATTAAAGGGAGATCACTGAATAATATAGGATAAGTATATGTAGCAAAGCAAAACATGTGAATTTGAATAATTAAGAAAGCAAAGTGGTTTATGCTTCTAATCTGCCAAGAAGAGTTATAAGAATGAATGCTTTCATATCAAATTAAATTTGTCAGCAACTGTGGCCTACCTTTCATACTAAAACTTTTTTGTACTCCTTGAAATCCACATATGACCTTCTGTATATCATTACCTGGTTTTAAAACTAATGTTAGTAAAGTGATCTTGCTTAGCCAGTACTAAATTCTCTTGAAAACTTTGTGCTTTCCCTTTAGTAATAGCAGGACCCTCATCCCATTCTATATAAAAATTTCTTGGACCATTTCTAAGACCGGAAAGAACTAATTGTAATTTGCTGGTTTGGACCAAAAATGGCCAACAGCACAAGAAGCGACTCTGCCATGTTCTGTGATGTGGCATCGCAATGTATACAGAAGCAGACACCAAACAGACAGGGTGACATAATTAATCACAGTGGGTGACAAAAATCAAATGAGATACATGGAAGGTGAAAGCTATCGTACAAGAAGAGAGAGTACTAGACAAAAAAGCCCTTTAGAGAGCCTTAGGCAGATAGAGACATCTAAACCAACACATCCTATATTTGTTGCAGTGAAATGCTGCTTTTATGACATCTCTAGAGGACAGTATGGAGTGGTGTAGGACAGCTGGCGAGGGAGAGGTGTTTGAGGATTTCGGACCAAACTAGGCCAAAATCATACCATCCTTCAAAGGCTACTACTAAAGTATTTTCACATGAACATTACAGTTCAAGCTCAAGGTAAGTATTGGAGCCACCAACTCAGTGTCTGTTCCCTGGGCTGTTACAAAAATTGCAGAGGTGACTGCAGTAGGCCTAATTACGAAATGGTTGTGTTTTCATTACTCTTTAGTCAGTTGATTACAGCAGTTTAGAATGAAAGAAACCACTGAAAGAGACAACTGCATAATCAGATTTGCTTTAGAGCCATATACCTCCAGTTAAATTAAAATTTTCCCACTTACTAATAATGTACTGAAAGTACAGTACTGAAAGACTGGAATATCATATGACTCAAGAGCCATTTTTGCTTCATGCAACTAAACTGGCAAAGCAAAAATTTTGGTTTCTTTGCTTAATTTCTACTCTCTTTGTTGCATCGAAGTTTAAATAAGAAACCATAAATACTTTTCCTGAAATAAAACTTCTCGCACAAAAAAAGCTTCTAAGTCTAAGTTAAAGCTAATATCTGCATACTATCATGTGACTATTCAAAACTACTCATCACTGAAGCAGCTGTGAATGACTATGAAATGAAAAACCTCTGTCTTATGTAAAGAATATAAACCATGCCTCTCTACTTGCTAAATACTTAGGGACTTGCTTCTCCACTTTTTTTCATAAATTTAATTAAAAACATGTGAATTACCCTTGCTAGTGTTTCACAGACACTCACAGAACGTTTGTTAAAACACATATTTTTTGGTGTGTTTTGCATAGGGTAATGCCTTTTGTGGAGAATTGAATCTCTTGAACAGGATGGTTTGTTGCTGTCCAGATGGCGACAGGAGTCCCCATTACACCCGCAACTCCAGTTGGATTGGCTGAGGCTCCCTGAAGTGCTGTTTTGCTCAAGTCTTACACCCGGCTGGCCCATGGTCCTATGTGATCACTCTAGCACATACATGATCAATTGATATTGATTATCTAAACTATGGGCAAAACATCTCCTAGCTATTTTAATTATGTGCAAAAGACTGTTTTATGTGACCAGTTCCACATCTAGAGGAACAGTTTCTACTGACTAACTACAAGCATGTTATCTATGTACAGTTTGGTCAATTCATTGTCCAGAACTGTCTGGGGGGAGTTTCTGGAATGGCCAGATTCTCCACCTAGGATGTTAATCAATATTTTAAAAATGCAAATAGTGCCTATCAGCTAGACTATGTACAGGAGAAGCTGCCCATGGGAATCTCTGGGACTGTCAGAAATTCTCATCCAGAGAACTCCTGTAATAATTTGACTAATGCTTTGTTGTGAAGTCAGCTAGGAGTTTAGTCAAACACCTTGTCTCAGATTGATCTGTTGTCCCAAATCAGTCCAGCGTTTCATCTATGCAGAGTGTAGCTGTGGAGCTCCCTGATCACATAGTGAATTAATGACTAAGTGTGTAGGGTGTGCACACAAGTGCAGCCTTGATACCAAGCTACACCACAATTATAACTTCCTCCTTATAGCACAATTAAAACTTACATTCCACAGATCTTGCCACACCAGCTGTCTGTTAAATCCAGAACTGGTCACTGCCAGTTCCAGAATGCTCTCTAATTTGAGCATGACAGCTGGATGAAATCTGGAATTTCTGTTCTTACTCCAGTGTCTCAACATGTACTTTTATTTTTACATAATGATATGGTTTCCTGTGGGAGTTGTAGTTCAGAAATTTGATACTAACATCGCCCCTTCTGGGATATGCCCAGCAGGGCAGCATCAATATATCTGAATTGTGTTTCATGTAGAACAGTTAGACACCATCCTTCACAGAGCTGAGCTCTGAGGACAGAAGAGTTCAAAGCACCACACTGGTGGTAAAATACAGTGCATTGTCTCATCGATACAACTGAAACCACTTGTGCTAATTTTACAATTGACCTGGAACATTTTGTTTCAATTAAATCAATGAGACAATTCAAAGAAATATGAAATGAAATATTTTGATTTTCCCAAGAAGAAAAATGAATCAGAAACAGTTAAAAGTTCCAAGCCAAATTTAACCAATCAGCTCTGCTGAACACTAATAATAAATTGTCTTTACACTTTATGTTCAAGAACTGTAATGCTCATACTTCTGTACAAGAAGAAGTAAGTGCACAAGTTAGGTACAACTTAACTTATTAGATACCCCAAATTTAGTCAGTGACCCTGGTGGATAAGTAGGTGGGTGGATATAAGCAATTTACTAGCATTTTACTAGCATAGAAAGACATCCAAAACATGAGAGCGTGCTGATCAGACTCACAGATTTGTGAAGATTTTGGCAGGAAGGAACTTTTGAAGGTCATCTAGTCCAGCTTCCTGTTCAGAGTGGAATTACCACTGTCAAGGCCCTGAGAGCACTAACAGGTCTTCCTGGCCCTGACCAGCCTCCCCTGAGACTTCCACCCGCACCCCTACCCATGGGCCCAGGAGCTCTGTTTAAGCTCAACCCAGGGTCTTCAGGCTCTGCCTGAGCTCCCTTGGAGAAGTACCAGTCTCCGGCTCAGCCATAGTCATGCCCGTTCCTGGCAATGGACCCCACTGATCCAGACCGCAACCCATGGGCTGATTTTCTGGCTTGATCTGGGACTTTTGTCACCATGGACTTTTCCCATGATCACTGGACCTGACCTTAACACTGACCTGTGGATTGATTTCCCAGCTTGACCTTACTTTGTGATCTGGACTCCTGGTTGAACCTGGCCACCACCTCTGGGCCTGCCCTGTTCACTTCACCTGGCTACTGTGGGATTGGGTTGTGGCCAGTGAGGCCCTTGCCCTGCTGGCCGTATTATCCCCTTCAGCTCCTGGATCACCTTCCTTTAGGGAGCAGCTAGCTCTCACTGGTCCCTCACAATCACCAACGCTAGATCAACTAACTGTGGCTTTGTCTAGCCAAGTTCTGGAATCTTCCAAGAATGGAGATTCCACCTTTTCTCTTGATAACTTATTCCATTGCTGCACTACTCTTCCTAATGAAGAAGTTTTTTCAGCTTGAACTCCCCAAGCCCCTCTATCCTTGTCTCTTCCTCTGTCCTTGTCTCTTGCTATTCCTCCTGCCAGCTGCAAAGATAACAGTATTGCACAGCTTTGGCTTCCCTATTAACCTGTTGGGTACTTCACTTGTTACAAGTCACCAATTGGAAATTGAACAATTGCTTACTATCCTTTAGCAGTCTGACTAATTTTAAACCCATGTAATGGTCTGTCTGTCCAGCTAAATTACCTCAGCTTCCAAATGAGACGTTATGTGAAATTGTGACACAAGCTTACTAAAGTCAAGGTATATCACATCCCTGGCTCTCCTTTTGTTTGCATAGTCAATATTTTTATTATAGAAAGGAATAAGACCTTCTTCTCCTTTATGAGTGTGGAGATGGATTCCAAGAGGCTATGCGCCAAGATTTTTCCAGGCACTGAAGGGCAGCTGCTCTGCCTGTAGTTCAGTGAGTCCTCCTTGTCTTTCTTAATGAGGTACACTGAGAACTACACTGACTTAGCCAATAGAAATGTAATGCTACCTCTGATGCTTCAGTGCCTCTATCTACTTCAGATCTTTCTCTTCAAACTTCCTTAGAAGTAGATGCTTTCAAAATTGTTTTCAAAAAACATCAAAACTCCTTTTTCTTGGGTGGTGTTGCTGCCCACCTTTTCAATAATAACATCTTTGTTGGAACATTCACCCAGAAATGGGAGTCCTGGGTTCAGTAGCTCAGTCTCAGGGTTTGATCTAACTCTCTGAAAATAAAATTCTAACTCTGAATCCAGATTCTAAATAGCCATAAATCTGGAGTGATCACATTCTTACTTTTGGCTTGATCCGTAATAAAACAGGAACCAGTGAAGAAAATTCAAATTCTTTTCAGGAGTTTCAGGTGTCTTGATCTAGGATTTGTGCTATTCTTTATCTATAGAGGACTTGAAAAAATGTTTCTTCGTTTACCTTACTAAATGGCATCCTCTATACACTCTGTACTAGGAGAGGAATAAAGCTAGTGTATACAATTGAATCCCAATATGCTGCTTTAGATACAGTAAAACAAAAATGTAAGTTTTTAAAAGCTTGCTTTATTTCTGATGGTACTTATAACAGTCTGGTGTTTGTCTTCAACCAGATCTCTTTTGTGTAGTCATTTGAAGACTTTATCAAATAAATGGACGGACTAACACAGCTGCTATAATGTCAGCCATTGGACTTTCATTAACCAAAATAAGTCGTTTGCTATCCTGAGTATTTTAGATGCAATTCCTTGGAAACTTAGTTGTCCAAGACCACCCAATCATTCAAGTAAGGCAGCTCTCACCTGAGCAAAACAAATTGGATTTGGTCTGTGGTTTCAGAAGCATCACAGAGAAGAAAGTTCTTCTGTGTTCAGACAGATTTCTTTTTTTCTTTTTTTTCCTTTTTTTTTTTTGTTTTAATGCTTAGACCTAGCATTTACAAGTCTTGATTTGAAGTTTTCTTTTCAATCTTCAACTCAATCAGATTGATGTTCCTTGCTCGGACTGCCTGTTGTTTAAGACACATCACAGTCTGGCCCCGTGCAGAGAATGTTTCCTTTCTTATTGATGCTATTAACTTCATTTTGTATTAATCAACCCCAGGACAGTTTGTTCTAGTGGTATGTGATAAAGGAATTTAGGCAGCTTTGCAATTGTATTGCTGTTTTGTTTTTATATAACTATTTCAGATATAACTAACACAAAGCACATTTATTAATTAGTATCATTCAGTTTTATGGAACCATTTCCAATTATAGAAAAATAAGTAATGAAATTACCTTAATTCAAATGGAGACCAATAAAATAGAAGCTAATCTTATTACGAATTATATACATAGTCTTAGGAAGAGGGAAGATTACTATTTTAGGATGACCGTATTATATGTCTTGAGCTGTCCTCTGCATTTTCTCAGAAAGTAATTCTTTATTTGGTAAAAAAGGCACACTTTAAAAATAAAAAGTATGGTGAAGAACCTTTTCAGTCTTTTTCATGTGCTTTTCAATGTCTCTTATTGACTATCATGAGCACAGAAAGGATGCAGAGGCAGTGACAATGATTTTCCCAAAACTGAAGCTCAAAGTTTTGGAGATAATATGGAATCCTGAAAAGGGGAAAGAGTAAAGGCTGATATAATGCTGATGTCATGGTACAGCTTGGGAAATATTTGATATGACTATAAATGTTACATGTATTACTGTTACTAAAGTTTTTCTAAACTTTTTCTAATGTTTAAGTTTTTCTTAAACAAGGTTTCTATAATGCCTGCTGTAGAAGGAAAATGCCTCAATGGAACCCGAGCATCTTTGGTGCTATACATCTTCCATATCTGTAATAAAACAAAATAAATATAGACAGAAGGTATAACTCTAGCCTCTGAATTGTATCAGAATGGAAATCCAGCTTACTGTCATAACTTAAGGCTATGTTATCACAGTGTATATTAAAAGGTCATAAAATGCTGTTGACGAGGCTCATGTTTTCTTTCCTTACTTGAAAGTAGTTATGAAAGCAATATGCACACAGATTTTTAACATAAAATACCTTTTCCATTTTAGAGCTAACACTATATGGAACGAGTAGCTATTTACTTGATGGCTGAAGATGGGAATGAATACGAACAGATCCTGTTTTTATTTAGCTTATCTTTTCCATAGCATGAGACAGACAGAGAGTCATTTAAGCAGATTCCAGTTAATACAGGAGTACATATGCTTAATTTCCTTAACTACCCTGCACCAGATCCAGCTTTCTTCTGTGATCCTTCCAGTGTGTGCAGTAATGTAATAATAAGTGTAGATGTAAGTAAAAATAAATAACTCTTCTAATTCAAACAGATGCACAGAACTGCACAGGGGCTTTTTCATTATCTGAAATGAAAGGAAACAGACATTCTAATCTGGAAAATGTTAGTATCAGAAGATATTATAAATAGCACAGATCTTTTTAATTGCTCACATCTTAGCCAAAAACCTAAATTGAACTTGACTGATCTATTCTGTTCTTCTTTAGGCATATTTATGAGGATACAGACAATTAAATGAACAAAGGAGGAAAAACTGATGAAGAGATGTTTTCTAGTCAGGTATTAAATTTCTAGGATGACCTTTACTTTCAAAACATTGAGGTTTTATGATATTAGAAAGATGTCATGTCAGCCAAAGAGAATGTGCCATTTTCAAATAGGAGAGAAGTCAGGATGAGTTTTTCAATCAAATAGTCTTTACTTGGAGAAGATATCTATGCATTCTCTTTTGAAACACATGAAAATACTAATAAATAAATTGTAGGTTATCTCCTGTGCTACCAAACTACCAAAAAGAAACACATATTTCTCCAAACATATGGTCAGTGCTGCTAATGGTGGTTAGATACAGTGTTTGATGTTGAAGATCTATATCAAAGTTTGATTTTCCAAGGTTTGATGTTTATGTTCAGGTTCTCTGAGTCTCACTAGGGGTTGCAATCGCTCCTTCCTCCTGATATGGTGCACACTAACATTTTTGCTTTGGAAATAAAATAAATAAATGGGAAATAAAAGAGTCTACTCAGCAAATTATGACCAGGAAGAGAAACATCTTATCTACAGACATTGAACAACAGATAAAAATCACGGACTGCATTCATTCCAGAGTTATTGGGGAACACTTGCTGAAGTTACCGGGAATTAGCTGAATGTCTTAACAGACATTTCTGTGATCATTTCTTGATTGTTTCTGGACACCTGGTCTCTTGTGGCATGAGTGTTCCGCTCTCTAGCAATAACTAAACATTTAGTGAACCATGGCTGAAGTAGGTGCCGAAGCACAAATACTCTCTCTTCACATTGATTATATTCCTTCAGTCCCTAACCAAATGTCTATGTAAGTAAATTGATGTAGGGTGGAACAGAGCCTCCAAAAGAGACGTAATGAGACCCACATGCAGACAGACTACAGTCACCAGTAGGGGTGTTTAGGTACCGATGGAAATTTTCCCAGTCACAAAGAAGAGAGAAGAGAACCTAGTAAGGGTATCAGAGCAGTGATAAATCTATTCTATTCTAGAATAAATTTTATAATAATAAAAAATATTCTAAATCTAGATAAATCTAATCTATTGATTATTGCTGCTGAAACAAAATGTTTAGTATTTGAAAGAAATTTTCATCAAATTAGATGCTCTAGGTGAAAAAGATGGCTATTTCAGTAAGGAATACCAATAAAATTTAAACTTCAGTAAACTAAGCTGAACTTTTAATGTGTTTTTTTTTTCACTTGTAATTCTGAAGCTGAAGCAAAGTATCTCTTATTCATACAGCCTTACAACCAGCCTTACTGTTACCAACTTTACTCCACTGAAACAAAATATATGACTGAACAATGTGCAAGAGCAGTGGAGCTTTTTGCTTCATTAGACCATTCTTGGTAGAAATCATAATCACCAAGAATTTTCAAGGAAAAATGAAAACCCTACTCCTTTGAACTGCAGTTGCTGTAGTTGCTAAGCTGTGAAAACACCAAACTAGAGTGTTTCTGCTTCTTGCTCACTTAAAGGAGACAGGTTTTATGACAAGGCATCAAATTGTCACCTAAACAAAGGGTGAAAGGGTAGTATTAGAAGAAAAATTAAATTGAACTATAACTTTAGAGTAGCTGAGAATGATAGGAAGATGTATTGCGGGGAAAGATTTCAATAGCAAGAGAGACTTCCTGATCAAATTCATACAGACAGTTTACGTTAAACCAACACAATAATAATAGAGATCACTAGCCTTTTTTTTTTTTTTTTAAATCTGGAGATCTGAGTGTGCAAACTGACTCCCACAAAAATCTATAATAGAATATTAAAATATGGAATGTGTGCATCTAAATCCCCTAAACTGTGCCATAGAACACATGCTCAGTTCTTTTAAACTGGCATTTAATATAAGTACTTTTGAAAAGCCAGACAATAGTTGTAGAAGTAACTTCACTAATAAGAATTGCTTTCTGAGAACTTACAATTATATTTATATCTATAAATGCTTACACATTTAGGACTACGTGAAAAATAAGGTATCAGAGAAATTGAGATAAGGGTGGCAGGATCTGGTCCATGTCAGCATGGAGAATGTAGCAGCTTGTTTCTTGTTTCAAGAAATATGTACTTTGAGGGGAATACCAAATGGAATAATGTCAAAATCATATCAGCTTAATGGAAATCAAAATACTTTACTTGTCTCCTGGGCCATTACCCATGTCTTTGCAAAACTCTTCTGACCATATCAGGGAAAATAAAAAAACCCCAGTGTTGTGGAGATTTTCTCCTTAACAGAAGTAGAACAATTTTAAAAATGATTTCCCTTGTGCCCTTCTGAATTCTTGTAAGTATGTGGTAAAGAGCCCAGGGCATGCAGGATAAGAGGGATGAACATCATCTTAGTCAGGTGCCTGCAAAGCTGTGTGGGGCAAAATGCTTACTAAAGCCTTCTGAAATACTATGCAAAACTTGTTAATTTAAAGAACTGTTATAGAAATTTGTTTGGTATTTTAATTTTATGCTTAGAAGTTTCAAGCGCAGACTGTCAGATACAAGATGAAATCCATTACTAAGAAAAATGCAGTGCTCAAGTGTTATGAAAGGTTATACATCACACGCTTTCTGGAATATAAAAACATTTGAGTAAAAACACCAGGCTTATAAAAAAGCAAGCCAAGTCAAGGCACATGTAACTGTTACAAGGCATTGTGAGAAGAGTTTTGGAAGGACAGGGAAGCACGAGAAGAGATTGCCTGGGGAGGTTATGTGATCTCTATCGTTGGGTGCCCTTAAGAGCTGGCTGGAGTCACCTGGGAGGAATCAGATCTGCTCTTCCATAGATAATAAAATAGCAGACAAGCATTAGTGATTATTTTGCCACATACTCTTCCATGCTAGGCATTTCTTCTAAGGCAGCATTAGATTTTAGAGTAGATTCTCCTTGTAGGAATTACATGGGTTGCCTAGTGATCCCGACTAGGAGGTGGTGTGGCTAAAGGACTCAAGGACTGTGGAGACCTGAGTGATTCCTTACTTCACCTGCTGTGTCTGTAGGACAAAATAGAGTATCAAACACAAGGTATCTGCAGCTGAAGGTAACTTCATGTTATACAGTCAAAGAGCAGTCAGGGAGCAATTCTGCTTCAAAGTTTGTCTCAAGACTGTCTTGCTCAGGATTGTGTCTAAAGCAGACTTTAATTATCATATTGTAACAAGCAAGGGGGTGAGGGCAAGATTTTCCAAAGTACCTGGCTTCTATAATGGGCGACTCTGATTACTTCTGATCTTACTACTTTGGAAAATACCTGCCTGTTTTCTTAATTTCACTTTGAATACATCAAATGCCTTTGATGAGTTCTGTAACATGCAAAAATAATCCTGAATTTCAGGAATACTACTAAATAGAGAGCAGACACTTCCTTCTCACTTAAAGGTACTCTGTTAGCAAGGTAAATAAATTCTGCTTCAAAAACAATTGTCAACAGTAACATATGTAGGGTAATTCAGTTGTCCAGGGAGGTTCTATACTGTACTATAAGAAATCAGTACTTTTTTTCTGCTCAGAAGTGTACCTCAAAAAGCACACTGCAGAATAACCCTAAATATTTACATTCCCTATTTACTGACTCCTCCTCCTTATTCTTTAAATAGAGTAGTCCTGGGGAACCTGCCATCTGTCTGATGTAAACTGCCCTGTTGCTTCTCACCTGCTACTGCTGCAAACAGATGAGAACAAGGAGAGGGAGTTAATGAATGAGAACTGGTAAAGATCTCAGTAGGTTGCCTCTTTCAATTCAGACCACAATGGTACTTGGTTTGACAACAAGCTGTTACCATCTAATGATTTTAGTTCCCTGAGTATAATGAACCCCATGTTCTCAGTATGCTCTAGACTGGGCAGCTGAAACTGCTGTTTTTTTCATAACCCCTTTTGTATGTTGAAAAATTCCATGCACAACTTTGACAGAATAAGGCTTCCTGATGGAAACAACAACTAATAGGTATGACAAAGCATATCAGTGAACTGTTGATACATTAGAAAATAAATAAATAAATAAATAGATTATCCCTTCCGGTGAAGAGATCTGAAGAATTTAAGGGAGATTTTCTGGGAAAGTTAGTGGCTAACAGGGCTGCAGATTGACCGAGTGCTGATCATCATTTAAGAAGAATAGGGACTGAGTGAATTGTCATATTCCCACCTTCATCTATTCAAATCTCAAATCACAAGTTAATTGTAATGGGTATATGGACAGAACAGAGAAACACAAAAAACAATCTTTGAGAACTGCGATTTCTATCTTTGCCACATTCACAAGGAGATAAAAAAAGGCCAGAGAAAAATATCACAAATCTGACAATTTTTTAAAAACTTTTTCAAAACACTAGAAAATCTGAAAAAAGTTTCTGAGTAAGGAAACCTACTTTTCAATTTGAAACCTACTTTCTGAATGCAAATATTTTATGACAATATTATAATAAATCTGGTTATTTTGGGGAACTCTTTCATCTCCTAAGACTGAGAGATTTCAGGACTGTCCTCAGAGACTAAAAGACTGCCCATGACTAAGAGACACCCTAGACTGGCAAGAATGGGAAGACAGCCTGCTTGCAGACACTACGACAAATCCATTGAAGAAGTGACATCAGAATGGATAAGGATGTTGAACTGTCAAAGTGGGTAATTAGAGAAACTACAGCCATTTTCCTCTTGAATGAAAGCAAACAGTAGTATAACACTTGAAATTGCATGCATTATATTCATACCATAGTCAATTATCTTTGAGTTTTTCCTAGAGTATCTGTGCAGGTGCTACCCAAGAGATCCCATTTTGGCATCCATCTCTTACAGAAATTCAAGGTGCTTCAGCTATCCCCTTTCAAATGGCAATTCTCTCAATAACACCTTTCGGAAAACTGTGCCGTGTAGGCATTCTGGCACAGGGGAATAGACCTGAGCTAAAAATGATGATATTGAAGGGAGGATGGTAATTCTAAGAAATGCTGTGCCCTTTAACAGAGGATAAACATACTAGTGCACTAGTACTATATGGCAACTCATTATCCAGTCTCATGCCATTTTGAAAATGAATATTTTTATGAAGGTCTGATATGTTTTCTGACTGGGGAACTTCATCTCTGTTTCACCTGTGGAGAACTTTTCTTAAAATCAGTCTTCTTTTCCCTGCTGATTAAACTGAACAATAAACTCCTAATTAGGAGGTTTTGAAAGTTCTGTTTTTGATGTTAGCTCTGGAAGTTATTCACTACAGGAGGTGATAGGGTGGTAGGGTGATAGAGTGCTTCTGAGTCATCCCCATTGCCCAAGCTGCTACGTGAGATATAAAAGATGTGCTGGAGGAGAGAACTAGTCAGATTTGGAGCATACTTTTACATCACTGTTACCCTTGAGATGAACTCAATTCATTAAAAAAGTTATTTCTCAGGAAGTGTCTTAAAAGGCCTTTTGAACTTAAAGCTCAGGCTCTGTTGGTATTCAGATCATACCTATTCTCTACCTTATTTGGGTCCAGGCTTTGAAGTTTTCCCTTTCTCCTGGGTATTCCAGCTAATATAGTTCATTGTAAAATGAAAGCACAGATAAATACAGTATCATCATATTACTTGTCTGAGGCTTGAAGAGATACAAGAAACTTAAAATGAAAAAATCTCTTATTACAGATGTATTCACAGTTGTAAGTAAAATCTTGACAACAATTTGACAAATGTTTTGTTTAACTTTGTATTTTTATTTCTCCTGTCTTACGATACATGATTTCCAGGTCATATTCATGAACAATCTATGTCTTCTGTGTTTTCACTATGTGTCCACTATTCAAAAGCAGCAGAATTTGCCACTGAAAAAGGTGAAAAGAATATGTAATTGGATTCACTGTTTCTCTTTACCCTATCTGTTTTCTCAGCTTCATACATGTGTACACACACAGTTATACACTTGCTTTCTCATCTACTTTGCTGCAGAAAATGACAGGAAATTCATTGCTTGGTGGCAGAATATGCTAACTCTGCAGAGCTACAAGGTATCCTCATCATGACTTTTTCCTGACCAGTTCCACCAAATTTGGAGGCTGCATTTGGATGCTCTTTGGGAGAAAGCTCAGTTCCTTTAATCAGACTGTCCTGAGTTCTTTATTTTTCATTCTCTCAACTGTTTCATCTCCTAGCTGGTCTTTACTGCTTTTCATAATTTGACATGATGCATTAAGCTCATTGCAGGATGATAAAACAGCTATGCAATTTAAACAATGTGGTTTCATCAAAAGAAGTATTGAAAATAAAGTAGATGAGAAAATCATTTTGCAGATAAAATGAATTTAACAAGGAAAAGTTTGTACATATATATGGTGATTTGGTTGGATTTTCTTGGGAATACCAGAGTGGTCTCTGTGAGGTTAAAAGGCCACACATGCAGTAGTTTCTATAATGTTATCTTTTGTCCTACCAAAGTCTTCCAGAGGACTGCCATTTGTCCCTTTCTTTACTTTACTGAAATCTTGGATGTGGATTTAATGAGGAAAACTCCTTTCTACATGAAGCACAAAGTTCCTTTTAGTTAACCTTTGCTGCTCAGCAAGGTCCAGTCAGATCTAACCCTTCATGTCAATGGGATTACAATGGCAAAATCAGTCTTCCTCCTATTTGAGTCTGCCCTAGAGACAGTCCCAACTAGTAAATGAGCTAACAGAATTCCTCCCAAGGCACATCTGCTGAGATACTCAGAAAATTCATACTGTCACTTTTCAGATTATGATGTGGGAAAGGTTATTCTAAAAGCACTGTTGGCGATAGCATGAAATAGAAATGCTTATAGAAGGGGCTGCAAGGCCAAAGAAACAGCCATGAGCTCCACTCAGAAGGATCTTCTCTCTTGATGACTGAAGAGCTCTGTGGCAGATGAAATAAAGTGCCAGGCAGGTGTCAGAGGTAGAAAGCAGGACTCCAGTCCTTGTACTCAGAGGAGAATTGTCAGTGCATCATTGCCCCAGTGGTATTCTTCTCCTACAAGTAGTCCATTATAGCAGTTATCTATCCACAATTCAAAGATGGATTTGGATTGAATGTAATGAAATTCAAATACATTTTAGTGTGTTAAAATCTGCCCAAATGTCTGCTTTTCTGAGAAAAAGTAAGAAATATTACCTACATCAATGCATCAAGTCACTTCTCATCAGCCATATTTTTTAAAGGGATATCATAATTTTTAATGCATTTTTTAAATTCATTTAATACATAATTTTTTAAATGTATTTATCTGTCTTGCATTTACTGCCAAGCAGCACTATTTTGGAATTAATCTGATTTGCTGGTGTTTCAAGTTTTGAAATATTTTTGTAAAGCTCAATTGTATTCTTAGGTTTAGGAAAAAGTGACTCGGGGTTCTATTTACATTTGTATTAAAATCCCTATATCTCATCTTCTAATGAATGCAGTGTGTTTTGAGGGGGTTATTTTTATTGCTTCTGAAATATTTGTTATTACATTTTAAAGGCAATTTATATTTTGTCATTATGTGCCATAATGACATCTGTTGCAGTAGAGTGAGACAAGATCAGACAGAAATCATTAATATTTCCTGGATTCCAATCTGAAACTCAGAAATATCAACAATGCTTCATTGGTTTGAATGTTTCAGTCCTACAACACTTTAGCAACTTCATACTAAAAAAAAAGTCTGTGTGTTCTGTCCCCTGTAATGAAAAAGTTAAAAGTAGAATAAAAGAAAATGTGTGTGTGTGCGTATGCATGTAAAGTAATGCTTTGTGAAGTCGGAATTAGGGAAAATAAAGTAATATTTCATGTAATGACTGAAAGAAATAGCACGTCTGTGAGGAAAAGAGAAGAGAGATTGAATATGTGGGTGTTTCTGTGCATATAAAAGAGGAATGGAATGAATGGAGATTACAAACTGGATAAACAAAAAACAAAAAACACTGCCATCAGCACTGAGGACAACTGCCAAAGATGCCAGCTTCATCATTTACTGCAGCTGTGCACCTGCAAATGCCACCTGGATGATCTGTCACTGCAGCAGTTTCAGAAAGGTCTGGATATGCAACCAGTGAGACTTCTCATGTTTTATCTCCTAAACATTCTAATTACTTTTGCTGCTAATAAATGGCAGAGGAAAAAAAATGCCTCTAGGATTTGGCTTTGTGAGCAATAGGGGTTGCAGTGATTAAAAATAACTTCATCTACTGGGCCAAAAGACGCATCAGCAGACTGCATCAAGCAATCAAATAGGGATTAACGAAAAAGTCATACTGGTGTTAATTTTCTTAGTTTGACTACTTGGCATACATTGCAGAAAACAATTAATTCAGGTTGTTTCTAACAAAGGATAATCTCGGGATGTTTAACTTTTATAGCAGTCCAGCTGAAATGCAACCTCCTTAGGATTTCTGTAAATTTCCTATCGTCAGAAAGAAATATAATAATACATCACTCTTTTCCCCAGGGGATAGCTCTTATTATGTATTAATACTATGTAGCATTCAAAAATGTGAACAGAGGAAGTGCCACTGCTGTAGAATTAGATTTATTTTAAATTAAGGCACAATATTGAAGTCTAATGAACAGTAAAAAAGAATTGGAGAAAGTAGGAATTGATTATCAAATCACACAGGTTTTGGCAGCACTGGCTTGGTGATCCCAAACCATCTTGTTTTAAGAGAAATGAATAAAAATTCAAAAGGGAAAACCTGAAAAATCATAGGATTATGCCCATGCTGATACAAGCAACCTTTAATTGCCCTCAGACCTTGCTCTGTAAATCTCTGTAGTCCAATCCCTTGGTCCTTCAATCTGGAAGCTCTGCTAGACTTCTGAGGATGAGGAGAGCCCTAATTCTATTTTCCTCTGCTTCTATCCTCTGTGGTCTCCTTTATCTTCTGTGGTCACTCTTGGAAGTAATCACAGACTTGGAAGGAGAAATAAACAGTTCACATACTGTTTCCTAAGAGAGCTACAGAAATGAACCTAAGACTTATTCCATGCTTAAGCAGTAAGATGTACGGTATGGCTGACTGCGAGCAAGCTACACAGTAGGAAATGAATGAAAATATCAGTTGATTTGACTTAGCTAACTGAGACTTAAACAGTTTCATATGAGGGAAAATCAGGTGAAAGGGCAATTGTAAGTGTTATCAGTGAGAAAGAGTGATGCTTATCATGATGACAGCAAAAAGTACAGGAGGACTCAATTTTGTGAAGGACCTTGAAGATACCAAGAAGAGGACTGTGTGTGGTGCAGAGGGAAATGCAGAATGGAATGGAGGAATTCAGTAGAGAATGCAATATGATGAGACCACTTAGGCAGGGATCATCTCAGTAGTTATAATTTTTGTGGTCTCCAATCTGTCACTGAGGGTTATAGGGAAAACACAGAACACGCAGTACCAGTAAACATGATGGGAGGAAATTAGGGCCCAGATAAGAGTATGACCTGTGTTGAGAGAAAATGAAACTAGCTTTACAGGTAAATATGGAAAGGAGCTTGACTGGTAAAATAAGGTAGCAATATAAAACCCCTGCCTTAGGTTATGTTTCAGACCTTCTGAAGTCTGTTAAAGGGATCAGAACTTTAAAATATTATGGAAGAAGTGGTGGCAGGATTTATGTACTAACTAGACTTACTGAGCAAGAAAGGGAGTCAGATGGCCTCCTATTATGGGGACCAGAAACTGTGAAATTTATAGTTAACAGTATCAGGAAGTCTGTGGAGAGGCTTGTGAACACCTTCCTTTCACCCGAATTCAACAGGAGGTTTTGAGTAAGACTGAACAAGGAAGCTCCTCTATGTGAATCTTCTCCTAGAGCTGTGTTTGTCCAGACAGTGCGCAACACTTAGCCTTTATGGGAGACATTAAACTTCACGTACAAATATAGTTAAGCAGCCAAAGTCATTTCACACATTTGAATGCTTGGTTTTATTGGATGAGCAACATTACTACATACTTCACACAGAGGCCTCTGCAGCATTTAAAATAAGCCTTTACAAGAGTGTTCTGCAATAGTGTGTGCCTTAATAGCTTCCGCACGTCGTCATATACAGCAGTTTGTACAATCAGATGATTTCTTTCCAATTTGTCATATATAGAAAAGGATTACACTCTAAGTCATCTCTTGTAACTGTGCTTTCCAATGTGTGTAGCAGAAGAAGACAACAAAATAGGAGAAAGTCAATAAGTATTTAAAGTGTGCTTTTGAGGACATGATGTGTTTGTTGTATACACAGAAGGGCAGCATAAAGTGACATCTCCTTCCCAGTTACTGATGGGATAGACACATTTCTTTTAGAAGGTATAATATCTCTTCCCATGGATGCTTTAGCCAGCTCTTTATCCTGCTTTTTTAAAATAAAAAGTATCTTTGCAGAATCCTTTGCACTCTTCCAAGAAAAGGGCCTGCTATTGGTCAAGCTGGAATAGAGTACAAGATGGAGATTTTCTTTATTCTTTGCTGACATGAGGAGATATAACTCAAGCTAGTCAACATATTTAAGCTAGAGCTGGTTGGAAATTCAACATTATAGATGTTTTTCAGGTAAAATTGTGCCCTTTCCAAAATCTGAATGTCCCTTTCCTAGTATTTCTATTTTCTTCAAAATTTTGGATTTTGGGGTGGAGTGAAGGGATGATGCTGAGTTGTTCTAAATTGAAACATTTCTCAGATGTACTGAGACACTGTAACATTTCTAAAGAAGAAAATATTGGAAGATTCACTATCTGCATAGTCTGAGCTTCTCTGTCATCCATCCAGAAAAGACCATAAATAACACATTCCATCTTAACTCTGTGAATGTAGTGTGTCCTTGACATTGCACATATTTCTTAAATTAGAAAAAATCAGAAAAAATGTTTAATGTAAACAGGTTTCTTTTAATATTATTTGGCAGCCAAATATTCATTGCCACATGAGCACTAATGGTTCCACAGAATACAGATGGGGGACCCCTGAGTTACTGCACTGTTTTGTAACTAGTTCTTGCCAGATATAACCTTGAACACATTGCAGTTTTCTCATAACATGTCAACTTTTAAGATAAATTAAGAAGAAGACCAGACCTGGACTATTTAAATTCTTAAAATGCAAGGTATTTAAAAATATTCATAGTCTAATCTGTGTGTCAATATTGCTAAAATATGAAAATTCGTGACTTATCTTTCAAGAACTCCTGAAATGTATTACATTATGAAAAAATAAATGTGAATAATTTTTTCTTAAACAAAGAACTTGGAAATGGAAAAAGTAAAGTGTGAAAAAAAGAGAAAGAATGAAAGGCATTTATATTCTTCCTCTCCCTTCAATCTCTTAACATATAGAAAAATATTAAATTAATTTTCAAGGTATTTTACTGTTTTTCCCCAAATTGCAGAAAAAATGTTGGTTTGGAATGATAATTGCTCAACATCGAACAATTTTGGGGCCCTGTACTGTATTATACTCAAAATTTTGTTGTGGGCAAAATTCCCCCACAAACCTTATATATAAAGCCAACAATTAATTTTTAGCATAACTGAAATCTTAACAGTCCAGTTAAAGAATTACCATTAGTGCAGATTTAACTGTTATGGAAAAAGGAAGGACAAAAAGGAAAAAAAAAAAAAAAAGAAGTGAATACTACTACAAAGAAAAAGTCTCAAAAACAATAACACAGTTAAAATTGTTGTATACACACCTTCTAGTTTCTACCCCTTTCCCAGTGTTATGGTCAGCCTTCCACTGTTAATCTGGATCCATTAGCCTGGTGTTGCAGGGCTAGGACAAGTCATCAGCATGCAGAGTCCCTCACTGGGAGGAATATGATGTTGATGTTGATGGTTTCTTCTTCCTCCCTCTAAGATCTACTTGCAGTCACTTTTATATGTTTACTAACACACTTTTATACCTTTATCTTTCTTCATTGTTCTGCAACTCCACATATTATTTGCATACACATTATATATTATTTTATTACATATGATGTCTTCTGTGTATGTTAGATATTATTTCTTTATTCTCTTTGTTACTCCTAAACCTGGTTTTGTCCAGCTCCAGGTCTGCATTTCATTAACTGACCATGGTTGAGTTGTTTATGGCCAGGGATCTCCGGTAGCAGCCTGCTCCATCTCTTACCATTCCATGCCTGTACACCTCTTCACCACATCCTGTGCCCTATCTTCTCACAGCCACTGCTCTACCAGGCCTTTATTGTATCAGGCCTTTATTGCTCTGCCCTCCTTCACTATGTCATAAATTTCTCATTCTACACAGAATATGTACTTGTTACTGTCACCTATATAAAAACAAAACAAAAAAACCCAATTATTGTACCATACAATAAGCAAAAAGTAAGCAGTAAAACAACTTAGGCATAGCTGCCTGGTCATTAGGAGAATTGCTGTTACAGCTAAACCAAGTAAAAACACAGCGGCAGGCAGGTCAAGAGCAGTTCAGACAGAGCAAGCATGACAAGCCTCAATCTTGAGGCCCTGCAAACTCAGTACAAAGCCTATGGCCTGCTGGTAGCAACGGTGATACTGTGTCCCAGGGCTACAGGGACAAGGAGCACAGTAGCAAACTGTGACTAAGAGAAATGAGATGTCATTATTCCTTAGAAACAATTCTATATTAAGTGGCTTTGAAGCACAATCAACCAAGGGTTTTGTTTCCTTTATAATCTTATCCTGATCCAGAGATTTCTATGAGTGAATCCCAAAAAATTCCCAGTGAGAAATACAAAGCGTTGAAAATATACTATAAATGCTTACACCAGTAATATCGTGGTCACTTTTTGTGTTCTTAATCTATAATGAAGTCTAATGGCGCTTCTTCTAAGGCAAAATTTGTTAGTTTACTTCCTTATTTAGTCTCTAGGTTAAATAACAATCTTCTTTCCTTCCTTATGAAAAGAGCAGTTGGATAAAATCTGTGTACTTGGTAATGTGTGCAATAAGCACGTAAAGGTAAATAAAAGCTCTTCTGTCTCTTCTCTCTTATACACTCACAAAGTCTTTCTTCCTCCACTCCATATACATAGCAATGACAGCAAACACTTCTCTGTGGCTTTAAGTACATTTCTATGAATTTTCAAATATGTTAAATATGTTAAAGCGCTTTTGTCCAAATACTTTCCAGAGCTGCTCTGCTTTATATTTTCAGTTTTTCCTGTTCCCAGGCAAAACCGAGAAGTTATTAGGCAGCTTAGTTTGAGGGTGAATATCAGCATCATAAACTTTTCTCTTTATTGTCTTTAAAGTACAGGAATGTTGCAATTACCTCATATTCAAACACTATAAACTCAGGAAATTCACTGTTAAGTGTGAAATAAACCAAAGCACGTTAAGATATGGAAATATCTTTGTTAGACATCCAAATTAAGGCAAAACATTCTCTAAAGTGACATCATGCAATGACAATACAGTTAAAGAGGTTGTTTGCTTATTTTTAATCCCAATGAAGAAGAAAATAAAATTAAGATCCTATTTGTTGCTTCTTTTCCAAATGTTTTCCTTCCTTGTTTTGCCAAGAGGCAAAATGCAGAGAAGAAATAGAAAATTGCTGTTGTGAGAAGTAATACTCTACAGAGTAAACCAGAGAATTGTCAAAGAATCATGGAGAACTCTTCGAAAATAAGTTCTGAGGCTCAAAACCTGCAAAACACCCAAATGTGTCCACCAAAAAGGTTGCAGAATATGTAAAATACATGAGATTACATAGATGCACCAGCACCTGTCGGCAGATATAATCACTCATTTTGGAGCCACTCTTCTAATTACCTATTTACAATTCTGGCTATCTTTTTGTAATAAATTGTAGGTATCTTTATAATTCTGGTTAGAAAATGTTGACTGGGCCTTCAGTGACTGTCCATCCTCTTGCATAGTTACTAAAATGAAATGTCTGAACTTGCTGATGCTTTTCTATCACTAAGATATGTGAGCAAGATATTCGCCCAACCTAAGAGATACAATTTCTATTTGTCAAACAAATCCTGAGGCTCTGAGCATGTGCATCAGTCACAGCTATAGTGCAAATGGGTGGATCTGACTCATCGTGATAGAGTAAAGTGCCAGCATAAATGAGTAAGATTGAAGATGACTACATGGATATGCTTGAATTGGCATTAGTATTAATGAACAGGACAGCACATATCTTGACATGAGTAAGTGGTCACAGCTTGGGAGTGTGGAAGTGCATATTAGCTCATATGACTTAGTGTAACTCTGTATGGCTGTTATGCGTGACATATGAATGATTACTGGAAGTCAGGGTTGGTGGGTGGGAGTAGCAGAGTGTCGATATAAATGAGGATCCCTGACAGGGGGCAATTTAGTGTCTCGCTAAAGATTTCCTGTTGGTAGAGAATAACCTACCATCTACTAGTAACAGAATATCCACTCTCCTCAGGCAGCGACCCACTACTTTCCATTAGGATGTGGTTTTTCTTAATATTTCTGACACTACGGCTACGTGTCACTCTGATAAAGGTTATTTCAGAGGATTTTTTTGGAAGGAGATATTATATTTAATCTTTAATGGAACCCAAGCCTTTATTAGTGTATCATTTGCTCAGTTTTTCTGCTTGATTGTACTTGTTCTTTCCTGATTAACGGGATAAAAGCTTTCTTCCATGTTCCCTGTCAAAAGAGACTTCAGAAATTATTGGTGCATATACCTATTTATATATATGTGTGTGTATGTATGCATGTATATATGTATGTTTATAGTCGTTAAAAAAGTAATGCATGTGAAGCCTTAGAATATAGAAGAAATTAAATTTATGTCTAATATAAACTTGACTACAAGGTAGTAAAGACTGCTTCAATCAGCACTAAATTCAGATCTGGAATGCTAAGTGATTGTAAGAGTACAATAGCCCTTTCAAAATTGCATAGAAGTCAAGTCCAGGATGAGGGAAATATAAAAGTAATGGGTATCCATCTTTCCTGCTTCCTTCTGTTGTCCTTACGTTAAATACAATTTGACTAAGTCAAATAATTTTTGAACATTCTACCCCTTTTATTTCACTGGCAAAAGGTTACAATCTACATATTGTGTGTGGGTACATGTGTGAACAAATAGGCAATTTATCACATATCAGAATGATTCAGTCACTTTCTGGCTGATTAACACAATTATGATATCTGCATTCACAACTGCTATATAGAATAAAAAGGAAAACTGTAGATGTTAGGTTGTAATCCTATACAATCCTGCAAATTCAGCATAGCTCCTACTCTTTTTCTTTCATGTCTTCTCTTTGGATGACAAAGTCTTTTAGTGAAGAACATGACTTTTTACAACCACTTTTTATTACTATTCTTGGCATAACTAGAATATTTATGGAAATTAGGTTTGCTGAAAGTATGATCTCCCCTTAAAAAATTCAATTTCTGTTTAAAAAAAAAACAAACCACAAAACAGTTTCTAACCAAAATGTTTTAGTTACAGTATTGCAGCATCCCCTCGTCTCTGCTCCAAATGCATCCTGAAATGAACACTTTTTTCCTGAACCATTTTCAGTAAAACAAGATTTCAAAAAGTAGAGATTTCTGGCCATTTTGACTGATGTGAATAATAATTTACAAGTACATAAAAAATCCCTGTCTCTCCAGATTGCTAGGGAAGATGTTACAGATTTTCTAACTGAAGTATGTATGTGTACAGAAGATCAGCATATTAAGGACGGATGTCACACATGATCTGAACTCTTAATTTGACTACACAACATCTTTCTGAGGCCTCTCTTCCAAAACAAAAAGACTGAAATGCCTGGCCAACTGCATCTGAACAGAGGAAGCCACAAGACCCCTGTTAGCAGGTGCTGTCCAACTGTTGTTCATGAAAGACAGCTGTGAGTTATTCTGTACTGGTGGTTCCTCGGTCGCCACCTATCAAAGAGAGCTGGATGGCAACCAGTGCTGGCGCCTCTCTTGTTGCTTCTTATCAAAGGTTGCAAATCTGCATCATGGAGATTGCCCACATCCAGAACATCTGCAAACTACCTACCATAAGACACCCTGCAGCTTCCTTTACCCTTCCTGGTGTTCACCTAGATATTACACACTCAAGAGAAGGAAAGCAATGGACTATTTTTTTTTCCTGCAAGGGACTAGACATACTACTGAATACACAAGTATTGAATACATTTTTTTTTTACAAAAGGGAGAAAGATACAAATTTTAATCATGTGATTTTCCCATTTACAGGATGTGCACACTTACTTAGTGGCAATTTTCATGAGCCATTTTCATAAGTGACCTTATAAGTAGGACCTCATGTAAATCATGAACACCATCATGCAGGAAGATCACAGATTTTATGGATTGGTCATGGGAAAAATGGCAAATTTCAGTTTGTCATGGATTAATGGAGAGGGTTAGAAAAACATAATGTCATTTATATTGATAAAAACGATTCTGAGATGTTTCAAGTCATCTTTTTAACAAATATAAATCATAAAGATATGTGACAGACTGTCAATGGAATTTGGAAAGATTATTTTAAACTGGGAAAAGACACAGAAAATAAAACAGGAAATGGTGATTGTGTGTGAAGTTCTGTCAGAAAGAAAACTGAAAATAACACGTAAGGATGGTGCCACTTCAAATTCAATATACTTGAAGTAGACAGTTACATTTGCACTGAAGTGTTCAGCATGTTCATTTCTATGAGCTCTGATGCATAATGTAAACACAGAGGAACAGCGCAAAGTTCTTGGTTAAGACAGTATATATGCAAGATGTTATCACTGAACATAATAAAAACTGTTCTTAAATTAACAGAGTTGATCTAGAATTAGAGCTGCCTTTCTACATGCAAAATCTGGTCAAGTCACCTGCAGTCACATCACTTGAATCTGTGGTCTTTGATGGTTAATCTGCACAAGCCTGAGCTTCAGACTATGTTTAGGAAGGAAGCTAAGAGGCCAGTACATTCAAAAGTGTCTACTAGGTTTTCTTGGCTTTGAGTGGTCTTCCTGAGAGACTGTTTAAATAATTCTGTCTTTACAACGACATTACTGACTCTGAGTAGATAGCTTCACCTGGTCCTCCCAAAACCAGAGTTTCTTTTGAAGATGTGACAATGCTTAGAAGTCAAAAGCACAGGAAGTAACATAATACAAATTATAGGAAAACTGTGAGGTAGGAGTGAATCAGAAAGTAATCAGAAGCGTTTTGAGGCAACATGCTTGAGCTAGTATTTCCTTTGCCCTTTTACTCACTCTACCCTTATTCAGGGAACTAAACAGGCCGCTCTAACAGAGTTTGGGAAAATTGGCAGATCTTTAAAGACAATCTCCTCCAGGAGCAAGAATAACCCATCCTGATACGAGGGAAAACAAGAGGATGTATCAGGAGACCAGCTTGGTTAAACAGAAAGCTCATTACAGAGCTCCAATGAAGAAAGGCAGTTTACAGGAGGTGGAAACAGGAATGGTCTACAGAGGAGAAGAATCTCTACTGTTATGTTAATAGTAAAAGCTGAACAATGAAAATGTGGACCCATTGCTAAATGGGGAAAGTCTGAGGTGCTTGCTGCCTTCTTTGCCTCATTCTTCACCAACAAGTCTCCCAGGCCTCTGTGTTTACTGAAAGGGTTCAAGAATTGCCAGCAGTGGACGAGGATTGAGTCAGGGAACACGTGAGAAAACTTGACCCATGCTACCCGATGGGCTGCATCCAAGGGTGCTGAGAGAGCTGACAGCAAGGCCACTCTTTATCTTCTTTGAAAGGTCATGGAGATCAAGAAAGGTTTCCTAAGACTGGAGGAAGACAAATTTTGCACCCATATTTGAAAAAGGCCAAAAGACCAATCCCTGGAAGTACAGGCTGATCAGCTTCATCTCAATCCCTCAAAAGTCATGCACCCAGGCCTCTTGGAACACCTTTCTGGGCACATGAGGGAGAAGGTGAGTGGGAACAGTCAGCAAGGATTTACCAAGAGTAAATCATGCCTGACCAACCTGATTGCGTACTATGATGAAATGACTGCATTTGTGAATGCAGGGAGAGCAAAGAATGACATTTACCACAGCTTTTGACATTGTCTCTCACAGTATTCTTGTATCCAGGCTGGAATGTTATGGACTGGACAAGTGGACAACTGGATGGGCAAAAACCTGGTTGGATGGTCACGCTCAGAGGTTAGAGGTTAGTGGGCTGTACTTAGCAGAGAGCAGCAAGGGCCAGCTCTCTCTCTCCAAGGGATGGAGAAACAGGGGCAAAGGCAAAGAGAGCTGGCAGGGCAGGGGCTTCACAATCCAGGGCATGTGACAGTACTGAGGGGGGGGAGCAGGGCAGAGCAAACCCAGAGACTGTGGCCAGGTTCAACCAAGCGTTGAGATCACCAGACAAGTTTGTAGAGATGAGGCAAGTCTGAGGTCAGTCTGGGAAATCAATCAAGTCAAGGTCAGGATGAGGTCCAGGGATCACGGAACAGGTCCATGGTGATTAGGCAGGGTTGAGGTCAAGCCTGTAGTCAGGGTAGATAAACATGGACCACGGTCAGACACAGGCATGGCTGTGGCTGAACTAGAGCCTGAGCTACTACAGCATAGCTCAGGCAGAGAATGAAGGCCCTGGCCTGAGCTTAAGTGGGTTCCTGGGCCCATGGGCAGGGATGTGGGGGGAGGCCCCAGGGGAGGCTGGTCAGGGCCACTAAGGACTGTTGGTAAGCTCAAGGCCCTGACAGTACTCTGCTCGATGACTGTGACAAATGGAGTGGGGGTCTCTCTTACGAGCTGACCTGTTCAACGACCTGGAGGAGCTGACAGAGTGCTCTGTCATCAGGTTTGCAGATGACACACAAACTGGGAGGACTAGTCAATACACTTGAGGTCAGGACTGCCATCCAGGGGGAGCTAGGTAGGTTGGAGGAATGGATCACAGGGACCTGATGAAATTCCACATGGACAAATGCAAAGCCCTGCACCTGGGAAGGAGTAACCCCAGCAGCAGTACAGAATGCGGACTGACTGGCTGAAAAGCACCTGGGAATCCTGGTACACAGTAAGCTGAACATGAGCCAGCAGTGTGCCCTGGCAGCGAAGGCCACCAGCAGTATCTTGGGGTGTATTCATGGGAGCACAACTGGTAGCTCTAGGGGAGTGATTATCCCCCACTTCTCAGCACTCATTAGACTGTATTCAAATAATGCATCGAGTTTTGCCCCCCATCCAGAACAAGAAAGAGATTGCTAAATTGGAGTGAGTTCAGGGGAGGGCCACCAAGATGATTGGGGGCTGGAGCACTTGCCCTGTGGAAGGGAGGAGAGGCTGAGGGAGCTGGGCTTGTCCAGCCTGGAGAAGAAATGGATTTGGAGGGACCTAACAGCAGCCTGCCAGTGCCTGCAAGGGGCTTACTGACAAGGTGAAGCCAGCCTCTTTGCAGCGGTGCATGTGAGAGGAAGAGAGACAGTGGAATTAAACTGAAACAAGGAAGGTTCAGACTGGATATAAGGAAAAAACGCTTCCACCATGAGGACAGTGGAGCAGATTGCCCAGAGAGGTCATGCAGTTTCCATTCTTGAAGTCTTTCAGTGCCCAGCTAGATACAGCCGTGAGCCGTGATTTCATAGCTGACCCTGCCTAGAGCAAGTGGCTGGGCTAGAGACCTCCTGGGGTCCCTTCCAGGCTGAATTATTCAGTGATTCTCCTTGAAATATGGCCTGGTCATTATGTATTTGTTAATAATGCAGCTATAATTTTAACATAGCAGGTGGCTTCTGAGTACAGAAGTACTTTAGCCCACCACTGATTTCTGACCTTTCAGCATTCTTTGCCTAATTAAAAGGGATTCAGAACTGCAAAGTTCTGAAGTTAAAAGAAAACCCAGCTCAGCTGCAGGACTGCAAAAAATACCAGAACTTCAACAGCAACCGAACTGGAGAAAGCTGAGGCTAAGATCAGCAGACATCCTCCAAATGGAGCCAAAGAAGGATTTGTGAGACACTTCTTGGAAGTGCTGGGTTGACTAGAGAAAAAGTATGGAGAAAGATTGCTTTTTTTATAATTCTCTTACCAAAATATACTCATAATACATCTTTGCAGTTTACAAATCTGCAGCTTGTAAATCTTACGTCTCTAACAAATAATTCCCAGAAGAAATTTTTCTTAGCTATAGCCTTAGCTTAGCTGTATAAGTTATTAGCTACCATAGTTGTAGAACAAGAGTAATGTAGCACCTCCCGCAGCAAACTTTTTCACAGTAACAGCTGCCATACGTGGTGTATAGCTAGAGAGTTTACTCAAGGCACAGTCAAAATAATATGAGAATGCAGTAGGCAATCCACTATAACATATTTTCAGCAATATGTTTAATACAATGTCTGTAACTAAAAACATAATATTTATTAGCTTTACATGCTTCATAAACATGATAAAATGCTTCTGCTAATGCTTTCAAGCTTTAATATAGGACCTATACATAGTGTTCTCTAGTAAGCTGGATTAATTTCTATAGCAAGGTTCCTTAATTCAGTAGTATTACCATGTAACATCTTGAAAATTATGCTGCAGTTTCATTTCAAGTAGAAAATAAGCCATGCAATAAACAAAATGTACTTTATTTTTACAATAAAGTTGGTTTCCTTTATTCTCTTCCATTTTTCAGAATTGTCAAATTGAAAATTGCCAGACTGAAGCTGCCATTTTTGACATTTGCGTTTGGTTGCTGCTAGTCCTGCTCTTACAAGGAGATCTGAACAGTCTGAGACACGAAGATCTGCCAGCAAAGATCACTTTGTGGGAATCTCGGTAAATATGTGAGATTCATATTCTGCTAAATTGGTCTGCACTAAAATAGATGCACTGAAATGCAAATTCATACCATTAAGCTTCCTAGCTTGTGACTCATAGACATCAGTACCAGTATGTTCACATGACCACAAGCAATTAAGTCAACACAATTTAATAAGCTACCATTTCTCAGCTGAGCCACAGTAATGGTATTAGCTCTCCTATCTTGTTACAAGTACAAAATAAAATTTAATTGTTTGAAATGTGGCAGCCTATGCTAGTACATGTTATTTATAGACTCAGTTAAATCTACTTCTGATGTAAAGGGAGAACAAATTCAAAGGTAGCTTTATGAGTAAGATCACAAGAATAACAAACCTAGGTTAAGTGAAGAATGTAGAATTATATCTGCAGTCAGCTAAAATGGCTCAACTGCCCAGCAATAGTTTGTTATGCTGCAGTAACACAGCTACTAGTCATTGAACAAAAATACACTGTCAATCATATTTTGTAGGGCTGTGGTCTGTACGCAGACTCAGGAAGACATTGCTTCATCAGTTTATAGTTGAGTTTTGTTTGGTATGCTTTCACAATACTCAGAAGGTCTGTGTGGGGTGTGTATACATACATACCTATCTGAAAAAAAATATATTTATATATCTAAAAAAAAAGTGAGCTTAGATTTAGCTTCATACCCCCCACAACAAGAAATAGATTCCACAGTGTCTTCCAGAGTGGCACCAATGCGTGATATAGATAGCTATAATACTTAATTTCACTTGTGAGGAAAAGGAAGAATGGGTCCCAGACCCAAAGGTAGCTTTGAGAGTGAAATCATAAAAGTAATGAACCTAGTTTTAGTGAAGAATACAGACTGCTATTTCTCATTCAGAATGAAATTACTGTCACCAAAATCTATTCATTGTGCCATTTTCAGTTCTCATTATGATTTTTCTCAGTAGAATTAGGTACTAAAATTCCAATTCTTCATATGTTTTATAAATCATAGTAGAAGACTTGAGTATTTTGACCTTTTTAATATTCCTTGGTTTGATTGGCTGTATTACCTATCTATTCCACATCTCCTATTATTTTACTGCCTCTCTAACCTGTGGGGAAGTAGATGAAGTGAATAGCCAATGAAGTTGTAGGATATTGTAAAGGTTGAAGTACTAACATTATTGCAAAATATTTCACAGCATACATTAAGTATTAAAGCTCTGACACCAGTTCCTTATAACTAATGTTGAACTAAGAGCATAGTATGAATTTTATTCAGCATCTTACGTTGGAAGAAATAAGAGTAACTAAATAGGGAAACCATAACATACTTGCTATGACTATATTACTGAGGACTACCACATATTATCTCAGAATTGTGCATTTTAGTCAATAGCTTGAGTCAGATAAGAGTCTTTAGACCCTTTTCCCTGAGCATATGTATTTCACGAGTCTCTGTTGAATGTTCGAAGTTCTAGCAGCTGTACAGGGACACTGAGTAATTATTAATCATTTAGGAGCTCAATCAGCTAATTGTGTTTCATCTAGTTGGTATGCTGCCAGATGGGCAGTCTTTAACATTAACACATAAACAGAGCATGTAAATGTTATGTGTACCTTTCTACTTCTGAGACTTGATAAAATCTGGACATCTCAAGATAAAATCTGAATACCTATTGCCATGATGTTTCCACTTAAGCTGAAAACAATACGCACCGTTGCTTCTGCAAATTTCTCAGTTCGGTTTTGCAGAACTTACTCAGATCATTTGAACAGAGCATCTGAAACTTCTGGATGTTCATTGGTAATGATCTAGATTCAGAGTTTCTAAAGAATAGCCAAATAAATTGCTAACAGCTGATGGCTTGCCTTGAAAATGCAAATAAATAGGCATTGTGGTACTTAGAAACCTATCAGTAAAAGAAAAACACTATAGAAGTAGTTTCTACTTTATGGCAAAGAAATTTCATGCTGGCATGACTGGAGTCACTCCAGAAAATATTAATATTGTGGGATGAGCATAGTGCTCTAATAGTTCTTTTAAAACTTTGATGGGTACCTTGAGATAGTAAGATTGACTAAAATAAACACGCACATATCACATGAAATAAAATAGGATCCTTTCTGTGAATGTGATGTATAGTGTGATATGCATCTTTAGACAGCTTAATGTACATCTTAATATAAACACTGTAGTATCTTAAAATGAGAATCAATTAGTCCAAATGATTCACTTGAAGTCCCTTACAGTGGTTTATACATTTTCACTAAGAAAGTGCTCTGTATTTCTTCTGCATATAATATATTATGAAAGAGTGCTTGTAAAATTAAAGTCACATTATCACCATTTTGAATTTCAAAATTTCAAAAAATTTTTAAAAATGTCTGTAAAATGTATAACCTGAGTCCCAAAATTAGGCCTGTTGATCTGTATTTGAAGTATACCATACAATCTACAGGTTAATATAACTATACTTACTTTTAACAAAACAGTTTTGGGTACACTGCGTTTCAGGTTGTCATTCCCAATGCTGAAGCTTGAATTTTCATCTTTGCGGCCTTTCATTGAGGTATATATGGAGATATTTTAAAATATCAGTGCTGTAGATTCAGTCTTCATCTACAAGCACAGCTTTTCTAACTTAGGCAATCAAAGAACATTTGTGCCCAGGGTGGATTGCAATGCATGACTTCTACTGAAAAATTTCCATAGATTCCATAAATCTGCTTACAACTCACGAGAGTAGGCGAATTAACTGTAGTAGGTCATAGCTTGTGAAAGATGAAGACAGCATATTTTTGTGAGTATAATCCATGCATTTATTAACCCTCCTCCTGTTCTGTCCTTCTCTTCCTCCCATCCCCAAAATTCAATAGTGATTCTATGACAGTTCAGATAGCATAAAGAGAAATTTAACCTGGAGTTCCCCTTCCATCATTTTCTTTCTACTGATGATTATCCATACCTCTGTCTTTGATTTAGTTTATATAAGGACTTATTTTTCAGATATCAGTACTTTTGAAGAGGTGTGAGTTACCTGAGGTGTGCATTATGATTTTGATGCACTATTAGAATATAGTTTAACAAAATTCCATGGCTCAAAATTTAGGTAAACAACCCTATCAAGCATAAGATGAGGGGACAGCAGTACTTGTCTAAAACCATATTAATTCATATTAAAGAAGGATGAAGATGGATAAATCAGCTTGTGGTTGGTCTAATGTTTTTAGTAGGCATGGTGTCGTCTTGGTGTCACCACCAGTTATCCACAGGTAGGATGGTCAGGATCACATGATGCCACCTCTCTTCCCACATATGTAATGGGGCAGTATTCAGAGATGAGGACCTAGGGCATGGAGGCTCTCTAAGGAACACCCATCTAGGGGGTTTGGTCCCAGTGCTAGGCCAGAGCAAGGGAGACGACACTGATGTTGCAGAGGTTGGGACCAGGGCACTTCCATCTCCGTATGCAGTCGCCTCCACGCTATGCATGCAAAGCCAGAGGCAGAAAGAGTGTTCCCCAGCATGTCTGGCAGCCTGTTTGAAAACGGTAGGTTCCTGCCATCCACCTGCATCTTCCTGCATAGTTAGTGGACAGACTGAATCATTCCTCAGGACACGTCCAGCTCGGGGACTGCCAGCTGAAAGTGTGTTTATGTGCTTTCTGCATTAGAATTTAAATGCATTAAACTCTATTTGTCTGGGTTGCTGGAAAAATATTGTATTTGTCAGTCTGAACAGCATCTCTCTAAATGAAACACCTCTAGTATTTCGCTTTCATACTTTTATTAGGTGCTATATATTTAAGCATAACTTTATAATTAAGTAAATTGTGATAATAGACCTCAATTTCCAGGTTGTAGTGCCTTTTTAATTCCCTGCATGATGTTCCATTCTAAAAGGCTTTAATAGAGATGTTCCAATGTTGAAAAGAAAAGTGAGGGAAATCAGCACCTAAAACTTAGTAAAGCCTTAGTAAAAGGTCTTTGTTCTGAAGATTGTTCTCCCACAGAGAAACAGAATTTTCTTTTAGCCTTTACATCTATTCTCATGCTGTTGAAATATCATAATCAAAGCTCTCGCCACCTTGTGTTGAATCTACTGTACTTGAAATCTTTTTATTTTGTGAGAAACAGTGTTTCTACCCTAAATAATATGATGAAAGCATTCAAAATGTCAAATGAACATTCACCAGTTAAAAATATCTTCACTTTTTACTATTACAATGGTAAAGGGAACTGCTTGTAGGTGACTGGAATGATTAAAAAGGAATGGAGAATATACGATGGTTGCTCCAAGGGGACTTTGAGAGTTCATCACACTATCAGGTGTCACTGTTACTTTTATGCCCAATTTTCTAACCAGGATGGTGCAGCACTTTGTTCAGGATAGGTTTGCACAGTCAGGAAAACTAGTTTTGTCAGACTCCTTTGTCAGTAGCTTTTAGCTTGTACTTATCATCCTTTTCATTCTTTCCTATGTGAAGGTAGGTGCTAGCTAACAAATAGTTGTTCTCCAAAGGAAATGAACTCTTACCTTACCAATCTGTGCACTTGTCAGTCCACAACCTAAACAGAAATTTTAGGAAACATGTACACTTGAAAATGGATCACTTGAAAGTTACATGAATCATTTTGTGCATACCTCCGGTTTTCCTGGCATCATAAGGAACAGAATTGTTTGCTAGAAAGAAAAATAATATGTGATTTTTTTTAACAGTGACTACCAATGCCGTGTCTGCATCTAGGATACTTTAATAATATTCATTAATTAAGTTCTGTTTAAAGTCTGCCATGCTTCCCTACAGTAGGACATAACACTGTATTTAACAAATTTCCTAGCCTTACAAAGTCACTGACAATACAGCATTTCATATAGTCTCATCCATACGCTTCTCTCTTGACATAAGCAGACTTACAAAGATGACAAAGGTATTTTGTCAGAGTAACTGTTAAGGGGACCTTTACAATACTGCCTATTTTCCAATAGAAATGCCACTGGCTTCTAAATAGCTCTAAATCACCTCATACAGCCAAAATCGACAAGCCCAACAGAAAAATATATACTGGTAGGTGGCCTAGATCAATTTATTGATATCTCCATGATCATGTCATCTTGGAAAAGTTAAGTTATACTGGGCATGCAAGAGAGAGTCAATATCAAAGAGAAAAAGGAGAGACAGGGATTGCCTAGTTCCTCCCATGCCAAGCACTGTTTTCCCTCCATATTCCCCCAGTGTTCTCCGTCGAGGCAGCAGGGTATAAGGGCCTGGAATGCATTGGACGTGGTGCACGAGGGAAAAGAACGTCCAGAAACGGAAGAGAAAGATGATAAAGGGAAGGGTCTGGGGAAGAGAATGGTAGTGAAGAAGATGTGTCCCATGGGTTTTTAACCTGTGCTTTGGCACTTAGTCATCTTGCCCACAGAAAAAAAAAAAGAGGTAACTGTAGCTGCCTAGAGATTTCTATGCCAAGTCCCTGCCAGACTCTTAGCAGAATTGCCTGTGCTGTACCAAATTGCACTGCAGTCTAGCTATGGGCTGTCTGTTAGGGACTGCTAACAGGATGTGGCTTAGTGCCAGATCTTCTTCATGAGGTTATGTGAGGGGCTACTACTCACAAGGTACTTCCTGCTGCCCTGAGGTCTTGGAGGCAGTGGCAGAACTGTCCACTGCCACTGTTGGACACCCTTCTGCTCAGGGAAAGGTCTTGTTGAAACTGTATGCCTCAGCAGACCCCAAGCAACACAAAGCTTGTAAAAAGATATAGTACAAGCCACTCCTGTCCCCAAATAAGAGGTGACAGTTTTGTGGGATGCATCCATCATCAGCACCATTAATGGGGTGCTGATGTTCTCAGCCTACCTCAGTCCGGTCTTTGAGAGGGCAGTCCTTTTCATGAGAGGTGAGAGGTGAGAGGTTAATTACATTTTCTCTTTCAACTTGATGATAGGTGATCCTGTTGTTCCTAACTTCTAGGATCATTCTGGTCCTTATCCATCCTTAGTGTTCATGGTGCATTCTTTCAACTATTCAGAGTATTAGGGATGAAGAACTCTTCATTTATTAGTACTGGCAATGTCACTCTTTTATGGAAAAAAGACAATGACATAAAAAATAACCTTCAGTGCCAAACTATACTGCCTGCAATATTATAGAAAGTAGCACATTGCCATTATTTCTAAAAAGCTGAAATCAGTCATGGCAGCAGTGGGTGAAATTTCATATATAACTAAGTTAGGCCATTTGCAGTAATGCAGGAGATTTAACTTGAATGAATTAAAGGTGCAAGAGGACTGGTCTTTAAGAATGCCACATTTTAGCCAACATGAAATGTTCATTCAACACCTAATACTCACAGACTAATAAAAGGAAGATTCATGGTATATAATATCCGATCACTCATTCCAGCTAGTGTAAAATAATACCATTTTTTAAATTTGAACATTTCCATGGTAGCAACAAAGGGTACACTTAGTATGTACTCTTTGATGATAGTATTAAAACTTGTCAAAATAACGATGATGGTGAATAGAAACTGCTGAAAACAATTACTATATCCTTAAACACAAGGAATAACAGTATTATGTGATACCAGTTTCTCTAAGTTATCATTGTCCTGAAATTTCAAGCTGAAGAAGGGTAACTATTTCAGGCAAGTTCTTTAATTTACAGAAGAGGGTGAAATACATCAAAAAGGACTAGATTTGAAATACAAGCAGCTTTGTCTTAACTTCAGTGTATATTTACCAGATATTCTAAAGCCCACATAGCTATTGGATACTGAAACACATAGCAAATAGCATTTCCACTGAGTAAATAGAATTATGTAATTACATTTGATATGCAATAAAACATTTTTAAAAGTTTTACATTTTGTCTTTTGGAGTGTTTACATTTGGAAAACTTACAAAGACTATGAATACATTTATCAGTACTTGGACCATAACTATAAATGTAATAGAAAGTTCTTTATCTTCGAAGTATCAGGATCTGGTGTGGGAAGCCATTTGTTAGTTAAGTAGCATTATTTTGCCATAGTTTTATTCTTTATTCTAAGTTTTATCTTTACAAGACGTCACTGTCACTCATATATTTACTTTGTTCAAGATTCTGTCAATCCAGTTCCGTAAAGCAGTATGTTATTTTGAGAACACTGCTTCCAGGTATTTCTTAAGAAAAGAATGGTTCGGCAGAGAAAGACCAGCAGAATCCGGACATCTGTGTCACAGCTGTATTTCCTCAAATAAAGCTGGATATGCCAGAGTTCTATTACTTTGTGATGATGAATGTATTAAACATTATATAAGGACTTCACATATAGCTTACTATAAGAGGCATGTGTTTGTTTTTATCCTAGCTATATCCTATGGCTACCCAGATAGTAGTTAATCCTGCAGTTACTTTGGCCTTTGTATTACCTTAGGATTCACTGAGACTAAAAAGAAATCACAGCCTGAAGCATAGAGAACACAGCAGTAATAGATATGATAATTCTCCCACAGTTCTGACAAGCACCAAGCGAGACTTATTTGTTTATATACTTTAAATTTGAACAGAATGAAAAAGTAGACAGGTATCTTCTTTCTCAGTTGATCTTTAGAGGAATAAAAAAAGATAAAACACAGAAGCTGCAGACAGCTGGTCTATAGAACATCTGAAGGCTCAGGTTATACGAATTTCTTCAATAGACCACTGAAATAAATGGAAAGAACACGTGTAATTTACCTTGTTTCTCAATAAGGAGAAATATTTTTTAGAATCGTTAAGCTGTCTTCTCTTCAAGTCCATAGCTGTATTATAACGTTTCCTTTCTGAGACTGATCTACAGGCAAAAAGAATCCATACTCATTAATTGTTATGCACAGTGTTTAAAATGATCAGTGAAATCTAATGATCTTGCTTACATTCTGCTTCATGTGATTAACCAGTGTCCTCAGGTTATATGCATCTGTAACCCAGAGACAGCGATGGAAATCCCAGCTTTAAAGGCAATGTCTTGTCTTATATACTCAAATAACATCTGTGTTACCATAGAGCCAACATTGATAAGCAACTTATAAAACTCTTAGATCTATTGGGCCATGGAAAAGGATTCTACTCCTTACCCTCAAAAAAGCATAAAGCTGTGACATTTGCAATGAGTTATGAGGCCAAGGATAGCTTCTAACTAAGCCTGGGTGCATGTGTTCATATTAAAAAAGGAACTGATATAAATCTTCATTTAGAATTTACATTGGATCTTGATAGTTTAGAATTAAAAAAAAAAAACATTTCACTTATTATCAGACATCGTTTTTGGAGTTTGCATTTCTTTGTTCTTCTGGGTCTTGGCCAAAGCTAGAAGAGTTTGTGTTATGTCAATATTGTGATATTTCAGAAATGAACAGCACTAGTAAAAAGGAGAAATGTGGAAAGAAAGCAGGTTTTAGTCTATTCTATAGAGTAAAACATTTCAGTTACTTGAGAGATTCAAATCCCTACTTTCTTTGATGATCTGTTTATCACCTAGGTGACATACATTTTTTTTTCAGTGAAAAAGTGTACAACTTTGCATTTAATTTTTTAAATGCATTTCCTAATACAAGACCACTTTCTAAGCTATGTGGGCAGTTGTGATTGGCTAAAGGAACAGTCACAAGAATAAATTTGTTCAAAACCTATTATTATTATTATTATTATTATTATTATTATTATTATTCCACCATTATTCCATTGTTCCCTTTTATATTTTGTGTCGATAAGTGATCAGTCCTATGTATTGCTCATCTTGTTAAATCTGTTTGTCTCTGTGTTGCTATGCCCTTTCACTTTCATCTCTTGTTGCTGCAGTGCAGAGAACTGGGTTTAAGGTGCCAGGTAGGATTAAAGGCATCCCGGGGAGAATTTGCCTTTGAAGTGGCAGAGAGTAAATGCTTCTTATCAGCTCTAAGGGCTTTCATGGCTGTGGCATGTCATTTGTAAGGATCTCTTATTTCTGCACGCTGTAGTAGAAAGTAATCCTTCAGCTTTTTAACAGCGTAACAATTCACAGGCAGAGGCGGCTCTTGGTGAAGGATGGTGCCTGATTGGCACTAAATTAGTATAATATAATATTCCTGCAGAAGCAGAACATGTATTTGAACATGTTTTTAAATATGCATTATTCAGCTGTCTTACTGATTATGTTTTGTTGTTAAACACATGCTCTGTCACGGCTGTGCCATTTTTTCCCCACCTCCCTCTTTCACTTGATTTAGGAAGGGCAGTGCTCCCAAGAGTGAGTAGCTTATTGAATAGCAAGCCCCAACTACGAACACTATATTCTGATTCAGAAATAGTTTCTCCTAGAGATACTTGATCAGGAATTTGATCAGGAATACAAAGATATGATAAGTAAATGTTTGACAAAAAAAAAAATCTGAATTTATCACCCTTATTTGAGAGACCCATGTTTCCTGTGAGAGTTTACAGACAGAGTGTGAGTGAATTTTGAATTCTGAAAAAAAAATAAATCTAATTTGTTTTCTTAATTTCCCAAGTTTCATAATATCTTTTGTCCTTCTTTATTAGATGATTGACCAATAAGTCTGAGTTTTCAGTGCATATTCCAGCACATATCCAGCTGTGATACTGGTTATCTACACAATTCAAAATCTTTTTCAGGGACTATGTTTGAGCATTCCACATAGAAATATAATTTTCCAGAAGGGTTTCTGCCAATAAACTTGAACACTTGAGTGTTGCAGTAAGTGAAGATGAAAGGTTTCAAAGTATGGTTGAATTGTGCTTGACTTCAAAATGAAAAGATTATTTTCTGAATTCCAGGTAATAAACAGGACACTTCAGACATTTATATTTGCCAGATAAATGGTTTATCCTCATCTCACTTCAGAACTGAGGGTCAATCACAGAGCTGATATTTCCCAGAACTGCTCCTTTCTGCAAGCAGAGGTCTTGCACACAAACAAATAAATCTAGTTCAATGACTTTGTGTAAATTTCTGATTAGAGGCCAAAGGACTGTTTCCATTCTCACTTTCTTATTGCTGCAAAACAAAAAAAATTGTCCTTAAAGTCAGAAAATGGCTGAAATTTTCTTAAGCAACCAATAAGTGTAAATTCATTGATCTTTGAATGTCTAAGATGAAATATATTATGAAAATCTTAAACACAAAATGTGCTAAGTCAATATCCTGTGGAAAAAAAGAGCTTTTATACTGTAATAAGTGAGACAATCAGGGTTTTCTAACAACCTGTACAACGAACTTATGTAGGTTTAGGGCTATAGAAAAAGCAAAACCAAGTTCCTTCATTATTATGATTTTACCTATGTTGTTTTTAGTTGCCAATTTAAACGTTACTTTAGCAATAGAGTTTATATTGAAAGAACTCAAATGATTGAATTATGAAATTTTTATGGGATTCAAGGTATTTTAACTCTCCTCTTTTGCTTTATAATTTTAACAGCATGGTCTGACACAGTCTTGTATTTTAAATTATTCTTTTCTTTGTTCCCTAAGTAGATATTTTAAGTGATATGCAAACGTAATGTCTGTTCTTTCCACCTTTCACCCTCATCCATCTAAAAATCCAACCTTCATATAACTTTGAATTTCTTTAATATCTCTCTCTATTTTTTTCCATTAGTGGCAGTTCTGGATGACTTAAGTTTTACAGGCTCTTAACTTTTCTAACTTGGCTGACATAGTTTCTCAACGGTGACAAACTTGCAGTGCATCAGAAGATATATATACGTTTGGAAAATTTAGTACCGGCAAACCAATAAAGCCTCTCCAGAGAAAGGCTTGCTCAACATCACACAGGAGAAACACATCATTCAATTTCTTAATGTAGTCACTTCCCTTCTTTTCTTTTCTTTCCTTTTATTTATTTATTTAAAGAATCAGGCCAAAGGAGGCAATTATTTTTGTAAAGTTTTTATCGTAGATGACTTGTTTGCATTCATCTCCTTATATTTACACCGGATAAAATGTTAGCTTTTTAAAATAGAATTGTTTTTCTCTATAGGAATGGAGAGGATATATTCATTCTTTTAGAAGGATTTTTTTTCCAGAAAAATATAAAAACAGAATCTAAAAATGAAAATTGAAATATTAATGTTGATGTTTAAATTTATTTACAATTTTAATTCATAGCAAAAACATCACTTGCAGTCACATTTTATGCCTGTAAAAATTAAAGACATGCCTTAGCTCGAAGGTTAGTGGTCATGTAAATAACTAAAGAATAGAGTACATATAATGTACATAAATGAACATTGTACATTCATGCAAAGTTTTCATCAGAAGTCACTAAATAAGATCAGTCCCTAAAATATACAGTTTTGGAGCTCTGCTTTGTTCAATGGGCTTTAAAATCTGAAAGCAGTAATGTACTTGTTTAGCATTAAATTTATAGGGAAATTCATAAATTTATTACGAAATCAGTGTCATGACTTTAAAATCATGTTCTTAAAGGTAGACGAAAAGTGTTTTTGGATTCAGGGTGCTGTCATCATTAGGAAACAGAGTAGAAGATAATGCTTTCTGGTAGCTGGAGATGGAAAATCTTGTAAATGAGAGAACTTTATGTAGAACTGTAAATAAACTCATATCTCCCGATCTGGCGAGCCTGGAAAAATACTGCCTGATAATGGTTATCACAGAGAAATGGAAAAATATCCCTTCCCATTATGGCAGCAATGAGTCAGGAAAACGTATCTATTTTAATAACAATTAGGCAAAACTCATGAGAACTATATCTATGTTGGCTTCGAAACCCTGATTTTCTTTCCCTTTTGCTCTTCCAGAAAGTGCTTTTCATGCCCACCGTGTTCCTGATTCTGCATTAAAGAAATAATGAATCTTTTAGTCAGGCATTTAAATTTAGAAATTCCAAATGTACCTGTTCAAAATAAACAATTTGGTGTAAAAAAAGAAAAGTCATGGACTTGTTTTGTGAGAATTACCCGTCATTGATAAACTAAGGAACTGTAGGATGATGTAAAGCCATATCTGAAAGATGAGAAAGCACTTGACAGAGTGAGGTGGAATGCTGGAGCTTTCAGAATGAAAGTATTAGGTTTTAGACTCAGATTTATACAGACTGTGGACACTAAAGTATACACAGCTGTTGCTAGGAGGCTCCACAAATATTTGTCTTAGTACAACATCTCTCAAAAATGAAGTGGGCAGAGAATATAATTTGTAGAATGCCTGAAAATTTTTCTCCAATGTCATTATTATTTCAGGGATATTGGTTCAAATTTCTGTGGAAGAATCAGATACTGGGAGTGTTAATTATTAAACAGACAGTTAACAAATAAGAGTTATACAGATAAACTGATTGTGAAAATAGTACATTGGATGGGACAAAAAAAGTAAAGAAATTCAAAGTCTAATGGAATGTTCTCAAAATTATTGATATTGTCCATTCTCTGTTTTCTCTCTTGTTATGATTCTGGCCTCTTTTCTCTTCTATTTGTGCTTCTTTGAAAATAATTTGAGGGGCAACATAACATTAGATAGACTTTTTTTCAAGTTATCCTCATTCCCTTGTCTTTGCAAAACTCATGTGATTAGTCCATATATATGATTTTGTCATGTTCTTGACACCCACTCTGTATGATTACAGAACTGAAAGTAAAATTTTGGTTCTCACTTTCTCTGTTTTAGTAAAAATTTATTCCTTGAGTAGCAAGATGCCCTGATTAACCACATGAACTGATATTTGTTATGTTTTCTCTTTGAATATTGCTGTCTGAGGCATAGCGAGCTATGGAACCTGAGTCTCTACTATATATGTAATTACATGCACAGATTGAATTACGTCCTCAGTTGGAGTAAATTTGGCATTCCTAACTTACATCAGCTAAAGGTTTGATCCAGCTAATGAAGAGTAGGTATAAACTGGTATCATTTGTACTCGGGTACGTAGGTATATATGACAACGTCTTACAAGGTATGAGCCAATAGAGAGTTGACTTTTCTAGTCTTGAATTGCAAGACTATCCATCCTATTAAGTCCTCTGAAAATAGAAATGTAGCAATAATAGGAAAGGCACAGAGGCCTGAGTCAAAAAATAAAGAATAGCAGAAGCACAGAAGTCCACATCTGGTCTTTGAATTAGAGATTTTTAAAAAATGAGTCTTCAAAATTAGTGTATGGATCTGCAATTAAAGGTTTGGATTTGTCTCTGCAACCAATGTAGTTTTGATGTTGTAAAGCTGAAAATGTAATTCAAATCGTTCTTGTTAAGTTATGTTTTGATTTCTCAATGTTTGCCCTATCTAGACTTTATCTGAATGTAGACATACCACCTAACGTCATTGTGCAGTACCATTACAGTGCAACTGAAATCTGTACACTCACATAATAAAAACACTCATATAAAAGATTGTCTTTGCAAGGATTAAACACAGTGGAAAGAGGATAATTTCAGTAAGAAAAGAGAGGACGGGGCTTCATTAGCAGATAAGTTTGCTGTTCATTGTAACACACTTTTACACAAACAGGATAGCAACACTTTTACCTATTTATGGAAGATATATTATTTACATGCTACTTGGGATTAAATATGTTAAATATCTAGTCAGATGCTATTGTTATCTACCTTTTTTTTTTTGGAATATAGCAAGATTTTTTCTGATTGACAACCTATGAATTATGATTAATATTAGAAACCACTCTTGAAATATTAATTTATGACAGTTTTATATACATACCAAGAAAAATCATTATTAATAACAGTTTTACTCTATTAATATAGTCTTATAGACTCACTTATTTATTCCCATAGTCTTTCTTTCATGTTGGTTGTGTTTAGAAAGCTCAATCCAATAAGTGCAGATAAACCATTTTTTGTGAAAGACACCAAGATCATATTAACTGTTTCAGTAATATTGGATTTATTTCCATCATTTATTTCCAACACACTCCTGTCAGCTATCAGGGGCTACATTTATATTATTGTAGCACTCATTAGTGGTAATAACAGTCAAAGGAATGTTAAAAATAGATAAGGAAAATTATCTTAAAATAACTTGGACATGTTTGCAGTATTAACAAAATAGATGATGACTTCACTCATCTGTCACTTGATACTGCAAATCATTGCCCTACTATTTGTTATTTCTTTAAGATTTTTTCAATATCCATAAGGCCATTGGAAGTTCTTTAATTGACTTTATTGATTATTTTATTGTTATAGACTATGATGGCTGGAGACATGAAGGGATGTAGCATTACCAAAGTACTTTCTTCCTCCTTCTCTCTTTCTATGTATTTATGTATATGTAGCATTAAAAACATTCATCAAGTAAGACACAGAAACAGGCTGTGGGGAGAGATCAGAAGACAGGTGTCCTCTGCAAGTGTCCTGTGTCTCAGTTTTCATCTGTAAAGTTTCTCAGAGTGCCTACAAATCCTCTAGATCCATGAAGATGGCAGAAGTTCTCAGTATTTATACAAATAAAGAGGATTTGTAGGCACTTCGAGAAACTTTACAGATGAAAAGTGAGATACATACAGAATTTAGACGCTCGCATCCTAAGTAAGAAAGTGTCTGAGCATGCATTTCAGGGTATTACATTTAGAGTCTTAATAAGATTAGCTCACACTTCTTATATACCCAGTGCAATTTTATGAAAAGTTTCATTTCTGTGTACAAGCTTTGTTTATTGCCTTTAATTACACATTCTGCATTTATATAACACTTTCTTTGCTTACTGCTTGTGAAAAGAACAGTGACACCTTCTCTCTTTTTGCAACAAATCTCATCTAAAAATATTATAGAGAACCTGTTGGTCCCATTGCAGTTAATGGATACATTTGTGTTGTGTTAGTTTGCTTTCTACTTTCTCTGAGATCATCGGCTAACTCTCCAACCACATTGCTTCACTGTCTATAACATGACAGGACAAATCTAAGGTCCACTGAAGTCAACAGGCATCTTCCAAACAACTTCAATGGGGCATAGATAAAACTCTTTGGACTTACAGATTGGGTGAAAGATGACAAATAAAAAGTAAGTTTATTTTTCCATTTTATAGAAAAAAGGTTTCACAGTAATATATCTCAGGAGTCACTGCCATGTTATGCAAGAAATCCTGAATGCAAATGGGTTTCCTACTTTGGACACAGAACTATAGCACTCAGCAGAGGCACACTGAGCTGTTGGAAAATGGAAATTAACTTTTGAAAATGAGGTAACAAAATCTGCTGCTCTTGCATAACTGGGTTTCTCATCACTTCATACAAGCACAGGCAGTGTTTACCAATGTGATACTGAAGAATGCAAATATTTGCTCCACTGACAATAGGTGGGCCTTTAAAGATACTGGTTGTTGAAGCTCTTGAAGTTAGCTGATTATGGCTTGTGTGCCCATAAAAGTGAAGAGATTAGAAAAAAGGCTTGCAAATGTATTCATAATGAGAAAGGGGAGCGGGGTTGTGTTTGGGACATGATTAGCTAGTAATCAGTAAAGAACAAACTGATTATTAGCTGTTCAATTCTTGTCAGTCTTAGGGGATTCCACTCAGTGGCCTAATTAAACTGAGTTTGAAGTCCTCACATCTCCATTCAGTGGCAATTTCATTATAATATTCAGTTCTTTGCGTGAGCTTTGCCTTCTCTCTCTTTAATCATATGTTTTGCATTTGTGTAACACCTTCCTTGATTAGTTTCTCTGCAGGATTAGCTCCTGATAACTGCATGGCTTATGAAAGCAAATGTCACGTATAAGACAATCCAGATATTAGAATTTGTTATCAACACTGGAATTAAAAAAATCAACTAACATAAACATTTTTAATTAAGATTTTCATCAGATGGAAAACTATTAGCTCTTAAAAAGCTAATCATCTCTACATGACAAAGTTTTTAAAAATGGCTGGAACAACCCATGGCCACAAATATGTGTTCGTTTGGTTGACTAAGGCAGACAGCCACAAAAATGAAGGCAAGTCTTCATTACAACAGCCCAACTGAAGGGCCATGTTGTGCAGTAGACAAGTCTGAGTGTAGTCAGACTATCATTTTTCCAGCAGAGGGCCTATGGCACACATATACAAAAATACCTTACCAAGAAAGATGGATGAGCCAGTTTGCCTCAAATAGGAAATATCCCAAATATTTCCCCATTGTTTGAACTTTACTTATATTTAAAAGACAACTTGGATTTTTTCCCCTCAGTTATTTTATATTTATGTCTCATCTACACTTTCTAGTTGTTGATGGAACTTGGAAATGAAATGGCAAACTATGCCATGGAGATTTGGAGGATGTATATTTAATCATGCTATATGTACAAAATTTTGGAAATCTTATGAGAGAACTTGTACTTTTCTTCTTCTTTGAATATTATGAACATTTTTATGCAAACCCAACACAAACTACTGTATTTTAATTGGTGGTGGTCCAATTACTTCTGGTTTACATTTTTGTAAAATATGTGACCCTTTAAAAGAAAAAAAAAAAAGAAAAACTCTGTGTCTCCACCTGAGGCATAGAAGAGGACTTGAGGGTGCAGGCTAGGTCCATAGGTTTTTTTTTTTACAATCAAATAATTGCTACTCTTGAATTTAGTAGGCTTTGGTAAGATAAAATTTGGGTAGGGAGCTAGTGTAAACTGCTGAGCAAAAAAGGGAAAAACAGAGAGAGACTATTGTGAGAGTGCTTGCACATAAATATATGTTACCATACCGGGTTATATGCTCCAGTGAAAAAATGTATCAGTTAGTCTAATAGAATACATTGTGGAGAAGGGAACACAACAGAAATAGTTGTATAGTGTCATCTCCCAAAACTGTGAAAAAAAACACTGTAAGGATTTTCTTGCATGATTTTTCTTTGTTTCTTATTTTCTGTGTTGGCATATTTTCCTCCGTTTTTGCTCCAAAATGTGTCATTCGTTCACACTAGTGAATTTTTAATGAAGGTTTTAACATGTAATAACCGTTAATTAAGTCTCAAAGCATTTCTTAGTAGTTAGGTATTGTCATTGCTTTCATTGTTTTAGCATGGAAAACGGGGCATATGCTAGAGTTTGAATAGTGGCAATGCAAAGATAAACAGCCAGGAGGTCTGCCTCTCATGATCCTGTTTCTTCTACTCTTTTTCTGCTTCCAGTGTGTGATTTTTAGCAGGAAAATAATGAAGGTGGCCTCAGAAAAGATGCATAAGGGAATTAAAGCATTTTGTAAGGAGTGGAAAAAAACTTATATATGGTAGCATACATTTCCGAAGAAGAGTGAAAGGATCATTTCCACTGATATGGTGACAGAGGATTTCCTCAGATTCATGCTATTGCTTTCAGCTCTTGTAATAATAGCAACAGTGTACGCAGATAGTGTAGACAGCTGCCGCTGGTCTGACCGCTACACAAACTGTGTAGTCAGTCTATGCTAGCAATAGCAGAAATTGGTACTAGTTTAGTTGACATAGTGTTAGGGCAAGACTGAGGTTTATTTCAGTGTAAACATGACTCTAAATTTCTTTGCTACCACATCCTACATCTTGGACTTCTAATACTTAGCAGAATAAAGAGATTCTATATACAGATATGCTGCAGATTGCCTCAGATTTATTACTTTTTCCAAGCTAATAGTTAAATTATTCATAATTTAAATTTCTGCTATGTCCTTTAAAAAACACAGTTTTGGATGCTAAACTTTTGGCTATTAAATTCTTCAGCCTGATATTTATCTTCAAAAAGAGTCAAAAGCATCATATAGAAATAAAATCTTATGCTATTGCATACAGTGAAAATCTGTATTGTTTGCAGTTCTTTTTGTACAGTACATCATTCCATAAGCAAATTGATTGAATGTCATCTAACTCCAAAAAATGTTGGGACATATCCTCAGCTGGTGTAAATCAGTGTTGCTCTTGCCCTTTCTTTTCTGCAGATTTAGTTGGAAATGGGGATGATTTGGAATGTTAATGTTGTTGCTACTGGGAGGTTTATTGATTTGTTGTACTTCAGTTAAAAGAAAAGGAAATGAAAACTATTTGTCAGTAAAAGAAGACAGTAAGGAGAGAAGACCCTCAGCCTTCATTTGAACTCTTAGCCTGAATAACTTTAGTTACTGGTCGTGCACTGAAAAAAAAAAAAAGAAGAAGCTATTGGTCTTGTAAGAAGAGTAATATTCAATCATCACAAAGGCCCCTGTGAAACCATTTAAACAACTTTATTGATTTTTCCCTGGTTGGCAGTGTTTAATTCAAACAACTCCCAAGGAGTACAAGCACTGCTGCAGGGAAATTATCAAGTATCCAGGCCTCTGTCACTCTTTGACCACCACTGATACAATTGTCAGTGACAAAAGTGGGCATTTCTCCCCTTTTACACTCTCAAGTGTCCTGTTTTAAGCTAACAAAGACAGTGCAAAGTGAAGTCTGGATCTCTGTCCTTAACTCATGCTGTTGAAAAGAAAATAAACACTCCGTGTGCACACTTTTCTCAGAGGTTGCTGCGAAGAAAACAATTTTCTGAAGGGTGCTGAGGCTTCCTTTATGAAAACTATCCATGAATTGCCATCCGTAGCCATTCCTCATTAACATCTGGAAAGGATACATCTGATTCCCTGCAAATACACAAGCATCATTCAAAGTAAGCACTGAGCAAGCAGTAGTTCTGCTACAAAAGTGTTAGTCTCTGCCTAGCAATTTATAGGAGCTAGCATAGTAAATAGAAAGTCCTGGGAACAAGCAAGGTTGCTTTATGCCTCCGTGGAAATGTTAAGTATCTATTGCATCAAGCTAATTGCAACTTGCCACTCTCTTCTTCCCATCACCCTGTAGAGAGCTGTGCAGTGAGAATCTGTTTGTTCTTCCCCCAAAATGTCCCAAAAGTGTCTCATTCCCAGCAAGTAGAAGGTGGTGTTGTCTAGATGTATCTCATACCTTTAAAAAGAAAAAGTTTCCTAAGAGACATATAATTACCTTGCCAGTCATCTGTATTCCTGATAGTAGTTTGACATGTATCGATTCAAGGAGAGACTGGAGAAATGCAGGGAAGGGAATTCCTCTGAGGTTAGCAACAACAAAGAAAGGACATCCAACTCAGAAAGTCCATGAGCTGAAAAGAGCTGATGGTATTAGGGGAGGTATCAGATAAGATTGCCTGTTCTTGTACCCATCCATAGGCATCTTCTCTTGGCCACTGCTGGAGACAGGGCAGTGGTTTAAAAGTAGCTTCAGTTTGACCCAGAATGGGTATTCTTATGTAAACTATGTATGTGATTTTAAAAGCCTAATTTACATGTTAAAATCCCATGGGGGGGGACGACCAAAACACCAGCTTTCCTCCTCCACTTGACCTCCTAATATATGTATATATATGTACTTTGAACTCTACTTAGGGCTGTTCACACAGTGACCTGGGAAACATGAAGAAGTCTAGATATCTGCACATGTAAGAAGTCATTTAGATTGCTTTGGAAAAACATCTTTCACTAGTAAGCAGAGGATTGGGAACGCAGTAAACTGCATCTATCTATGGATTAAAACACATCTAGTATGGCTGTCAACGCTTCTCCAGCTAGACAGTGACAAGCTACATTCTTCTTTTCAAACTGTACAGGGCCTGTGATACTGGAATCAGTTAATCTGGCTATTTTTATATTGTTCTCCCTCCCAGGGAGCAACCCCTGGCTGAAGTGATGCAGGGTGGCTCACATCTGCAGTCTTCAGTGTAAATGTTAACACTACATAGCTCTCTGACCAGGTCTTTTTTGGTCCTCATGCGGCATTTATGTGGTGTTAAGGCATAGGTAACATATATATATAGCAACACTGCCGGGTTTTCAATTTAAAGTATTTAAGGTAATGTGAGCATTGTGTTGCAGCCACCAGCCTGGTACTCTTTTTGCATTGCATTAAGGGTGTATGTTACAAGCTCTAAGGCATGGCATAAAGGCATCTGCGGGTATCTGAGAGTGTAAGGGATTTTCTGGGATAATGGTGCAGGATGGTGTAGAGCAGAGCGTGCCAAATCCAGTACAACAAGCCATTATATTGCCTATGGAGAGTGTCTACTTCATTTCACGAGTTTGGACTGTGGTCCAAAGCAGCTCAGGGTTTTATCTTCCAAAGAACAAATTGTTTCACTCAAAACCAAATTCAGGAACAAACTGATGTATTTGTGCTGTGGACAAGCAGGAGCAAACTGAAGAGCTATGTTACCTGACAGTGTAGATGCATCCCCTGTCTCTGTCAGTGCTATTTAGGAGAGCAGAAAGTCTATACTAGGGGAAATATCCAGGGTCAATCACCAGACAGTTTTCATTGGCACAAAGAGAATCTTGTTATTAGAAAATCCAGTCTCAGTTGTTTAAAGTTATGCTTTATTGACTAGCTGGAAGCAGCTTTCCCAAAGGGAACCACAAAACCAATCACACCGTGAAGCCAACAGGATATGGTTCTGTGCAGGAGAAAATCCCTGGATGGACCACGTGGACTGAGTTTCCCAACTCCCTTTCTACATAGTCTATAATGTCACATTCACAGTTTCAAGGGAACTTTTCCTTCTTGAATAGTGCCCAGATAAATGATTTAATAGCTTAAAAAATCAGCTGATTCCAAGTTCACATTAATTCTTTGACTGCCTTTTTTGGTGAAAAAAAGCCCATATATATATTTATATTTGAATTTGGAACATTTTAATGGGAAGGAAAAAAAAAAACATTAGACCTGAAAATATGCTTGAAAGAAACTATTTGCTTGTTTGATATACCTATGGAAAAGCTGGCCCTGATAGTACACTTGGCACAAAATACCAAAGTCTAATGAATGGAATACCACAGAAACCTTTAAGGCCGTAAGTCCTGAAATGATGAGAATGGATGAGGGAGGGAATAATTATGATGATGTAATGGTTGCCTATAAGAATAATATGGACTTAATTTCTTCTTGTCTAAGGAAGGCAAAAAGAAAAAGCAGATAATATGGTTTAAAGATGGCCTGCTGAAAGATCCAAAGTTATAAAAAACTGCCGCTGAAATGAGAAAAAAGGAAACAAAGATAGCAACAAATTATAATCAGTTAGGATTTATAAAGATAAAGGAAGAAAGAAATACCAAAAAGAGTTAGTAAGCATCAAATCAGAAAGAACAAGAGAAGCATACACAATATATCATGAAGTAGAAGAAAACCAGGCTTATTAACACGTTAGAGTAAGATAGAATTAACAGAAATATTTGAAAGTGGATGAAGAGCTGAATTCCATTACAACTGTGTCTTCAGCAAAGGAAACTTTTGGTAAAAAGGTGTTTCAGCTAATAGTAGGCAGCATAATTAAGGCAGCATAAAATATAGATGCTGATAAATAAAGTTTGGGGCATAGTGAGAATATGAATACATACTAATGGCAAGTCTAGTTCATGTGCATTCTGCATGCTCACCTAGCTTCTAAGGCAGATAGCCAGCTAACACACTTTGTAATTCAATGGCAATAATTATTGAAAAGCTGTGGAAGGAAGACTGTGGGGAACTGAATGAAAAGCAAAGTTAGATTACTCTAAAAACAGGAAAGAAAAATTATCTTGACATTATTTACTATAACAAGCAAAACACTAGTAACACTTAGAAAAGTCCTCACCACATCTATTGAAGATACTGAAAGCAAAAGCAGAAAATAAAGAACAAACAATAAATGTAACGAGACACAAAATTACTAGATGAAAGCAATTTTGAATTAAATAAAATCTTCAATTTTCTTTTTGAATTTGAATCTAAGTTTGAATGGGGCTGTCAAGCAGATATATAGTTGACTAAATGACTCTAAAAAATGATACTTTGAACAGGTCTGACTTCTGAGAAAATGTCTTGTGGGGTACTATGGGTTGAAGTTACTTCCTGTCTCCAAACTGTTTTAAATTTCATTAGTGTTTCCAATCTAACATTTTTTATTTACAAAATATGCTGGGAAGTCTAATCGATGTTTTATTTTTTTTTGCACTTGCACATTTTAATAACAAGATCATCGTATAATATTGCTAATTCACATTGATAATGAGAAACCCACTGCTAATTACTGCATTTTTTGAATGAACAAACATGTCCAGAGACACTGTCAAATCCAAGGACTGATCCATGTATTATAATTACTTTAGTTTTAATTATTTACAACAGTTCTTCAAAATTTGCTAGTAAATGTACTATATTATTTGTGCAAATGTAAAAATAATGAAGTCTGTTGAAACTTTTATTTCTCTGGTTTGATAGTGTATCTTCTCTGAATGATAGAAGTGACCGAGCTTTAAAAATGTGACATAAAATTTGAAAATGAGTGAAATTCCACAGTGTTACAAAACAAAAGCCCCAACGGCCTTTTGGAATGGTAGTGAAAGGATTTCAAAGAACTCACCAACCCTCACCTTTACTTTCAAGTTCCTTCAAGGAAGGGAAATTTTTGAGGCTTTGTTTCCTAAAATTATTGGAGTGCTTCTTTAGAACAAGCCAACACCAAAGTCTAAACACAGCTTTCTGAACATGTATATGTGTATGATGGACTGCAGCTAAGGTAGATTTTGAACTTGTTCTAAGCATTTTTATGCCATGTAGAATTCTCTGTTTCTTCTGTGACTTTGTGTATAAACAATTGAATTTTTTACCTTTTTTTCCATACATCTTACATCTCAACAGAAAGCTATAATAAAAATTAAAAAAAATCTAAAAGAGACTGGGTCACATAAAGGTCATATAAAAACAAAGGTAATAAACTTACCAGCATTTGAAAGACAAAAAGAAGGCAAACAGGGATGAGAGAAGTTTTTTTTTTCAAAAAGACACTAGAAATACAGTGTTTGTGGTTTCTCTGCAAGGAGGTTTTTACGTGAGTGTGTAGAACAAAGTAGCATTTCATAGTTCCCTATTCCACAGAATTAAATATACTTGCACTTCTGTTCTTGGGAGGCTCCAAGGGCCGTAGGTGCATAAGCAAAAGGTAATTATGCTTCCTAAGTTAAACTTCCGTACAAGAAAGGCAGAGGGTGAAAATAAGATTCTAGAGGCACTGCACTTAGGAAAAATGTTGGAGATAAGCTGCAAGCACCTGTCCTGTGATGTTTTCTGTTATTGTCCCTGCTGTACTACTTTCTATTACTTCATTATGGAAAGGATTTAAGTAGACAACTCAAGAATCATCTGGTCATTTGTTAAAGAAGAGTATTTGTATCTTCCCATCTCTCAGCTTTGATCTTTGCCTCCAGGCTGACTTGTTGTAATGTGCTTTATTTGGAGTTACCCTTGAAAAGCACTTACAGATTGCATCCAATGTAGAATGCAGCAGCATGACTGCTCAAGGACCTTTTGCCTGCAGGACTCATATGAACTCAACTGTCTGCCCATTAGTCAATGTGTGTGTGTTCAAGGTACTGTTGTAAGTATTGAAAGTCTTAAAGCATCTCTTTCATTCTGACCTCAGTTTTAGAACAAGTGAGGACTGGAATTTGTAACTGCCCAACCGTCTTTTCAGATAAATAATACTTTCTTTTTAACAGAAAGGGGGAAAGCAGAAGATGTAATTGCCCCTAATCTTTAATTCAAAACTGTGAAAAGCTTGCCTGCTGGTATGATGCATGAAGAGCCTTTAGAGGAGATAGGGAAAGAATTTCTTCATTCTAAGACAGCATTGAGAATTCCCTAGAAAAAGCCAAACATAATTCTGGCATTGTGGGAGCAAGATATAGTAAGAATAAAGAAAAACAGAGAGTCCTAGAGAGACACAGAAACATCTATGATTACCTCCCATCTCAGAAACTAGAGTTTGGCAGAGAAGAGCACAGAAATCACTGTAGATTATTTGTGCATCAGAAGTACTACGACCATGTCCTTACTATTTAAAGAAGTAGTCTTTCACTTTTTCGGATATTGCAATGCTTCTTAGCCTTTTTTTCCTTTTTGCATTTCAAGCCTACCTTTCCTGTCAGGAACTGTGTTTCATCTTTGAACGGCCTTGATGCCATGGTATGCTGGATGTTTGCATAACCCCAAGTTCTCTGTTCACCTTATACGTGACTACCTTTTCAGAAGAACTGCCTGACAACTTACATATATTACTTTCAATGTCATAAACATATTGAATAGTTTGGTTTGAGAATAGCAGATCTGTAGTCTAAGAGGACAAAAGAAGAGCACTTGTACCAAAATGGAGAGAAGACCAGCATCACCAAAATTTAGGAAGAATTGGAAAGAGTTGTGCTGATGGTGGACCCTTAAAAATGATAAATGAAAGGAAGCAATTTGAAATTGTACTTAAGGCAGGCTCAAGCATTGTGTCACCTGACCAGAGACAGCAAACTCCCTTAAGCCATCAGTCATCTGAAAAATTGGATTGGCATGGAACAAGGAACTTTTCTTTGGAAAGTGTGTGTCACTTCTCAGTCCGTGAGAAAAAATGAAAAATTGTTTGAGTTTTCCTTTAAAAGTTAAAAAAACCATGCCTCTGTAATGATGATGATTTGATAGCTAGTTAAGAAGCCACTGCTTGTTGGCATCCTGACAATTTCTGTGTTCCGATAGCGTCAGTCACTTCTGAAATTTCCTTAGGAAGTTTCATGAGCTGCAACAGAGCTGCTGAGCATGAGCAGATGAGTTCTGCAAGAGATGTCCTGCCCTCGGCTTTTCGAGATGGCAAAGAAGAGAGACTGAAGTCATGAAGTCTTGCATGGTGGCCAGATTCAACTGTCAAATGCTATCAGACTCCTATCAAAGTCTGTAAAAGCCTACACAACATCTATATATAAACAAGTTATGGCTTACTATAGTCCACATATGAACTCCCTGAGATCAATACATGGCACTTTCTGCACCATCACTGTGACATCATTATCACCACTGCTGAGTCACAATCTACAGCTCATCACCAAAAGAGGCTTAAGAAGAATATTTTTGTGTTTTCTATTTGTACAGCCCTGTCACAGCAGGATCCTGGCCATGACTGAGTCTTCTAGGCACTATGGCAATATTATTACCATTGTCATCACCATCATGATTCTTATTAAATGAGAAGAGCAAACACTTACAGTCTAAAGAGAAAAACTCATAATAGATCTCTAAAGCATGCTAGGTACAGAAATAAGAAAAAAAATGCATAGTTAATTAAGTTGTTTTTAATTCTGAAGTCTTTCTTTCTCTTTTTACCAGAGTGCCCATATTCTATATATTATATATATATTTAAATACTTTAAGCAGGACCATGATTATGCAAATAAGTAAATAAATAACATCAGGTACACATTAAAACATTTCTAGGCAAATTATAGGTTGGTAACATACTAATAGCTATCCTTTTAAAATGTAGGTGTTATAACTCTCCTTTCTCTTTTGTTTTGGCCTCTTTCCTCCCCACATAATTTGTGATGGACAGTTGGTAGTAATGGGTATATTGATTATAGGTAGGTGTTGCATTAAGTTTAAAGATGTCACTTTTTTTCATGATTATGATTTAACTCTTGATTTCCTAAACTAAAATATTATTGACTAAAATGAAAGTATCTCTGCAAAGTCTGATGATTTGGGCCCACAGTGAGGAGCTTAGTATCATTTTTCTTGCTAAGAGTGAAAAGCTAGTAAAAGCTTCTTTCCCCAGCACAAATTTTCCTAACTGGTTGCCACTCCTTATGAAACATCCTAGAGGTGTTCTGCCTCATCTACACTTCCTGCTCTGTTTCTCTTTCCATAGGTTTCTTTTATATTTCAGAAAATCTGGGCTTAAGTCTTGTGTTCCCCATTATGTAAATAATTCTGTTCTTTTCTTCACAGGGGATCATCTACACATATACTTTAGCATTTTAAAGGGATATCTCAGTCTATGAGAGATTCTAAGCTATTAATAGGTGTTAACGGGCTTTCACTGGGTTGTTTTACAAACATGTATACCTCAAATAGATACAGTAGCCATAGGTATGAGCTGATTCTTTTTAACTGATTTTTAATTTGAATTTTTTTAAGCAAATGAACTTTTTCCCCAAAATGCATTTTCAGTCATCCAGAAATAATTCTGAATATGGATCAAAATTAACAATAAATTTTAGCTGAACAAACAGGTTCTTTTAATGTTAAGGAAAACATTTAGAATTTTCTAAATGAATTAACATTGTGCTTCCAAGGTAAAACTAACAAGCCTATTCACGTCAGAACTTAGATACCACTCATACTAGCCACTAAGAGGTCATGATGGTATATTACCCCTTTGCCAACATTTCTGGGGGACTGAACAAGTCTGTGAGGCTACAGGATGTTCCAGGCTTTAAGTGTTTCTTGTGGAATATGTCACAGTTCTACAAAATATTTAGCTTTTCACTAGGCCTTGTGAACTGGTGTTTCTTTTCTACAAAAACAAATATTCAAGGCAATGCAATATTAAAAGATTTTCAAAGTGTGCAGGCTCTGTTGTACTGATTTCTGTTTATTGCTTCTAACTCTTTCTACAGATGTGCAGGGTTATAATGGAAAAAAAAAAAAGTATGCTTATGAAAACAGCTGGAGAAATGAGAAGTTGCTTGAGCTATGTCTACCAGTCCCCATTGTTACATGAGAGAGTAAGAGACAAAATAATTTCTTAGGGAACTGTTACTAAAAGAATAGTTAAAGTATTGTATGCCTGATACTATTTCTCCATATGATCAGGTTCTCTAGCTGTCACAGAATCGCAGAATGGTTGAGGTCAGAAGGGACCTCTGAAGATCATCTAGTCCAACCCCCCTGCTCAAGCAGGGTCACCTAGAGCACGTTGCACAGGATTGCGTCCAGGCGGGTTTTGAATATCTCCAGAGAAGGAGACTCCACAACCTCTCTGGGCAACATGAAAGCATAAGATACAACATTAATTTCACAAGAGAGAAACTCCAGCTTGCGCACATTGTAGCTTTTGCACTTCCGTAGTCATTTTACTGATTTTACTGCATTTTTACTAAATGTCATCCTAATATACCTTCTTCAGGATGATATCAATGTAACCTGCAATTAGCTGAGAGATCTGTTCTCCTTCAGTGGTCTGTCCATTGCATAACCACAAAGAATAGGTTGCACAGTGGTGATCAGACATTGATGTACACTGGAACAGATCACTGTATCGTCCTCAAGACTCAGTTTGTATTGGAAATTGTCTATCTTTCAGAGATATCTGAAAATTGCTATTGTACTTCATTGAAAAGGAAAAGATCTGATCAAAGCCTTAATATCATTGCTTATTGATATCAGCTCTCTATATGAGTCACCTCCTCTTTTCTTAAATAATTTATTTCACCTCCTAAGGACAATTAAAAATCTCTTCAGAAACAAGGCACTTCGCTCTTCCCCAAGAGAAGGCCCTTGATGGTCCTTTTCACATTCCTTGCTTTGTATTTTGCTCCAGCTCACTGATTCCTTGCAGGGTTTTTCACAGCAAAAATCCTACATTCGGGTTAGCTCTCCTTCAGACATTGGAGCCAAAGCAGAAGAATCAATCAGGATCAGTAATATCTGGGCATTCATAATCTCCTTCTTCTGCATTTCTATTCCCCTGGGGTGATATTAGTCTTGTTTGTGTTGCTGGTTTTTCCTTAAGCAGAAATCCTTCTGTTCTGCTTGATTCAGAAGTTTCCTGTGGCCGGGTTTAAAAGATGACAATTAAATCAGTGCCTCATATGCACAGCAGGTTTAAAAATTTATAGGCCATAAGATACATGCAGACATTCATTTAACGAGAATTCCTCTTCCTCTACAGTAGTTGAACCTCCACATCATCGAGCAGCAGATTTTTGTTTTCTAAATATTTTGTGCTATAATGTGTGTTGGGTTGGGTAGAATAATGACAGGTCAAGCAGGATCACAATAGCCTGACAAGTTCTTGTGAAATTCAAGCTGTAGTCAGTACAATCTCAGATTCAATCTTATTAGTAGAAATATGGAAGTATCAGAAATGACATTTTAGCTCTAGAGTTGCTGCCAAAACCTATAGCAGGAGCGAAAAAGGGCTTTATTTTATATCCACTTTGTGGCTGGCTATTTTATCACTGCAGTGGATCTGCCAGACAGCAATCCCAGTCTTATTAACTGCTAAGCAGCAAACCTATGCAGTCGTATTACAAACAGCTTTTTGCTGTTTTTTTCTTAGTGCTGAAGCATTTCACTTAGAATCAGAGTTTGGGACTAAATCTAAAGTGTCATGTGAGCAGCACTTGCCTATTAGAGGAAGCTTCTTGTGAAGACAAAAGCCTTTTTCAAAAACCATTGCATCATTGATCTCAGATCTGAGAAGGTATAGGCTGCCCTGACCTTGACCCAATGTGTGGATAAGTAGGGATTTTAGTCTCTCATTACAAGTGGAAAAGTGCATTTTATGATGCTGTCAATATGTGTTTCATAGATCATCAATCTCATCAGCATGTTGTTGTGTGCTTTATAACATGCAGTCCTTTTTGTGTCCTGTCTGAAAAGACATGCATGCTATATGCTTTCATTAAAGCATTATTTTTTTTTCTTTTGCTCTTCCTGTGCCAGAAGGTCAGTAATTTTTCAGCATGTTGATTAGTCCTCTGTCCCAGTAACAGGCTAAAACCTTCAGCCCACTATTTTTTCTGTGTATAGTTTGTGTGTTTCTGTTTAAAAAATATACTCATATTCATTCAACATGTCCTTGTTCTCTTTCTTTCTGAAGAACCCTGTGCGTCTTCAATAGTCCAGAGCTAATGTCGGAAAAAAAAAGGAGAAACAGAAGGTGCAAACTAATTCATGAAGACAATAAAGAAAGAGAGATTGAAGACAGAGGCACAGAGAATACAATATTTAATATTATTTTTGGACAGCAATGAAAATAATGAATTCCACTAAAACTAGCAGTGTTTTTTCCAAACTCTTGGGAAAATCAACTTAAAGCTTTAGTTAGTAATATGTAGTAATATAGTATATATAAAATGTCTTTGCTAATTGGAATGAATTCATACCTTCCCCATTGTAAGTCAAAACTGCACAAGCTTTCTCCGTCTGATAATGTGGCAAAGGTAGCCTCACTTCCATCTATTAATGTCATCTCTAGTGTGCCTGCGAAATTTGCCAGAACTGATTAGAGCAGATATTAAATGATAATTGGACATTTAGTGCTCGTCAAACAGAAAGTGACAGATGGGCCACTAATTAAATTATAGTTCTGACATTATTCACAATGGTTTATGAGTCTTCAGTAGTGACCTTCATGTATCTCTTCTCTCTTTTTTGGGATAAGAGATTGATAAAAAAAGATACTGCTAAAAATATTAACAAATATGTGGAAAGTGGAAAACTTTTTTTTTTTATAGTTAACCCACCTGTAGAATAAGATAATTAATTATAAACAGTGCAACAAATAATCATATTCACATATATCAGGTTGAATGGTTAAAGTTGGGAGCATACTCTGAAAGAGGTATGAGTGTTTTGACTTAGCCTTTTATTGTGGAAAAAGGAAATGCATTTAACCATAGTCTGATCCTAAAAAAAGGAAATTCAGTGCCTCTTGTATGCTCTTTTACTTATTAACTCAAGATTACATTACCTACTATCTCTACTAGCTAAATGAAAAGGCTTTACTTAATAAAAATAAGAAAAGCAGAGAACCTGGAATAGCCAGTCACAGTTGCTGAGCCAGAACTACATTTTCACTTTCAATTAAAAAGGAAAATACAATGTTAATTACTTTGTAACTTTGGTTTCCACAATCTTACTTCACTTTTTAGTCACTAGTTTTAAAAAGTAACCAATTGTAATATTCCTAGTTATCAGCAGTCTGCATTTTTATATAGTCTACTTCCAATAATTAGTCAGATAGTCAACACTGTACAGGAATTATTGTATTAAAGATATTAGTATCCATATATCTACTTCCATGCATATACACATATGTATATACATATGCATAAATGATAAGAAAATTTCAGAGGAACCCTGTGCTGTCATAAAATGAGTAATTCTTAGTTAGGTAAACAGCCTTATTGTTCTCAAAGGGGACAGCTCTCCAGAGTATGCTTTAAAGTTTTATAGTGAAGCTAACTAATTTTTTCACTAAGTGTTTTATTTAATAGCTGTAGATATAGGTATCATTCATGAAGTCATTATGTATGTGTTATCACCTTTTGTTACTTTAATTTTTCCCCAGGTTTTTTCTGATGGATGGAAGGGGTAATAAATTGTGCAGCTGGACTAGCCCCCCCCCCCAAAAAAAAAAAAAAAAAACTCAGAAAAGAATAAACCTTTGGGATATTTAGAAATATATACACAAGCCTGAACATATTTTATTAATTTCTTTCATCGTGACACTATGCGAAATCATTATCTGATGACTGAACATAGCTATTCTGAGAAAGAATATTTTTTCTTCATGTGAACCCTGCTTTTTGGTCATATGTCTAACCTTTCATCAATGCAATAGAAAGTTTTTAATCTTTATGATTCCTGAGACATCATTGCATCTCACTGCTTGAGCAGAAATTACAAAAGAAAGTATCTAAAGCACACAAAACTCAAATCTGTGTAAATTGTATAATAAAACAAGAGATAAAAAAATCAAAAGACATAAAAATGAGAAAGAATAAGTAAATGCCTATAGCAAATATAGATTTTTTTCTGGAATTCAGCAGTATTTGTCATCAAACATAGCTAATGTAAATGATGTGCCCAAACAATAAAGCTTAAAATGTTGAAAAAAAAGTGAAATGTTATTGTTCTGAAAGGGCTGCTCCCCTTAGAGCTTTCAGGAGGCTCTTGCTGTGAAAGTCATTTACACATAATGGAAAACTCCTTGATTCAATTATACTCAATGGACCCTTTTCTTCTCTCCATTAAACTGGTATAAATATGGGGTAACTTCATTGTCTTTAGTAGTTACTTTGTATTTATACTGCTGCCCTGGTCCCCCTAATCTTCTGCTTCTCTTTGGCAATGGGTATTTGCAGGGGTAAGTAGTTTTGCTGGATAGTCTTCTCCACATTTATTTTCATTCTTTTCCAAGCTACCAACATAAGAAAGCCCATGAGACTTGCTGCTCATGAGACTTATGTTATACTTACTACATTATGTTACAGAATATCCTTAAATTCATCACATTTGCTGTTCAAATTCTCTTTTTTTAGTATCTATTTCCTGCAAAGCAAAAATGCTTTTAACTTCTAGCACATTTTGTACCTTAAAAACTTAGAGTGTTTTAGAAATGCTAAGGAGATGCAAACCCCATACAGTGAGCTGTTTGCTTGAATCTAACTTTCACTTTCAAAACTGTACATCTGTACTGTAACTTCCTCAGAAGAAATCAACTCACTTGCACCTCAAAATACAAGGCAATGTATGTCCACGAAGTGACCCAGTCTAAAGTACAGATTTTCTCTAATCAGAGCAAACTTCAGTCTAGAAGTAGGGCACATGCCCTGGTTCAAAGGTCTTTAAACTGAGAGAAATGCTCCTGCATCTTTCATCCCTCCTGTCAGGGCCCTGAGCAAATTCTCGCCTTCCAGGAGTTTAGCTGGCTGAGTTAAAGGGTTTGGCTGGCTACGTCCAAGGTCAGCTCCTTAGCTGACAGAAGCTGCTGTGAAGAAAACGAGAAGTGAGGGCCTTCCTATCCTCTCCCTTGGGAGCTGCTTTCAAGCTGAGGCTTTACTGCCAGCCCCTGCCAGGGACATCCCAGGAGGATGGCCTTCAAGAAGTGGCCAATACTAGATGCCTCTCATTGTGCTGGTCAAGAGATTGGCAGCTTTTTTTAAGAGGAGAACCTCTTTTTTTAAGAGGATCTCTTCTTTTTTTTTTTAAGAAAGGGGAAAGCTTCAAATTTCCTACTCTTGCATTCACAAGTTTGGATGCCATGTCCTGACTGGCATCCTGCTTCTGGTGGAGCCCTGTTGGTGAGCTGAGGACTGCGCAACCTTGTTTGGACAAAGGGCTGTGCAAGTTATGCATGGAGCTTGTGGAGTCCTACACTGTCAAAATTCCAAACCAATACAAATAATAGAAATGACTACCCTTAATCATGGAACCCAATCATCTTGTTATTACTCAATGCAAAATGTTTTAATATTTCTAGGCGCAAATCTCCATGTACTGAGGCTAGAGGCACTTCCATTTTTTCAATCTTAAATATTTTCTGATGTCTAGATCAGGCCACTTGTTAAATGATGTGCATGATTTTTCAGAAGTGCCTTCAATCACAAAAGTGCTGATGATTATGCAAAGTAATGACTCAAAATTAAGGAAGATGCATTTTTAATCTTTGTTCCTGTATTCTCTGCATTTCTTAATTAATTTTTTCTAGTCATAACTGATAATATTTTCAATTTGTTCAGCAAGAGGGATTCATTTGATCAGTTTCTTAGAAAATTCGAAAGAATTCAGGAGTGAAATACTATTGCAAGTTTGAACGAACAATGGCAATTCGTTATTTTCCACAGGATCATTGATTTAAAAAATATTAAACAATTGATCTAATAAGGTAAGTTTCAAGAATAAGAAGTTCCTCTTCTACTTCTTTTGCTTTTTTTTAATGCCACTGAAAATATAATTAAAATGGAAAGAAAGAATAAATGTCATTTTTTATCATTAAGATGTTTAGGCTTAAAAATGTCATAAAATTGATTAGTTTCTTCGCTCAGGATACAGTTACAAATTGGCTCATGTTAGATCACAGAAAACATGGCTTTTTTCTTCCTTTCTTCTGACTGCACTGGCTCTGCCTGGGGAGTAAACCACCACAAAAGTACCACCCCCCCAACACATAGTTACCTGCTATGCCTTTCTCTTTTCTCCAGTGATTCAGGTGATTAATCCAGCCCTATATAGTCTCACTCATGCAAAAAGAACAGACTTTCTCTGCCATGGGTCCACTTCTATTTTATGGGATATGCTTTACCCTTTGAGCTGGATTGACATTTCATTGATTAGGATAATAAGATTTTGATTCTAGTGAGCTTTGGATTATGTTCTTTCCCTCCCCAAACTTGGTGATTGGACTTGTCAAAGTAACAGATTTCTGTTTTGAAAAGTTAAGTGTCTGTGAATGGATCAATATTTATTTTAAAGATTTTAAATAATTTTTGGTTTACTATAGCAATCAGAACAGCACTTCCAAGAACACTTCAGTTATTACATACATATATTCCTAAGGTATGTACTGTATTTAAGTCATGGTCATCAATTAATTCTGTAAATTGGAAGAAGCAATAGACGCTGCCAAAAAAGAGGTTAGAAATCAGTGCAGTCATTACTGCTAAATCCTTAAATGACTGATAATAATCTAAAGATACCTTTAACCTCCAGCAGCCACAGGTATATGAGAAACTTTCTGTCATTTGAGAAGTATTTTGACAGCCAGTCCAGTACCCAGTAACTCTTTAGACTGTGCGTGGCACAGCAGTTGAAACAGGGATGAAGAATATTATCTGCTGTGATTGACAGATGCAAATAACTGCTTGCTGGAGATTACAAAAATTTTGTGTTGTCATAGAGTAGCTCAAAGTCTTGTCGTGTAATAGACACAAGTGGTTTACCAATTATATATTAAAAGAGTGGAAATCTGAAAGACATACATGTGAGCTAATGGGGTCAGAACAGCTATTTGGGGACTTCTAAAGTACAGTGAATAGTGAGTGGAGCTTGAAGGAGGGGGGGAGGTCTAAGAAATAGTTGATATTGCATAAGTTTAACTGATTAATTCAATGCTTTTGGCTCCATAAGCTGAAAGAAGGAACTACTGTTTTTATTACCAGGACATCTAGGTCAGCTTGTCCCTAAAATTCTTGTAAGACTTTGGACTGTGAGCTACTTGATATTTGAAGCCCCACCTTCTTCATTAGTCCTGTAGGCTTGTTGAACCTGACTGTCTGGTCAACAAATCATATACAGCAAAGAAGAATAAGTACTTATGTAACTGTACAATGAGTTCATGATCTCATTCTAACTATTACCATACATATGTAAATTTTATGTAGATACTATACTTTATTGAATGCTGCCTTTATTTACCCCGCTTTAAAAATATTTCTTTTACAATTTATGGTGATAGCCAGTTCCTGAAATTTAATATTTTCTTTGAAGAGACTGAAAATAACCAACAAACCTTAGAAGAGTCTGGTACAGAATTTAATACGTATGCAGACTTTTGTTGTAGATAAAATATATTAAAACAGAAGTGAATATAAATGTTGCATTGGGATATGCGTATTAATTTCATTTGATGCACTGCGCTGTATTAAGCAGTCTGTATAGCATTATGCATTGTATCTACCAGCTTGGAGTTTCCTGCAGCCCTGTTGGACTGTTAAAGAGACATGAAGTGTTTAGTTCACTAGTTTAAGTTAACTAGTTAACTTTTGCACCTCTGTTAGAATTGCCAGGCTAGAGGATTGCCTCTTACCAACAACAGTGTGTATATGCTGGTGACTGGGTGAAGATGAAAATCTTGCTCAGGGTATAGATGCACACACCACTTGCCTCATAGTGGTGCCTACTAAGGGACTTCTTTTGTCTGGCCACTCACTCTAGCTTCTCTGTCACTTTTCCAGTTGACTCTACACACCTGATTTTAGACTGTTTTCTATAAATCAGTGAACTGACATAGGTTAAAGATACCTGAGGGGGGAATAGTAAAAGCTGCCAATAAAAGAGGGGGAAACTCCTTAAGCCAACATTGCTATAGAGGAAGGGAAGCATGGAGCTCATTCGCAAACTGGTAGAGCAGGTTTCAGGTAACTCATTCAAAAATTTCACAACCTAAGTAAATTCAAACATAGTCAATGAGTAAAGGAGATGCCCTAAGTCTGAAACACTGAGAATGAAAATCACCTTGATTGCAGCAGACATATTTATAGTGCGGAAAAAATGCATATGAAAGTATTGCCAGTGACGTGTGGTAATATTTCATGCTGTTCTAATGGATGGTTTATTTGTTTGCTTGTAAATAAGAAAATTATTGGTTTGCTATCAATAAATTAAAATATAAAACAAAATGTTTTAATGGATACTTTCTCTTATTTAACAGGAAAGGGATATTTTTATGAAGCCATTAGGTGCAATACTGAACTGGAGCTTAATTCATTACTACTAATTAATCAAGAAACCCATCTCATCAGCTTTGTATTTAAGTGGCTTGTATTACTATATGTAAGGCTTTTACCCATACAATTTGAAATTGTAGCCTGTAATTTTCTCGGGGTGGTCAATATGATTAAAACTCTTCTGATGACATCTCATTTTGTCCTGTATCTTGCAGCTAGTAGGCTGCTACTTGAAAATTGTGCCTCTATTTTGTAAAAAAATGAAAGCGTCATTTAAATTTTTACATCTATTTTTGAGGGTTCTTAGAAAAATCAGTACTCAGTCTTGACTCTGGTAAAATAAACCAAGGTTTTTTTAGTTCCCTGTCCAGTTTAACTATCCCTTTTTTAAAAGCCAGGACTTTGGAAAATTACAGTGTGTGTGCTGAATATTATGTAGCACCTGCAGTGGGTTATCGTCAAAAACTCTTAAGCTTTTTCATAGGTTGACCAGAAACATGAACACTTATTTCTCAGAGGTCAGCAAGTTTTTCAGTGAACTGACCATTATGGTACCCTAGTGCTTCATATACGTTAATAGATTAAGCTTCACAGTGACCTGAATTTGAATTTAAAACATACAAAGATCTATTCTCCAACTTTAGCTGTAACTGCTCAGATTTGTAAGCCATTTCTGTTTTGTATTTATAATGTTCACCTTCACACTCAGGAACATTGTATTCTGCACATATTTCTGCCTGGTACAGTAACAGGTGTGTTGAGTGGACATTGTGGATAGGCCAGAAGACTGTATGGGGTAGGCAAAAAGTGTGTGAAATATATTGAGGCATAGGAAAACATGACTGATAGAAACAGAGGAACCTGGGTCAGAACTGGTAAGGTTTGGGTCAGTGGAAATTCTAGTGCTTGCATCATTACTCTGAAACAGCTGGATTTGGGAACCTGAAGTAGCAATGCAATGGGAAGTCCTTGAAGTAGCAGTGTAAATGCACGAGTAAATGTTCCTGCTCCTTATCTCAAGTCAGAAGACATGAATTTTTCCAAGTGTGAGGTGGGTAAGAGATTGTCTACATGGAAGATGACAATAAGCTGTATTCAAAAGAGGATTTGGGAGCTGGAGATTACTGCTAGGGTCCTTCAACAAATGTTTTTACCTGTGACCTTTTTTAGTGGTTTCATTAGTAACCTTACCACAAAAGTGAATTGTGTTAATGAAATATGCTCAAGACACAAACCTGGAAGACATGATCTATATGAAAGAGGAGCAGGCTATCCTCCAAAAAGAATAAGATGACCTTGAGAACTGAAGTAATAGAAGGGGTTTTACAGTGCAGGGTCCAAAGTCTCACACATAGGGCCTAGTAACAAAATAATTGGTATTACTTGGAAATTCATCATTTGGAAATGACAAAAAAAGGAGTTTGTGTATTTGTCAGTGAGAGGTTGATGGTAAGCACTCAATGTATTGTGAGTGTGAAGTAGGTAATTATGATCCTAAACATAAAATATTCTGACTATTGATTGACTATTAAAGGAGGAAAGTATTAAGACAGAGAAATACTAAACATCCTAGCGAGACACATGAATTCAAGAAATGCGAGTTAATAGCACAGCAGATGCAAAGAAAGTCTATTTGGACGAATGAAAGTATGCCAGAGCAGACTAAGAAATTTTGATTTGGTTATCTAGTAAAATGAGTATAGAGAGCATCTAGAGAGAGACTATCCAAAAGTGTGTAACGAGGTGGAAAGAATGTGATGGGTGATTAACATCAAGCGGATGGACTGCATTTTAAGCAAGAGTGTAGCAAATGATGGCACGGACTCAAGAAGTGGTGCATCTTGAGACATTTATTGTTTGTTTCTACGCATATTTATACTAAGAAGTTTGCTGCTTCAGCGGCTTTACAGATATATACTGTTCACGTCACAGATACGCTTCTCTAAGCCAATCATCATGCTGGTTATGTCACAGCTAGCCAGTCATTACACCGATCACGCACGCGGCGATCGTGCCTTGTACCTTACATCATGCCTTGTACCTTGATACTTGCTTCTCCTTTCCCATATGCTTTGTTACTTGTACTTCTCTACCAGTTTAACCCTGTCATGACCCTCCACACAGGAGGACACTAAACACCGGTGTGAACTGGCCCACATTATAAATAGACTGAAAATTAGAATGTTAATAACAGTCAGAGGAAGTAGGTTCCTGAATAAAAAACCACTATTTCCTGTAGAAACAATGGGAATTAAAGTCCTTAATCTAGTAGAAGAATGAATTTGATCGAAAGAATTTCCACAAGCTACATGTGCTGTAACATAGGCACAGAAAAGATGGATAGCATATTCAAGGACACAAGAATATGGATGGTAATACTGGCATATAGAATATGAGCACATTGAGTTCTTGTTCAGAATTTCAGACTCAACATCAACCTTCAATCTTACTTTCCCCCAAGTTAGGTTATGTTCAGCCCATTGCATTTTAATGTATCAGCCTCCTTATTGTGTTCCATGAGTTCTAATTGCTTTTGCAGGAAGATGTTGAGACAAAAACTCCTACCCTGAATCTTGAATTCATCATGTTCATTACAGGAGATCATTATTAAAGATTTTTCATATGAGAGAATATGTGTTATAAATTGCAGTTTCATAATAATATATGAAACTGTTTCTAGGGATAACCCTTGGCATATACGTATGGATTCATAGGAATAGTCATCTTGGACATAATGACTTACTGTCACTGTAACAAATGAAAAAACAACCCCACAAAATTGTAAGAGTTTGCTCATTTTTCCCCTATGTCTAGGCAAATTTGTAGTATTCATGATTTTAAGTTATATTCTTCCAAATCTGAAAGGTTTGGATTAGGCTACTCTCTCTGACAGCAAATGAACAAACATATGAAATAGAAAAGGAGAGATATAGGGAAAATCAAAGCAAATGAAGCATTTTTAGTGAAAACTATTAAAAGAATGAGCTGGGCTAAAATGTCACTGTCATTAAGCTGTGTTTAGTAAATGTCAAATAAATAGTTTTACAGCACTCTGGAGCCTTCATGGTAGCCTTGTCATATCAGGTAGGACAGATATTGGAAGATATTATTTTCTGTCACATACATTGTTCCTCCCAAGTTTAATATGTGTGTTTAATATGTAAACCAGGAGTGTGTGGGGAACTAGGGTTTGATATTTTTCCTTCTTTTCAGGTTAGCAGCATATGTTTAATATTGACAACTGCCATAAAAATCTACCTCATGCTTTTTTCATAAATCCAAGTAATTCTTACAATGCAATTATGATATAAATAAAACATTTATTTGGCTTTCAACATTTCTGGAATACTGTTCATCAAGAGATGACTTGCCCATTACTGCTTACTGTTCTTTTAAAACTTTTTTTTCCCCTGAGTACTTTGAGTTGTGGTGAAGAGAGAAATGTATGCCTTTCCAATCTTGTTATATTAAGATGTACACAAACTGGAGTCATTCAAAGCACATTAGGCTTAAAAATATTCTCACCCATATAATGCTTCAAAGTATTCAGGATAAGGAAGGTAAAATAAAATAAACAATGCACTGTTATTACTATCTGTCAGGGCCTGGATCAAACCCGCTCTAGTCGCCAGAAATCAATGAAAAAACACCCATTGACCTTGAAGAGTACAGAATAGCTGATTAATACATTCAGAGAAAAAAAATTGACTTCAAGTTCTGTAATACCATTCAAATCAAAAGGTGCTTTTTTCACCAGTCTTAACATCCTCTGAGATTTTGTGATCCTCATCCTTCTGATTCAACCATATCCAAGAAGTAATTCACCAACTGAAACAACATTATTTTGGTATTTCTAACTGCTCACTACTCCCTTTTTCAAAAGATCCAATCATCAAGCTCCAAAATGGAGGTACAAGGCACTACTCATGCCTGTTTGTACTGAGTTGGCTTCAACCAGTACAGTCCATCACTCTGGCAAGCATATATTAGTGGTAAATTACAAGTTGTAAAATTTTCTTTTTATCGTAAAGGTAATAAGGTGAGAAATGTGACTGGTAAATGTTTATGCAAGTGTAATTCTTTAGGCCTTTTTTGAAATAATTACGTTGGCCATGTTATAGCAAAAGGGAGTCCGATTTTTCATTGCCTTGTCTTTAGCTCTGAAACAGTGGTGATAGTGGTAATTTAAATAGTCATTCAGTGATGACGGAAGGTAAATGCCATTTTATGATCATTCTGTAACATGACTATAGTTCAAAATTATGTTTTTACTTCTAAATATTTGCTGTCTTCTTTTTATACTTTTATTTATTTATTTATTTATTTGGTTTGGGTTTTTTTGATTTTTCTTTTCTTTTTTCTTTTTCTTACTTTTTTCTTTTTTCTTTTTCTTTTTCTTTCTTTTTTTTTTCTTTTTTTATTTCTTTCTCTCTCTCTCTTTTCCTCCCTCTCTCCCTTCTTCCCTCCCTTCCTTCCTTGCTTCTTTCTTTCCTTCCTTCCTTCTCACCTTTGCTATTATATGCTATACAGATGCAGCAAGGAATTCATCTTACCTTGTCTAAACTAAAGGTGTCACCATCTTACACACCTACATTAGCATGATATGAATTACCTTTTGAGATGCTTCCCTCTTTCTAGGTAAAAGGGAGCCTTGATGACTGGCCTTGATTGGGGTCCTAGCTTTTAGATAGGTAAAGTTAAATAAGATAAATCCTAAAGTTAAGATATGAGACTTGATTGTAGTACTTCAAAGCATCTGACATACTCTTGTCCACTTGATCCCTTCTGTGTTCTGGCTAACTTCTAGTCAATCAGACAAATTACATAGACTTAAAATTACATTGAAGTTTACACAAACCGATATTTACATAATAGGCATTCACCTGTAGAACAGGATGTTGAACAAGGGCAATTTTCTCCATTTAATGCCAGTAACTTTTAAGAATTGCACAAAGAACTGGTTCATTCCTCTTTTTTTTTTTATTACGTTTTGCCTCTTACTGAAAATACCTTCCTAACACTTTATTTAAAAATGGCATTAGCATATACTGAAAACTATTTGAAGAAAGCAAGTAATGATTATTGGTTTAAAGGTATCGTAGTAAGAAGATCAAGAAAAGAATTACAATTCAGAAGGATTCTGCAAGATTATAGAGTCATCCTCTAAACTTAGCACTGCACCATTTCTTCATTTGATTGCGTGCAAATTGTTGATCAATTTCCATTTTGTTTACAGCATTAACAGTTCTTGTATTTTTTAGAATTTATTCGATAGTTTTTTTTGTAAAAGTGAATAACACAAAAGCAGGTTACGAGGTTTTACAGATAAAATAAACCTCTGACATAATTTAAGATTCATTCTCTTTCCTTTGAGACTTGTGGTTAATGAAAATTCTGTCATTAAGGCTCTTATTTTAAACAACTGTACTTGATTCAATTGGATCTAATGTTTAAAAATAATTGTCAGGGTACAGTATTAACTGCATATGGGACTTGAGTCTTCCATTCTTAAAGTGAATACAAACTTTCTTGAGCATTGATTAAATATGCTAAGTGGTGCCTACTTGTATGTTTTTTTCTTTCTTTTTATTGTAAAAGTCTTTTTTAATTTTTATTTATTTCCATAGATAGACTCATGAAATTTTATTACCCATTATTTCTTCTTTTTTTTATCTTCATTTAGAAAATATACATGCTGCCTACCTAAACGCCAATTATCTGTGTTCCAGGATACTCCAAAAGAAGAGATATTTTGAAGGTTTCACCCTTAACATGTCTAAGATTTATGTTCCTACCATTAAGAAATGTTGTTTGGTAGCACTTTCTATAAACCAGATGTCTATCAGCAATTGAAAGGATATGTTCAAATTGCAATTCAGTTCGAAAAAAATCAGGCAAATTCTACAACACATTGCCCTCTATACTCACAGTCCCTGCCTATTTGATACCAGCTAAAATTAACTGTTATTGTCTTACGTTTATTGTCATTTTGGTTTGGGGTTAAGCACTGTGGGGTTTTATCACTTTCTCTGATGGTAAAAAATACACAAAAATACTCAGGTAATGTGGATTGCTTTTAAAAGATTGCCACAAATTATCTGGAAAACATAAGCCACTGTTCACTCATATCTAAACTGCTTTTTGAGTATTATTACTATATAACGTAAAACCTTCAGTGCTTGATCTGAAAAGCAGTGAGGTTGGATTTCAAGACTGGAAAATAAGAGAAAATTAGGAGGTTAAAGCAGTCAAAACTGAGTGAATCACCCCTTTTAAAGTTGCCTGCTTCTGGATGCAGTATCATTTGCATGACCTTCTTTCGTTTTCTTTTGTCATATGTTCCCAGCCCCATAGAGAGCTTTCTGTTTTATCTCTAGCAATGAAAAATTGAGGCACTGTTTCCCTGAGGGATATTCCTTAAAACTTATGTGAATAAATTCCAAGTAACACACAGCTTTCTTGAAAGACTTTGCAATTTGACATTTGTGTTTGGATTTTAAGAGTGCTTAGAAAGAGCCATTACCACCTTAGGCAGATATTGCTGTCTATTTCTGTGATAATGAGTTACCCTGTGTTTTCCACACTCACAGTGCAGATCTTGCTGAGAGATGTCTTATTTGTATTCATTTCTATTGTGTCTTCCCAAGTTCATGGAATAAATAACATTTACAGATCTTAATTTCTTTTATCATTTCAGTACAGGGAAACTGCGCAATACAAAATGAAGTATTTTTTTCTGTCAGGATGTAAAATGAGCTACTGAACCAGCAGCAGGCTACAGTATTTCCATCTATGTTCTTGATCTACTGGAAATCCTGGGTAAGATGAAATGCACAAGCACTAGGTTAAGGGAGCAGAAAGGCTTGTGCATTTTGAATTTACAAGGGAAGACAAAATGCTTTAGTGTTCTTTAGAAACGGTATCTTTTAGAACTCCTTAAAAGCTTCTGGCAGCATAAATCATGGCAGTGTCATCACTGACTTCAGTCCTTTTATTTCCAATTGTCCTTTAGATTTTGAATTGTGTTTGCAGAAGGAACAAATTCACTCTACATAACCCTTCTTTGGGCTAAGAGAGTGAGAGATCATGAGAGAGACCACGACTATAAGGACTATCCAGAGGTTTGTAGAGAAGCACGATTTAATATGATAACTAGCACAGTCAGGAGGTTAGATTTATGGTCTGGGCTGGCAGAATGGGCATAAGGAAAAACTGATTTTAGGAGACTGGGAAAAGAAAGGATCACCTCTGCCATTGCTGAAAAAAATACACAGACCTAATTTCCCTTTGATCCATACACATAATTGCCAAGAACACCAGTTACACATGTATATCTGGAAGAAAATAGCCCCAGCATACAGAAAAACACATGCAGTTTCACAAAGGGTAAACAATATGAAATGAAAAATGAAATAAAAAAGATCTGTTAAACTGAAATTTTAATATAGGCAAAAAATGGTATATTTATTTAATTGGTCTGCTGCATGTGAAACTGATCTTAAGGGACTTATTTCAAAAGGCAACATATTCCTCATGTACTAATTACTCACAAGTCCCATTGATTTAGGCTCAGACCATCAAACACTCTAGTGATGCCTAATTTTGGGCTGTGGCTCAGCCATCTGAAATCGGTGCCACATGGTTCAACACTTCTCTGCATTAAATGAAGCTACAAGTACTTAGAACATTGATGGATTTAACATAAAGATTAGAGAATGAAAGTATAAATCCAGTCACTCAAGATAAGACTCATCTCATCTAAATTAGATATCTAGAAGTTAAGTAATTATTCTGAATTAATTGCCCAGACATTGTGCTTAGTCTATGAAAGACAAAGCCACCTCAAGGGAGTGATTCATCCCCATGTATCTCAGCTACCTATTTGTGGATCCATTTTCGACATCCATAATTTAGACAAAATATCTTTTTCCTAGAAAGGTACTTTCTCGCTTGTTTTGGAAATGTTCAGATTCTGGAAGATACACAAACAAATATATAATGATAGATATGCAGGAATATTTTTAATTTGGCTATTGTGTGTGCTATTGACAAATATGCAAACATACCATGCTATTTGCCATTCACCTTTTCTCCTCAAAACCCAGAGTTACAGTTCTTGAATGACAAGATATGGCATTACAACTGGGCAAGCATTTCATGCTAGCTGTATTTGTACAGTTATTTTTTATTTAATTTCTATTTAACTGGAAGCTTAAGAAGAACACATCAAAGGGCTAAAATAGTCTAATAGAATGAACTGCTTCCTTCCATGGTGTCACAACCAAAAGGTTATATGTTTCGCTTTTATGCTCATTTCAAGATAGTTGTTTTTCCTAATAACGTGGCGGGGAGGGGGTCAAAAAGCCCTAAAACAATAAGTTCTGTACTTAATGCCCTTGGCAAACTGGGCAACGTTCTCTTCTCTGCACCCTGCAGTCACTTGATGTTTTTCTGTCCCTAAGACTGTGCTGATTTAGACAGCCAGCTGCTATGCCGTCGTGACAGAGCCAGTTGTGCACTGCAGCCTCTTTTTAAACATTCACAGTATAATTCAAATATCACTGTACATTTTTTTTTCACCTTTTGCCAGAATATGCTGTCTGACCATATTAAAGATGAAGGCCTCACTGAACTCTTGCTGCCCTTCTGATCAGTGGACATCACTGGGAGAAAAGAGAGCAGCTGAAGAAAGGCTCAAGCTGTTCTGGCTATCAGAATAATGCTCCAGAGCAGTCCAGACCCTCTTCACAGAAACATTTTCTACAGCTCCATCCTGAAGCCAAGGGGAGTCCTTATCAGATACGTAGGAAAAAATGGTGGTACCAGGAAATGTAAATGTTTTTAAACAATTTCTTTCAAAAAGACAGGTTTTGTTTTCTCCAATAAAGAGTTAAAAAGTTATAAAAGAATGAAAGTTTGTTTATTTTCCCTTCAATCCCTAACTGTACAAACTTAAACTAATCTTCTCCAAATGCTTTCAAAGTAAATATAGCAAGTAAACAAAGATGTTTTTCACAAAAGGGGAAATAGAAGACTGATTTTGATTTGGTTTTCCAAAATAAGAGATACATTTTTAACAGTAATGACATCTAATCATTGGCACAAAGTGCCAAATGAAATGCTGGATTCTCCCACTTGTGATGTCTTCAAATTAGCCTTCCATGTCCTTCCATCAAGGACACATTAATGGACTCAATAATTAAAAGACCTATTTTATATTGAAGATTAGACTAGATTATGCATTGGTATTTTCTTATGCTAATTCTAAAAAAAATAAAAAAATCACACTTCTTGTTGACCCAGAAGTTTTGTAGAGGGCATCTACAAATGATTTGAGCAAATGATTTGAGCAAACTAAGCATAAAACAGATTGCTTGTTCGTAAGGCATACGGCTATGCTACCATGTCCAAGATGTTATACCCTATCTCTCAGCATTAAATTACTTAATCTGATAGCTTCTGCTCCAGTATATTCCTATAGGCACATTTAGACTTACTAACAAGGCTATCGACCTTCTGGAAAGGTCTGCCTCCCAGCTACAAAGACTGGAGTGCAAGCAAAAGAACCCAGGTTTCTCTACAGACTTGTCTGTTTGCTTTTTTTTTTACTCTAGGAGTGAAATGGATCAAAATTAGGAACCAATTTCTGCTCAGGCTGTCACCAGCACCACAGCTGCAGCCTGCAGAGCTTCAGAGGTAGTTCTTCAAGGCCAGATTAGTCCCTCTCTTTCTCTGAGGAGAGAGAATTGTTTCAGAGGGAGCATGTGTTACCTTTGTGACATAATGATGGGAAATGATGAATCTAGCCCCTATCCCCCCCAGCAGGGTATGAGCAAGTCCCACTGACTTAATAACACTTACTTGTAACCTGCAGACTAGGATTGGGCCCCCTAGTGCTTTGCTGTGATTCCTAAGGGTACCAGGTCTGAAGACGGATGAACAAAGGGGCCAGAGGGGAAGAATAATTTTTTTTTTATATTCCGATGTTGTTTGTCAGTGTGAAAATTAAATGGCTCTTTCTGATTAAGAAGGAGAAAAAGATTACTGATACAGTACACTTTCTAATTATTTTCTCTATCCTGGAGTAAAATATATGAGGAGCCAGTGAACAGGTATATTCTATTTATTGTAAAACACAGCTAGAGGCAGATGGGAAAACAGAATGAAATCTGATGTACTTTGAGCTGCTTGTGCTTTAATATGCCTAAGATGCATTTACATAGCTATTGAAGAACCAAATGACTGCTCCATAGGAAAACCTACAGTATTCAGTATCTACTGATTTGATAATAACCCTGAAGTAAAGAAATCAATCTCTTATATTTGTTGCTTTTTGGTATTAGGTTATTATTTTTCTTGAGATTAGCCCTGAAAATAAAATAAGGAAAGTCAAATAAACATCTTTTTCTAAAAAAAAAAGTTAGAAATCTACTACTGTAAAACTTAAGATATGAAGCAAAAAAAATACATAACCATCAACTTGCTAAAACTTGCAGGTTCACATTCACATTTTAAAAAAGCAGTAACAAGCTTTGATGTAAAACTCTATGAGGTTAAGAAATTTTCATCAACATTAGTTTTAATGTACTTAATTCATTAAAGTAGTCACAGCTTTTGGGGAGAAATTTGCTTCAGATTTACCAAAATTAGTAGCAATAGTAAAAAATGGAATTATTTCCTATTTAAAGCAAATTTGCTTGATAGATGTATATATAACTAAGTAGGTAGGACAGGGAACTTTCACACCAAAGACTAAGAAAAAAGTGAGACAAAAGCAGCAAACATGACAATCTTTTATTCAAAAAAGGTGAACAAGTCCTACTGCAGTCGTTGAAAGTTTAGCCATAACTTCTTTGGGATCAGGATTTTACTCAGTATTTCAAATTCAGTCAATAAATGCAGTTTTCTGAATTCTCTATAGTAATAGATCTGGCAGACATTCATTTTTTCTGGAAACAATTTTTGGTTATACCATTTTTTGAGAAAAGCTAGTGTAACTCCACTTTCTTCCCTATCAATTAGTATAGGCAACTTAATATGTGTTTTCTTTTTCTTTTGCTCATTAAATCTTATATTAAAATAGGATTCAGGGGATATTTTCATTTCATGTTAGATATACCCAGGTTATTTGCAACAACAGTCATGACAATAACATAAATCTTGGTGTGCTCAGTGTGATTTTTTTTTTAATCTTGGGTTACTAATTGAAGACTGAAATCTATTGAAGAAGAGATTTGAAGATTAATTTTAAATCAGTTTTTAATCTGCTTATTCAGTTTTCATTACTGTGCAGTGAAAATTTATAATGAAAAATACAGTACTTAACCTTTAATAATTTTCCTGTTTTCAATATACTTAATCCCACAGAGCCAAAAGGCACTATGTATCAGAAATGTATTCTAGGGGAAAGGAAACACATCTCATGTCACATTACATATATTTTCTTTTACAGTACATTGATGAAATAAACTTTTAAAATATTAATTGTAACTTCACTTGCTTAATGTAGCACATATTGATTTTGTAAATATGAGATCTAAGTTGCCAGTATGACACGGGGCAGAAAATATTTCTCTAGGCCACAACCCTTGTGTCTGTTCAGATGCTACTAAGTGAAGGAAAAAAAAAAAAAAAAAAGTCCTACTTACAGCTAATAAAAAGTTAATATTTTAAAGCCAGAATCTTCATTGATATGAAGTGAATTATGTCCAGCTGAACTAGCCAATGACTTTATTTTTTGCATGTAGATGTGTAGGGGTGAAGGGAGATGAATTGTCAGTTGTTTTTCTGACTTAACTCACAGATAGTCGCCGCACTGAAGGCAACAGATTTATAGTCTTTAAAAGGATCAGGTTTTTGTACTAAGGATAGATCAACACAAAGGCTAAGATTTCATGAAATGTTCTTACTTCTACAATTGGGAAGAATTAGCTTAACTGTGGTTACAACTACTGTTTGCATTGGAGAACCTTTTAAGTAAAACCCACCAAAATAGTTGTGGAGCCCATAATATTAACTTGCTTGCCTTTTGCTTTCTTTTATGTTTTATTATTGCTTGAACTGGGCTTCAAAGTTTACTTTTAACTTCCAAGTGTCTGTGATTCTTGTTGGCTTTATGCAGACCAGAGAACAGGAGGTATTCATTTAAATATAACTCTGTTTTTGTCTGAAAGAGAGGATTAATGATTTGCTTTGGGGTAGGTTTTTCTGGTTGCTTTGTTTTTATTTTTTTATCATTGTTGCTATAGCCAAAAAGAAAGTGAAAGAAATCAATACATGGCACCATTTCCCTTCCTTCTTCCTTGTAAAAATGAACTTTCATTAACTATGTCAAAGATGCCTTTGAACTGGGATATTCCAGCCAAGTAAGATGAACAAAATCAAGTCTCACACATAAAGCACACTAAAATTGTTAATAATTTCAATAATATTGCTACCAGTTTACAAAGCTTTTATACAAACAATACCTCTGTGCAGAACTTTTCTTTGTCTGTATAGCTTTTTTTTTTCTTTTGCCAGACGATGTGACCATCTTGAAAAGTCATTTTAGGTAGGACACAACACCTGTTGCCATTCTCCAGTGACCAAACCAGAATACAAATAACCTGATATCACAAACATCTGGCAAAAAACATCTGTGCAAACTCAAACACAACTTTCTCTGCAATGCTCAAATTCTTTGCACTGCAGACAACTAGTACTAATTTTTAAAAACTGAATGTTACAAAAAGCTGCATTTTGGCATATCTGATGTAGTTCTAACTGAAGCAGAGGAGGCACAGTAGCATGAAACCTCATAAAGGCTAACTTACCTTTTGCATGATAACGTGCCCTGTATTGAGTTCCCAATGGGTTTTTTAGAAGTAACTCAAGTATTTGAAAAAAAAAGCTACAGACCTCAATAGAAACCTTGGTCTATTACAGTACTGAGATTGCTACCACCAGTACCTTCTACTGCTTTGTTAACTCAGTCCAGCAACAGGACTCAGCAAACCTTCATGAAGTCTTTTGGAAGGAGGCACAGAGTGAGTGCAAGCCTGGCAGCAACAGAGGTGCAGGGACTCTGGCAAAGACCCAGCCACAGTGCTGGCCATGGACGCTTTTCCATCCTCCTGCCTGGAGAAAGGCTGAAGCTTATGGTTTCCTTTACTGTCCCTCAGATTTCTAGTTGCTCCTGTTTTGCTGCAAAAGTAGTTTTTGTTCCCTATGCTGCTATGAGAAGCAAAAGAGACCCCATTCTGTTTAGCTGCAAAGCTCAAGACGTGCATCTGTTCTCTGACACGAGTGTAGTGGTTGAGTAACTGACTGCACATCTGCTCCAGACTGTGGGCTCCAGTAACACTCACTAGAAGTCTACAGCAGAGCAGCACTGGCAGTTTTGCTGCTGTTGTGAAGGGTACTTCTATTTTGTTTTACAGAAAATAAAAGTAGGAACTTTAAGCACTGAGGGAAGGGCTTAAAAAGATTTTGAAAATGTTAGATTCTAATAGCCAGGAAGCACTCTGCAAATTTGGTCTTAAACTTGTATTAATCAGCTGAGTCTGGAAGGGACTTCTCAACATAACGTTTCACCATACATAGTATTCAAAGAGTTTCACTGGTTTTCAAAGTCGTTTCCTCCCCTCCCTTAATGGTTCTTGTAAATGCTTCTGATGAGGAGGTTGACCTCTTCAAGGGATATTGTCCTGTTCAGAGAAACAAAAGAAATTTCTGAAAGGACTCTCTGAAAGGAAAGAACTCTCTTTTCTTAACCTTAGATTGTCCTTGGTCTTATGATGTACAGCATTAAATTGAAAGTAGCTAAGCTGCATGAGCAAGGCTGACTTTTTTGGGGGAGGGGAAGCATTTTCAGAAACTTCCAAAAGCCAAAATTCACTGAAGTCATGAAAGTCTTTTCCATATAGTTCTTTCCTTACACATTTTCTTTATCTTTGAACTGAAAAGAATAGCAGTATTACTCTAATTTCAAAGTTTTGCAGTTCATTGATACCATGAAATATCATTCAAATTACACACAAGAGGTGTGCAATTATCTTGCTTGGTAAAACAGGCTCTAGATCTATTTTCCACTGAGTCTGTGCACATAATTGCATTTAACTACTTCATTGCTAAAACCCACTTCAAACACTGCATTTCAGTGGAACATAACAAAACTTTTTTAATGACGATGTTCCAAAAACTTGAGCAATGCAGAGGTGCTACAGTCTGATTTAATGCTCTAAACAAAGACCTCTCACTTTTCAGGAGAGGCTTAATCAAATATTCTGGGTTGAGGACATGAAGAGATGCCTCACTCCCCACTGTAGGAGACATCTTGTCTTGCATAAAATAGTTTAATATATACAAACTGAGCAAGAAAGAGACTCTTAGAACAATCCTTTACTTTGTTGGCTGAGTAATCAGTCAAGGGTGAAGCTCCTGGATTCCAATCCTTGTCACAGTGAATATTCATTTAACCCTACAGTACGATAAGGGGCAGTTTCATAGGTCAGGAGCAGGGTTACAGTATCATGACTGTACTGTTTTAGGGAATATGAGCCAGCACTTCAGTGCTATGGGGACATACAAATTTTTTTAAGTGTGTTCAGGATTCTCTTTACCCATTTCACAGTCTATATAGACCTTGTATTGCATAATCCTACCCATAAATTTATCAAATTCCATCCTAAAACCAGTTAGGTCATTAACTCTAGCTACTCCTATTGCAAAGTGGTGGTAGATCCTCCAATGGTTAGGTACCATTTTATAATTTCCATTATTAATTTATTTGTGCTGGTTTATGTGCTTTTGCTTTTGCACCAATATCAGCTTCCAATGAAAATAGATCATTTTCATTCCTGAAGTTTATCACCCTTTCTTCCTCAGTGTATTCATATTTTTTTCTTACCTTTACTTTTTCTACTCTTGATACCCCACTGTCTATCCCAGACTCTTCTTGCCTCCATTTGCAGTATAGGTGCTTTGTTCTAATGACTACTTTGGTAGACTGTCTCTGTGCTGGTTGCAGTTTGAACAGACATTCTTTTGAAGAGAGGTGGTTGAACTGTGTTTTTGCCAGGGTCGTCCGGTATGACGAGATTAACAATTTACTCTCTCTTTGGGAAATAGCTATAACTTGCTATTTATAACTATATCTTCCCCAGCACATCCCAATACCATATGAATACCCACAACAATCTACTGGCTTATGTCACCCTGGGTTCAACAAATTAACACAGTGTGTCTTTTCTTCAAATTGTTCTTTTAGTTTTCAACTAACGAACCATATCTTCATAGCAGAAATGCCTGGGTTTAGTCCCTAAACCCAGAGCTTTCCCTATTTTATTACTAAGAATATACAAAGGGTGATACTCTGTCAGAGCATCTGTCCGCACACACCACAGACTCAGGGGAGGCATTGGCCAGTAGGCACACACCATCCCTATGTGTTTTAGCTTCCTTCTCCTGACTAGTCAGGAAAGAGTCCCCTTTTGTGGTGTATAGTACTGAGCTTCCTGATTTCTACTTCCTACCTGGAGCTGTTGTCCTGCATCTCATCATCTGCATTACTGCGCTGCTGAAGCTTGTGTCCTGTCCCTAAATGACTCCAGCAAGAACAAGGTGCCAGGCACTGTTACTCCTGTCAAGTCCAGTTCTCAATTTCATCAGGTGAACAAAAGGGAAAAGCAAACATTCACATAAAGGTCTTCCCCAAATTCCGCCTGGATGAGATGAAGAAGGTGAAAAAAAAAGATGACATTTCTAGGGAAAAGGCTAATAGTTCTAAGTGTGAAAAAAGGCAGAGACAATGAAATATACTACATGGGCAGTGGCACAGATGCAACACATATTCTCAGGATAACTTCCACGGCGCCCCACAGAGATGTCCTGACTTTAAATTGTAGAAACTTCCTATATACTGAAGAGAGAACTAGCTATCCGGATTGAAAGTGTTCTTCTTCCTAGAAATCAGGGGTAGAATGTACTAAGTTTTCTTTATGGCATCATTCATCTGGCCTGTTTTAGGCAATTTTTCTAAAATGATATTAATCCTACCCAAGATGCCTTTAACTATCTTAACTAGATCTCTATTGTCTATAAAGGGAGTCAAAAATTACTAGACGTCTAGACTTAGTCAAATAAATCCCATTTTCTGTGCCTGTTTCCCCAAGATATACTCAAACCTGTCTGTTACCAGTAAGGGGAAGGGAGGGGGACGAGGAGGAGGGAGTCACTCTTTGAGAAAGAGCTTTATGAACTTTGTATTAATTGCTGATATGGGATGAAAAACTTTCTTTTGAATCAGTTGGCTTTTTTTTTTTTTTTTTTAGGCAAGACATAATATTGGTTTAAAGAAGTCAAAAAGGAAAAGGTTAAAAACTGAGCTTATTAAAATATAATTGCCTTTTTGTCTATCTCCAGGTTCTATTTGTCTGTCTCTAGTTTGTGTTTGTGTGTGTGATCTCAGGAAAAATAGTTCAAAGGAAAAGTTTATTTTCAATTGAACCTAAAGTAGAGTAATGAACATCCTGTTCTTTAAAGTAATCTATTCTTTGTCTCATTTTATTCTTTCAGGCAAATGTGGAAGAAACAGGCACACACACACACAAAGGTAATATATTGTGAAGTTAACTGCTTTCTTACATAAGGAAGGGAGCCATTTTATAAGGTATTTAAAACTGAAATACTTGGGTCCATGTTTCCTCTCAAAACCATGCAAATTTGTCATTGTCAACATGTAAATGGAGTGGGAGAAGAATGAGATTCAGAAGCTTTGTTCTAACTGTATTGTACCTAAGAAGCTGTTTATCTATGTTCAGAGTTGGCTATGCGCATTTCACAGCAGTCAATAACGGTATTTGTACAGGGAGTATCTACACAGCTTCAGATTCATGCTTTTTTCAGACCCCTTATTGACAGTTTTGTGGCTTCTAATATTTATTAATGTGATGGAAGAAGAAGGATAATGTTGTTTAAAATAACAGTTACATATTTTCAGTTGGAACTCATTCTCTAGAAACTTTTTAATCTGAAATTTTTAATTAAAAATCCCAACAAACTCTTTAAAAAGTGACATGTTCAAAATTATTGGTGATGTTGCTTTTTAAGAAAATCTCTCCAAAAAAGAGTAGATAGGCAGATGGTCTTGTGGGTAATCAAAAGGAGAGTTTCACTATTAATTAACCCTTAGCTCTGAAGCTTGGACTGTGGTATGGGGTATTCTTCAAAAAATTTAGAAATGTGATATATTTTTCAAAATATAATGTACCTCCTGTGGACAGTATTGTGAATCTCAGACCATTGATAATATTGCATCACTGCCTTTAAGAAACATGTTGAAGCAACTTTTGCAAGGTTTGGGAAAGGAAGTTCCACAGGATGATACTGAGCATACTTTATTAAGAATGGGGAAATAGGGAGTCATATCTTTCTTTCAAGAATGATATGAAGCTATTCTTTACAATGCTTTCTAAGCCACTTTATTGCAGTACACTCAAGCATCTTGCTGCAGGTCTTCATATTCATTGCAGGTATGATTTTGATCTTTGTTTCTCATTCATTCTTAAAACCACCCTAATCCAGCTCTAAAAGGGTCATTCAGACTAAGTAGTCAAAAGCAGCTAAATTTTATTGTAGTCATATTGCTTCTTCATTATGCTTAATATTTGCCTGCAGAAGCTGCCAGGCTTATCTTAACCAAGACAGCTTGAGGGGCCATATCATCTAACATGGCCCTTTAGCTACCAGCTTTCTGTCTATAATCAGTGTTTTGTCTGTCAATGTCATACAAGAAGGTCCTGTAATCTTTAAGGTATTTACTGTCACAGTAGTTGAAATAGGGAAGTCCCCATTTTACAGCTAGGGAACTGAAGCAAACAGAAACGAAGTCCCAGATCCTCGATGGCGTTTAGAGCCCTAAAAACCCTAGAAAATCTTTCCACAATGAGTAATCCAAAACTGAATAGAAAATCTGTGGCAGGATTCTTTCTTACATCCTGTGGCCACTGAGGCACCCTTCCTGTTTAAGTCCTCTTAAAAGAAAAAGCAAAGTGAAAGACTCAACAAGGTTCTTAGAATAATATTCAAAATCATTTTGTGTAAGTGTTGAGGTTTTTCATCCTTGTGTAACAGGCAGTAGTGTAGCTCCAAAACTGAATATGTGCTTGCTCCTTGCTTGTGTTGTTTAAAATAACAGTTACATATTTTCAGTTGGAACTCATTCTCTAGAAACTTTTTAATCTGAAATTTTTAATTAAAAATCCCAACAAACTCTTTAAAAAGTGACATGTTCAAAATTATTGGTGATGTTGCTTGGCACGTGGCCAAGAGTCTCAAAGCACTAATCACATGCTACCTGCTGCAGGCAATCATATGGGTTTCCTCAGCTCCCTGAAAATGATAACCACAGTGTGGTGTTGTGTGTGTGTCTATTTCTGTTTGTCTGTCTAAAGACATGTGAAATTGGGTAAGAGCACACAGTACTTCTTTCCATATGTATTTATTTTTCTGTTCAGTAAAGATTTCACAAAAGCGTACAGATAAAAAATATGTTTTTTTAAAAAATCACTCTCTGGAATATATGAACCTCAATTTTCTTTCTTTTTTTTTTTTTTGTCTACCATGTAAGCGAACTTTTGTGATAAGAATTTGCCAGGCAATTTTTCTTGTTATTACTTTTCCTATTCAGAAAGAAAACAAAAGATAGAGCCTTTTGAATGTGTTATTTCTTCACATTCATTAAAGGGCCGATGACTGGCAGGGCATTCATACAAGGAGCAACCCACACTCCTTGTGGGACACATGCCCATGAGCACCAGACTGAAATGAGAACATGTGTTTGTGTGCTACCTCCAGCTTTTTGGTTTTCTGGAGGTGAAGGAGGGAAAAGAAGACAGGGGAGACAGGAAGCAGAGTAGAGGGTAAAGATAGATCAGCAGTAAGAAGATAAAATAGCTATTATAAAAATTACCACTTTTGAGTCAAAACAATGGGTTAATGATCATACTTGTCAGAATCACTGTTAACAGAGATTTTTTTTACCTTTGTTTTCAATAATGCATTTCTGCATGAGAATGCCCTACAAGACCCACAACAGTAAGTTCGCCCAGAAGTGCTCTAATTAACTGTACCAAATGGTCTGCTATGCTGTCAAGTAATGCCTTCTATCTGGCTGTTCACCGGCCATCATGTATCATTGTTCAGCAAATGACAGCAGTCAGGTTATTAAAGGTGTAGATATTAAATTAACAACAGTGGTAAACATTGTAGCTGTACTTCACATCTCAGCAGAGCCAATGAAGTGGATGACACTGAATCCATGCTAATATGCTGCAATGACAGATGGGCGTCATTTAACACAACACATCAGTGGGCAACCCACATACCACAGCTGTCCTCCACTAAATGAATTAGACCAGGGTAATTAATCTAAGGCAGAAAGTATTACTAAAGTGGGTCCTAAGCGGAATTAGAGATGAATAAAATAGCCTGTTAAAAAAGGGAAGGAAAAAAAAGAAAAAAATAGAAAAAGAGAGAAAGGGCTCAGTGCAGCATAAGTCTAGAAATGATTGCCAAGTATTTTAATTCCACACGCAAAAGAGAAGGCTCATCTCCTTGTGTGAAGGAGTATGTAAAGAACATCCTTTTGTTAACCAGTATTTTATCATCTCTTTTGCCACTACGTGCAACAAGGGAGGCAACAAGCACAACAGCAAGGGATTAAGACTGCGTTGATACTCTTGACACAATACTCTAAAGTAGAAACATTTTCTCACATTTATTACCTGCAGGTACTGCTGATGGAATTCGATGGAATTATTGCTTGTTCTGGATGCTCTGGTGATATTGATTCAGATGTTAAATTTATATGCCATTTGACATAAGGATTTTTTATTTCTGTTTCTGGCAAGGAGGGTATCTGTAGACTAAACTTACACAATTTCCTTTTCTTCATATAAAATTTTGCCAAATGGGAAGAAAATAATGAAGCATTTATCTATTTTAACTATACTATCTGAGTTAAGACTATAATTATGGTATATTTTGTAATAGTGTTTCTACATCATCTTTGTTTTTCCCCTCCCCTGAATTAGGCCAAAAAAGAAAATGGAGAAGGACTGACACAACTGGTTAGTTACAAGAATATTTCAACACTTCTATTGTTGTAGATTGATTTTGATGCTTTATATGAATACATTGCAACATGTTCTTTGATTAAAACAAATCAATGTCGTGATGTGTATTTGAGATCAAAAGCAGTTTAAATATCAAAGGCTTAAAACTGGGGTATCTCAATTCCCCCCTAAATGTAGACAATTTAAAGGTTAGTTGTAGAAAGAGAAGAGCAGCAAAGAACTGCAGCACTGAAAACTTCATTGTTAGTCTTGCAGGTTCTGTATTAATTCCGTTCCACTTCATTTAGTGTATGACATCCACAACGGAAAATTTCTGTAAAGAATGTCTCTGACAATGACAAGCATTGATCAAGCGTCATGTACTCACTTGACTCTGTCAGCTCACTTGGAGCTTCCTCTTTCTTCTTTTCCCCTGGCATAAGAGAGCCGTCATCCTTTCAAATACTTCCTTCTCTGTATGTAAAGACTGAGATTTGCTACTAGCTGTTGGGGAAGAGGGAGATGGGCAAGATGAATTATGCTGGGAATAGGTATTATAGCAATGATTGTGAGTTTGGTTTAATGAAAACATATGCTGCTGCCAAGACGGTGTGAACTACAGGCAGTTCCTGCAATGTATTTATTTTTGTGATAGGGAGTTTAAGAAAAAATCTCCACAGTAGGTGTGGGAACTCTTCAGTGTACTTTATAGTACATCTGAATGAATAAATAAATATTTACTGGAATATGGGAATTCTCTTCATTGTGAAACAAACCTTACTCTCTGTGAGCTTTGCAACCTGCCTTTACGTTAGCCTCTCCATGCTGCTGAACCAGAGTGGTCTTATGAAAGATTATATGGCATATGCTTGGAAATCCTAGCACTCTTTGGAGATAATATTTTATCACTTGTATAGATACCTTAAGAGAGACAGAATCACAGGCCCTCAGTTGTTCCTAGTTAATATCTGTAGTTTTTCCACATTTTTGTTACTCTTTATTCTGTGGCACTGTGAAAATTGTCCATTCAACCCACTCACAATATCTCTTACTAATTCTCTCCTGCTTTCATTATTGCATCCTCCTCTTCTTTGCGTTCCTTAAAACACACTTTACTACCACACACAAAATCTAACAGCTAAGATCAGCTTTTTCCCCTGTAGCCCTGAATATGTTACTGAATTCCTCTGGTTTGAGTTTCAATATGTAGCATAACTCTGTTTAGTTTTATCCTGGTGGAATTTTTCTTTGCACAAACACGTCATCATGGCATGCGTTCCCTGACCAACAGGACACACCTTTTTTCGGTCTTCAGGGACTCATTTCTCTTCTGATTCCCAATAGAAGATCAGCCAAATAATGTTGGCTGAATCAAGGAGCATCTAGAGTTTTATGATATTTTAGAATTTATTCCTATGTAGTATCTCAATGTTTTGAACCCATCCATTTGTGGTTTCTATACGAGTATGATAGTTTTATCCTGGTAGACCCTCTGTCACTAATGTTTTGTTTTTAATCACCTGAGTCTTATATAAAATCCTAAATAGTATGGTTCTTTGAGATCAGGGGTCATATATACCTAGGGATTTAGAGGCAGTCATTGATATGACTATACACATATCCATAAATAAAGTGTGTACTGCAATGTAAATGAAATGTATAGAGCATGCCTTCTGTGAAATTTGGGAAGAAAAATGCCTTCACTGTTTCTCTATTATCTTATATAATCTTATATCTTATATAGTTTTGACTTTCAGGAACCATTATGCCTGTGCAAGGAATGGCGTTTCCCTGAAGTTACTGCCAGCAATAGGGTGAGAAGTTTGCCTAGGCTTCTTTCCAGCAAGGGAAACTGCTTTCTGGGAACTGAACTGAGAGAATAAATTCACTCTGCGTAGATGATCAAAAATCTTTGGATGGTCGTAACTTTAGGTTCTTCTGATCTGATTCCAAATTGAAGCAGTAGCTTTGAGGTGAAAAGCTACATGTGTCACATTACTAATATCCCCTCTGATTCCCCCTCCAAAAAATTTTATACTTTTTGCAAACCTCTGGAAATTAGCATCCATAACAAAGTATAGTCAGCTACACTGCAGAAAAATCATGCATAAACTAAGTTAGAAATAAATGATGATTTATCAAGGTGTCAGGTGCCATGAGGTGATGGATGAACCACAAAGATGTAATGGTTCAGCTCGCATACTCATTGAATCACTGCATCTTTATCAACAATATGTTCCTATAGCCTTCATTTAAAAATGGGCTGAAAATCTTAGAAGAAACAACTGCGAATTTTCATGCTCTCCAGTGTCATAGGGCCCAAACTTCCTGATGCAGCTTGTCTTTAACACCTGTCTGACATGTCTAAAGATGGAGTTTTTTTCTTCTTCTCTGACTGTAATGAAATTTGGAAGATGGCAGATGCTGTGTGAACTTTATTGGATGTTCATGCAGTATCCACCATAAAGGACCCATCATTGCCATAGCCTTTAAGTACCTTTACAATATGAGAATCAACAATGAGTATGATAGTGAATTTTTATGAATATGAAAGCGAACATTGCTCCTAATACCATCTATGGCTTCTTTTACAACATAAAGCTGTAGCGCTCAGACCACAGTGCTAGAGAACACATAGAAGTGCAGTCACAGGATAGAGGGAGATTCTATACAGAAAAAATGATAGACTATCACATTTTTTTTCCTTTTGTTTTCAAAGAAATAGTAATACTAATTTCAGTGCTGGGAAAAACTACTATATAGATACTCTAAGGATTAAATTCCCCTGTTTGACTACAAAACCACTTAAGCTAAGACAAAAGCATTTTTTTTTCATAATATTCATCAATCCTATAAAGGATTATCACAAAAGACAGAGAGGATAAATCATTCTTCATTACTATTTAATTCTACAGATAGTCTGCTGAATCAATCCCCAAAAGGTTGCAACTGTGATGGTGTCTTTTTTGTGACGTGAGCAATGATCCACAGGGAATGGAAGAACTAATCAAAATATGATCATATAAGATTTCAAATGATCAGCAGATGATAGCTTCAAAGGATGAAAAATGATTTCAAATGGCATTACTAAACTTCCACTGCAATCTATTTAGCTTTAGGTACTGCAGTTTATCTTTTCTACCTTATCTTCTTCATCGTCGTTATTATTGTTACTTTTATGTTGTGTTTTCCATATTGAACTAGAGAGTTTCTGAGCATGTAGTTCCATGAGAAAACTATTTCTTAAACTGATTTATAAAGAAAATCCTCCCATCACATAATCTCCAACCTATATTTGTGGAAAGACATTTGTTGACCTGCATTTTCAAAGAAGGTGAGAAGCATGGAGGTTCTCTTTTCATTAAATGCAATCATAAACATTCTGGGTTCAACTGAATATTGGGGATAGTTGAAAAGTAGCTTTGTGCAAAGTAGGACACCATAGTACAGGAGAAACTCTCCTTCTTTAGGTCCCATTTTCAATGTCGGTTATTTGGTGTACTATTTCAAGTTTCCAAAATAGCTCCCTATGCATGTATAACTTCTTGAAATGTACACTGTAAAGAAACATAGAAGATCCAACTGAACCAAATCATTGACACTATTTCAGAAGTTTCATTGAACTCACTAAGTTTCAAGGGCTTTCTCTTATTGAATCTATATAGTATTTCTAGACAAGTAGTACCATAATAACATCCTATGTAATGCTTACATTAAATCTTTGGTAAGAACAAAACAATGTTTTCACTGACTTCCATGCAACTGCAAAGATTACTAAAGGCTTATTTGGCCCTAAATCTCTTATCAGACATGAATGTCTGATCAGACATCAGATTGAGAGGTCATAATCCCCTTCTTTCCCTGACCCAGTTTGATGAGGCTAATTAACGCCAGAATTAGCTCCCAGCAGTCTTCGCACTGTTAAAAACTCAAGTATGGTAATGCTGCTGCAAGGCAAGTGCATGGAGGCATGACTTTTTGTGCCCTTTTCCTTTCCTTATGCACAAGCGTAGAGCTACTCTCAATAAATCTGTGATACCTTTTATCATCCTTGACACAAGAACGGGGGCAGTGGGAGTTCCCTGAAAAGGAATATTTAGTTCCTGTTGGAGATGCATGTGTTTTCATTCTGGGAGGTCTGCTCCACATATTTTAGTCCCCGTGGTGGATAATCTATTTTATTACAGGGGGTGTGAATAAGGCTCACCTAATTTTCTGCTGCACTGCATTCTTCCTGTTTCTGTGACTGTTCAGACTAAAAGGCTGCCTGCTGGGCTAGTTCAGCTCTGGTGTACTGAAGCTTGAGGAGACAAGTGTAGTGGAAAACAAGACATAAGCATAAAAAAAAGGTCAGAAAGGATGAATAAACTAATCAGAACCTAGTACTTTAGTCACCAAAGGAAGCAACGTTTTATTTACTCCAGTCAGGAAGGAGGTCAGTAACTCACTGCTTTTGTCTATTAACAATTATCAGGTTTTATTTTCTTATAGCCTATAATACTGTAGATCTCAGATAAATCTTCAACACCAAGTAAAGAAATCAATAGTATGTCTGTGAACCAGAAATACAGGGGCATTCACCAGACTCTCTTTTATTTTTGATACAAATCTGAATATTAATTTAAAGCCAATCTATATATTACTGGAAGGCTTTCCATTGGCTTCCATTGGCTATGAATCAGTCTTCTAATGAATGACTTATTTTTTAAGGAAGGATTTTCTCAGCTATTTTCCCTTACTCTTCCCATCTCCAGCCCCCATTTTCTTTGTAATAATCTTCACATTATTTTTATCAGCATGCTCTGAAATCCAACACTGGAATTAAGATACAAAGTTGACAGAAATGTTTTATCAATTGGAGTGGAACTGACCCATGGATATTTTTTTCTCTAATCACAACATTTTTATTGAACTGGTTCTATATGATTCATTAGAAACAATCCAATAAGACAATTCAACTGGAGCCAAACTAGACTACGGATCTGTTGAAGCTCTTCACACCAAAGTGAAGAAATTCATAGAAAATAATTTAAACATCACTGTTTACATCAACAAATTAAATACTCTGCTGAAATGATTCTCAGCATTATTCAGTAAGATAGGAACCTGATCCTTACCTGCTATAAACTGACCCCAAGACACTGGCCATAATTTCTATTCCCAAACTGTTTACATTGGAACAACACTGAATTTCCTGTAGTGAATCTTGTTATTTATGCTAGTCTAACAGAATTCTAGCAGTATGATGCTATTTTCTACGTAGTTTTGAATCCACCATAAGTGATGGGAGAAGTTACAAAACAATTGAATTTATGAGGTGCAAAGCTGTTGCAGACCTTTTCAGAATTGCTCCTGATTCCTATTATTTCAGGAGAAGAACAATATGCTCAGTGATCATTTCCATAAGTGGGGATTTTCAGATTATACACAGAGGTCTACTGAAAGACTGTCAGATGGAGTTAATTTTAAATTAAAAAAAAAATCTATAAAAATAAACAAAATTCCGCAGTCCACAAAGTGAGGCCTCATACTTCACTGCATTATACTTTAGATATCACTGTTTCAGGCAGCAGCTTACAGAACTTTCAAATATATCAGTGAGTATTTAGGACTTGCTGCTATAGAACAGGTTCAAACAATAAGAACTTTATTCACCAAATATTCCACAGAATGGAGGAGAGATGGAAGAGAATATCTTTTGCTAGGCAACTGGAAGATAAATAAGGAGTGGTTGAAAAACAAAATAAAAGAATAATACGCTCTAAAATATTAGCATGTTATTTGCTTCATTTGATACAGCCCAAATGTCATTAAAGTTACTGTAGCCTCCAATCAGAAATTCAGGGTACAAATGATGTACAAAAAAGGTCGAAGTACCTTCTCCGTCTTGAATAACTTTCAGTCTTTGAAAAAAAAAAAGAGAGAGAGAAACAGCAGCTGCTAAGGAAAGAAGTGAGATATGTTGTCTCAGCTTGGTGACTGGATCATGTTGTACATTACAAGTTATTTGGTTTAGCTTGACCATTAAATGTCCCTCCTGCAACACTACATAAACCTTTCTCATTTTGCCAGAGGGATTTCCACCTTTAGTTTTAATGGATGGAATTTTGCCCCCATTGATAAAAATGGGAGTTTTGCAATTAGTAAGCAAAGGACCAGGATTTCACCGTCTTTATGCCCTTTTGTACCACCAATCCATATCCTGTGATCCGCATGAACAGTTCACTCATGAGATAATTAAGTGAAGCTGATGAGAGTCTGTTCTGTTCATTGGTTCTCAGTCTGTAATCATCAGAGTGTAAGACCACCTGGCAGTAACACAGACACAGCCAGCCATAGCTCCTGGCCACAGGTATTTTCATGCAGAGTGAGATGAAGCCCCATTCTGGTGCTATGTTTTCTCGAGGGCTTGGCAGTCTCTTTGCAAGCCTGGACAAATTAGTCCAAGTTTCCAGATGCAGGATGAAGTGGCTGGGGTGGATGGTGAGACTGGCAACACTGGGTCACCCCAGAGCTCAGCTTTGTTCTAGCTCTCCCTCACTGTGGGTTCATAAGCTTGCTGGCAAGCCAGTGCTGTGTATCTCGCTATGAACAGCCCCCAGAGCTCTCTGTTCTCACAGATGTGTGCAGTATCTGTAGTCACTCAACAACTGGAAGACTTTGGTGAGCACCTTATAGGGAAAGCTGCCCACCTCTTTGCATTACATGACACCACCAGCATCTCCTTCAAATGCCTTGTACTTATACTTCAGGGGAGAATCAGGTGCAGTAAAGCATTCAGCTGTGCTAGAGATTTGGCATTGTTTTTCAATGTACATGATGTTATTTTTTTATGTTATAGTTGGCAAGGTTGAAGAAGTGCATGTTGACCTGGTCATTTCTTTGCAGACAACACAAGAGAAATGTTTTTTTCAGGAAACAATTACACAAGGAAAGGGCAATGGCTTTTCTGACCCATTCTGGTAGGTCATTTCATTCATATTGATAATGGGAAGAAAGCCATGTAGTATTTGTGAGATGGTAGGACTTGAATCATTGCTGAAGATGTGGTGTGATGTGATAAGAGAGTAGATGAAATTGATTAAAAATAAATAAATCAATCAAAACACACTTTCAAACAGAGCTCTTAACAGAGTGTTATTCCTCTATTCTCTTTTATAATTAACACCCAGTTTTTATCTGACTTCTTTCTGAAGTCTAAATAAATGCCTCTATTGTGTGGCTTCTGGCTTATATCTTGCAGATACGTGTTCTAGTTCATCATTAAAAACAAATCCTAGTTTTACGAGCCACATAAAGAATAAGCCTGCCCATGGCTATAATTGAGTTACTGGTTTTTATCTCACTACAGTCTGTTGGATGTCTCTCTGGCTATAAAACAAACAATTTTACAAAGGCCCTGCGGTGAATAGAGCAGGACTTTTGGCTTTCTAGTTATTTAGTTCCCTGTTTTCTCTGCTTTTTTTCCAGAGGTATCAGATGCAAATTAGGTTTCTAGTTTCTCTTATCTCTTTGTTCCTTCCAAAGCTGAGATTGATAGCTTTAAGGAGATCAAAGTCAACTTTCAAATGTATCCCAAATTGATAATCTCCAGACTATCATACACCTTGTACTCAGAATAAAAAACTAAAATCCATAATGACATGAGCATGGTAAATAAGGTTCCTCTGTTAGACTAAGTAAAAGTAGATTATACATGTTTTTCAGACTTCAAAGGCCTGTCCTTTCCATCAGGTTTCTGTAAGGTCTCAAAGGCTCTGTGCTCGCCCTTTTGTTAAGACTAATAAAAGACACTGCAGCAGCAACTTGAGAGGATCTTTTCTTGCTAGCATTACATTTTGAAAGATAAATGAACAAAACATTTTAGGAGAAGAAAAACAGGAGCATTTCTTGTTTAGTCAATGTAAATATAGAAGTATAATGTGCATCAAAGCTAGTTTGTGATTCATATCTGACTATATAAACTGTATGTTGTTTTTAGATATGGTGGCTGAACAGGTTACCACCAAAGAGATCAAAACGAGGGACCCTTATATTCTCTTCCTATTAAAAAAAAAAAAGAGAGCAAGAGAGAAATGTGCATTTCAAACAGAGTACAAAATTTGCGGGTCTAATCCGAAACCAATTCCCGTTGACATTAATGAACAATGACAATATTTCCTAATGCTGATACTTTGGCCAAAACTGACTGGTGCAAATGAGACTAAAGTTGGGGCCCACAGGAAGTTGCATGAACAGGAACATGCCAAAACTGCTGGTGCAGATCATGCATATTCACAGTCCGTCAGTGCAGAGTGGCTCTCTGGCATTGGCAGGACAGCTGGCGGGAAGCCACGTTGCTTACTGGCTGGCAGCCAGTGGCTGGTCTCTGTGACCCCGTGAGCAGACTATAACTAGTCCCAGGTTTTGGGGGAGGTTTCAGTACATGGTGTATAGAAAGAAGTAGTGGCAGGAAGAGGTACATTCTCCCTTCCAGGAGCGTTCTGATTTTTCTCTTTAATCCAACACTTTGGAGAGCTCAGAGGCAGATGTTTGGAGAAGAAAGGACCATCTTGACCCTTATTGCTGTCCTTCTGTTCTCTTCCAAAATATAGCAAGCATGTTTGTGTGTATGTGCATGTGAAAGGAGGAAAAATAATCCATATTCCAGCATGAATAAGTATTTCTGTGATTTGTACATAAAGTATTTGCATGTGATAGTTCATGGTAGTTTGTTGTGGACTAAGAGATACATGCTTTCTACTAGCCTGACTTCCTGGTATAGTACTGGGTGATAATCTGATCTCGTATATGCTAAAAATATATATGTTTTATTATTCTCTGTGCAGTGCTGGAAGCTCGTGTGTTTCCCTTATGGGAAATCTATTGTGATGCAACAGATCTTTTCAGACTGCACTTCTGGAAAAACTGCAGAAACTCTATGCAGCACTAAAGCTGGAAGAAATAGTGCTGAGTGTTTTTACACTTCAAAAACTTAGAGAACTCAATAGCTGTGAAAATATTAGATCACCAAAAGATTTCTGTTTATCAGCTAGTAAAAAAGCAGCAGCAACAGTGAGCCATGCTAACTTTTATGTCACAACTCCCACATTTAAGGATAAGAAGGTGACTTGGTCTCTGTGTGTCACAGCTGAGCAAGTTAGTGTCAGCTCTAAATGGAGAAATATCTAAGAATCAGTAACTCACTTATGTACACTGAAACTGATTCATGATCATAACCACATTTGAATAAAAGCTGTATTTGTGCCAGGCTGAAGTGAAGAATGTCATCCAAAGAAATTAGTAAATCTGATTACCTCTGGAATACATATCTCTCAAAAAAAGTTAAAAAATGAAGAGCCAATATTTTTGCTTTTGCTCCACAACTGCACATAAATGAAAGAAGAGAAAGGAAGGAGCAGAACTTTGGGGGAAAATCCAGCATAAGAAATCTTTTTTTATCACTCACCACTTGACAAGAAAGAAAATCTGCTCTACAAGTAAATCTCCTCTTTAATCTGAGGCCCTCCTGTCTCATGCCAGAACTTTGCAGAACCAAAGGCAATAAATAAGGTGGAAAGAGGTGGGGAGTGGGAGCTCTCATTTGCCTACCCCAGATCTGCTGACATCTGTCAGCAGTTATACAGGTGGGAAGAAGGGAACATATCTTAGACCTTGCCAGAATGGCTCTAAACATCATCAGTGGGTTTGCTCTGCTGGTTCCATCTGTCTGTGCCTCACTGCACATGCAAGATATTTTTAAGCCACCTGCTGTTAATACAGGGGGTTCTCTTTTTGCCAGAGCGGCATTCAGACTTACAAGATCAAAGTATTGATCTGAATTCAGTGGAAAGCTTCATATTATCCCTAAACCTTAACTTGCCTATCTTGAGTCCCATTAAACTAACCACTGATGGGCTGGAACACTTTCTGAAGTATTCATTTTTCACCATGGTGACACTACTATTAGAACTAGGGAGGCTGCCTTTGATCATGACAAAATTATACTAACTATATGTGTTTGTTTTTTTTTCTCTAACGTCACTTTCAGGCAGGACTTAGACAAAAGCAGACTGAGCAAGGGTGAACTAAATGTCTGTCTGTCTTTCTTTCTTTCTTTCTTTTTCTTTCATGCTAGTAAAGCAAAAAAATTGTAACAGAATGTTGTTGCATTCATAACAGGAACTGTCATGTGTGTCATCAAATTCTGAGTGTTTCCAGTAAAAAGAGGAGAGGTACTAGAGCTGTGGAAGTTATAGCTGGTCTGTGTCTTCCAACTATTGCAATGCCTGGTGCTGGGTAAACTGAAGCTTATTTGAACAGTGCTAGAAAAGGTTTGAGATAAATGGGGAAAACACGATAAAAAAGGACACAGAGAATGATTAACTTACTTCTTGGTGATTTTTTCACCAATTCAGTTTTTGGTGTGTTTAAAAGGATAAGTAAGAACTCAGTGTTGGAGGAAGAGCTTCAAACAATTGTGAAGTTCTAACACTTTCTGAAGTTCTAGCACATTTTTTATTTATCTGAGGCATCACTCATCACTTAAGTCAACATTTTGACATTGATTTCCAAGGAAACAGGATTTAGCTTTTGCTGCACTGGGATTCTCCATATTGTCAATCATTTTAAATACTGAAAAAGTAAATTCAGAATGTTAGTTCATATGGTAAATATAAAATTATGGCTCCGAAACAGAGTTTTCTCCACTTGTAGTACTCTCCTTATTCTAAATACCTTATTTAATATTTCATAAAAGACAGAAAGAATTCCAGGAGTGATTTTGAATAGTTCTGAGGAAAAAATATTCAAGAAAAGTTCATTCTCAAAAAAAATATATATATATATACCTGATAGGAAACTTAAATCATTTGAAAATTCAAGCAAAACTTTGTGAATTCTCTGTTTGTTTTAATATACACACATGAGTTGGAGAATGTAGATGCTTGTGCATGTATGCATATGTGTATGCCTGTGTAAATCTACTAAGAAAGAATATGTAAAAATACAATTATTTCTATTTCAACACTTTATAAATTAAATTATTTCATTTCAAATGTATTTTTATTATTTCAGTTTGATATTAAGCAGTGAGAAAAAAAGACACCTAGGGGATTGTGCACATTTTACTTGACACTAATTGTATTGTTTTCATTTTTTTCTTTTTGATCAAATGAAAGAAAAATATTTGGGTTTACTTAAAGCTAGGTCAATTTTCAAACTCTCTGTGATAACATAAGACACTTTCTGTAGTTTAGCAGCCTTTCAGCCAAGCAAGATACTGTCAGTAGTGTTATTAGATGTATTTTGGCTTTACGTCACACATTAGCTTACAGGTCCATCTCAGCTTGTGACTGACTGGAAGCCAGGGACCAGGAAGAGCTGTTTCTTGGAGCTGTCTTCCTCAGTAATTCCCAACCCGTTCCCCCGTTGCTTCATCACTCTGGCTGTGAGTGGTGACCCCTGCTATATAGAGTCCAGCACCTTGATATCCATGAGGACATTTAAATAGAAGGAAAGACTACAGGATTAGCAAGACCTCCCTGTGTCATAGGCCTGGTTCACTGCCCTTGGAGTCAGCAGTGCACCGAACATTTACTCTAAAGAGGTCACAGAAAATCAGTCTTATTCTGACTTCAGGTCATCTACTCTTCTCAGTCATAACAGATTATTTATGTCTATGGATCTCCTCAGCATTTTGTTAGTACGTGAAATTGTTAGGTAGCTTACAGCAGTGGGACTCCAGAGAAAATAAACTGGTCCTGTGGTAAACATTACAGTATAGGCATTGCTAATTATTTATTTCCTGCTGTTAAGCAGAAAACAGGCTTGACTGCCCTCACAACAGCTGCAGCATTACAATGTGTGAAACACTATGAACTTTACATGCTTGCTCTCCTGAAGAGCTCTGGGGGCAATAGGTATTACAAGCAGGTAGACTAGTTGTCAGAAGAGCCTTCTGAAGAGTCCTAGTGCATCAGCAGCAATTAATGCAGGTGGTATTTTAGACAAGGGAGCTAATGAGCTTTAATATGCATGCAGGTGAGGGAGTGCTGAATCAGTAGAGCCATTAATGAACCTATGACAGCCTAATTAGCCACAATTTAAAATCTATGGAATCTAATCAGAAGAGCTGAACACTGCTGCAAATCTGTGTATGAATGAGTCTTTCTAAATACTCCAATCTGTTGCTTAGTCACTGATTGATAGTAATTGCTTTTTTTCCTCTATTGTGTATAGGAAAATGCCCAATTTTGTTCTGATAGAGGAGGACACAACATTGAAGTTAAATGCCTGAGATGTTTGACTGCTTAAGTTTTAATCAGGAGATGTTTAAAAAAAATCAAAGTAAAATTAATTTCCAGCTCTGAATATAGATGATTAAAAATACACCAACTTTTCATGTATTTGGCTGGCAGAGATTATATGCTAGTTAATCAACTCCAAATAGCTTATATGAAATTAAAGATAGAACTGCAGCTGAAGTGGCATAAAATACACATATTAATATAAGAACTTCTTTATATAGGAATTTTATTAAACTTCTTAGATAATTTATTTTTAATACCACTGAAAAAGAATTTTACTTTAAAAGGAGGTACAATAATGTCTCCTGAATGTTGTTATCAAAAAGCTAAAAAATAATGAGCCTATTATGAAGCGTTATTTTCCTTTTTCAAAATTACTATGAGAAAAGAGTATTCAGTAGCACATAGTAGGGGAAATATGCAACACTTGTAAAGTGTATGTCCAGTATTTTCAGAAAAATATGAAGTATTCTAAATAAGCCTTTAAATACCCGAATCACCAGCTTACGTTGAGGGCTTGGATCCTAATACTTTATGCAGATGAAATCCCATAAGAATTTTACCTTTACTAGGGAGCCACCGGTCTCTTGAAATAGTACAATAGATAGAGATGTAACATATTTGTGGGTAGGAAATTGCTGAAGAAATGAGGATGCTTTTTTGCCTCAATTCAGCTAATACCATAGATAATGATCTTTGGTATCCTTAGCAAAAGTTATTGTACTGAATATGGGTATTAACATAAATCTGCAGAAAAAAATAAAAGATACATGGCTAATGTTGTAAGTTGCAAAACTGTAAGTTCAGTGGCACTGCAGACATTTTCATGTAGACACAAAATCTTTGAAAACAGAATATGTGAATAGTTTTCAGGAGTACTTGATGCCCACAAGCTTGGAATTGGTATTTATTAAAGCCCATGTGCACAGCAGTTTGATGGAGAGGGAAGAGAGAGAAAAAAAAAAAGGACTTTAAAGACAATTTACACCTCAAAGATTACTTCTCTCTTCACAGATACCATGGTAATTGATATCACCTGAGGCTTCAAGATCCCAGCTTTCCTCCCCTGCCACCCTGCACTTGAGTTAGGAAATATCAGAAGAAAATTACTGTTCAGGATTTCTGAGGAGGAGTCATTAGCTCTGTTGCTTGCTTTCTCCATTGGCTTAAAGTGATTGAATTTCAAGTAGAGCTGTCCAGGAAAACTACTTCATTGAAGATTTTAAGGTTTCTCTCCATAACTTAGGTTAACCCTCTGTTTCCCACAGAGTTATCATAAAGAATTTCATTTTTGGTATGGCAGTCTTTTTTAAAAGAAGGAGATCATATACATTTTCTCCAAGCAGCTCTGTCTCCAAGACTTTTTGTGAAGGTTATTGAGAAGCTGGCGAGAAAAGGCTCTATCGAGACATCTGCTACCTGACAAACTCTTGACAGACACAGGCTTCAGGCCAGGTGTGTGTTTGAATAGAGCTGTTTGTGAATGACTTTTGGATCAAGATGCATTCACTGATGAAATCCTTTAACAATTTTGAATGGAGAATAAGACTGAGAGAATCACAGGCTGATCACAGACAAATCATGGATAGAAAAAAAGGTGAAATTTGTTGAATAAACAATTTGCTATGAATTATTTCCTTGGCTCTAATCATCACTGCCACTCGCACAAGTAATTTGCTGAAGCAGCAACACCAGCTTTACTGCGGATGAACTTTTTTCTGGTGCTGTGGTCTTTTGAGATCATAAAGAGATATAGGAGTCTGATTTCACACATCCCAACTGTGCGATTTTCTTCTTTTGATAAAGGAAGTGAACAGCCACGTCTCAATAGGTTCCATTTTATATGCAAATTTTTCCTCACAGTTCTAGTTAATGAATTATGCAGCAGGAGGAAAAATAAATCACAAACCTTGGGCCCAGTCCTGAAGCTTTTATTCGTGCAAATAGGTACTTTACTTGAAAGATATGTGCAAAATCAATCCCTTAGAGGCTGACTATTTATTTTAGCTTTCTCTAAAGTAGTAATTTTGGTGGACATATGTTATAACCATCACACTGTCACATAGTTGCCTTTAGTTAATGTGCAGCTTTCTGCAGTCCTTTGCCCTCTCTGCAATTATATCTATGCATGTATCTATTTGCATTCACAGAGATATTTACTGCCTATAATGTGAGTTTATCTACCCTGGCATTACTGCAGTAACACCACTTACTGGGCTTAATTCTCATCTCATCTGTATTGTTAAGACCGTATAAATCCTTTTCATGTCATTTTTCCACAGTTTTTTTTATCTTCACATAAACAGCTCAGGGCTTTTTAGCAATGTGGTCAAAATTGCCTAAGCCATATCAAGAATGAGAGGCCAGGGCCAGACTGTTCCTGGCCCTGGAGGGGGCAGGGCGGGGAAATCTAGAGCAAAGATCTAGAGGAAGACCCCTGAGAGTTGGTTTCCCTGTTCCTACAGCCACAGAGGGGCTGACAGAGGTTGGAACAGAAATCAGTGACACTGGAAGTTAGAAAGTTTAACTTCTATTTGTAGCAGCACAAGCTGCCATAGTGACTTTCCAAGGCTTGGCATGGATAAATTATGTAACTGCTGAGGAAAGGTGAAAATGATCAAATTTCAGTAAGTGTAGAGTTGATGTTGGATCTCAGGATAACCAGGGATCAGGGTTTGCCTCCGCTGTAAAGGATGCCCCAGCTTCTGTTGGGTTTAATGGTCCTTTCAGGACTTTCATTATTTTAGGTCTGCTGGAACATAGCAAACTTGTTGTATCCTTCATGGCCCCAAGCCTGTTCCCAGATGCAGGGGCGTCTTTGGGCAGCCCAGACAGTAGAAGAGTTCTCTGAGTTGAGCAACCTAGCTCACACTTATGGGACAAAAATCTTGGTGAGACATGTAGAGCTTGAGTATTTGTATGCATGAGGTTCATATTACATGTGTATGGAGCTATGGCTGGAACAAAGATCTTAAATACTAATATCCCATCTTAGTGGAGCAAAAAAGTGGTTTGTTATTACTTATTTGTGAAAATAAGTAAACCAATGTACTATAGGTCCAGCAAATATATCTAAGCTTACACAGACAGTCAATGACAAAGCTAGGTTGATAATCAAAGGAATGACTTTGCTGTCACTTCCACCACCGTAAATGAGAATCAGGTTCATGGAAGTCAGTGGAATGATATATTGTAACAGTAGTATCAGCCCCCAGTGTACTCCTACTTAGTCACTAGGCAATCCTTGGCTTCTCAAAGGAAAGCATGCTACCAAGCAGCTTTGAGTGCCACACTCAAACACAAAGAAAATTGAAACATACTACACAAGACCAAAGATTCCCAGCACACGTCACGACTTGGTTGGAGAAAAAACTTTTAGAACAGCTCTATCACCATCTTGAAAACAGGATTGCAAGAAATAATATAACATAATTCAAAATATAATTTAAAGAGGCCGGTTACAAAAGGTGGTGAGCTCACTCGCATTTAAACATGACATAACAGGGACCTCTCACATGCTTTTGTTTGAGTATATACTGGATGTCTGTCTTTGTTGAACTGTGGCCAAGGAGTGCAACACTATGAAGAATAAAGCCTTTGGTGAATAGAGCTGTCTTTATAATTCACTAATGCAATACAAGCTTTGTAAAAACAGTTTAAAAGGACTTATTTTTCCTTATTTGAAAATAATTTTATTTTTATTTTTTTTACAGTGGAAATTTTATTTTTATAGCATTTCCTGCTGGCCTAGCTGAATAAATTTGTTTTAAGATGGTGGTGAACTGTTTTCTTTTTGTTCATATATGGTGATGCCTTTTTTAATAAATCATTTTTAAGGTGGCTGTTTTAGTATTTTTCTGTTTATTTCCTGCTGTGGAGATGAGGGCTTTAATAAACAATTTTTTGAAGTGGCTATTTTTATATTTCTTCTCCTGTATCCTGCTGTTACAGTGCTGTAAGCTTGTTACATGTTCATTTATTTTAAATAGCTGCTGTTCCTTGTTTTTTATAAATGATTCTTGTACATTTAACTTTTGTTTTAAGAATTCCCTTCTCTCCTTAAATAAAACTGAATAAGAAAGGACTAAAGAATAGACTTTAGGAAAAATATTGTCATTACAACTCACAGGAATGACTAATCTGAGGACTAAGTTATAATATCATGTAATTGCTCCATACCAAGTTACAGATATCATTTGAGCTATGTTAACCTCTCAAAGGTGCAGACTCATCACATTCAAGGTAATTAGACTAAGATTAAGCTAATTCTAATTACCTCAGTGTAGTTTACTACAGATGAAGAGTGTTTATGTGGAGTTATGACATTTCAGCTGATACATGGTAACTTTTCAGGATCTGCTAGCTAAAGCATTGGTCTGAATGCTATTGTCTCTGTAGCAAACAGTAAATACAGTTGGAGTGAAACTATTTCTAAATTTGAGTTCTGCTTGAAAGCTCCTGTCAGTATGACACAATTTGTAATAATGTTGACGTATTTTGTGTTGATTTTAAAAAGTTGTTTCGAAAACTTGAACAGTTTAATAGTTTAATATTTCATTTCCTAGAGAAAATTGGCACTTTCATCCCCTAATTAAGTGCATTTAAGGGGGTTGAATAATTTGGAATATAATTAAATGTTGTATGTGAAGTTGGCAATTAGCATTTATTTTGGGTAGGAACAAAAAGGAGAAGAAGGTAGATTTCTTTTTTACTTCTGAAGGACTTTTTATGACTTTTCAGATCAACTAGTTAAGTGAGAACTCCAGTGTTGACTCAGTCCCACTAGGGCATACCACCAAGATTTCTTTAGAAGTAGACCAGTGCTGTCAAGCCTCGAATCACTAGGAGAATGAAGAGAAAAACATAATCAGATCCAGAGGCTGATGTAAGAAAGAGAAGAGTAGAATTATACAGTTCATGAAAATAAGGGAAAACTATATGTATTTGGGTGGGATTAATTTCAGCCGATATAATCATCTAGAGGGTCAATAGGCAGTCAAAGCTACACATTTTGGCTCTCTTAATAGTCTCTGGACAGTAACAGAAATCTCAGAAGTGCAATCTATCCTAACCATTTTAGATAACTCATTATCATAAGATAATGATAACTCCCTCATTATCATAAGATAAGATCATAATCATATGGATTGCTTTGCAGAGGCATCTCTCATTCACTACAAGGAGCAGCTGGTTGCTTAATTTTTAAATCTATGAAGTTGGGTGAGATAAACCCCACCTCACAATGCCATTGCGTGAACCTGGAGGCATTTCACAAGACAAAAGAGCAGTTAAAGTGAAAGGGGAGGAAGATCATCTTTCTGTCTATGCTTTATATAAACTGTTAGGTGTGTCTTGAATTACTAACTATGTCAGTCCATTCTCTATATTACAGTTTTATTATTTCACTGAATATGAATGAAATTTGGACTATACTGAACAGAACAGACGTTTCATTGTGGCTGGAGCTAATAATCATCTCAGATGGTTAGTACCACCACCATGTTCCATGGGTTAGTCTGCTTCATCCAACTTCTGCTTCCCTGTTGAGCAGTAACTTATGATGGACAATAGTTTGCCTATTGAGTATACACAGTCTGGTTTTATTCTCCATGTAAGTAGTTATTGTGTAGTGTAAAAACCAGTCCTTGACCAGAGGTGATATTAAACAGCACAATGATCTGTGCTAACATCCAGTTTTCAGGCAGTAACTCTGGTCAGAGAAGATTAAGACAGAAACTAAACTCCCTTACTCCTTGCAAGATATTACACAAAGACTTTGAATCAGAAAACTAACATCAATACTTTCTATCTCTCTCAAGGGTACATGCTTGCAGATGGAGAACTTGAAAGACTATAGTTCAATTTATTGACCCCTGCCCTAAATTGGCATTGTGTTTTATCTCTCTAAAAATATATTTACCTACAGATTAAGTCGTACAGCCAACCGAGACGAAGATACCTGTTCAAATATTCCTGTATTCTTCTATTCATACTTCACTACATCAGTATTTTAAGTTCCTTGCACAGTACAGAGTGGGAAAAAAAGAGTTTTCTCTTCAGAAGAGAGAATATTATGCCCAAAACCTGACCACAGAACTTTAACAGGGCCTCTTGCTTGTGGAAGATAGACAAAGCTTTGCATTTTGTGTAGAAAACTCTTCGTAACTGGTGCCACTTTGTATTTGCAGAGAAGCTGAAGATTCTGTGTAAATAAAGGACTTTCAAAAGCCTATACTAGCCCTTAGTTTCCATCTTAGTTTCTATCCCCATCAAATTAACTCCTCAAGCTCATTTAATGCCTCAGGGTCTATAGATAAATGAAAGACATTTGTCTGTATATCTGGCCCCTTTCATAAGCAGTAAAAATGCTTAATAATGTAGATTATATGTACATTCTGTTGTCAAATTAGTGCAGGCTGAAAAGTGGCTTCACCTGTTGCCCAAATTCTGAGGTGATTAAAGTCAAATCTTATTTCAAGTTTTGAAGCAGTGATTTTCATTACAGTGTCAAGTTTTGTGCTTCCCAATTAATATAAGAGAAACATATCTACTGACATCTGAAGAGTAGAACAGGTGGAGGTGGAAGGGGAATGAGAAAGAGGTAGTGGATAGGGTTGTTCTATCAAACAAAAAAAGAGGGAGCACATTTTAAAAGTAAAATCACCTGTCAGAAACTACAATTAAATGAAATTTCCAAAAAAGAAAAAAATATATATTTCCTTAAAGCTAAACGACTGTTCCGGGTGAACTCTGCCTGATAATCTCCTTTCAGCTTGATCTGAAACACTGTGATTTCTAATGTGGGCCTCAGTCCAGCTCTAGTTCTAAGCTGTAGTCTATAAAATTCCTTGGTACTTCATAAACCCCTCACCTCCTCCATTTCCCAATGCCTGTATTTCATTTTGAACCTAATGGCAGAATCTCACTCTATTCTGTGTTAGACTATCTGATCGTACCTCTTACAAAATGAAGTGGTAATTACTAAGCAGTAGATCTTAGAGTTGGTGGGCTCCACAGCTTGTTGTATTTTTTACCATGCTATCAATAGCTAGACATATATAGGATGTGAATGCATATACTTTGATTCTATTGGAAACCAAACAAAAAATGGTACTTTATTGGGGAAAATATGTACGTTGGTCTATTGGGCAAAAGGAGGTGCTTGAATATCACTGTCATAGGTTGTGGTACAAAAGGCTAATTACAATAGATCAGGACTTGCATCAAGACAAACTTTCTCTTACACTTTTAGAATTTGCTTTGATATTATTGCAATGTGAGCATCTTGTTTGGTTGGGACCAGATATTTTGGTATGGTTTTGATATGACTAGAAAGAAGCATTTATTCTAGACTGTGTGCAAAAATTTATCAAAATATAAAAGAAACATTTTACGGACTTACTAAAATACAGAAGCTGTGACTACTGCCAGAGCTATGATTAAAAAAATCACATTTTTCGAAGACTGAAGCCATCACTACAAAGCATATAAATTTGAGCCACTAATAATACTAGACATTACCTTGTGTTGCCTCTTTCTTTTTTTATTTTTTGCTTCACTTGAATATGAGGATATCCTGTATGATTGAACTATCAAGTACTGAGGAGTCAGCATTGCTGCTGCATTTGAAAGAGCTACATTGAGAACTTTATTATGCACATCTGAAAAGCAAAATCAGTAATTACAAACAACTTACAGGACAGCTGAATGTAGTTAAATCATTTACTTGCAGTAAACCCACAATCTTAAAATGCTTTAATGTATAAAAACATATTCAGCAGCTGCAGTGCTTCTGTTTGACAAGCACTCTCCTAAGCTTATGGAAAACCTTTTTTTAGAAAGGTATATAGGTTCCTTTTTAAGGAAAAGGTAACCACAGGTAAAAGGACATCTGTCTGCTTGATAGTTCCTTGCAGCTACTCTGACCATGACAACAGAGAAGAGAACTGTGTAACATAGTGCAGACAGTGTTCCCTTCATCACCTTACAAATTGTTGTAGGAATTGCCTCTGTGACCTTAAATGAAAGGAACAATAGGCTCTTATCTCATAACTGTTGGAATAGCATTAAAACATAATACTTTTAATAGATAAGAAAAAGCTGGAGATACACAGATAATCAGAGATGCATAGATAAACCTGGTTGTGGAGTTTTATTAAAAGCTGTAAGAACCAGGAAACTCAACTTGCCTTTCATATGTGAAATGTTTGGGTAGAAGAAAAAAATCTAGGAAAATTTTCCTGTGAATAGACATTGATTCTTATTTCACAGTTTTAATGTTTTAATTTTCATGTATCATATACTGGTGTCTATTCTGTTGGATAATTACTTCTGTTTTAAAGAGAAGCCTCTGAGTTCTTCAAAATATGTGGTTATGCAGGAAATAATCTATTGGGCTCTTTGAGATTTACTTAAAGCACATAACCTTGGGAGATCCCACATCTGCCTTTCAGCCAGCAGCATACTCCAAAGTAGGGGAGGCCTCGAAGGGCATTAGCAGCTGTAAATTCAGTCTCACTGTAGTTTAGCCGTTCTATTCTTCTTCACTAGTAATTACACCATGGGAAATAACTACTTAAATGGAATCCTGGTACTATGATTACATTTTTCAAAAACTGATAAAAATATACAAGACAGTTTTCAGTTTAAAATTCCAAGTTTTAATTCAAAACAACTTCACAGTACAATTTAGACCTGAGAATGTACAGATATTAAAGTGAGGCAACTTACATTTCTATTATTATTTGTTCTACTATAAATAATTTTGTTCTACTATAAATAATGTTGGTATTTCTCAAGATTAAATTTGTAAAACAATGACTGATTATCAGAGCTCGGTAAATATTTCATAATGAGCAAGTCATTTGAAGAACTCTGCCTTTTTATTGAACCACACACTTGCATATCACAGTCCTTTAAAATTTATTTGTTTGAAATTTCTTGAACTAGATTCTGATATCCAGATGCTAAATTTCATCTTACTTTACAAGTAAAGCTACATGGCCATACAAAATTAACTCTAATGATACTCTATGAGGTAAATGTTTAGAATTGACTGCAAGGGTGACTTATTTTCCTGACCTATGCACTACATGCCCAAGAACCAAATGATGGTATGTAGCCAAGAGACACAAAATCCTTACTGCATGCTCCAGGGATTTCCAGATACTCTGGGAGTAATTCATAGAAGGATTCACCAAAAATTCCCAGTGATGCCACCATTCTACTCTAAGATGAGATCCGTCTAGCCTTGTGGCTTGGACTTGAGAGTGACTTTGTGATATTTGCCTCAACCCCTGCTGCTCCCTAACTGCCTTTTGTAGCCAGGTATTCAGATTACCAGAGCCCTGAAATGGGAGGTGGTAGAGACTGTTTACTGTCCAACAGTCACAGCTTGGTGATCCTGTTACATTCAGATAAAATGTTAAAACTGGGTTCATTTTATCTATTTCTCTTTGCTAAACAGTGGGACATAACAGAAAAAACATGGCAGTGATTAACAGTACTGTGTAATGTTAAGATTCATTGAATGATCCTAAAGTACTCAGAGATACTTTCATGATGAAAGCGGCCTTAGAGAGTCACATTTTATTATTTTAACTGGTAGAAAAAATAGGCGTTCAGATACTATAGACAGAAGCGTATTTGTTTTTACTTATATATAATGATAAACATTGTTTTCCAAAGATGACCAAAGTAAAGAAAAAGGTAATGGTTAGAGGAATGAAAAATGATATTGTGAATACAATCAATAACAACTCCTTTCTGAGAAAGGTGTACCTGAGTTTAGTAATTTATTGCATTACTACAATTCTGCATTTCAAAACATAGATAAGGCCTATGGTAACACAGTTATGAATTTATTCTCCTTTCACTTACACCAGATTACTGACTTTGATGGAGTGTCTCTTGGTTTTCACCACTGTGAAAGGAGAGTCAGCCCAGTGTATCAGTTTTTACTGTCTCATTATGTGGCAATCTATTAATTGTAACTGTGGAACATTTTGGCAGTCTGGTAGGATTAATAATTATTTCAGATGCAATCACCAAAAAATTATTTTTAAGGAATGGATATACTCATCTTACTACTGATTAGTCAATTGTTACTAAAAGGTGATATTTGTCCAAAAAGGGAAAAGAAATATTTTATTTTTATAGTTTATGCAGCAAAATGATGACATAATGTATTGTTTTTGGCTTGAATACACTGACTGATCATTTCCTATTTATCTACGATGATAATGAGTCTCAGGTAAAAAACAAACAAATGAAAACAAAATATAAATTCAGTGTAAAATCAAACAGGGAGCAGCTGTTCTGTGAAAAGTATAACATACAATATCATTATCAGTATAAAAGGTCATGGGTTTGATTCCTTATCCTTAACGGACCCATCTGACCAGACCCATCTGTGTCAAATCCTCGAGGCAAGGGTATTTTATTGTTGAATGGCATTTGTCCAGTCAGCAGTGAAATGGGTACCAGCAAGAGCCAAATAAAGCAACAGGACGTCACTGGCCCAGAACTCGTCAAATATCCTGGAGGCCTTCTGGTTTAGGGGCATTCCTTAGTAGGAGATTTTCACCACATGCTTCTGTCATAACACAGCATGCATGGAACCATTTGTAAAATAAACACATTCATTGCAAAAACTATTCTCAGCAAAGCTGCTGTTGTATATTGTTGTACAGAATCATCATCATAAACCCTTGCTCAGGCGCAGCTTCAGGGGAAGTGGGCTTTACAGGTCATGTGTAAAAATTTATCTATATGGAGACTTTCTTGAAGATAGTAAAATGACATATTTAGAAAAAAAATCAGAATTGACCATGTTTTATTAAACAGTCAGTACCAAAGTCATCAAAACGTTAGATCCTGTAACTGCATTCACTCTATTTACTCTTCAGCATGGATGAATTTCAGATGTGAAGATGAATCTATCCAACGTAATTTGCTAACATGACTACTTTTATTCCAACCAGAATATCTGATAGCAAACTTTTTTCCATGACAGTTCACTGCAGATGGAGACTATTTCTATTCACCTTAGACAGATTTTCAAAAGATATTAAACAGAGAGAGTCAGACCTTGATTCAGTATCAGGTGTAAGCATGTTTTCAATTTTTGGAGCCCAGGCAATGGGTATTAGGTGGGACTGATGGTTTACTAGGCTGATATGCCATTCCTTATTACAGACAATACATTTTAAAACTTGTTCTTTGTTTCTTTGAAGAAATGTTCAATTCTTTCCAAAATAGACTCTTAAATAAGAAAAATGAAGATTTTGGATTTAAATAATAGAAAACTATGGAAAAAGCTACAAAATACAGAGAGTTGTTATAGTTCAATCAAGGCTCATGATCTAGTTCATAAGACTTGGTGTTAAAATATTTCCTTGGTAGTAAGTAAGAAAGGTAAGAAAGAAATAAACAAAGGGCTTAAATGCATTGAAGTTCAAGTCTATATTGTAATTTACTTCATTAAAATTTGATTGATTAAATAATATGGCAAAAGATAGTCTAATTAAAATAAGCTAATTATGAATAAGATTTCTCTGTCATTTTTAGCCATGTAATAATACTTTTATCCATTTAAAGAGTTAAAAGGGACAGTGAACAAAGTTCTAGGCAGGAGCTCTTCAGTAAACCACAGAGAAGCAATGATCATCATATTATTTTTTTATCTTCAAAACGTTTTGTGTTCAACGATAGTAGAAAAAGGGAGGGGAGTATCTTTGATTCTATTGGAAAGGCACACCAAATGTCATGGTAGTTGCTTAGTTATCTAAGAAGCACTGCAATAAAGCTGAGAAACAAACTAATTTGCCAAAAATTCCTTCCTCAAACTGAAATTTCTCCATAACTTACCCACACAATATAAGGGAAAAGCATAAAAATAGAAGTAAAACTATGACTGAATGTTAAAATGATAACATTGAAGTAAATGGAATCATTCAAAAGGATATACAGTACAAGTTTCTACTGTGAAAGCGGTCTTGGTCTTCTACAGTAAGAATAGCTGTGAGTTCATTATTCTAGAAAGTAATGAGGATGTTAAGTAAAAACTTGGTCTTGTTACAGCTGATTACATAGCTCCTACTGTTGTAATAATAGCTCACCATAAAAAAGCAAAAAAATATCAAACCGCCCAAATTATCCTCAGAACAATTTAGCTCTTTAAATAGGAACATAACAGCAGAAGTGATTAATAAAATAAAAAAATCAGATAAAACTGCCAGTTTGAATGGATTCTCAGCAGTATACTAAAAGCCATGAGCCCCCCAAAATGATCCTTTTTATGACTTGTTTAGTCTTCTTCCATATAGGGCTTGATGTCACAATATACCTACAAATACCTACAAGAGGGTCATTCAAGAAACAAATGTCTCCGCTACAGATTCTCTCCTTCCCTCTAAGTACAGAGACATTATGTCCCTTACCCTAGAAAAGCTAATTACCCATCTTAATTCACAAATATTTAATTGGGTTCATGGGGAGACAGTTGTCATTTGTTAGGATGACTGTAAAGGCACAAAGTGCTGGTAAAGCTTGCTACTTTCTGCTGTGATCCATATAATTCTTTCTTCAGATATAGAAAAGGCATTTGACTTGATTGAGTGACATTATTTATTTTGAAAGTCCTATATGCATGGCACACGCCTTGTGTTCCACTGGTAGAAAGTTCCTGTCAGTTTTCTTCTTTTCCCCTCGCCAGTTCAGGTTGGGTATCTGTCACTCTTAAGACTACAGTCCCAAAAGAATTGAGTCTGGTTTCAGTACTGTGAAACACCAGAAGGGAATCCAGGAATTTGACTGAGGTGTGTTGGCTGCCATGAGAGCTTGTGGGGAAATTTTGGCACCTCCAAATGGGAGCACACTGTAAAAAGGGTCAAGTCAAGTCAGCACATGTAGCTTGTAGTTGTCTAAAGCTAGCAAACAATAGTTTCTGAGGATAGGTTTGTATCTTAAATCACAACCACTCTCTCAAGACTGCCAGTAAATAAGCTCCATCTTCTCCTAATCAACCTCCTATACGCTTTCTGGAAGTCAGATGTCAACAAGCTTTCAAAGGCACATAAAACCACTTTTTAAAGGAAAACAAAATATATATTTGAAGGACATATATCACCTAGTTTTATACTATAGTCTACTATTAAGTACACATTCAAAACCTGAGAACTCTTAGGCCTGATGTGATTTAGATCACATCTGTCACCTCAGCTTGATGCTTCTACAGAAGACAGTAGTATGTACTTTTCTAGTAAATACTAGTGAAAGAGTAGAACACTTTCCACTCCTACTTGAAGTTTCCTAGAAAGGAAAAAGAAATATAAAAAATGGACTAGATCAGAAATTGAGCACAAGATAAGTTTTATAAAGAAAAACTTTTTCACCATGAGGGTGTTCAAACAATGGAATGGGTTGCCCAGAAGGTTTGTGAAACCTGCATCTTCAGAGACATTCAAGAATCAACTGGACACGGCCCTGAGCAACCTGTTCTAACTGGACCCACTTTGAGTGTGTGTGTGTGTGTGTGTGTGTGTGTCACAGGAGGGGTCGGCCTAAGTTACCTCCAGAGGTCCCTTCCAACTCAAATCGTTCTGTGATTCTAAGACTGCACATGCCTCTATAGCCCAGTGTCCCAGTCATTTAGCTAGGATAGGGCAACCCTGAGTTCTAATTACTGTTCTCCAATATCTATTTAAATTAAAATATATAAAAATAAAACACATATTCAATATAAAATTAGAGAAGGCAACAGGTGAGAAGTCTTCTCCATCATATTGGAGCAATCTGTGGAGCAATCTCTCAAAACAGACTGAAAGTGACATCCAAAATACCCTAAAATGGGAAAGAAGCATACTTGCATAGGAGAGGAAGCATTTAAATCCAAATCTCCTTATACAGACCTGGTTATTCATACACTTGTTAATTGTTCTAGCCACTGAGTTATGCAGTGAAAGAGGAAAAACAAATTATTATTTCATGAGGCCTCATACCACAGATTAGCTCTAAAAATTCCTGCTGTATTTGGTCACGCAGGAGAAACAGATAGGGTAATAGTTATTCTGAGAATCTTGATGGAACCTGGACATGAGCTAGGTGCTTACCTGCTTCACACTATTAACTTTTAAGCACTAAGAGCAGCATAATTTTATAAAAGAAAAAGTCACATCTTGTTCCTATTACTTCATTCATCAAGGTAATTCAGGTTTTCCTGTGTTTCATTCTCTGTACTGTCAATACATCCAAACTACTTGTCATTAACAAGTTTAATTATTTAATTAATACCTTCTCCTAGCCTCTTCTTCATTTAGGTGGCTGCTTGTTCATCTTATTCTTGCATTAATCAGCGTTTTTGCTATCCTAACTAATCCTATATAGCTAGTATCAAGTGATAGACCCAAGTTGATCTATGACCCTCATAAATTTTCTCTGTAGAAAACTAGCAACTTGCTCATAGAAAACTACCAACTCAGTCTGTCATGATCTATCTTTAGTAAATCAGCATTAAATTTTATGCTATTTTTCTATTTATCTTAATTCTATGTGATCCTTTGCTTTATAATATGTTCTAAAATCTTGCATAGTGTAGAGATCAAATCACCCATACTTTATTTCTTAAATACAGGTACTTTATTTATCATTCCATAGTCATACAACAGTGCTTCTGACCTGAAAAACATTTTAAATATTTGTTATAGAATCTCTGATTTCATGTGGTAGTTATTTTAGAAATCTAGTATGGTCATCACCTGGTTCCCATATTTGACTGTATTAAGCACTTTGAGTTGTCTTTCATGTGATGATGAGAATTTCCATTTCTTTAAACTCATTCCTATTAGTCCTCTTGTGATCTCCTCAGAAAAAGCTAAGGAAAAGATAATTAAATTATATAAAATCTCAGTGCAGTATCCTCTCTGTATGCACCTCTTCTTCAGTCTCATTCGCCATCATTCATATAGCTAACATTTTTGTTTAATATCTTTTACAAGCTATATCTCAGATATTTTTTAGTAACTCTACACATTCTGGCCTTTATAAAATAGCTTCTTTCCTGATGATACATTTTTCATTCCTAAAGGATAAGAAAACCCTCAAGGAATTTAAAGGATAAACAAGTTCTTTGGGGTTTACAGTAAGTATCAAGAAATATAATGCAGTAACTGATTAGGACAAATCTGAGAAGTATAATCTAATTAATATATATCCTTTCAAAACAGTGAAAAGGGTTTTAAATATCTGTGACTGAAATGAATATCCAACATGCAAAATTTATACAACTAGAATTTTATCCTATTTGTAAATATTGCTAAGGGATTTCCTAATGTTATATAATTTTCTTTTTAGCTGAAAACATATTGTGATTGGTATTGAAATAAGATGACAGTTCTATTCCAAGGCAAATTTTAAGGCATCAAAATATGTTTTATTCTTTGTTAGAAATAAATCAGATCTTTCAAAAAAGTCAGAAAAATGAATTCTCTTAGAGCAAAACCAGTGATTGAAAAGTAATGGAAAACACCAGTGGAGAGATTAATATAAAAGACCCTGACCAAGGACATGATAGCCCCAGGACAGGTTTGTGCTAAGTCTAATTTCCGTTACAATTTTTCTTGCCAACTTCATTTGAATCAGACTGAGGAGAGACTTGATTCTGTGTCTTCTTAATTCCAGGCACACAGGGTCTGCACGCAGCAGGTTGAGTGGCACTGCTATAATGCATGCAAGTGCCTGTCTTTCTTTTAATTGAGTATGCACTGTACTACTCTAGCAAATGTAGATCTTCAGGAAGAGTAGTCCACAGATGCAACCAAAGCCTAATATTTGTAAAGCAAAATGCTTCGCAGAGATCATTTATTGGTTTTAAACTTGTTCTGAATGAGGCATTTGGGTCACTTCAGCAATGAAAAATAATCCAATTACAGGTTGAACTTGTTGAAAACAAAATACTTAATTTCAATTTCAGATAGAAAGTGACTTTTTCCCAAAAATGAAATCTTACAAAAATTTCAATTTTGAGAAAAATGCATTTTCTCTCAGGAAATCATCCACACAGCATATTCCTCACCAGCTCTAACTCAAATTACCTACTACGATATTTTTTTCTGTTGAAACCAATAAGGTTTACAGTTGAACAGAATAGCTATAATTTCTCAATTTCCTTTTTCCATTACTTTCTCTGCTGACCTTTGAACACATCTATATTTTTCACCTAATATTATTTATTTGCATTACAGTGGTGCCTACAAACTTCAAAGTGAGACTTGAGTTGCACTGTGTTGGTTATTTTGCTGCTGTACAGAAAAGAATATTGGCTTTGGAAAGTTATTCTTTAAATGGTGAAGGCAAAAGATGGGCAGAGAAATAGGCACAGAAGACCCCTTATTCACCTGCACAGTCTCTGGCAGTAGTGAGTAGAGAAACCAGGTCAAGGAATCAGTGCAATATCCAATAGACCACACTTTGTAATACTATTTCTTGGCACAGAGAATGTGTACTACCGCTTGCTACTACCAATAGCTGTCAATTCTTTACTTTTGCCAGTGCTAAAGTGCCTAGACATGGTTGAATTCATTCTTTCAATTAGAAGGAATAGCAAACAATACATATAAAAAAACTCTACTCCACCAAAGTCAGAGGTAAGGCTCACATTGACATGAATAGAGACAGTTGGATCAACACTCACTGCTCTTGAAAATTCCACTCTTCAGATGGTGTGTGAACAAAGGAAAATTTTGTTTCTATACTGGTAAGCAGTGAATCATGACAAAACTGAAAGAAAAAAGACATAAAAACAGTCTAATCAAAAACAAAAGGCATTTTATGAACAAAATTGAGTGGATCTGTTTAAAACAAAGTTTATAATTTCAGTAATTGTGCTCTGGAACATGTTTTTTCTTCTGTTGATATGCCACTTCAGTTATGTGCAGCTGAGTGTCACTGTGCTGACCTGTGTTGAGAGGATGCTGAGAAGTATTTGATACAAACCAGTTCGGCTTTTTGTTATCCGTCCTTCCTATAAAACTCCAACAGGAAAACCTATGAAGTTTTCAAATACAATAACTAAAGTGGAAATGGAGACCTGCTGCTCAGCTCTCATTGACTAAGATTCTGTACATTCAATATATCAAAAAAAAAGATCATTGTGTAGCCAGGAAAGCAGTGGTTAACATTAATATTAGTTCCCAAATTGTATACTACTTTAAAGAAGGATAAAATTCACTTGCTGTGACACCCCAAATCCCTAATCATTTTAGAGAAGAGAGATTTTGATTTGTAATATTTACTTTTGTACTAATGATAACGTAATGCCAACAATGTAAGTGTTAAAATACATTTCTGGTGGTCTGTACTTTCTTGATAGTCTTAAGTTTTGGTGATTTGTAAGAATTTCATACAAATAGAGCTTAGCAAGACACCTGGGCAGCCAAAATCTCTGAATCAGTAGTTTGCCCCCTACTCTTTCCAGCCTCTTTGTCTCCCTTTCCAGTTGCTACTGTAATCTTTCTCGGTAAGTATCGGTAACACAGACATATTTATTCTGTTTGGATGCTTCTCTCATCCCTCCTTAAATAATGTACCACATGGAGATCAGTGTCTGTTTGCTTGTGTCCTGCTGTGTTACACATGTTAATCTGTATGAAATGCAACTCTTAAAAAGCCAGCTCGTCTGGATAGTTTGGGTCTCACTATACAGAACTACAGTTTGCAACACTGACTTGTTCATAAACTTAGATGAACTAGACTTAATTTAGTTAGCTCAGCTACTGTTAGCCTGAGCAAGTCGGGCTTTGGTGAGGGCTTTGTAAATCTAGCCTGGATCCTGTTAACTCATTTCTGTGGGTAACACCTTGTGTAATCTCTGGTACTGAGTGTGGTGTCAGAGCCTCTATAGCAGCGTGGGGTTACAAGGCATAATTAACTGATAACTATGTTATCTTCTCCCATCTTTTCTTCTGATGTAGCAGAGATGACAGGCATGATTGTCTCCAATCTATTATCATGAGAAGAAAAGGGAGAGCAAGAGATGAGGGGTAGCAATGAGCCTTTTTTTTTTCTTCAGTATTTTACCGTATGGAGCTTGACTAGTCAGAAGGATCCTCTTGACTTGAGAAGGTTATTGTTTTAATGTAAACACAGATTTATAAAGAGCAATGAAATAACAGTGATGTAATTATACTGCAACTTGCTCATTCATTTATTCAGGCTGTGAACGCTACTATTTCTTGTACAAATCAGTGTTTTCTGACGTTTGGATGTCTGATTGTTCTAAATATATCTTGGTCTTTGCTCCTACAAATGGGACAATCTTGGAGAGTAAGAATTGTTTTTTTGAGTATGAGTCAATTTGTTCATTTCAATAACCCCTGAAGAGATTAGAAAACATTAACATATGTGGTCAAAACAAGGAACTTTATATCTCAAAATCCTTTAAAATTTTATTTTACAACATTTAAATTAATGACTAATATACAAAACAGCCAGTTCATAGTGAGTCTGAACATCAGGAATGTTTTCTGCAAACTCCTCTTATTAAAAAATAAGTAGGTGGAATTGCAATATGAAATCATCAACATGCATTTTAATACAAAGTGGCTAAATAATTACTTTAAATATTTAATAAAATGTATACCAATAAACTAAAACTACACAGTCAAATTTCCAGCATGAAAATTTTGTTTTCACTTGTGCTTAATGTATAAGCCAGTATGAGTTCTATGTTTGTTTGATTTCTTTGTTTTTTTCCTGGGTAGGACACATTTTTTTTCTCTCATTGAACAATGTGGATAGAAAAAAAGTTTATGTTTTTTTCCCCTCAATATTAAAAAAACCCCCAACACTTTATGCAAATAGTGTTTATGTACAAAGCCTAATTTGTCAGAGCCCTATCTTGTTGCTAAGCACTGACATAGTAAAAATATTAATTAATAAGACATTAACTGGATTATACCTAGCAAGGATTCCTATACATATTTTCTACAGAGAAATGCTTAGTATAGTATTTATTATTTTTACAGACATATTCTAAGAACAGAAAATTCAGTATTATGAATTTTCTCATAAAAATGAATTTTATACTGTACATTTACTGATGACTTGCAAAATATATGAACCTCTGTACTACACAACTGATAGAAGTTGACTTTCTTTGCAAGCTGATGACAATGTCAAGTTTATAGCAAAAGAAGAAATACATTGAGCATCAAAACCTTTAAAACCTGATTCTTTTGGCTGACTCCCATGTGACTTCATTGTCTCTAATTATGTGTCTGAGAAAATACAGCAGCTTTTTTGTCTCACAGGGCACTAATTTATGCCTTTTACCTTTAGCTGGTAGAAGTGGAAGTCTCAGATTTGGCATATTTATATATTTAGGTGAAAGCATCATCCTACATAGGCATAAGGCCCCACACATTTCCTGAAGTATTTTTCCAGATCTCTGCAAAATTTCATCGGATTAGATATCATCTTTGAAAATCATTAGCTGGGGATAAACTGAACATCACATAAGCCTTGTTTCCTTAGAATAACAGCATAATATATAAAATACTAACTGATGTTTACTTGTGCAGGATTTTATGCTTCTGTTTAGAAAACTATCTATCTCCCACATGGAGTTAGGGGAAGCAAGATGACAGTTAAAAGCAAGTCTAGTGGCCACAAATAAGACAGATAATAAAGCGGATTTTTTAAGTATGCAGCTCTACATTTTTTGGTGGGAAGATCTGATATTTTCAAAGGAAACTTTTCTACTCATAATTGAAGCGAGGAACCTACTTTTATGACATCAAGCTGCTCTTTTAATCTTTTCTTACATTGTAGTATGCTTTTGAAAATTAACTTTTTGTATGTTTTGTGTACTAAATTGAAAAACTAATAAAACTTTAAGATTTTTCATTTTTTTAATTTGTAAAAGTTAGGGCTGTGTATTTCATGTATAATATGTAATAATTTTTTTCTTTTGCAAATTAAGTCAAGGTCACAGTAGGGAACAGCAGACATTTTTTGAAGCTAAGAGATTCTTCTCGTCAGTAACCAACATATAGACATGCACCTTGCACATGGGTGAAATTTCACTCCCAGTTAGCAATCGCAGGAATCTCTTCTGACCTCGGGACTCAACAGAACAAGAGGAAAGAGACAAACCTTATCATACAAAGGCTCAAAGAATAATAGTCTGTGGAAGACGGAGGGTAGCTTTGGGTGGGACTACCTGAATCCCTTCCAAATAGAGGATTTGGTTTTTTTATCCTGCTGGTACTGCATTAGATGTGCCAATGGATGAACATGGGGATTTTTGTTTGCTTATGGGAAGTGTAGAACATCGTGTTCTAAAAATTAAAATAAAATATTCAGTTAATTTCAAAATTAAGTACAGAAAAGTTAGGAAACACCAGATTTGCAGTTCCTCCTGCAAGTTTAACTCATTAGCCATGTGCATGTGTGTTAGGATAGCCATTTTTTTTTCATGGGACTTTTACAGTTAGATTTTGGAAAGAAATATCATTTTGAAATCAGAATTCAAAACTTGCAGCTTTAAAATGTCAAAGCAGAAATTTTCAGCTACATTCAGTCCACATTTTTTTTTAAAGAAAATTAACCACACTTAACTTGAAGTCACAAATAGGTTGAGTTAATTAAAACTGAATACACAAAATCTCTCCCAGCTCTCAGAGGGATCTCTACACCATGATGTAAAGATATTGGCAAAAGCCAAGTTTTGTGACTAAGATGGTTAAACTGAGTTACGATGAAGCTGGTTTTCAGTCCTTCCTTATATACCAACTTTTTTTAAATTAACTTTTTGTCCTTCCTCATATACCAACTTTTTTTCTGGTCTAGACTTTAATTCTGACATTCAATGTTTGACTTCAAAGTCTCAATATTCCTTTTCTGTAGGGTTTTCTTTTTTCTTTTTCAAATGAAGCTTAATATATATTTACTCATGTAATAAGTATGTGAAGTAAAGTGTATGCTGAATACTATCATAATTTGGCTGTGTTAGGAGGCTGTACGTACTAAGCGTTATATCACTTTAATATTTTCTGTAGTTTTATTGGTCAAGGATTCTTTCCTTAACAGAAGCTGCACTGTCAGTATATTTTACAAGGAGGCTGAAGTAAAGAAAATACTCTATCATCAGCTTCAAATTGTTCCTACTACACTTTCAGAATGAATTTGTCTGCTCACATATTTTATGAGCTGATAAATAACTTTGTCAAATTCTGTTCTGCTCACAGAATAATTATTTTGCATTTTTCACATAATACATCTCTACATCCCCTAAGTCAGTAAAAAGTATTATATGAAAAATGCAAAATAATTATTCTGTGAGCAGAACAGAATGGTTGTGAGATGAACCATCTGAAAAAAATAAATAGCAGCACATTTCAAGGTTTCTTTGAAAGAGGTTATTAACAGGGATACAGTGAAATGTGTAGAGGTTTGACCACAAGGAAATGTAAAGACTGTAAATTCATTCTGTGTTTGCACTTGAAAAGACAATGAATCAGGAAAAAATTCTGAATCCTGGCAAAAGTTTCAAATCTTTCAGGTCCTTCAATGACTCCCATTCTGTACTTCACTTTCTACTACTTCTGGTTTGCAGAAAGCAATAGCAGCTTGTGAGATATGATTCACTGAGGGAGAACAACATATATGGAGTAAAGGAAAAAAATTACCCTTCAAAGCTACTAAGGGCATCACTGAGACACTCCAAAAGAAGCCCCGAAGGGTTAAGCTTCTCACCAAATTAAATTTAAGCTGCTCCCTGTCTGAAACCTTGCAAAGTTCCGATAAGAGTTGTAAAAACCAGGTGTTTGTTCTAAAACTACACTACCATAACAGTGAATATTTCCCAGATAAGAATTAATGAAGGGAAAACTCATAAATGTGTCAGAAGAAGGTAATTATTATTTCAGATATAAGCCAGATGTTCTCCATTGCAATGCAAATTAATACTCATGAGTAGGAATTTCATTTCACAAAAGACTTCTCCAGTCATGACAAGAAAGAGTCTTCATTGGTGGACTCCTTTCTAGGTAATATAAATCTAACAGAGAAAGATCCCACTAAGTTTTAGGATGTTTTTAAGTTGTGAAATGAAAGAATGATTGGCTGGAATTCATATGAGTATGGCTGAAATCTTGGCACATGGATTCTTGAGTAGCTCCTTAAATTTGCTTCAGATCATGTTTCCTGTTCTTTGAACCATGCTTATATTAGTAGGCTGGAGCCCTTCAACAGCTTGTAACTCGAGTGCTGCTGGATAAATTTATTTTCCATTCTAAAGAATAGAAAAGTTCAGTTTTATTTAGACTGTTTTGATCTAAGCAGAAACAACATGCATTTTGATTCTATATGTGTATTTGTATTTGCATAACGAAAATTTTCAGAAACAAAAGGCTAAGCAGTGAACTGTAACCATTAGAACACACAATTTGTTTATTATTATGACACTGGAGACCTGCTGGATGCTGAATCTCTTCCTTGTCCCATCCAGTCACAGTCTACATGACATTTTTTAGCTTGAAGGACAAAGCAGTGCAAACACAAGAGAAGGCATAGGGCTGTATGAGCTATAAGATGGTTCCCTACCCTCTCTAGTTCCTTGGAGATTATATAAAGCCAGTACTGGGCACCTTTTATTCATTTTCTTTTTTGGCAGCCTTGTGATGGCTAATGAATATTAAAACAGAAGCTTATTGGAAAGCTTCTAAAGGAAACATAAAGGTAAGATGTATAGGACTGCCCGCTGTGCGACCATGTGCTGAGAATATAATTACATGTCCTCTAAAACATTTGCCTTTGCAGTTTGATATCAGAGGTATACTACAACAACAGAACATCACAGAATTATGTGTACATTTGGCACTATACTGCATTTGTCTCACCTCCACATGTTTTCTAATATACAGAATTAGCAATGCTTCCAACTTTTCATGGATCTTTGGGGGCTACATGTGAACCCTCTGGTACAAAACCAATTAGTTAATTTGTGTTCTGGCCTCTCCTATGGATGGAAAAAGATTGAAATAATTTACATATACAGTGAATTATGTCTATTTCTGTAGGGGTCCGGCAGGGGCGATGCCTGGACTCCCAGCAGGAACAGATACACAAACACAAGGCACACTAAGGTCGATACTGAGCGTTTATTACCCTGCGTCTGAGCGGGGGCTCCCCAGAGATTTCCCAATTGAGGCAATAAAGGAGCGGGAGAGTCCCTGGCACCGCTGAGCATCGGTCCATGGTGAGGAACGCCGGGGGGGGGCACTATACGTGGTTTTTGTGCACCGTACACATGCGCAGTGGGCACATTGAGCTCATCGCTAATCTCGAGTCAAAGCCCAGGTGCACACCACACTGGCATAGGCTCAGCTGCATGGCTGTGGGTCAACGTGTCCTGTTGATGCTCCTTTTCCCCTGGAATGGTCTGGCTAGCTTCCATCGCCTATCTCCTCGACATTCTTCCGCACTTTCCCATAAAATTTCATTCTTAGACATTTTTTTCAAACATAGGACTAGTGAACAGGGCTGCTAAGATGATTAAGGGACTAGAGCATCTGCCATGTGAGGAAAGGCTGAGAGAGCTGTTTAGCCTGGAGAAGAAAAGACTGCGAGGGGATCTTATCGATGTGTTTAAGTATCTGAAGGGAGGGTGTAGAGAGGATGGGGCCAGACGCTTTTCAGTGGTGCCCAGTGCAAGGACGAGAGGCAACAGGCACAAACTGGAATGCAGGAAGTTCTGTCTGAACATGAGAAAAATACTTCTTTACTGTGAGGGTGACAGAGCACTGGAACAGGTTGCCCAGACAGGTTGTGAAGTCTCCATCCTTGGAGATATTCAAAAGTCATCTGGACTCAGTCCTGGGAAATGTGCTCTAGGTGATCCTGCTTGAGCAGGGGGGTTGGACTAGATGATCTCCAGAGGTCCCTTCCAACCTTAACCATTCTGTGATTCTGCAAACAGTGCTAATTTCTTAATCTTTTTTTAAAAAAAGTGTTTTCAAACAAGAAAAGACAATAACAATGAAGGAAGGGAAGGAAAAGGTCAGGTGAAATACTGACCATTTTCTAGATCTTTGAACCAATTTTAATGTTGAAATGAATAGGTCTATGTATGTTACAGAATATTTCTTCTACAAACATCACTATTTACACTCTGTTTCACTGCCTTTTGTCCATACCATATTTATTGGTAGTAAGTGATGGCTCTTTTGACTTTAAATGAAATTATAGTGGTCATCACCTACTTCTCAGAGCTACCCACAGTGTCAATGTTAAATTATACTTCCCAAGGACATGTGGTCTATCTAGATTTCAGATCAAACTGGTAAAGAAAATAGCACTTGCTCTGAGAGTATTGAGGTTGCATCTACCCTGGAGAAGGGAATTTCAGTCTAGAGAGTTCCTGTCACTTTCACTAGGAACATTACAGTCAGTTAAGCAATGTAAAAAGGCATGTCAAGCAACTGAAACATAGCAGGAGTGGTATAGTTACAGTTTCCTGGACTTTTGAAAGGCTACCAGGAAGATTTTCTCTTTCCAGAGTGTAGTAGCTCAAAATAATGTTTTTAAATTGGTCATGATAGGATTTATTCTCTACTCATTATACTTGCAATTTTTCCATTGACACTAATGGGAATTTGCATAGGTGTAAGGGAATAAAATAAGGTCTTATATTCTGCTTCCTTTTCTGTTCAGTACAATGTTTCTGTTTTAAGGAGAAAAGGATATTAGATTTCTTCTTCTTCTTCTTCTTTTTTTTTTTTTAAGAAGAAATATTTATTTTCAGGAGGAAACAAAGTGAAGGACATTTTCTTAACATTCAGATGTTTCACTCACAATTTGCATTCTTATTATTGTTCATCAATGTACTGTATGACTATAAGAAAGAGAGTTTCTGGAAAAAAGAAGTTTGGACTTAAAATGCTTATTTTTAAGTATAATGTGGCTGATGATATGATGCTATGGTGGAATAAGTTTATCCATGATCACATTTAACAAAAAAATCACCACATATATTTCTGTCCGCAGTGGAAAATAATATTCTACAACTTTTAAAAGATGTTACAGCTTGTAGCAGCAATCCCAAGACACTCAGGCCACTGTTTAAAAAGCCACAAAATAAAATTTGCACATCAATTTATCTCACTAAATAATAATTATTTTTAAAGCATTTTTTCATACTAGCTTTGGCTTAGAGGCAATTAATACCTTATCTTTGGGTCTGTCCTGCCCTTGTTACATTGAGAACAACTACTTTATCAACATAGTTTTATTTTGTCAGTGTGTGCAACATTAAGTACTTCCAGAGAGCTGTCAAAAGACATTATGGCTCTTGTTGTCAGAGCCACTAATCAATAGCCTTTTCTATGCACTTCCATCCTTGCTATACAATACTATGAAATGCTTATACTAAACTCTTTAGAGATTTAGGGCATATCTTCTATATGAGGCTAGCCCAGGTTCTCACTCACATTTTTTCCAAACTCAGTAAGCAAACAAGAACAGAAGGACTACACTACTTACCAAGTTAATCAATGCTTTTCTTGATGTTGGATTAATTTAGTTCTATTTAATTTGGTTTACAACCTGGCCACCAGCTGTCAGTGCACAGTAGACTCAACACTCAAAATGTCAGACCTCCTATTCACATACCACCTTGCTGACTCGTAAATGAGCAGTAAATCCAACATGCCAGGTTTTCTGCATACATAGTCTAGAAAATATCAAGTTCTCTGTACAAGTCCATCAATTCTGATGGGTCAGAGTCAATTCTTGTCAGCAGAATAATCAGTACTTTCCAAACTTTTTTAAAACTTGGTGAAACCTGACTTTCTGTATGCTAGAATGCATTTGAGATCTTTTTCATGAAATGTATGTGTCTTGGGGCAAGAGGATTAATTGTCCTTTCCCTTGATTTATCATCTCTTTCACCTCTTTACTGTAAAGGGTTGTTTTAATCTATATTTAAACTTCTCTTTAACATTATTTTAAACAGCCCACATAAAAATGATCTTTGCTGAGTCCAGATTTCACAGCCAGGATGATCAGCTGAGTTTCCTTCATATACTGATGTTGATGGTAATGGAAAATACTCAAGTGCTCAGGTTTTGGAGAGTACACTGAAGAACAGGAACAGTCATAGTATCCTAGGAGGAAGAGAGGAGTAAGAATGGTTACTGTAAACTTAAGAAAAGGAGGTTTTATGAAGCTTTCAGAGATGGCATGGGGTGAAAGGCTGTGAATCTGATAGCATTGGGTGCATATTTTACAACGGAACAGGATATATTGTGATAGAAAACTAGGCAATAGGGTAGGGGAGTGAAGGTCTGTAGTGTTGAAAATGCTAGTGAAGGTTAGAGATAGTCATAGTGAGGGGTAGAGATAATCAAAGGCACTGAAACTCATAATTTATTTTAGATTTAAAAATGTAACTGTGCTCACTTTACAAATATACGTATATATATAAAAGCTCCCAAACTTTCCTACCCTGTTTCTCTATACTTGTAAATCCACACATTCACAGTCAATTGTAACACCTCACAAATGGGACAGTGAACAATGTTGGTAGCATTTAAATTGCCTAAATCTAGGTATCTAGTGATATATTTGAATCTCTAAGGTACATGAAACATCTGCACAAGGCTTGCAGGACCTATGGGAGATCCCTGCTTCTCTGAAGAGGCATCTGGAGGGATATCCTAGGGTATCTGTAATGTCACTAGATAATTTTGTTCAGGCAACTGAATCCTTCCCTATGTGTCCTATAGACAGTATTACACATTTTCATGTTGAATCATTGAAATATTTAAGTTAGAAGGGACTTCTGGAGTCCATTTGGTCCAGTCTCTGCTCAGAGCTGTGCTAGCTTCAAAATTAGATCAGGTTGCTCAGGACCTTGTCCAGACTAGTTCTAAAAATCTACAAGGATGGAGATCCTACAGCCTCTCTGGGCACCTAATTCTAGTGTGTGAGCACCGTCAAAATGAAAAACTTTTCCTTTATATCTAATTAGAATTTTTCCTGTTGCAAGTTGCAACCATTGCCTCTTATCCTTTTGCTGTGCAGCTTTGAGAAGAGTTTGGTTCCATCTTCAAGGTAGTTGAAGACTGCAATTATATTCCCTGTTAGCTTTTTTTCTCTAGGCTAAGCAAAGTCAGTTCCTTCCACCTGTCCTTGTATGTCATGCACTCCAGTCTCCTAACCATCTTAGTGGCCCTTTGCTGGACTCGCTCCAGTTGGTCGGTATCTCACCTGTGCTGCAGAGACTGAAATGGAACATGGTACTCCAGATGTGGTCTCACTGGTGTCGAACAGAGGGAAACAATCCCTTCCCTTGACCTGCTGGCTGCAGTCCTGCTACTGTAGAACAGCATGCAGTTGGCCTTCACAGCTGATTGCTGTATTGCTGATTCATGTTCAATTTGCTGATTCGTGTTCAATTGTCCACCAGAACTCTGAGGTCATTTTCTGCAAAGCTGCTTTCAATCTAGTCAGGGCACAGCCTGTATTGCTGCATGGGGTCATTGTGGCCCAGGTGCAGGACTCTGCATTTGTCTTTGCTGAGCTTCATGACATGACCCTTAATCTATCCATTCTACCTGTTTTTGTCCCCCTGAATAGCAGTCCCACCCTCCACTATATCACCTGGACCTCCAGGTTGGTATTATGCATGATGCTGATGAGGATGTTTTTCATCCTACTGTCCAGGTAGTTGATGAAGATGTTACACAATATGGTATTGGCATGGTATTGGCTCTTGAGGAATACCACTTATAACCAGCCACCAACTGAATTTTAAAGCAATAACTGCTACACTTCGAACCTGGTGGTCCAGACAGTTTTTCACTGACTTTGAAGTCCACTGATCCAGTCCATATCTCCCCAATTTGGCTACAAGGATACCAACTCCCTTGTCACCTTTGGATGCATCCCATCTTGTCCCTTGGCCTTGTGTGTGTCCAGTTTGTTCATATACCTGGTAACTCAATCTGCCTGTTCATGTGTAGATACTTCCCCTTTCCCCAAGCTTTGCTATGAGGCACAGAACAGAATCTGAGAGCAGAGCTTGCCAGTAACGAGTAGGGTAAAGAAGTCAATGAGGTCTTCAGTCATTGTGTCCTTTATCACCAACTTGCCTGCCCCTAACAGCAGTGGAGCTACATTTTCTTTAGACTGCATTTGTGCATGCCTTGGTGATGCTTCTGTATTTCTCCTGGGTAGCCCCAATCCGCCTTCAATACACTTTCTTTTTTTTTTCTGAGAGCAGACAGGGGTCTTCTGTTTTGCCTAGACAGCCTCTTACTATGTCTGTTTGTTTTCTTGCATGTTGGGATGTACCAATCCTGTGCTTTGAGAAAGCTGTCCATGAAGGTCAGTGAACTCTCCATGGCACCCTACACTTCAGTGCAATTTTCCATTGGATCTTGCCTAACACTGCCCTGAAAAGGCCAGTGTCTTATCTCCTTGAGTCTAAGTTCTTTATACTGCTATTTTCCCTCTTCACTTCCCTCAGGATCTTAAACTCTACCATTTCACACTTTCAGATTCTACCATCTCAAACTCTATTACATCTCTTAGCAATTTAAAAAATAAAAACCATCTCCAAATAAGTTATAGTAGTCAAATCAGATGCTAATTAATTTGTCATAAAAATACCAGTATTTTAAAGCAGTAATTAAAAAAGAAAAGAGAGAGAGAGAGAGAGAGAAACCTTGACATTCTGGACATACATCACCAGCAATATTATGCAAAAAATACAACAGCCTAAAAAATGATGTTATTATTCTATAATTGAGATTCACCAAAAGAGGCAGATACTGCACCAAAATTCACCAGACTGATGGTGGGAGCTCAAGAGATATTTTGCTCATTCATATATTATAGCACAAAGGAAAATGGGTAGTTTAAAACTTCCAGAGACTGTGGAAAAGCTACATTAACTAATCTTAAATAATGTCATGGCTGGTATAATTTATAGTTGGGCAATATTACTGACTTGTTTTTCTGTCTTTTTATTCATCTGCTCTCAAATGGAATGACACAAACTATTTTTGCTTTCTGTTCCTCTGAAGATCTGCTACTAGCTTTTTCCCCCCCATTTTCTTGGCTGAATATAATAAGGAAAAATGCCTTTTCTTGTAGTGGTCAATTGGTAGGTGTAGAAAATGAGAACAGAAAAAGACCATTTTGAAAAATGTCACAAATTATTCAGAAGCAGGATATTTTAAAAAGCTCACAGTCTGCTGCCAAATGATGATATGAGACATGAATGCTTTATGACTTCACATGCTTATGACTTATACACGTTTAAGAATAGATAAAGGGTTGTAGCCTTCCAAATTCTGTTAATATTTGACTTTTTTGTCTTGATGGGTTGCTCTTTACAAACTCCCTCACATAGAGAAGAGGGATATCACAACTTTAACAATTTGTTTGTCAGTAGGTTTTGGTGACATGATTGTTTTGTAAGTTAGTTTAAACTATAGTAAGTCAAAGCCCACCCTGTTCTGTTTGCTATAAGAAGGAATCATAAATACATACCTAGAGAACAATCAAGAGGCATTACTGTGAAAAGTTATTGCTGATTTGCCACAGACAGCTCTAACCCATAGAAAAATATTACAGGAAAATAGTATGTAAAAAAAGGCTAACAGATTTGGATTTCTTAGAGGATGGCAGGCATGCATCCTGTATCAGCAGTGCACAGATAGACTGATGGAAGTATCAGTACTGTCCTTTAAGACACTGTCAAATTGTTTGCTAGCACGTGAAGTCTGGCTTACTCAGGGTAAAATAATCAATGATAAAGAATTAGCAGGCAATCTGAGAGGAGAGGGTAAGACAAAGTCAAAAGAACTTCAGATTTTGATGGCCTTTGGGAATTTGGCTGCAATATAATGACCTCAGATTTATGTCAGAATTAGAGTCTGATGGTAATGTGCATCATGCTACTATCTTAGCTCCTACTGTAAAGGAAGAACAGGTATGATAGGTGTGAGAGACTTATCCATGCCAGCTGAAGTATCTACGGACTGAGAGTAATAGAATTCAGTCATTCCTTCCAAAACAGACTGAGCCCTTACACTAACTCCTTATATATTGCAGATCAGACCTTGGTTTAGCATGAATTGTTGGATCCAAAGAACTGAGCTTTACTGACTACAGCAGGAGTCTCCTTTTCCCCCTTGTGCTATTAATTTCTGGGTATAATAGGAATAATTAAAATGGGTAAAGATTTATGCACATAGTTCTTCAATCATTTGGTTTCTCTTTTGAATTATATCATATTAGCAGCTAAATTATATCCTGCAAATGAGTCTGCATGAGACTGGTACATACCTGCAACACCAAGGATCAGACCTGACAGCAAATTTCTACCCAGTGTTTATTGTCTTTCCATTCACCATCCTGTTGAGAAGAGAGTGGAGTCACGGTTCTTCCTTTCTTCTGCCTTACACATATTCAAGTGGAATGTCCTGAAAACTGCCTCTCTTCACTCCTTCATAGCTGGAGTTACTACCCAAGAAGTAGACAAGAAGCAGGGAGACCAATTCCATCTGCAGGTTTAAATACGGGCTACGACAGTACAGTACTTTATGTGCTGGCTCTGTTTTCTTCAGTGGGGAATCCATGGAATACATACTTAAATTGAACATGTCTCTCGGAACACATTACTTGAATATTAACACAAATTTTAAGCCCTTGGTTTTCATTACAGGATTTCTTTTCCTGCACTACAGCCATTCCTAAAATTAATTTGGGAGCAATTTTCTTTTCAGGAAAATAAGTTGTTCAGAGTTGCATCTCAGGTAAATGAGAAATAGGTATCATATAGCAATTTACTAACAAGGACAAAGCAAAAGCAGAATCCCTTACTCTACTAATTAATTTTGCACTAAGACTTTCTCAGAGCTTTTCATTTTGTATGAGAATCAAAGGAATATGAAGTACTACACAGAGATGACTGAACTGCATGCAGGGAACCAAACTGAGTGCTACATACGGTTTGCAGAGATGGTATAAAATTAACAACTGATTATTTATTTATTTATTTATTTGCATTTAAACTATCTGGAATTAACATAACCCACAAAATATTGCAATGGCCCTATGAAATGTATTTCACATCCTTATCATTATTCAGTTCTAAATGCCATGAGGCAAGTGTGAAAGTAGAAAACATAATAAAATGATGAAGAAAATGTCTACAGATATGAATGGCTATTTTGTAGATACAATGAGGGAAAAGAAGTACTTGAGCGAGGACAACAGGAACTCAGAGGAAAGGTCAGTCAGTCCTGATATGGGGGATGTTATGACCGATGTAAATGGAATAATTCTTACTTTATTTTTTTTTTTATTCAGTAGGACCAAATATGTCTCCCCCTTTTAACTGATCATCCAGTTTTGCAGGCAGAATGTTACAGCAGTTTTGGAACGTAAGATTTCATTTCCTATATTTGTGACTTATTTGTATTTCTCTTTCTGAGAAAGTTCTTGTGAGCTGATCAAATGAAGAGAACATGTGAACTAGAGATTTTCCTATGAGTTTTATGCAAAGCTTTATTGTAAAGCTCAAACCAGAAACACAGTTCTAATAAATATCCATCAAAAGTGCTGGTCCCTACGGAATAAACTACATAACTTCTTTAAAGCAAACTCATGGGGCTATGTTTAAATATGGATGCAATTCAGTGACAGTTCTCCAGATTTCCTGCTGAATGCAACTTCCATTGAAATCCACTGATGGCTTGTTAATGGGGAAATGTCTTCCACATGTTTATCTGAGGTGCATTCTGTCTGGACAAAGTGTGGCTTATCAGGCCAAAATTCAGTATTTGTAACAACACCTTTAAGATTTGAGTCTGCTGGCATGTCTTGCATTACCTTTTTGGATGTCTTTTCTATAATCTAATACAATGAGACTGTTCACTGAAAAAAACTTCTTTGTGAAGAGCTGAGAAGAAAAAAATGATGCATGGTTTATCTCATAATGCCAATGTATAGTCTTTGCTGCCCCAATAACTGACCGAACACTGTGCTCTCAACGAGTTTCCTTCATATTGTGTAAATAGGATTCCTTTTCTACAGAACAAAAATACATTATGCTTCTAAGGAGATAACATTCGTGCATGTATATTACTTAATATCATTACCTGCGGAATTTTAATTAATGTGTGTGGAGGAATGGTTAAGCAAGAGAGGGCATGATCTGATTGGGATGAGCAATCCTATTCTCAGGGTAAGGGAAGGAATGTAGGCCAAGGCGAGCGAGCCTTGCAGCGGCCGAGCAAGCCTTGCAGCGGCCTTGAGCACTACAAAAGAAGGTATTCACAAAACTGGTAAACAAGTCTGGACGGAACTAGGTTCCATAAATGTCGATGGAGCGCGGACAGCAACCTTGCACCAATCATGTATCCGCTTTATACGTATGGACAGAAACTGTAACCAATCATGTAACTATTGCTAGCGCATGCGTATTGCTTGTCGATATATATACTTTGTGTAAGCTCTAATAAAGGGAGAACGACCATACTCATATTGAGACTCATCGTTACTCCGGGCCCGTTCCCCCCACTCCGACAAATGTGCTTCTCTTTATATCAACCAATTAACAGACATATGATCTCCAAAGGGCACCAACCAGTTTCTGTTAACAGCATGTATGCATTTTATTTCTAATACTCTCTCTTTACAATATATATTCCACAATAACAATCTAATAATTTTGGAAGTACCTAAGACACCATGACTGTTTGAAAATGATGGAAGGCTTGCTTTTATTACAAAGGATTTTAGATAGCTGTGGAAATGCTTACCTACCCAACTTAAATAATAGTATTTCTCCATTACTTTTAACAGTGGTGCCACAGCTAATGAAATGAAACTGATAAAACTGCTGTTTCTTGTCTGTTTCTTTTCTAAAAAAAGAAAAAAAATACACTCCTTAGATATTCTGATTTTTTTTCCTTCTTTAACTGACTAATGTAAAGATTGGAAAATGATTTTGTTTGCAAGGCCTAGAGCCCATCTGAATGACCCATTTGCTTAGGCTACAGATTTGGTCTTTTTCACAGATGATCTGCTACTGTTCCCATTATCACTGTGTGATATTGGTCTACCTGGACAGAGAACTGTCTTCTCTCCTCCCTTCCTCTCCTTTTTATTAAAAAATACTTACAGTCTCATGAAGAGGGCACTTTCATGGAAGATGTTGGGACAGAGTGCTCCGTTTACTGTTCAAAATGAAGAGAGCATAACTTAAGTTCTTGTCTTTATGTTGGGCCTATTGAAAATAGAGAAGTGTTAAAATTCCAAAAATAGGGAGTCCAGACACATCTCTATGTTTATTTTTGACATTTTGTACTACTCTTTATTGGCTCAGTAGGAAACCCAAATTCCAATTCTACTTTGAATCCCCCTGCTAGGGCCATATGCATTGTGCTTAGGTATCATAATGCCTCTGTCAGAGACCCCTAAACATCCCTTAAGTGATGTCTGAACGGCTGGGCCCAAGACTGCTCCAAAGCTCTTAGGCCTTCAGTTGTAGTTCTTAGTCCATATCAGAAGGAGACTTGAGCATGTGTTGTGCTCTACCACCATTCTGTTCCTTTCTTTTGCTGTTTTGTCCCATAGAAAGCAAATCTAGGCATGCGGTCTGGAAAAGTATTGCAGACTGGTTTTGGCCAAGTACCTAATCTATGCATTTCCCCCAGAGTTTACTCAAAAGCACAATAAATTAAAAAACAGAACTGAAACTAAAAAAGCTGAAAGTGTTGCCACATCAACATCTCCGTAATTGCACTTCCCTGCTCCTTCTTTCCTCAGCGACATGGCGTTCTGGGCAAGCTCTTTTGTGTTGTAGGAGAAACTCAGCCAACTACACAACAGGTGAAAACTCTAGAAGAATCCGTAACACAGAATACTGTAGTGTGCTGTCCTAGGACAGAGGCTACAAAGTATCTCTGTTAAAGAGCAAAAACATAAAAGGAACATGGTCTTCCTTTAACCATAAAGAGTTCACCTTGAGTCAGTGGTGCTAAAAAGAATTTTAAAAATGGCAGCAGCAACCCTTTCTAGTCTGACTGAAGAGAAAGAACAGTGACTATTCCTCCTAAAAGCGGGCACTGTTCTGGTTTAGCCCTTGGCTTGGGTCAGGGTCACCCCTGGAAATGGATTTATTTTCTAGTGTGTCTAGTTATTAACACCTGCTCTAAGTTGTCAAACAATGAAGTATTGCAATCTGCGGAGGCAAACACCCAAAGTAGTTCAGCAGGGTTAGTGACCCTGACAACAGTAAGAGTGTAACATTGAAAAGATTAGTTTGTGATGAAAATGATCCTCTGTAGAAAAACGGGATCAGAGAGAGGATATATATATATATATATTTATCATTGCAGTTGTAAACTAGAGTACACTGCTTAATTACAAGGAACCACTGGATTTCTTTGATGATTATGCTAACTAAAATTGGTCATGTCAATTTGTCGAATCCTTATGGCTTGTTTTTGTACTAGTGGAGCTGTGGGAAAGAAGCCATATTAATTTTCAGTTTGCAGATAATTCAAAAATTTCTAAACTAGAAGGAGTTGACCAGAAGTAACTTCATTTCTTTAAAATTCTGGCAAATACTAAAAAAAAAATCAATTTCAGGTTGAGAAAACCTTTTATATAACATGAAATATAATGAAATATAATATTCATTGAAACATAAATTTCATTTTCAAACATCAAAATACTATTGGGAGTAACAGGTACAATTACCAGGAAACTGAAGGCAATTTTCATAAGAAAAAAATTTTTTGAATAAAAACAGAAAGTCAAAAAAGTGGTTTGAAAATGTCAGAGTGAAATATTGTGGGACTATTTTTCTTAATTTCTTAGAGATGTTTTACCTGACTAAAACATTTTGATAAAAGCTCCTAAATGTTGCTGTAGGTCTCACTCTATATTTTTTCAGGGAAAAAAAAAAAAGTTTTAGCTGGGCATTTTTCTGAGTTGTAATGTTACTTGTAGTTTATTTTTCACCAGCTAAGCAAAAGAGTTCATTTTATATTCTCTGAAGATGAAATGACAAATGTCATGTCTAGGCCTTGTTATCTGATTTAGGATTATCACCTAAGGGATTGGTTTTGGCTTGGTTTCTCAAATCAGCATTAGTGAGAAAAGGAGGTTTACAGACCTGTTGGTGTGAGAATGGTTATCTTCATCAAGAAGCATATACATTCATAGAATCCTAGAGATATTTGCTGAGAGGGGTATTTGGAGGCCGTCAAGTCTAACCTCCCACTCTAGGCTGGGCTAACACCAGCACCAGATCAGGTCAGCCATGGCTGTGCCTAGCTCAGTTTTGAAAATCTCCCAAAACTTCCACTACCCATCTGTGTAACCTGTTTCAGTGCTGTACTACCCACCTACAGGAGGAGCTTTTTCTCTTGTCCAGTTTGAATCCGTCATGCCATAATTTGTCCCTGTTTCTCCCCTGTTATATTGTCTGCCATGACCGAGTATTCATCATTTATGGGGAAGACAAAATGATCCCGTGTTGATATCCTTTTTATACTTGTTGCAAAGCATACCTGTCTATTCTGATGATGTGGCAGATTCTTTGTGTGCAATTTATTTTCACTGGGGAGGGTCAATTTCTACTGTAGGACACATAGGGAAGGAATAGCTGCAGAAACATAAGTGTCCGTGCCACTCAAGATGCCTTAAGCTATCCAAGCCATCCTGTATGACACAGGACATAATGCAGATCTGTGATCTTTTGGAGTGGTAGTAGGAAGCAAGATCTGACAACTTAAAGGAATATAAAATGATATATGACTCCTATGATTAGGCAAGTGGATCCCTTCTTAAAAAAAAAAACCTTAAAAATTTCAAGTTCAAAGAGAACAAGACTGGGAGGGTTTTATTCACTTTCCACACTGTCCACTGTCCACTGTGTCTTTGTAGAACAGGTCCTTACTACCAGCGTTGGTCTCAGCCAACTTTCCGAGCTTCACAAAACTTGTATTTTGCCTAATAAGTTCTTTCTATTTCTTCTATGTCTGATTGTCTCTTCCCTTCTCTTCACAGCAGTCTCTCCATCTCTGCATGAGCTGTAGACTGTGAGTTTTTTGCTGTGACTCTGCTGCCTTTGGCATCCTGTAGTCCCCGGAATCCTCTCTCCCATGGAAAAGAAAGAACCTACCTTTTCCTCTAGAAAGGACCTCTCTCACTCTTTAATGCTCTTACTAACAAGCACAAGACACAGACATAATTAAATCAACCATTCTGTCCATCACAAAGCACTTTTGTGTTCTCTATTAGTTTCTGAAAAGCTGCGGTGGATGGATCGTGATTAACCAACTAGTTAAACTCTTTTCCAAATTTGTCCAAAATATTTTAAAAGTGTATCACTTTTTTGAAACAAAAACAACCATTTTTTTTAATAATTTCCCCCTCCATTTCATTTTTAGTAGGACAATTAAAAACTGAGGATAAACACAAAAAATAAAAGATAAAAAATGGAAATGAACACCAGGTTCCATAGCATATATTTTAAAAAAAATCAAATGAACCCTAAATTTTTCCATTAAAATTTTATATCAGTGTACCACCTGGTGTTGCAAAAGCCACTGCCCTCCTCACAAACATTGCCTTAGTCTGTAAGTAAAGAACTGTTCTTATTGCAAAGTTGTAGAAGGAAAATAGCTTTGACATTTTCAGCAGAGTTTAATGCTTTTCCCCATTTTTGACCAGTTTTCTTTAACAATATAGCAGTAGGTCCCATCCAGATTTCGGTGTTGAAAAATGTAGCATGTGGAACTTCAGATACTTGGAAGCAGAACTAGTTTCTGTATTGCATTTGCTAACTCCATGAAGACAGGGAGATTGCACAACTAAGCAAAGACACAGGCAAGTTTATGCATTGGAAAATGAAAAGCAATCTTCACTTTGAAGCTATAGCTTTCCTTAAGGCAGTGTGACCACATACTTCCCTGAGAAAAGTCAATGATTTATTAGCACAGCGAGATCCTTAGTTTCATTAACAAATTAATCTTAATAGCAGGTTTTTTATACATTAACAAATGATGGCAAAACCACTTCCAGTTGAAACTGTTTTATTCTATCAACTTTGTTAATGCAGAATAAATGTATTTTTCAACAGCTCTGAAAGTACTGTATTCTTTTCACATCCTTCTACTATTCCTTTCTATATTTTTTCCAGTCCTTTATTATACTTTTCTCCTACATTTTCCCCCTCATCCTATTTTTTTTAACATTTGTTTTGTCACCACTCGTTTTTAACCTGTCCCCTCCACAGTCAGTGAAATCTATGCTTATTTAAAAACTATGCTTTTATTTCTCAAAAGACAGAAAAGCTAAATACTAATTTTTGTATGTCATAGGGTCTATTATCCCTGTCATGTGTTAGTACAGTTACTGTAAAATCAAACTGTACACATTTTGGGAGTGGTTGTGTGTACTGCACAGGCTGTCAGTGCTGTATCTAAACACCATTAATTCATTCTCTGTGTTTGTCAGTGAGCTCAATTAATGGCCAGAATTTTCTACCAAGTAAACTTTCCTGTTGATACTGACCAACATAAGATACAATATGACCAAAATGTGATACACTGTTTTTAATAGTACGATTTTGAATGTTCATTTCTTAGGGAGATTGAATGGCCTAATATCCATTTTTAAATTCTGCAGCTCAAATACTGAAGTTCTATTTAACTCTTAATTGGATAAAACTTTCACAGTAAAAACTGAGCAACTGCAAGAATAAGATCTTTGTGATGTGTTCCTAGTTTATGAAGGCAAGGTTTTTTTTACGGATTTCCTAACACAGAACCAATCTGAAACTCATTACAAACACTGTTGGTATGACTGTTGCATAACAATTTGTCTGACAGATATTGCCATTATGTCAAAAGCATACAAATATCCTGGTTATGATTCAGAGATTTACTGATACAAAGAAAAATAAAACACAGTTTCATACAGAATCAGATTAAAACTGTCTAGAGCTACAACATTTGTTTAGAGGAATATTATTTTAAACATTAAATGTTTTTAATTATTTTTATTCTGGAGATTGATGAGATGTCTAAAATTTAGTTCCTAGAAGAGTCACAAGACTACTTCAGATTGTCACTGCTCTTAAATGGAACTTGGATACAAATGTTTCTGTTTGTTAGTGTCAGCTTTGTCAAAGTACCGAAAAGCTCATTTCCAGTCACATATCTGCTCCCTTTTTATTTAAGTTGTTATTTTATTTTTCAGTCTAAAAAACTTCCTCTTGTACATTTCTTGCTCATTAAAAGATTGTAAGGATGAGGGATATAGGTATTTAGGAAACTTGTCAATCTTTTCTCTGAAAGCACATCAATGACCTTTTATTTTGGTATAAATGAGAGGCCATAGTTTCGTTCATCAAGATTAAGAGCTTCACATTGCTGGAGATGTAAGTTTTTTATTGATCCACAGGTCAGAACTTCATTGCTTTGTTCTGTTTAACCCCTAGAAATAATTCAGTCTGTGTGACAGAGAGTCCTAGGTGTTAATAGAAACTGTTTATATCACTGGGTAATGATCTGCTATGTGCATGGATGCTTCGACATTGGTTATTTCTAATGGAGAGATTATGGTGAATTCTTCAAGCTCATTACAGTTAGTGTTACAGAAATGAATGAAAAGCAAGACCTATAAAGTGCAGTTACAACTGGGGATCATGGAAGTATTCCATCCCAAAGAGAAATCCATGGTATTTGTAGGACTGCTGTAACCCTTCTGTGAAGACTTCATTGGTTGCAACAAGGACTGTGTTGAACTGGTAAAGGATCACCGATAAAATAGTGGTTTGAGCTACTATCCAAAAATTTCACCTATGGTTTCTGACACTCAGTTCTTTCCACTCATAAACATTCAGCAGTAGGTTTAACAAAAATATTTTATTAAAGAGGAAAAGAAAAAAACAGTATTAAAAATTTCTCTCCACTTGATGATATGCCTCATTTTTTATATCAGAAATGGCTCTCAGACATAGTAAAACATCTAAAAATATATTTAGAAGAAAAACATTCTGGGCCTGCCCACTCATCTCTTATTTTTCTTCTCTCTACCTTGTGTAAATACATATTTCTCCATCTTTTGGCCCTCGTTCCCTCTGAAATTTTGTGGGGAGTGAGGGCAGAGTGCTTTTGCTTTAGGCCTCAGCCTGCAATGTGTGTTTCTTCTGTGCTCTCTCTGCACCAGAAGATTTTGATATGCTACTGAATCAAAGAAAACTACAGGTTCCAAGTCCTGTGATTGCAACAGAGTTTATTTTCAGTCACAGTAACTTGGTCCTCTCTTTTTTACAGTTGGTCGGAGTACTAAACAACAGCCCCTGGGCACATTTTGGTAATTAGATAAGTCTTTGTCACAGAAGGTTGTGGAAGCTAAAAGTTTACATGAGTTGAAGAGAGAGAGAAAACATTTATCTAGAAATCTATCAAAGGCTGTTAAATACAAGACACCATCTCTAATTCAGGAAGCCCCTGAGTCACAAAATGTTGGAAATTGGGAGATCTAACTCTATGCTGTTCTCATATTCTTGCCTAGGCATCCACTGCTGAAAACAAGATAAGGATGGACCTTAACTTGATCCAGAATGGCAGTTCTTGAGTTCTCATGTTATGTCATGTATCAAGAAGCAAAACTGTGTGTGCATAGGCTCATATCATTTTTAATTATTTAATTAATTGATATTATATTTACATTTTGTATTCAGCATGCAAAAACTTCCTGAACTGATTACTATTTCTGACTTGATACCGATGCATGTGACCACATTAGAAACCAGTGCAGTGCACAGCAGGAAGAACTAAGTTTTGATTTGCTGTGTTCTCTTATGGTTCCAGGACCATATCTCTACTACATGTCTTTATGCTCAATGAATTTGACTGACTAAAGCTGCTCATCCTATGTATACACATCATGGATATATGTGCAAAACACTCACTGCTAGAGGATCTCAGGTCCACATTGCAAGAAGGGTGCCCTATAGGGTGCCCTGGTTTGTACCACCTTTGTTCCACAAGGAGAGAAACTGTTTCAGGCGTAACACCATTACATTTCAGTCCATATTGCATGACTCCAAGTATAGACACCTGACAAACACAGAAAGTACCCCTCTCACATACTGTTGCTAATGTAGACACATTCCTTTCACCTGAATAATTGCAACCAAGGAGCTCACAGGTTCATGGCATGAATAAAGCAATGCCAAACAGGACAATAAAATTAACATGACTGGCATTATAGGCCATGAGGAAGCAATGTGTGAAGTGATTAAAGTATCTTTGCAAGGGAAAGCTTTTCTTGCTCCACTCACAGGGAGACTGGTTAGTCACACCAGCAAGTTGTATATACTTCTTTGGTAGTGTAAAATAGAGCTGTTGGTAAGAAAGTCCTGGGAGCCCACGAATGGGAAGAGATTTAAAAAGGGAAGAGTTAACATATGTAAGACAGTTATTCATGTAGGTGAAAAAGAAAAGTTAAAGAAGTGCTCATACAAATGCTCAAATTTGTAGCTTTGATAGAATGAACTGCATGAGAAATTTTCAGAATGAACTGCAGTGAGGAGAGATGAGAGACTACATACTCTAGTAAACTAAATGTGGTGGGGACTGATCTCTGGCAATGAGCCCCTGAAATTGCCTGGTACAGTCCTATTTGGGCTGTAAGAAATCTTGCCAAGAAATATCCTAAAAAGTTATATGTGAAGAAATGAGAGTTTAAGTGCTCAGGATATTTCCAAAGCCCAGGAATGTCCCCTGGTACTGTTTAATTGATTAGTAAAGACAGAGCCAAGGGTAGGAAGTTGGAGTAACGGGTAATGGGTGTGATGTGACCAAAGCAGAGACTACAGTTTTAGTGAAAGGAATCAGTAAAACTGGAAATTCAAAACATTTATAAAGCAACACTATGTGATGAAAAAGAGGTGGAGAAGCTGAGTATTACCACAAGAAAGGATGCATGTGATTTTGAAAGGTCAGAGTTTTGTTGTTAACACTGAGAGTGAAAAAGGGAAAAGGATGAGTCTTGGACATTTCAGACAAGGTTATAGCTAGACATTCAGAAGAAGATATGAAAGACAGAAGGAGTTGTGTAAATTAGAAGGCTGTTTAGGACACCTAGGTTTAAAATTCATCAGACTAAAAATGTGAATCTAGTGAATTACCAGAAACATGGAAATTACCTGTTCAGTGGAAGGTGGAAGATTTATGTTTTTTGCTGTTGTGAATGGTGTGTAGACTCCAATGCCCAAAACCACATTGAAACTGGTTTCTCTAAGTATTAAGTATTTTTCACAACTCATAATAAACTTTAAATAAATGAAAGGAAAAACAGAAGCATACTAACTGGCTGTTCTATCTACCACAAAAAAAATCATGAAAAGATGGAAATGAGCTGTGAATTTTTAGCTATGAGCTAATCATAAATTTCAAATGAATTTTTTCTTACTCCATTAAAACATCCTACAAGTCATTTTAAAATATATTTTTGGAGGAAAAAAAAATCTGGTTATTGAGTTAACATTTGAGCAAAGGAATTCAACACAGAAATAGCTTTCGCAATAGAAGCAAAACTGAATATACTGTGTGGTTCACGCTAAAAAGACCAAAAAGATCCTTGAAAGCACAGTGAGCCAATGTGAGTGAGAGTATGTGAATAAGTCAATTAAAGCAGCGATCTAATCACTGTATAATGTCTCTGTCAAAGACAGCTGGTGTGGTAATGGGTACTCTTAGATGGATTTTGAATACAGTTCTGCATTCGAACACCCTCTCAACAAATACCATGGATGTCTTAAGTCTTAACTTAGTTGTGAATCCTGCAGTAATCCTCATCTCAACCCTCAGATCTATTCTTCAAAACTAGATGGGGCATATTGTATCAGGACTTTATTAAGGTAGATATTTTTCAGATTAGTGTTGTTCTGCACATGGACATCTTGGGCAGAAGTGCTAGTTTTTTCCTCTTTCCCCTCCCACGGACATTTGCATGCACACACAGATCATCTCTGAGATAATAAAGCATGGGAAATTAAAAAATCACTGCACACTCATACACAAGAGGCATTTTTTTTTCTTATTGCTGGTATTAAAGAAATAGTTTTAATGTTGGCCCTGCTGGTAGCAATAAAGAAAATGTACTATTCATGAAGGACTAAGACAGTAGAGACCTTCTAATGCACTGGATTGGAGAATGAAGATAGTAACCTGGATCGCTGAGTTCAGTGTGTTGCAATCACAAAGAAATCTCTCAGACAGATTTAGGCCTACATCCCCAGTGATATCCCCAGGGATATAACTCCTAGTAATTTTCTGGCCTTAATACCTTTTTTCATCTGATGCTAAAGGCAGAATGGTCCACAAGAATGTCTGCTCCTTATGGACACTGCAAGCCTAAAAATATTCTCAATACTCTAAAACAAACCACAATTCCAGTTCTGATTCATCTGCACTAGAGGAGAGTGGGGAGAAGCAGGACAGCAAAGGCATTCAGAGAAAGCAAGGTTGGAGGTGGAAAACCACGATCTTTCCAGAAACATGCTCTCTCCAGATGAACTGACAAGTTAAAGGTGGAAGAAGTGGGTGACTTGCCCAACATGTCCAAGCATATGGCATATGCAGGAGACAGTAGACATGTGGGAAGGAAGGAAGGAGCAAAACTTGAGAGGAATTGCTGTGTTGATTGGAGGAGACTATTAGATTTGCTCCAAACCCTCCTCAGCCAGGCTGTAGCTTTCATCCAAGCCATTTAGACAGTTGAAATCTGCACAGTCATTCATTTCAATAGCATTCCCTTACAGTTTTATTGTACCATTGCTGTGCTTATATCAATAACTATTTCTAAATAAATTGAAGATTTGTAGCTTTTTAAAGGGGTTAGTGAAAGAAATTGAATTTCAAGTTCAATTAACATGCTATGAACCTGGCAGAAGGCACACAGAGGAAGAATGGTAAGGATTTATATCTGATTTGCTTTACAACTGTCAACTCTAGATGGTCTAAATCAAGCATAACATAGCCACCAGACAAAAGACCTCAGGATTTTCAGTAACCACTTAAGTCATCTGCCATTTTATCAGAAGTAGGAGCTTCCCTACCATGTCGAATAAGCTCATCACTGTGTTGCCCACTTTAGGATCCACATCATTAGTTACTATTTGACTCTACTGAAGGAAAGAAAAAGAAAAAGAAAAAGAAAAAGAAAAAAGGTAGATGCTGGAAACCAGATAGTGGAATTAAAATCCCAGCATTCTCATTTAATGGACAAATTGTGCTACTAGAGAAAACGAGTTTTTTAACCTCCCTGTGTTTGCTTTTATATTTTGTACAAATGTAGAACTTATACTTAGAAACAAACAACTATAGCAATGTGAAATAATATAATGAGTAATAGCATCCAATGAATAATAGCATGATTCCCCAAATATCTGAACAGCAATCCTAAGAAGATGAGGGCTCATATTAAGAAAAGGGTATACTCCCACCTTTCTGGATAGCTTGCAAAACAGGTTCTTTGAACAGCCTTTATCCTCCACATTTCCTGACTAGATAACTGTGGTGACAGAAAGACTGCTGACAGCATTTGAGTGCTATGCCCCAGTTTCATTCAAAAGCTGACATTTAAAATTGGAACAGAAAAAATGCACTAAATGAAAGAATAACTTCCTATGTTTTTTCCCCAAGTTCATTCTTTTGAGTTTATAAAAATAATCACTACTAATTTTACACTGTTTTTATATTTTATTCCTGACAGCTTCTCACTTTCAGGGCATACAGAGATGGGACATTCAAGAGATGAAAAAAGTGTGCCACATAAAATCTTGGGCTTCAACAATTTTTTTTTACCTCAGAACTTCCTCTGGGCTGATGGTGGTTGTGGGCTGAGGCTGAGATAACCCCTGAAAATTGGGCTAGAATTAGGGTTGGGGTTACAGTAGGTTTTGGAGAGAGACAAAGCCTAGAGCTCCAAGGAGAGAGGGGCTGCAGAAGGAATATCAAAAGAAATGTGAGGCTTCTAAATGATTTTTACCTTCACAATTTTTTTATCTAGGTGATGGATGGTGGTGGCGGGATAAAATTCAAGCTATGACTCAGATTATTACCTAGGGATAGACCTTAGGGTTAGGAGAGAGATGAAGCCTAGAGCACAAGGTGGAGAGGTACAGCAAAAGGGATGCCAAAGGAAATGTAGGGCTGTGTCAAGATTTATCCCATGACAATTTGTTCTCTGGGCCGTGCCTGGGGTCTAGAGTTGAGGTTCAGACCACACCTTATATTGAGGGTTGGGTTAGGGTTAAGGTAGGAGAGACACAAAACCTAGAGCTAAGGGGGAGTGAAACTGCAAAGGGGATGCTAAAGGAATGGCAGGGCTGCACCAAGATTTTTGGCTTCAAAACTTTTTTTTCTCCCGTGATGTTGTCTTCCTCTGGACCTTGAATGGGGTTTGGGAGCTGAGGCTGAGATCACCCATGAAAATTGAGCTAAGATTAGGGTTAGTAGACAGACAAAGCCTAGCACTGCAGCAGGAGAGGGGCAGCAAAGGGGATGCTAAAGGAAGTGGAAGGCTGTGCAAGGATCCCTTCCTTTACAACTTCTTCCTCTGAGTGGAGGAAGAGAGACATGAAGTAAGGATCAGACCATATCTCATAAAAGAGTTAGGAATAGCGTTAGGGTTGGGAGAGTTCCAAGTGGAATGGGGCTGCAGAAGAGATGAAAAAGAAAATACAGGGCTGCAACAAAATTAATCCCAAAGAAAAATTTGCTCTGAGATTGAACAGGGTTTCAGACCGAGGCTGCAGCCACCCCTGAGAATTGCACTAGGGTTTGTGGAATGGTTGGGGTTTGGAGAAAGACAGACCATAGAGCTCCAACTGCAATGCAGCTGCAAAGGCAAAGCCAAAGGAAATGTGGGGCAACATGAGCCTTTCCACTACGACAACTTTTTCACCTGGGCCTCCAATAGGATTTAGGTGGTGAGACTGAGACCACCCCAAAGAACTGGGCTAAGGTTAGTGTTACAGATAGAATTAGGGTTAGGGTTAGAATTAGGGTTAGGAGAGAGGCAAAGCTTAGAGCTCCTGGTGGACTGGGCCTGCAGAAGAGATACCAAAGGAAGTGCAAGGCTGCAGATTTCTCCTAGGACCACTTGTTCCTCTGGCCCTTTAATGCCACATGGGTATGGAGGCTGAGAGCAGGCTTACAGTTAGGAGAAAGACAGAGCCTAGACGTACATGTTGAGTGGGGCTGCAAAGACAATGATAAAGCAAATGTGGGTTTGCACAGGGGATTTCAGCCATGTCAACTTTTCTCTGAAAACCATGGATGGTGGTTACAGCTTCAGGTTGAGACTACTCCTCACATTGGGATTAGGGTTAGCATCAAGTTTCAGAGAGAGAGAAAGCTAGTGACTCAGGTGGAGTGGGGCTGCAAAGAGGATGCCAAAGAACATACAGGGCTGCGCCAAGATTTCTCCTGAGGAGATTTTCCCCTTGGCCTTGAATGGGGTTTGGAGGCTGAGGCAGACAGCATCCCTGAAAAATGGTTAGGATTAGGGTTATGGTTAGCATTATATTTAGGATTTTGGACAGGGTCGAAGCCTAGAGCTCCAGCTGTAATGGAGCTCCAAAGGGAATATGAATGGAAATGCAAGACTTCATCGGGATTTCTTCTATGACAGGTTTTCTCTCTGAACAAGAAATGGGTGTTGCAGGCTGAGGCTCAGAGTATGCCTCAGTAAGCAGTAGGCTTAGGATGGAGAGGTATAGAAGGGAATGCCCAAGGAAGTGCCAGGCTACATTAGCATTTGTCTCCTGAGATTTTCTTCATCTGTGCTGTGCCTGGGGTCTTGGGTTCAGGTAAGCCCACACTCAGAATAGGGTTCAGCCTTGGGTTAGGAGAGAAACAAAGCCTAGAGCTCCAAGTGAAGTGGGGCTTAAATGGGATGCCAAAGGAATTGTGGGGCTGCTCCAAAAGATTTCTCCCCTCATAATTTTTTCCTCCGGGCCATGGATTTGGGTCATGTGTTCAGGCTCAGACTATTCTTCAGGTTATGGCTAGGGCTAGGCTTGGGGTAGAAGAGAGACAATGCCTAGAAGTCCAGATGGAGTGGAGCTGCAACACAGCTTGCAGAGGAAGGGATGGTGCATGGGCTGCAGGAAAATGTCTCCCCTAACGACTTTTCCCTCTGGGCCATGCCTGGGGCTTAGCTGCTTTAAAGTTACTGCTGTCTCATTTACTGTCAGCCTCAGTAAATGTTTTCCAGTTTGTAGGTATTATCTTACCAAGGATTGTTTCACCCCTTGTATTCCTTTTTCTTGTGGACAAAGAGAAAATCCTCTAACAGAACTGAAAAGATCCATTTGCAAAAGAAAATACTGTTTTCAGTGATAACTTCATGTACTTAAGTACTAGTCAGTGTTGCCACTGTAGGAGAGTAAGTCAGCCAAAGATCCCTTTTTCCTCTGTTCCTGTAGGATATTTGCCTTTGTAATATCTTCCATCTTATTATCTCAGGCCAGATGACATGGGTACAACTGGCATATCATGTAACTAAATGGACTTTGGCATTTTACTGGTGTGTGAAGTCTGTTTCCTATGGAGGTTTCTTCGACTATATGGTCATGGTCAATGCAATCTTTCTCTCTTCCTCCATGTCCCCATTATCTGTTTACGGTACAAAGGTGAAGCCTTTAGAATGTGTCTGGTATGTGGCATCCTATTACAAGGATAAGGTCTCATTGCAGGCATGCGCATTGCAGGCATGCTGCAGAAAAGTTTACAGGAAAAGCTGACTATATGGATCTCTTGGTTTCACATATACACTTTGGCAATTCTCAAAAAAGAACTGTAAGTACAAATGAAAAATAGGACCATGGAAATAGCTGTGGATATTAGACTGTCATATAGCCACACAGTCCTCTTTAAAGATATGTTGACAGTGAGACACACAAAAGACTAAGCTTCCATGACAAGCTTCCACTTGCTGCTCTGAGCAGGAAATACTGGAGACAACAGATAATTATTCTTTCAGATCTATCAGAAACATTTAGGCAGTACTGTGCACCAAAATATATGGTGATTTGTATAATCTTTTTATAGTTCATTGAAAAGGAAATAAATATTGTATTACATATCAAAAAAGAAAAAGTACCATTTTTCAGGCTGGGTGGCAAGGGGGTCTTTAATATTAAGGCTGCTTTTATATGAATGTGTCATTAGAATATCTTCCTACTAATTTGATTGGCCACTGTAATTTATTTCAGATTTTGATGTTTCTATATCATAAATCATCTTTGTCTTTGAGAACAAGTATATCTGTTTAATCTACAATTTGTAAGTAGTTAAGACTCTACAATATTCTTTCATTTTAGAGAGTAAGCTACTGCACTGAATACAGATTCTTTTGTGGCTACCAAATGCTGTTCTGGTAGAATATGAGGTGGTAAAATCTAGTAAAAGAATCTGGACAGAACTAGACTCAGAGCATCTTCTAAAGTATTGTCAATGATATAAACAGATGGGCTTATTTGAAAATGTGCAAACACAGGCTTTGTTCTCTGAGACTACCATAAAAATTTATTAGCATATGCAGGGATTCATAAATGGTATGTAATGTGTGATTCCCCTCTGAGTCCTTGCTTTTTTTCCTCCCATGAACAAAATCTGCTCAGACAAACTGAATTCCCTTTGCATTCAGGAACTTCAGATTATGTTAGGCAGGCTGGCATAGCTAACTAGACCTGCTCCCACTCTCATCTTCTACATTTCTTTCCTCTACCTTCACAGTTCTTAAGGACTGCTCTGCCTTGTCCAGGGGCCAACAAATTCTAACTGCTCAGTCAAATTCTAACTTCTCAATGTGGACATATACAGAGGTGCCATAATGCTATCCCTGTACCTATCATGTTTTTCTTACAATATCCAATGGCTTTTGCTTACCACAGGTGAGTAATAACCCAACAAACACAGCAAGTGTATATATATTATATATACTCTGTATCTTTACATAACCCCATCTGTGTATACAAATTTACACATACATAGATGTGTAACACATAGAGTACAATAGTTTCTTTAGACAGAAACACACTTAGTGGTAATGCCTAATGAACAAATCAAGAAAGATATTCTGAGCAAGGATGCAGCAAAGTTCATTTATAAAAATCAACAGTTGTTACTGCACTCAAAGGTTAGCTTGTATTTGACGCTACTTCTACCCTGCCTTTCCTCTGTCCTAGTTGCGTCTCCCTGATGTTCCAACTTCTCTTTGGTCTATTTTTGATTTCTTAGCTCCACAAGTTATGATGTAAATGTTGTTACAAAGAAAAAACAAAACCAGAACATGATGCTAACCATTCTGATGCCTAACAAACTGAAAGCTCACATACAATCATGCCTTTTTACATCCAACCCTAAATGAAAACTACAGCTGTTCGAAGCTACTATGACATCACAAAGATTCACTTATAGGGACCATGTTCTGTCCCCAGAAAAGGGAAGTTTAAAGTAATAAAAGAGTAAGATTAGGAAAACGGTACTTCAGCAGTGCCAGGAATACAGAAAATGTTTCTGAATTCAAGGTTATTTTAGAAATCAAATGCTGTTATTTTCTAAATTATTGGTTCTGTCCAAATAATAAAATTTCAGTTTGTTCTCTAGACTCTGTTTTGACTAGGAGTACGCTGGCTTGTGTGAGCTACCTGCCATTTGAGAAAGCTCTTAGGTCTCAGCTCCTGCTAATGTTTTCAGGTTCATATGCAGGGCTAGAGGTAATTTTGCAGTATTTGGTATTTGCCAGAGGAGTAGTTCACTTACTGGTTTTTGTGCATCATACCTTCTAACTAGTTGTGTATGTAGAAAATCAGCAGTAGATCTGAAGGAAGCTGAAACGTCATAGAGACACAACGAGGACAAAAAGAAAACATCTTGAAATAGGCTTCAATAAAATTAGTTTCTGAGTGTAGCCAGATTATTTATTTTTATTATATATATTATGCAGCTCATAATGACTTCTGGCATCCTACTAATCAGACATTTCATCTTTGGATCTGATTGTTTCTGTTACACTGATATAGAATAAGAAAAACAAGGTTAAATCTGTTAAACTAGAATTAAAAACAAGTGTAACTTCAGAATCAATCTATATAAGGCCCAAAACTATCTCAGAATTGGAGATCAGAGTAGTGGGGAGAATAAAGAGCCACAGGAAATTTCAGACTGTGGGATTGCTCACTATCTCCTTTTCAGATAAATTAAAAGGTAAGTTCCTTATAATACTGTTAGAAAGTTTCAAAGCAAGGGCAAAAAATAGAAAGACAATTATGTTCTCTTGTAATAGAGTAGAAAAATAAACTCACTTAGTGCACTGCAAACTGTTGAAGACTGAGGTATCTCAT